>NW_027492213.1:0-653687 GCF_021521415.1 Bidens hawaiensis
CATTTCATTAATAGTGGTTTTAAATAGGCGGGTTAACTAGAATTAAATGAAAAAAAATAACAAAATGAAAATTTTTGATTTGTGTTGTATTGCGCTTAAAATCAGCCCAAAGGGTGTAGTGGTAGTGAAAAAGGGGAAAAGAAGATTGCGCACCCCTGTGTGTGGTGTAACGGGCGTTATTGGGGTGAGGTCCCCTCCTCTTTCCTCTTTAACGCCCATAACATATAGTGTGTCAAATAAGTATGTTATTTACATCTAGTTTTAAAACAACTCACATGCACTATTTAATCTACCACTAATATATATCTAATTTTACGAATAATAGCTCACACGTGCTATTCAAATAATATTGTAGTTATATATTTTTCTTTTTTTCAAGAGGTAGTGACGATTTAAAAGTAAGAAAGCACACACAAGGTTAGGTTTTAGTGTTATTATTTTCAGAAATCGTTTTCTACATAGGGATTTCAAATAGTTCTCATTTCTAATGTCAACAAAGTACGCCTATATGAAAGACTGAAATATAAGAGTGCAATATATTGGACCAAAGAATTGTGTTGATATTCCAAAAAGTGCACGTGAAAGGCTCTTTATTTGAATAATAAGATATTTATAGAAGTTGTACCTTTCTCATAAATGCTTTAACGTGTTTATTATGTGTACAAGCATGGTCTGAAAAATAACATTTGCATAAATCATCCAAAATAATTATATATTTAATTAAAATGTAAATAAGAAAAGCAAATATTTGTTTATCCACATCAAGCTTTAGCTCAGCTAGTATTGGAAGAAAATCAAGTTCAAAACTAATCCCAACCAGGTCTTACCGCGGGGTTGGGCTACATAACGCTAACTATGATCGCTGGCGTATAGGATCGTCTTTTGTTATGAGTTACCCAGATAGCTAGACTTTATTCGTTGAACGCTCTAATAAAATTATGTTTTCATCTCTATCAAGCATATATCATATATTAATCGTTTTATGTGTTTATATGACGGAAAACTAAACTTTGATGCAAAGTCATTAAAGTGATGTAAAATAAATAAAATAAATTCATGTCCTCTCTTATTGTTTATTTTATCATTTTATGATATGAGGGTAAAGTTGATACGTAGCGGCTCTAGGATGACAAATCACAAATGGTCCGCCAATTCACCTACACATATGGTAGTATATTTTATTAACTTATCATTTTAATCTTTAGGACTTAGGAGTTGTTTGATAGCATCTTATTGGTCATTAAGAGTTTACCTCTTAATGGTTTATAACATTTAATGGTTGAGATGTAACCTCAAGTCTGAATAGTTAAGGGGCTACCTTTTAATAGTTATCTCTTAACCATTCAGACTTAAGGCCACCTCTTAATCATTAAGAGATTATGAGTCATTAAAAGGTAGCTATGTGCCAAATGTTTTTAATAAAAAACTTTAATCAAATAGTGTATACTATTACGTATGATCATAAACACTTCACACTATCTGACATATTATTTACACATTCATATTATATTCACAAACCAAATGTATTATAAAGAATTATGCTGTGTATCAAACAATTTTTGTAATGTAAAGTCACACCTGAGTGATAAAAATCTTCTTGGATTGGCATGTGTTCAGGACTATGGTGTGCCAAATGGTAATTATTAGTCCTTTAGTGGCTTTGTGTTAAGAATTTTATACGATAAGCCACATACTATTGTCTGTTTCAAACTTATTTAATAACATGTGGATGTAAGTCTATAAGTTATACGTCTTTTTTTACATCAAACAAATAATATATTTTGTATGACTTGAGCCTTGCATGTTATTTGAACAGGAAATTTTATCATGATTGTGTGTACAAATTGTGCTCTCCACAATGTTTTGAAAACCGATTCTACTAACAATAAATAGACTCGCTGGTTTAAGTTGATCGGCCAGACGGTTAGTTCAAACTTCAAGTCAGTCTGATGCAACATGAGGCCGGAGGCAATGCATATCAAGTTTGTTCTAACAGGACGGCTCATTTGTGTCATCGACATCATTTAATGTTGGTAATGTTTGTTCGTTTATATATGTTTGTTGCTTATGTTCAACGGTTATGTCTAATTCATATTTACTACATATAAAAATGAAAACACAAAACAAATCTTTCCAAATAAGAACTTATCTCCGTTTGTCTATGTTAATTTACAGTTTTAATAAACGAAAACAAACAATTTTGCTTAAAAAAAGAGGAGTACAAACAGGTGTTTGCCAATTATATTCAATTTATTTGTTATGGTAAACTTAAAGAGAGAACTCCGTGCTTAGCCTTCTTGTGGGTCCATATAGACTAGTCCCTAAAACTTAAAATGAACCCCTGTGGTTTATTGGCGGGACAAAATAAGCCCCTCCATCTATTAACGATGTTAATTTGAGGGGCAGTACAAGCTTTTCACCCTTATATCAAAACTCCGATCACTCTGCATCCATCCCTCAAATTAAACGACACCGTTTCACCTGTGAAGAATCAAGAACACACGATCATATATTATAAAGATTTAATTCTTTGTGAGCTTATGATGGAAGTTGGGTTCTTGATAACAGTTACCCTTTATACAATGCATCTCAATGCTACTTTGTTGAAAATAGTTTAATTGTTTAGGTAGTTTTATGTCAGTTATTTAAAATTTTGGTGACAGTTTGTTAATTTGGACGATCGGAGGGTGGTTTGTTTGGCATCTATAATCGAATTGCAGCTCATATCGTTTATGTGTTGGTCGATTGACATTTAATCAACTTCAATTAGAGCAAATCGTCGACGGGAAAGGAAGAAAGTGATGACATCAGAGCAAAGTTCAGAGTCAAGATGAATGAACGCAAACTAAATGCTTCAAAATGATTGAGGGGACACATTAGAACGTCATAAGGCATAAATATCATTTCAATTGTTTATGGAAAATACATGAAAGGACTCATTGTAGTCCCGTAAAAAAAATCCCAAATACTCAAGTGATTCATTTAAAGTTTGAAAAACTTAATATAATCCCACCCACAAATCAATTAACCATGATGCAAATAAGAATTCTCTCCAACTTAACAAACAAAACACAAAAGTCATTAAACTATCCAAGTTTAAATATTAGTTTTTGTATAGTGTTAAAATTGAGTGTTCTAAAGAGAAAAAAAAAAGCTATTAATTTAATATCATTTAACTTCTTCCTTTCTTTTACTTAAACTATGGATATTTTTTAATAATATATAGTGATATTTTGACACAAAATGATTGGATAACGGGAAAGATATGGTATGGTTGTCGGATGGTGGAGCATCATCCACGATCTACAATCAAAGTATCCCATGAATATCTTCCTCGAGATTCTAAATATTCCCATATTGCCCTTCAATACATGTGAAGAAACACTAACCGGACCCCGGGCAGATTACGGATAACCTGGGGGTTAGATAGATGTTTCCCACGAGGGGTTAGACCCAGAAAAGATGGTTCTTCTGATAACCTGCAAAACAGACACCGTGAGCTTGTCACTGAGAAGGGGGGGTTTCCTCCTTGTGACCACCCTCCGGCGTGAGAATCAGACTAGATTGCTCTTTAAATATAAATGTATATTAAGAGATTGCTAGAGCAGATATCAGGTATAATATGATGATAATATGATGGTAATGTGATAAGATATGATGATCATACCATTTGGGGTATTTATAGCCGAAGGTAGGTTTCCAAGGAGGTGTGGCCGGCTGAATAGTATTCCTGTTCCACCAACTGTGGCCTACGCACGTGCCCTGCTGGTAGTTGGTGGGTAGGCAGCGGCTGACAGTGACCAGGCCTGCTGTGTACTATTCCTTTTCCACCAACTGCCGGCTATGCACGTGGTATGACAGGAGTTGGTGAGTAGGCAGCGGCTAATAGTGACATACAGTACAGGAGCATGCTGCTCGCCATACTGTTGTCAATAAGCTGTCGTATCTTTAGTCAGATCTTTTGCCCATACCTCGTCAGGTACAGTACAGAAGATCTTCCCGTATCGTACGGACTGGCTTAGTTGGGCGGGAGTATTCCCCCTCCCGCCTTTGTGCGGGATTGTTCCCGGCTTTGCTCATTCCTTCAGGTGACACTGAGTGATTGAGAGCTAAGTGCCTTGTGCGTGTAGCCTTGCTGCGCGGGTGGCCTTCCCTGATGGCTTGTATCCGCAGCTGCGGGAACAGGCAGAGTCCTTCACCATTGGGAGGCATTTCCTGCGGGAACAGCTTGCGTACTGCGCGTAAGGACGTCACGTCTCTGAGCATGGTGGGTCCTGCGGATCCAGTTGGTTTCTGCGCAGACGTTCCTCTTCAAGGTGAGTCTTGCGGGTCCAACTGGGCTCTGCTGGGACCTACCTCTTCAAGTCCCCCCAGTCCAATGTTCTTCTCATGAATGTTTAATAAAGTGAGGTGAACTTTTGGACTTAAGCAAAGGGTTTTGAAAAGGGTTTTTTAAGGTTTTCTATGGGGATTCTTCCCGCGGAAGTCCCTGTCACTTGCAGAAATTCCCGACTTTCCTGCTTGATCTTTGGGTATGATGCGGGTAGGTCTGTAACCTCCTCGCAAGTCAGGAGCGTTGAGTCCCACTTGTGTGGATTCTCCATGAGGTTTTGGTAGTTTTCAACATAGTGATCAATTATGTTAAAACCACCAATTCCATCTTGGAGCTTCAAACAATGTAGTTCTCGACGTTCCCGCTATGCGGGGATGTTATTTCCGTTTCCGCAAGCATTGCCCAGAAGATCCTTCTTGGTTTCAATTCCCTGCGGAGCGCTAGGTATGTGAAGGGTTTTGCCTTAACACTGTACCCGCGCTCGTCTTACGGTTACTTTACTTTCAAGGTATTCCTGGCGTCAATTCCCTGCGGGTGCTAGGTATGTGAAGGGTTTTGCCTTAACACTGTACCCGCACCCGTCTTATAGTTACTTGGTTGCCAAGGTATTCTTGGCTTCAATTCCCTGCAGGTACTAAGTATGTGAAGGGTTTTGCCTTAACACTGTACCCGCACCCGTCTTATGGTTACTTGGTTGCCAAGGTAAGGGGTATTTTCCCGCTTACTTTTGAATCTTTTTGAATTTTGAAATTCGAAGAGTTGGTGAAAGGATAAGAACAGTCCAAACCTCTGAAACGTCGTGCGACGGTTTCTTCTAAATGTGTCAGGACGTGCAGGAAGTTATGGTGACGTGACAGTACATGGTCATTCCAGACGCTTTTTCAGGCGCGTGGGCGCGATTTTTCGGGCGCGTGGCCGCGAAATTAATGGTACGCGTCCTTTCAACAGCTGTTGCCAGCTTGCTTTTCGCCACGTGTCATAGTTTCATTGCACCTTCGATTTCTCTCTCTTCCGCATTAAATTCATCGCATTAATTGCGATTAGTATATAAAGGGGGAGAGGATTCTTTGTAATCCACACTTTCACTCTTCTCTTCATCTTCAAAACGATTTCCGGCGAATACTCACCTTTCAGTCGAGCATTCTCTTGAAATCGTTTTCTTCTTTCATCTGCAAGATGTCTTCTCGTGATCTCGAATCTACAGCCCAGGAGGCTGGGGTGTTTGCCGATGACAAGAGTACTGCTGGCGAGTGCCAGTGTGCTCTGCCTGTCGATCTGTATCAGTACGTCGTCAGGAAGTTCATGCTCGAGTCTCTCGAGCCTGAGTTTCCTGAACCCCATCAGACGGTGTATGATGCCCCTAGAGGCAAGATCGGGGTATATGCTGCATTCTTTGTTTATGGGAATCTTAGGTTCCCATTGACAAAGTTTGTTTACCGTGTCCTTGAGAGGCACGGTGTGCACCTGACCGAGGTGCATCCGATGGCGATTGCCAAGATTCGTCACTTCGAGTGGGTGTGCCGGATTCTGGGCATTGAGCCCTATGTCGACCGCCTGATGACCTTCTACTCCTGGAGGTGCATCCAGGGGTGGTATACTCTGATAACCCGGATTAAGGGTTTGAAGATTTGCGCAACCGAGCGCAGTCTTCGCTCGTGGAAGCGGGAGTTCTTCTACATTTCCGCTCGCGCCATCCCCCTTGCCATGAAATTCAAGAATGGGCAAGCACTTCCCAGCCTTCACGCCTCCAACTACCAGGAGGCGGAATGGTTTTCGAAGATATCCCGAGTCCAATCTCCGGTTTACCGGTTTGCGGAGTCCGGGATGGTGATGCTGGGGATGAGCCGGGTGTGGAAGGATGCGGATGCGCAAAAGATCCCAATCGTCCTTGAATACGGTTCGAACTCTGTTCCTTACGGTATGCTCTGTTTCTTTTTGTTGATTTAGAATTTCTTCTAACTTTTTTTTCCTGTTTATTTCAGAGGGGAACGACTTGCAGTCGCTCATGTACCCGCGGGAGGCTGACGGTCCCTCTCGGATGGGTACTCGCGCTCTAGACGAGAACGAGTTGCCCATCCTAGAACAAACGGCGGATCGGTTCGTGGAGGTCTACCCACTAGGCCACGAGATCCTTAGCGCCAGGCGGCCAGGTAAGGCGCTATTCAACCCTCGACCCCTCAATGTTGAAACCTCTGCTGGAATTCCTCTAATCGTATGTTCTGATGAGGAATCCGCAGATGGTCCTCCGTTGGTGCGGAAAAAGAAGGCTGCCGGCGGGAAGGGGAAGGAGAAGGTGGCCTCCACTGCCGATCCAGTGCCTCGGTCTGACTCAGAGGCCGAGAGCGAGGAGGTGGTGGGGAACCCCGGTGGTGATAAGACCACCGCTCCGGAGGCTACGACTGTCACCTCCGGAGAGCCCCGGATGACAATGGTGAGCGGCATGAAGAGGCCGGCTCCATCGGGTTCATCCCCGCATGTCCGTACATTTAGGCTCAAGAAAACCCGTAAGTACAAACTTCCTTTATCTTTAACTTCATAGCTTAATATCATTAACACTTATCTTCTTTGTGCAGGCGTGGATGTTGACACATTCCAGGGTGGAGCGCAGAGGAGTACCCCTCCGCCCATGACGGTAGGCTTGGTCAGCCTACCTGAGGCGACGACCCAGGCGGCTGCGCCTGCGCCTGCTTCCACTGGTTCAGTTATATAATAAAGTAATTCACTAAAAATGGCTTTTTAGTTTTCATATTTCTAGTTATTTGGACGATATATGATGTAAAAGTTGGAATAATAAGAAATATACTTAAGACTCAGGAGTTATAATGGGCAATTTTTTACAAACTAATGAACTTACCAAAAACCCGACAAGTAATGAGTAATTAGACGCCTGAGGGGTATGGTGTAAACGATCTGAACAAAGCTGAGTCCCAATTTAAGGCTTGGTAAATGATCTCCTGTTTAGGCTCGTTTAACTAATAAACTTATTTTTAGGCTTGAACTTATTTAAGCCAGGCTTGATTCGATTAAAACTTTTACCGAGCTGGTGCCAATTAGCTTTTGAGTGGTTTGGCTCATTTACACAACCACTGATAGTTACGAGTCACGATTTTACAATTAGATATGAGACTGAGATTACCGACACTTGCTCAATTGATGATTGTCATCTCTACGATTAACTTAGGAATGGGTAAGAATATTATACGATTATCATAACATATATCCTTCTCTTCCTTGTTATATATCTCCTAACCACTAGATACAAGATTGAATCGTTATTAAAGTTTCAAGTCCTGATTTGGAATGACTTGCTGAGTCCTCGAGTTGATTACAATACTAGACTCCTAGGCGCCATTAGAGGTGCACAAAACGGTTAACCAGTTAACCTATAATCGGTTAATTTCCTAACCGTTTTTTTTCGAAAAATAACCGGTTAGACCGGTTAATCAGGTTGGGTACTAACCGGTTTGAAAAATTAATAAAAAAAGAAAATCAGTTAACCGGTTAAAAATGGTTTTTATTAAAACAATAAAAAAATTTGGTTAACCGGTTAGTAACCAGTTTTGAAATCAATAATATAAACCGTTTACTAACCGGCGGTTAGGATCGGTTAACAACCGGTTAGGATTTGACCGGTTACTAACCGGTTAGACTTTCGGTTAGAATCCGAACTAACCGGTTCGGTTTCTGTGTGCACCTCTAGGCGCCATATACAATCAGAAACAGCCACAGCCTTTTATTTAGTAATGGGCCTTGTTATAATAGGATGCAAATTGGACCGGTAACCCCAGTTTGAGTCCAGAGTAAGCCCAGAGCAACGCCTTTAACTTTAGAGACACAAGAAGTAACAGCTTAAACGTTAGGTGTCATTTAGATATTGAATCCATTGTGTATCGATCCATATAATGTGATATGATTATTTTAACGGTCTTATGGTTTACTTTCTTACCCACCTTCAAATTTTAGTTATTTAAATTTGAAGCTATTATTAGTTTTTATTTATTTGATCAAAGAAGTGACACGTCATCTAGCGTTATAGACAGGGCGTTATCGTTTACTACATTACGTTCTTGATACTTTATCGTGATGTTAAATAGTTATTTAGACTGATATTAGCATTAATGTATAATTATTACTTTTCTAAATATCGATGTTTGTCAATAAATAATGCAACATTCTCGTTAAATCTCGTAATATTTTGATAAGAAAGAAAGAAAGAAAGAAAGAAAGAAAATCTGCGCATGACATATATTAATATTACATATAATATAATGACAATATACATTGTTTTAACTTCGATTAGTTATCATCACTTTTAGAGCCATACTGTATTGCCTTCTCATCGATCCACTTTCTCATATCAGCCAACACAAGATTTACAGCCTCATCAGGCTCTCCTTGTATCAATGAATGGTACATACCCTCGTACAACTTCAGTGTCTTATCTTCACTTGACGCTTTCTCATACAACATTCGAGACCCACTCGGACACGTAACTTCATCAGACAACCCGTGCAAGGCTAAAAATGAAACTTTAACCTTATGGAAGTTATTTTGTATAAAATTGGTCACTCTCGCCACTTCTCTCATTGTACCTACTCTATGCCTCCCGGAATACCGTTTTGGATTCATCGCTATTATCTTGAATTTCTCGGGATCTCTAATCGCGTTTACCAATAGTTTATTATCCGGCATTACCGCCCATGTATCAGCAAGCCCAAACAATAATCCATACGTGGTTATATGTAGCTAAATAAACAAACAAAAAAGGCATATTTATTTAGTTATATTATAGATTCGTATGCGATTAAATTAGAGTTGAGCAATAACCAATCCGTTAACTTAAACCAAACCAAAATTAAAGAAAACCGGATTAACTAAAAACCGAATTAACTGAAAATCGGTTAATATATTTTTTTAACCCTTGGTTAACCGAAATCAAACGAACCAAACTAAAGCCATTCATATTTTCATACAATTCTAGCTTTTACACCTCAATTTCATCTTTTCATGTTTTGTATCATGTATTTCTAAGCAAAAAACTTAGCCCATGTTTAGTTTTAGTTATTAACTAAAATCAACTAAATCGAACCGAAAACTGACAAACTAACTAAATAAACTAAACCGAGATTAATAAAAAAGATTAACCGATTGTATCGGCCTCGGTTTCCAATTAAAGCTAATAACCGAACCGAACCGTATACACCCGACCCTAAATTAAATTAACGTGCTAACTATTAACAGTCACCTTCGATGGTGTCATCTTTTCCGGTGTGACAAAAAGAGGTGCAGAAAATATCAATCCCGTCCACGTGTCAGATTCTGATTGGAGGTACATAAGCATGGTGACCATACCTCCCATTGACTCCCCAAACATGAACGCCGGAAGTTTACCGTACCTTTCACTCCGGCGAACGGAGAGAAAATACGACAATGACGTGGCAGCAGTTTTATCCATATCTCCGATGTACCCGTGGAGTCCGTCGGATCGTCCGTGACCGATAAGATCCGCAGCGAACACAGCGTATCCCCAATTTGCGAACTCGATACAGATCTTCTGGAAGCACCAGCTGGTATCGGATCCGTAGCCGTGAGTCATGAAGACGGAGGCTTTAACCGGTTGGCTTTCGTCAATTGGTAGCCATGATTGAGTGAATATTCGTCCGTTGGGTGATTGGAAGTAGGACTTGGAGTTACGGACGCCTTGTGATTTGTAGAACTCGTCTTCTGGTGTGTGTCCCCAGAAGAATGGTGGTGGTGACGGTGGTTTGACCGATTGGATGATTGAACGGCGGCGGGGGTGTTTGGGAAGATTTGAGAAATGAAAGGGGTTGTTGGAGCTGCTACGCGGGTGTACCGGAAACCGGTGGGGAGTCGTTAATGAAAGGTTTAGGTTTGGTTTGAGGAATGATGGGTGTGGGGTCCAGAGTAATCGTTGAGCCATTGTTTCCGATGTGAGGTCGCACTTCCACCCACTTTGTATGTATTTTTATATATATATATATATTTTTTCATTTAAAAATTAAAAGTACCTTACTTTATTCTTGTCCGTTACTATTTAATTATTATTACGTGTCATTTTAAAAGTTAAAAATACCTTAAATATACTTTAGTCTCCTCATTAACTATTTCATGTTTCTCTTTTTAATTTTCATACTAGACAAATGAAGCGATAGGCGTAAGACTGTAAAAAGACTCACCTGTAGACTATAGCGAATTACAACTTAAAAAAGTTATCTGAGCTAGTTTAATATGAGATGGATGGAAATGCGATAAGTTTATTTTTATCCATGTACAAACTCAACGTATTCTATGTCTTGTATAACGACATGTTTTGTGTTTATGTTAAATTTGTTGTAGATGATAAAATGACACACCCCATACGCTATAAAAAATAATAGCATTGATCAAGATAGGCAGTGATGCATAGAATAGTTTAGTCATCTTCAAGGATCAATTTTAAGCTATAATAATGAAAATACAAGAAGAGAGACAACATAGGGTGTTTCTGTACATGTAACAATGTGATTATGCCTAAGACACCCTAAAATTTAATTCAATTACCCAAATTTGGTATGTAAAAGCCTCTTTTTAGTTAATTTGATGATAAAATGCATCCTTTTACTTATCATTACTTTTAAATCCGTACTTTTCCGTCTTCTCATCAATCCATTTTCTCATATCAGACAACACAAGATTAGCAGCATCGTCAGGCTCCCCCTGTATCAACGAATGATACATACCCTCATACAACAATGGCTACCGGCAAGGGCGGATTGTTCGAGAAGATGCGTCGATTCGTACGGACGATTCATTTCCTTATAGTAATGGTGGCATCGTTATTAATCCTATGGCTTCCAATTCTGGTTGCAATTGGTGATGTACTGGTTCCGTGTTATCTTATTTCGAGCTTTGTGTGCGTTAGGTGCTACAGTTTTAACGAGCATTTGCATCGGTACGATTTCAGAAGCTCGTTGACGGATGTTCCTCTCGTTTCGGCCATCAGATCTCTCATAATCACGTGTATGTTATTAGGTTAACTGTATATGTACCTGCATTGTGTTTGTGTTTGTTTATTTATGATGCATGTGAATGGACATGCAAGATGATAATAGCTGGATTTGAATTATACGGTTCCAAGGTATTAGGTGTTAGGATCTCAGTTTTCACACACATGCACAAATAGCTGCAGAAAAGATTGAACTCGGGAATGATTATGTGGTTTGATTACTGTGACTAATTTAGTAATTTATATCCACGTGCTGCAACCAGGATTTATTATTTAAGATGCTGAAGCATGAACATACTAGATGATGATAATATCTGGCTTTGATTTGTGCATTGACTTGTGTATTTTTGCACAATTTTGAACTTCAATCTAGCATAGGAACTGTTAAGATGTTGTAGAGTTGGTGCTTGGATGCGTTTTCTTAAATATGAAAGGCTTGCCTCAATTTTGAAGTTAAAAATTGACTAAAATTTGAAAGTAAAACGATAAATAGACGCCTAGCTTATCTAATCAGTTTTACGCGTTTTAGGATAAAAAAGGAAAGTACTAAAGATGACAAAATTGGCGGAAAATCTTGATTGACGAAATCAGGGCTTTAAATTAAGGAGTTTAGGTCTGAGAGTTGGGCCAAACCATCTATGACTGTTTGCCATATGATCTGGCTCGTTGAGTCCTTTCCGTCTACTGGTTATGGGCCCCGTAACTCCATTCCTAGCCCAAGTTGTGTCCGTTTGAAGTTTGGGCCTTTTCTGCCATGTTTCCGCTTATCCAACTGGTTCAAATAAGAGCCTGCAAACTCTTTGATCACTTCCTCATCATTAGGGATTCATGTAATTATGTGAAGTTAATTATAGCATTCATCAATGAAACTAACTGCCCCAGCTTTGAATATAGTTATTAGTTTCTATTTGATCTAGATACATGTTATAATTCCGAAATTCGCTTATAGATATGTGTGGAAACTATTTGATTTAGATATGATTCATCTAGCCTTGTTTTTGAGATCTTTGTCATGTTTTATAACCTTTTTTCAAATTGATTGCAGGTGTTTATATGATATATGATGGGCAATATCTTGGAACGGTGACATTATGCTCTATTATTTCAATACTTGTTTTATCAGTCAAAGCGTGTGTGTTCACTGTAAATTCTCAAATTGAGGCTGAAAATTCATCTTCTCTTTCAAATCAAAGGCTTCATTTGAAGAAATCATGGGGGATGAATGTATTATTCTTGTCATCTGTGGTTTTTGCTCTTGGACACACAGTTATTGCTTACAGAACAAGTTGTAGAGCATGAAGAAAGCTTATGTTTAATCGAGTCGATCCTGGTTCAGTACGTTTAATAATATAGAAAAAAAATTCATTTCGAGAGATCGCAGTTTTGACCCGTTTACTTAATAATAAGCTGATTCGGGTTATAGTTAGGCTTGTATATGAACACTAACGGAGCATGTTTGTGTTTGCTTGTTTAACTTTAACCGAAAAAGTGTTCAACAATGAAATATTAAAAGAACGAAGTTTTCTTGCATGTGTTCATTCATTAAAAAATGTTTATATTCATTCGTTAAGAGCATAAACGAATGGTTCACGAACGTAAATGAATGAACCTAACTGAACATTGATAAATGAACGTAACTGAGCAAAACTAGTAAAAACTTAAAAGTAACATGAATAACACTGTGTTGGGCTTAAAAAGTTACTATAACTGTACTAAGTTATCATGGGCCAAAAAATTTTAATGAATATATTAACGAGCGTAAACAAACAAACGAACGAACATAAACAAATTTAAATGAATATTCACGAACATAAATGAACGAACGAGACATGTGTTCATGTTTGTTCGTTTAACTAAACGAACTTTCCCCTGAACGGCTCACGAACTGTTCACTAAGTTTGTTTACAGACTTACTTTCTAGAATAGGCTTTAATATGTGTTGAATGCAAATATGCAATGAAAACTGTTTTTTTGTAAATTATTTTCTTACTACTTTACAGGCTTTTTTGAGCAAAATTTTATCTTTCATCGGTTACGCTACGCGATCTTCAACTCATGCTGACATGTCACGGAAACGTAACAAGAAGAATAAATGGAAATCATCGCGTGCAGGTCACAATAACCGAGAACTACCAGTCCGCTTATTAGCTGACATGGACAGTTTATTCATGAGTTGGAATAATCTCACAATACATTACAAACTTAACGTACCAAATCCACCATCTAGAACTTTATCTTCAACGAATCTACTAGATGATCAATCTTAAATATCAGTTCCAAAAACCCAACACCATCTTAGAAGGAGTTATAGTATTCAATTTGAAGATTCTTCTTTATATACTCCATTGTTAGGCGGGACGGATTCCCATGAAGAAATGTCAGTTCTTAATGTAGATGAAGGGAATAACGGGTATGCTTCAAGTAAACTGTTACAAAAGGATGCAAGTGGGAAATTTGGGGTGGTTTTGGTGCATGGTTTTGGCGGTGGAGTGTTTTCCTGGCGGCATGTGATGGCAGTGATGTCTCGCCAGGTGAATTGTGTTGTTGCTGCGTTTGACCGGCCGGGTTGGGGGTTGACTTCTAGACCGAGGCGGGAGGATTGGGAGGCGAATAAGCTGCCTAATCCTTACATGCTTGATACACAGATAATGCGTTAGTTATGATTACAAAAACATGGTTATTACATGCTTCACAAATTTTATTAACTTCATTTCGCATGCACTTATCTGTAAAAACTAACGCCCGTCCATTCCAAGGACTATCCGTGTTGGCGTGTTATGTCTTGGAAAACAGTGGGGAGCATACATGTAATTTCTCAAACTTAAGAATCAAACTAGCAGTTTAGGCAAACCACATGGACCATCCGAGTAATTAACTCAGAGTTGAATTTGAATGATTTAGGAGTCTATATACTTATAATTTAGTATTGCTTATCCATAATTACAGTTTTAAAGTAGATAAGCATATCATATATTATAATATATCAGCTTCAAAACTAGGATTAGTCGAGTGTTATGCTTGATTTGATTATGCATTCTGTCATTATTTTTTTATATTAAATGATGAAAAAAGTATTTCTAGGTTGACATGCTGATCTCTTTCTGTAAAGAAATCGGGTTTTCTTCTGTGGTGCTTGTTGGTCACGATGATGGCGGTCTTCTTGCATTAAAGGCTGCACAAAGAGTCCAGTCATCAGCAAATTCTGTTGATGTAAGTTAATAACATTTGTCAAATCAGGTCACTAAAAGTTACAAATGTGTCAAATTAGACTGTTTTTTCAGGTCAAAATTAAGGGGGTGGTATTGCTTACGGTAAGCTTATCAAGAGAAGTGGTCCCCGGGTTGGCTAGAATACTCATGCGCACATCTCTTGGGAAGAAAAACTTGGTTCATTCTTTACTCAGGACCGAAATTAGTCAAGTTGTTAACCGAAGAGCGTGGTATGGTGCTACAAAACTAACAAGCGATGTTTTAAGCCTCTACAAGGTAATGAATGCACAAGCATATGATTGTGCTAATCATATTACCAAAGTCTATAGCATATTTTCTTATCACTATATTACTACTTTTGCCTGATGTAGGCCCCGCTATATGTTGAAGGATGGGATACGTCGTTGTATGAAATTGGTAAATTATCATCTGATACGGTCCTCACCGAAGAAAATGCATCCTCATTAGTGAAAGCACTTGAAGACACCCCGGTTATGGTTATTGCAGGATCTGAGGATGCTCTTGTTCCTCTTAAATCTGTTCAAACCATGGCATCTAAATTTGTAAATTCTGTGCGTATATTTGATCCCTGTCATTTTCTCTAATTTACAAGAAAATTTTTATGTTTATACGGCCATTTTAAATATTGTTTGATGATGACCTGCGAAATGTATAATTATGCAGAGACTAGTTGTGATATCGGGTTGTGGTCATCTTCCTCATGAGGAGTGCCCCAAGGTGTTGCTTGCAGCAATGTTACCCTTCATCAGTAAAATATCAAGTAAGACAGATAAATAGTTTCTTTTTTTTCTTTTAATGAAGTTATGTAGTAGGGTTTGTATTGTATGGTTCAACTGAAATCACACCTCTCTCCCTCTCTTTCTCTCTATATATGTATATGCTGGTTAATTATCGTAAGCGAGTTTGGAGAGGAGTCGACATTATGCATACTTTTTACTTTTTAGATTGTTAAGTCGATCATTTGGTTTAAGCCAAGTTATCATTAATTTTCAGAATATTATGGGTTTTTTTTCCATGTTTAGGGCTGTAATGAACGAACTATTTGGCAGGAAATTTCGTTTTAAATAAACATGAAAAACATTTTATGTTCATTTATTTAAATAAGCTAACACAAACATGGCCTCGTTCATTGATTTACGTTTGTGACATTCGATTATGTTGATTCATATTATGGATAAGGTTTGTTCATTTTTGCATATTTACGAACAAAAACTTTACTCCACACAAATAAGACAAGAGCTTACTTACATGTCACACTCCTTTGCAAAGGAACACAAACAAAACTTAGTTAGGAGTGTGCTTTTGGGGTAGTTAAGAGTGTGCTTTTGGACCACTATGTTTTATGATCCTTGGTGTGTACAAAAACTGTACCGTACCAAAATATTTATCGTGCTCTTCCTCAAACATAAAAAGAACCACAAACTTCAAAGTTTGTAAATATTTGACATTTAAAGATACATATAGAACCATACTAAGGGTCTTAAAAATAGCATAAAATATAAACTAATAACCACTTTTACTCTTTAGAAGACTTGTTGATGAGTGACTTGTGAATGTGAGGGATAACACCACCACCAGCAATGGTTCCTTTTATGAGAGTGTCAAGTTCCTCATCTCCTCTAATAGCAAGCTGCAGATGGCGTGGCGTTATGCGTTTCACCTTCAAGTCCTTGCTGGCATTGCCAGCCAACTCCAGCACTTCCGCTGTTAGGTATTCTAGGATAGCTGCTGTGTACACAGCAGCTGTTGCTCCAACTCTTCCACTAGCAGAAACTCTAGTTTTCAGAAGACGGTGAACTCGACCCACTGGGAACTGCAGACACATATTGCATCATTGATATTAGGTTTATGTTTGTGTTGAATCAGGTCGTTTTAAAACGGGTCTGAAGTTCAAGTCACTTTTCTCTTTTGAGCCACACTTACAAAAATAATGTCATTAAAATATAAATAGGCTTCACGGCTTACTGTAACCGTTTGTCCCGTTCAACAAGTAACTTTGAGCCCAGTTGACCCGTTTCAATGGAAATTGACCCATTTACGGTACCAAAAACCATAAAAACTAATAACTTTATTTAGCACTTAACCCAAAATGATAGCATATAAATCTCCATTGATCTATCTATGAATGCCTATGAAATCAGCTGATATAAAAGCTTGAATTGATCTTAAAAATTGTAAAAAAAGCATAAAAGAAGTTGGACTGTATGACATGCGACAACATATTAAGAGATAATAATCCAATAATTCTTCTGTTTCTATTCTAAGAAGTGAACAAAAGTTTAGCTTTTGCAAGAATCTGAAAAAACTTGAAGATTACAATTGAATCACATTCTGAGAAGAAAATTGTTTAATGAAAAAAACAGAGTGTTGTTCTTTGAAGGAATGAAATAAAGGTATTGTATAAGTAAGTTATCGGAGTAGATAAAGAGTTGAGATAAGAATAAGATTGGCCGGCGCGTGAAGATCGAGTGACGGCTTTCTTCTTGTCTTTATTGGGGGTTGATTTCCCCATTATCAGACCTTTTGCTCCTTTTCCAGACATTTTCTTCTTCCTGAATTAGTGTTGATCGCAGGCAGGCAGGCAGGCAGATGATTGATTTTTGCAGCAAGATATCTTTTATTCTAGAGAGAATATATAAGTGCCGGAAGACCATCAGGAGTCAGGACTCGATCGATGATAATTATTATTATTAACATTTTCTTTCAAAACATTTGCATTTATTTAATAATATTAATCACAAAATAAGTTAAATAACATGGTACCTTTCTAACCATCGACTTTTGAGAACAAACTAGAAGTTAAGTCACTTATAGTGACTTGGGATAACCCAAACTCGGTCGTGGGTTCTCTTGAGTGCACTACACGCCGAAGGTTCTTACAAAAGAGCACATTGAATACGTTGAAGAACTTATCTACTGCTGATGACATTTAGTAAAACCAACAAAATTTGTTGGACATGTATTCTTAGTTGACACGATGGACGAGTATTGCATTAGTTTGCAAAATGTAACCTGAATGCAGGCCGCAGTTTAAAGCTGATGAACCACGATTGATTCTACAGTTTGGTCTTGTGTTGACCATACGATTGATGCTATGGTTTGGTCATGTATCAACCGTCAAACCATTTGATATTTTCAAGAATGAATCAAGACCAATTAATTAAATTCAATTGCAACAATGATATGAAGATATACACAAGCCATAACAAAATTGACGTCTATAAAAGAATTAGTGTTCACTATTGAAAGTTATTATAAAATCACACATGAGGATTAAAAGCCAAACATTTTATATAACTAAGTTTCAATAAAAACGAGAAAAAAGAACATATGGACTTTTTCTTTCAAATCATAAGGTGACTTAAGAAAATGATATTCTCTCCTTGGTTGATAAAATCTCACATTTTGAGGATGTACAACGGTCTCCAGTAAAGAAAAACTTAGAATGAAAATGAATAGACACACATTTTGTTTTTAACATCCATCAAATGCATTTGTGTTGTGATATATTTTTATCTTTGTCAAAATTTTCTATACAAACAAAGAGAAATATTATATATCTTTTTATTATGAATATGGTAACATATACATTAGAAGTGAAATAAGAACCTCTTCACTTTTGATGATAACAATCATTTTTGCTACAAAAATCTACGTATTTAAAACAAAATAAGCTTACCTGCAACTAACACAAGAAATTGTTAGCCTATTCAGTGTGCATCAAGGATTTTCATTATGACTAGTTTTTAATGCGAGAATAAGCAAAGATTAAATGTTTTTTTTTTAAGTAGTGTAAATAGTTGAGAGAATTGAATGCCCATCAGAAAACAAGAATAAACTTAAATACTCATTGAAGAGCTGAGCTTGGAGTTGGAGCAATAAGCATTTTCCGTCATGAGTTCTTGTAGGCGACGTGACGCAAAGGGCGTCATCCCCATACCTAACCTAAAATACTTTAACCTTCCGTTTGGAATAACGTTAATTACATAAAACATAAAGGTATATATCTGCGAATTCAAAAAAGAGAGTGCAACTAATTGACATCACATAGAACATAAGGGACCGTGAACAAAAAAGAAAAGAAAACAATATAAATGGAACCAATATCTTCACGGCAGCCTCGCGCCTAGCCCTAACCTATACACGCACATCTTACTATGTATCAATTTCGGGTTCAGATTAATTAAGTAATAGTTAGATCGGTTCTGCATTGATATTATAGGGTTAGGAGGTGCGGATAATCGATCCCACCTGTGTTTATTGCCGCCATTTCTTCGTGCTCGACCCGAATAATATCAATCTATCATCATCATCCGTTTTATTAATTATTGCGTGTTTATTGGATCAGTCGTTGGTTTTTTAGTGATTGATTTGTGGAATTAGGGTTTGTTGTGTGATTTGAAGCTGTGTTTAATTAATTAATATAATGGATAAGAAGAAAGTAGCGGTGCCTCTTGTGTGCCATGGCCATTCTCGTCCGGTGGTGGATTTGTTTTACAGTCCGGTTACTCCTGATGGTTTTTTCCTCATCAGTGCCAGCAAAGGTATGCTTTTTGTTTGATGATTTTACCATTTTTACTTTTTTACTGTTTTTATGAAATTGATGTATAGGTTATTTCAGTGTTTGAATGAAGAAAAATGCTTATGCTTTTTCTGTTTATATGTTTATTTTAAGGTGTAACAAGTTGTTTTGAATTGTTATTATTATTACTATGAGATTGATTAGTTGAAACTAGGGGTGTGCACGGTTCAGCTCAGTTAATACTTAATAGGCTCAGCCAAATTAGCCAATCGGTTAATCGGTTCAGTTTGTTCGGATAATTTTTTGGTTTTCGGTTTGGTGTCTAATTTTTACTTACATATACTTGAAATGGATGCAAAAATACATGAAATGAATGTATGAATACATGAAATGATGGTATATAATATGTATTAAAGCTAGAAATATATGAAAATATGAATTGCTTGGTTCAGTTAATATCAGTTAACCTAGGGTACGAAAAAAACCGATAACTGCTTTTCCGTTAATTCGGTTATCGGTTAATTTCGGTTCGGTTTCATCGGTTTTTGGTTTGATTCAGTTAAAGGCTCTGTTATTGCTCACCGCTCTTCGAAACTAATTATTCTTGATGGATTCGAAGTTAGAGTTATGAGTTTACTCTTAGAATGACAAAGAGTAGTGTTAATATCGTATATGTTCTGTATCATTGTTAGGTTTGTGTACAAGTGTAATGTTGGAATCACTTACTCGTATCAAAGTCTTAATACTGCAGCATGTGTATACTGTACTATAGTTTTGTAGGATTGTTACTGTTTTAATTTGTTATTTTCAGATTCCACTCCCATGCTTAGAAATGGAGAAACTGGTGATTGGATTGGAACTTTTGAGGGGCATAAAGGTGCTGTTTGGAGTTGCTGTTTGGATACTAATGCTTTACGTGCTGCGTCTGCTTCTGCGGATTTTTCTGCGTATGTAATTGAACATTTTCTTTATTATGTATGTTCGATAAAAGAAGTTTGCTTTCCATGTTATATGATGGAACACTTTCATATATATTTTTATAGAAGTTAAAAATATCATATGCATTATTCAAAATTTGTTAAATCATAATATCATATTCACCCTTTCAAAACACTAAAATTGTCTATAACTTGTTTCAATGAATAAATGAAGAGCTTGATATGTGCTGAGATGGCATATATAGTCTTTTGAAAGCGTAATAACAGATTAACAATATATAATGCTATGAAATTTTGAAGGATAAATATAGCATTTTGAATTTTTGAAAGATATATGAAACTGATTTTTATTTTAATAATTGAATCAGAATACTTTCATTCTGCAGTCGTTGATTTTGTGTATTTCAAGATGGTTGTGACATTTAATTTTTTTTCACTAGGATGTATGCTTTAAACAGGTTTTGTGTGATTCTGTTAAATGAAATACTGGTATTTTTAAAGAAAATATCTTTATGTTTTGTAGGAAATTATGGGATGCTTTAACTGGGGATGTATTGCACTCATTTGACCACAAACATATTGTTCGAGCATGTGCTTTTTCTGAGGTAATTCATAATTGCATTTAAGCATATTATATTACCACTTTACTCACTGTGAATGCTAGTTTGTATGATGTATACATATATTTATGTATGTATATGTATTCAGGATACTCATCTATTGCTGACTGGTGGTTTTGAAAAAATACTACGCGTATTTGATTTAAATCGACCCGATGCACCTGCAAGGGAAGTTGAGAAATCTCCCGGTTCTATCAGGACTGTTGCATGGCTTCACAGTGACCAAACTATTCTAAGTTCTTGCTCTGATTCTGGTGGAGTAAGGTATGCAATAAAAAAGATTACAAATTTACTTTTTTTTATTGATCATAATACCTTACACTGATGATACGTGCAGTTTCTGTTTGAAGGTTTTTGTAGTGTAATGATTAGGGATGCAATAATGTATGATAATAGTATTTGTTTGTGTGAAATGATTTATTGGCAGGCTGTGGGATGTGAGGAGTGGCAAAATTGTAAATACGCTTGAAACGAAATCGCCCGTGACTAGTGCTGAAGTTAGCAATGATGGCCGTTATATTACAACAGCAGATGGTTCCAGTGTCAAGTTTTGGGATGCAAATCAGTAAGTTATTATTACATTTTTTATCATCTTTGATTAACTTACTTAAAATTAGGCATAAGTTAGAGGCCAACTTAATCAACCAGGTTAAAAACCCGTGTATTATACACTGGTTGAATAAAGAAAATATTAAATAGTTAGTAATGAAGATTTGAGAATTTTATAACAATATTTTTGATGTAAGATATGATGGAAATTACGTATAAGTTACTAACTAATCTATATATTTAATAGATATAAGTAACTACACCCCGTTTCATAATTCTATGAGCCCACGATTCTTTTTCCCATTTCTCTTATTTTATCTTTTCGTAGTTATAGTAATAAAACGTAATATATTAAGTCTATTAAGTTATATATCGTCATTTATGTGAGATATTTGGCTTCAAATATATTAAATTATTAGTTAGTAACCTATACGTAATTTTCTCACATTTTCTCTCAAAATATCATTTTAGAATTCCTAAGTCTTCATTACTGATTGTAGCCTATACGTAACTTTATTAGTTAGGTGGTGTTTGTTTTTTCACAAAAGATCTTCCTGACCTCTTTTGTCTGCAGCGCGCAGACCACGCGCAGACATTGCCCTCTGCAGACTGTTTGTTTTTTCGAAGACGTTTCATTAAAAAACGTCTGCGCGCCCTCTTCTTGGTGCAGACTTGGACCATAGTCTTCCAACCTCTTCTAAACTCATTATTTCCATCAGATATCAATTAAGTTATTAACTTTTTGTTAATTGAATTCTTGTTAATTGATTTGTTCAATTGAGTTGTTAATTGATTAGTTTTTTTTTTGTTCAATTATAATTTTGCATAATTATTCAAGTATTATTAGTTTCTAGTTGAAAAAAGTTTGTAGAAAGTTATGGATTATAAAAAGTCTATAGAAAGTTTTTAGTTGAAAAAGGTTTGTAGAAAGTTTAGGTTTATGTCATCGGCTTATGAGTTGTTTTTTATCTTTTGCACGATTAAGTCCCTAAACATTGTTTTTTATGTGATGAAGTCCTTTTAACTTATTAACTTACAAACCTGAACAAAAAAAAGGTTTTTTTAACACAGACATATATTTTAAACTGTCTTATCATACGAAAAGGTTTCCATTCATCTTAATATTTTTCATAAAGTATTTAATCATGCAAAAACAAAGTCTAGAGACTTAACACATGACTCCGCTATCTTTTTGTTTTTTTTTTGATTTTTTGCTTTTCATTACAAATTTCATGATATTTAATATACATTTATAGTTTTGGACTAGTGAAAAGTTATGATATGCCTTGCACTGTGGAATCAGCATCTTTGGAACCAAAATATGGCAATAAGTTTATTGCAGGAGGAGAGGACATGTGGATACGTCTTTACGATTTTTATACCGGAGAAGAAATCGGTAAGTAACATGAATGATAATATTAGATGTGTTCGTTTTGGCCTGTTTAACCGAAATGAGTCTGCTTGGGTTGTATATTGTCTCAACAATGTGACTTGTCATAAGCCACCCAGATGTTTTCAAATGCTTAAAAACCTCGTAAGTCACTTATTAAAAGTTTATATTATTACAATACTAATAATATTTTGATGATTTGGGTTTGTAAGGGTGCAACAAGGGTCATCATGGTCCTGTCCATTGTGTGAGGTTTTCGCCCGGAGGCGAGTCGTATGCATCTGGGTCTGAAGATGGGACTGTACGAATATGGCAGACATTAACGGGTTCCATGAGCCAAAAAGACAACATTGCCCCTGTTGTAAACGGGCCAAACAAGCAGGTTTCTGCAGTTGAAGTCGTTGCCTCAAAAGTGGAGGATTTACATGTTAAGGATTAAGTTATCTATAGCAAGCATATGTTTGTTAAATGAGTAGTTTTGTACTTTTTGTTCACTAACTATCCTCGTATGACATGGTCCGTTACTTCGTTTTCTTTTTCTTTTTTTTTATAAGTAAAATCATGTTAAATTGTTGAAAAGTGAATTTTACATTGGTTATATGCTGTAATAACTCTGTTACTATTGATGTGTTTTCTTCTTGCTGATTTAGTTGAATAACTGTCTTGACAACCATCAACTGAAACGTTTCAGTTGCAATGGTTTCTCTCAAGTATAGAAGGTGAGTGTTCCTTTTAATTCTGTTACTACTTTCCAAAGAATCATCCGGTTAAACTTTTGAACATATTATCGAGATATTTCAATCTGAAAGTTACGCCTTTTAGGTTCTCAAAACTGAGACCTCGGTCACTAAATGCAGGTGAAAACGTCCATTTTGAAACGAAATTGAAAGCACTCAGGCTGATGTCTTATAGCCATTAAGCCATGTGAACATTCTGCACGGCCCACTCGTGTAGTTACTGTCTTAGTCTGCTGTACGGTGGTCATTAGTATGTTATTCCAATGGGCCATAAAGTTGAATATAGCTTCATCTTTTGTTGGGACTTGGGACACCAAAGAAAGAAATGGGGCCACTTAGAGGTTAACAAAATAACCGGTGCTGTTGTTTGAAACCCGAAACCAGTTAGGGATTTTTAAACCAGGAGATGGTTTAGGAACCGATTCTGACCATTGGACGTGAAGTTGTCGTTTTTTCAATATATATTTTTTATCGTTTTTTAACCCTTTTGTCCAATGTGTTGGTATATAAATAGGTAATAGATGTGTTGGTTCGGTCACAATTCTAAAAACACTTTCTGTTATCTGAACATAACACGCTCTAAAATATGGTGCAGTTTTTGTTTATATTAAATGTCAAGCGGTCATAACAAAACTCGATAAAAGAAATGTGGTACTTTTTTAAGTAGGTGTCAAATTCGAATTTGAATAAACATTTAGAAACGTATTGCAAGGTGGTGAAAAATGTACCGTCTCAAGGTCAAGCAACAATACCAAACAATAGGAATATTTGGAATTTCAATGTAAATGCGGTTCAAATACCGTGGCAAAGTTTGTGACTTACGTAAAAATGAAATTTAAAAGTCACTAGTGCGACTATGTAAGGCGTCAAATTGGGCTTGGTTAATAATTTTTTATTGGTTTTTCTGTCATTGATCGCCTTTTAATACTTATTTGTTTTATGTTGCTTTTAACATACTTTTCATATTTCTTAGAAACAACCTCTCTACTCTGAAAGATAAAGATATAGTTTGCATACTTTACTCTCTCCGTACCCTCTGCCAATTCCTTTGCTATATGTGACATTTTACGTTTGTTGTATATTTATTACAAATCAAGATAAAATATTACATTTGTGAAAGATTTATTGAGACGAAAATAAGTTAAAAATATGTTTTGCTTTAAAGTTTAAACCAAAAGCTGATCATTACGTTGAATTTATAAATGATTTTCGTATTATTTTAATCCATATACATGATTTGTTATTTACTTTAATTTAGTTTTTTTTAATCCATATACATAGTCTATTTCTTTTTGCAGTAGTCTTGGATGAGTTGTAAAAGTCCATTCAAGAGACGATACGTGGTGCATAAAGCATAATGTTCACAAACGATATTGTGTTAGTTGTTGGGAGAAAACAAGTTCTGAACATGAAGCTAGAGGAGGGGCGAGCAACCTTAGAGATGGAAGGTTAAAGGATTAGGCGCTCTTAGACCGAATATCTCCATTGTGACTTTGGTGGGGTAATCGACGATAAGGACGCTTAGATCACCATTGAAAGCCAAGTGTTTTCGCAAGTAACGAAGTTCAGGTACGATTGTTTGTCTAGAGCTATGGGAAATTAGATGGTGGCGTGGCCCATCATGTCCAGGCAAGATGCATAGGTGGAGAGAAGCTACAAGCATTTTGTGCGACAAGAGATTCCCAACTAAACTAAAGGGAACATTTTATAGGGTAGCAGTTAGACTTACAATGTTATATGGAATAGATTACTGAACCATCAAGAAGACACGTGCACATAAGACGGAGGTAGCGGATATGAGAATTCTAAGGCAAATGTGTGAGCACACAAGGTATGACCGAATCAGAAATGACGTTTTTAGGGAGAGATTAGGGATAGATAAGAGAGGAGAGATTGAGATAGTTTGAATGTATATTAGGCATAAGGGGATTAGGCATGATATACTAGACATGCATCTTTTTAGTGAGATAGTTAGAAGATTTGAATTCTTGAAAACATATAATTAAGTTAAAAGCTTTTTAGGGAGAATGTATACTTTTTTTTACTTTTTTATTATTATGTTTTTTTTACAAATAGCTTAAGCCTAAGGTTCCTCTCTCCCTGATTTTTCAGTCACGTGCCTCTTTGATATTTTCTTTTCCTACTCACACACTAGTTTTCCTATTTTGTATCTTGTTTTCATTTTTTTATTCATTATTTGTATCCATTACATTTTAATTATTATATATATTTTTATATTTACAAAACTTAAAAGTAACTAGTTTATCAAACTTAAAGTAACTAGTTTATCTATTTAATGCTAAATAATAAATTATTTTAATATTTTTATTTTTAACTGTAGTGTATATATTTTTATTATTCATTTTACTATTATCACTACTATTTAATTATTTATTCATTATATTGTCTCATACATACGATACGATTTTTAGAGTCGGGGGTTTAAGCAACCACTCTATTCTTTAGGATAGAGATACGATTTGCTTGCATCCCAACATCTCCAAACCTGACTTGTAAGTATATAGCCTCAGACCTTCTATTTTATGCTCTAACCAGTTTATCACCCTATCAAAGTGGAAATGAGATTTTTAATTTAGTTTTTTAATTTAGTTAATATGTTGGAATTACCTTTGTCAATATTCGACATAAAATTAAATGCTATGTAAAAAGGAGGATAGATTGAAAACCCGATGTATGTGCCATTGTGCATCATTTTCTATATATAATACCTTTCATACATTATCTACCTTCTAATCAAAAATAATTTATTAACTATTCGTAGTCGTTGCGAAATCAATGTATTTCTCAATCATTCGTTTTCAAATTTATTTTTGAAAAAATATGTGAACTAAAATTTTTGATTTGAGAGAATAAAAAATAATATGGTTGGTATATGGACTGTCTATGGATTGATTGAGGTGAAGTTCTTTTACTATTCTTGGTTCACCAAAATTGTATTTATTTATTTATTCATTCATTAATCAGCATTAATGATTCTAAATATTGATCAAATTATTCAACACCTGGTACTAGAGGTGCACTAACCGGTTTAAAATTCAAAACCGGTTTGGGTTAAAACCGGTTTAATTTGGTCAACAAAAGTCAAAACCGGTTTATGATTGGTTTCGGTTCGGCTTGAAACCGGTTTCTTACCATGGTACGATCGGTTTTGGTTCGGGTTTTGATCGGTTTTCGCCCGTTTTGGTTGGTTTCGGTTCGGTTAACCGGTTTGAAACTGGTTTTGGTGGAGAAAATTACAAACCGGTTCCGAAGTATGGTTTCAATCGGTTTCAAACCGTTTCTACACAATCGGTTTGGTTTCGGTTCAGTTTTCGGGTCGGTTCGGTTAATCAGTTTATTTGCCCACCCCTACTTGGTACTTCATATGCTGTCGTTTATTTTGTGTTCTAAAATGATTCTTTCTATATGTGTATATATGCATATACATATATAATTTACCAAATTTATCAGACCTAAAGACAAATGCAATCCGTTTGAGGCTTTACTAAAAAGGAATGTCAATGTTAACGTTAATACTTAATTCCCAACTTTATCCACTCTGTGGTGAAGCAAATCAGACGGCAGACCTCCTGCTACGTTGCTACTTTGATATGGCAATTTGTTACTAGGTGGTGCAAAATAGAAGTGCATAAACTAGCTCAGGTTTGTTGGTTATTTTAGTGTTATTGGATTAACTTGTCGATCGAGGAAATAATGTTAGAGATTAAAAGAGGTAGATGACGCGGGAGTGTGGGCTTGATTTACTTCTAATGTTAGGGCTTAAGTGTTATGTTAATTGGGTTTAATTGATTTAGGCTTTATTGTTTTAATAAAAACAATATGATGAATTAGTTTGTATAAAGGCCTATGGTTATTATTTTGGCCATGGGGTTTTTTCCTTGTTTTTTGTGTTCTCATATCGATCAAAGACAGGAGGGAACAAACGGTTACTGGGTTCTCTCTCTGATTCTTCATAGAACAATAACAAATTCAATTTCATGTGTAGAATTCTCTGTCTTATCCGATAAATCATTGTGTGTAACCCATAAATAAGTTTATCTGATAGTGATTACACGATTCAGAGAATAATCCAGGTTGCAATTTCTTCATCTACAATCGCATACAAGATTACTAGGTTTGTTTGTGTGTTCAATTGATTGATTTCTTGATTATATACAACAGGGTTCAGATTTGTATTTGGAGATTATTCAAGGTATTATTTTAGTAGCACGTTGGTGTGTGTGGAAAACAAGAAATGATGTTCAATTTTCAAGAAAAGATATTAAAGTTGCTAATCGAAATACAAATCTATGCAAGTTGTTTCTTTTGTAGTTTCGATCCCAGTCTCGGGCTGTTTGTTAATGAAATCAGCCTTTCAAAAGAAATAATAATTTTGAGGCCGGGGTTATCTAGTGATGATCCAAATAATATTAAAAAGATTACATATATGATATAACGTCTCTAATAGCACAAGAAGCAATGAAGCTTTATAGCCGAACAGCTTATCAAACCTGCCACCTCCGATCAAGTCCGGTCTGGTATTAGACTCACTGAAAAGAAGTCTATCACTCAAATTAACCTAACAATAATACAAATTAGACTAACAACAGAAAGAACATAAATGTAGTAGCTTCACATTCAATGCAGAAAAAAACTTGTAACCTAATGACAACTCTTGTTTTGTCTTCTTGCAACTTGATCCAACAACCGAATATCATGCACATCAATAACTATCGTTACAAGCCGTCCATCAATAATATACGGATTCCCCATCTTCATTTATTACAAGATATACTGTTATTATAACCAGAACGAATCCCCGTCACATGTTTTTCGCCCAGAAAATATGAACAGTGTGATCTTGTATGGTTGCTAATAGTTATAGATGTGTATGGCTAATGTTCTCTTGTTTGATACTTACATACATGAAGCATTCTTGGGTTCTTAAAAATCATCGAAATGACATTAGAATTGGTTTCGTAGATTGGTTAATAAAGCCCGTGTGCGTTGATGTAATTTCGGTGTTGTCGATCCCTTTTAACGTCTCGCTATTTGGTTTTAGTGTGCGTCCATTGAAACAAATATCATAGAATATTCGTAATTATATCATGCTTATATAATATAATGATAAAAACAAAGATAATATCGTTTTGGCCGAACGAATGTAAATCAGATCTAAACCTGCAAAATAGATCACCGTGAGCTTCCCCCCCCCCCCCCCCCCGGTGTGAGAATCAGTAATAGTTCTAATGTATGTGTGTGTGTGAATGTGTACCTCTTTGATTATTACGAGAGTATTTAGTTTATAGCCAGGAGTGGTAGAGAATGATTGGGTTGGGATATCATCGTCCAAAGAATATTTTCCTTCACTTGAAGAGGCACGTGGCCTACTTTGATAGGAGGTAACAGCTGGCCATGTGTAGGGCCGTTAGGAAATGTCTCCTGACTGACCGGTTGGAGGGAAGATCATTCTCATTGGTTGTGCTCTTTAACATATTCAGGCGGGCCGGAATTTCTATTAAGAAAGAAGCACCTGTGAATTTCCTGACTGACCGGTTGGAGGGAAGATCATCTCTTCGACTGGTTGACATTTTGGTGTTTGGATGGATAGGAGGAAAACATGCTTGTGTGGATTTAACAGGGGTTTCCCCTCTGGTGGGCTTAGGGAGTAGTGGTTTCACAGCCGGTCAAAGCTGCTTTGAAAGCTGTTTCAGGGAAGGTGACTAAACATGAGAAGGCATATATTGACAACCAACATGTGTTTATTCCTTTTGTTTTTGACACTTTTGGTTTCCTGGCGCCTGAAGCTGTGGAGCTACTTACCCGTGTTCAACTGGTCATGCATAGTAATGTTATGACTCAAAGATCAGCAAATATAGTTTTTAAAAGATTAGGTTTTGCAACTCAAAAAGGGGTAGCGGCGCAGCTTGTTGCCTGCTTGCCTTTTGTTTCGATGTAATTTAAATAGACAATTATGAAGGTTAACGTCACTATCGAGGAATCTTTTGGTTAACACCCATTTTGCCCAATAGTGTATTCTTTCTCCTTCCGCATGCTTCTAGAAGGGTTGTGTGCACTCTTGGCGCACGTCTCCCGCGAATGTTGTTCTTGGCGGAACTGATCCGCGGAAGTAGCTTGGTGGGCTACGAGCCTCTGGGCCTAATCTCTTACTTTATGACCTTACCTCTATAATGATAAGTCGTTTTGACACGATTTAAGAAAAGAAAAAAGGACTCATTTTATTCGTTAGTTTGTCTCGCGTTTGCATTTTGATGAATTGTAACAAAATATATTAATTTAACATGCTTGTAGTTATCCAAGGGCGAAGTATATAAGGCCATGGGTGCCTTGTTTTCTCAACAGTGTAAGTTTATTAATTTTTGTATGAAAATTTTTTTACGTAGTGAGAATTTATCTATTTTTGGCCAAAAAATTTGAGTACGGCCCTTTCGCTTATAAAAATTTGTATATGTATTAAGCCCCTCCCCCTCACATGTGTTTTAGTCCATACTTCGCTACTATACATACTCTATACATAACAATACAATATTATTATGTTTAAATGAGTTTAACATGAACCTTTTAACGTTCTATGTAATTATAGGTAGACTTGAAATTGAGATATTAGACTATGTGGTGTGAGCACCAATTCCACTCTCTTCCTGTGTTACGTTATCGTCACTTCACAGCTCACTCTAGTTCACCCCATTGAATCAAGAAAATACACCCTAATTTGCTCCCCTCCTTTTACAAATAAAATATTAATATTAATAAATCTAAAATAAATTTAAAAGTTTATATAACTAAAACTAATACTACATAAAACATTAACAACTAAAACTAAGAAACATTCGTTAATAATAAAAAGAGTAAAGTGCCAAAATCGTCCATGAGGTTTGATCACATTTGCGAATTTCGTCTAAAAATATTTTTTTCGCAATTAGACCCTCGATGTTTCTCAGTCGTTGCCAGTTTCATCCAAATTGTTAACTCGGTCTAAATCAACGTTAACTCAGGGGTGTTACTATCCTTTTACATCTTTGTTAGCATTATTATTATTATTATTATTATTATTATTATTATTATTATTATTATGTCTTTATTCGATGACATATATAACATCACGATTCATATGTTTGAATCCAATATAGTATCCGTTAGTTTATTCTTCTTTATTTTTAGTCATATAAAGGGTTTAGCATTTAGCTCAGTGTAATAATAATAATAATAATAATAATAATAATAATGTAAACGAACATGAAAAAGTAACACCCCTGAGTTGACGTTGAATTTAGACCGAGTTAAGAATTTCGACGAAATTGGCAACAGTTAGGAAACATCGAGGGTCTAATTGCGAAAAAATATTTTTGGACGAAATTCGCAAATGTGACCAAACCTTGGGGACGATTTTGACACTTTACTCATATTATAAAAAAAGAGTGAAAAGACATGCCTACCCCTGAGTTAACGATTAAATTTAACAGCGTTGATGAGTTGGATGTAATTGACAAAGAATTGGAAAACATGGATGGTCCATATGCAAAAAATAAACTTTTTGGACAAATTCACATTATTTGCCAAACCACAAAAACAAAAATGATACTTTACTCTAATAAAAAAATATAAAAGTAAAGTTGCATTCATTAAAAATTAAATTAATATAACAACAAATAAAAATTAGTTAATTTAAAACTAACATAACTTAAAAAATATAAGTAAACATATTTATCCATGACATTGATGTTAGCTTGGAGAGTTTTACCGAAAACAATGATAGCTTTTTGACCCATCTGATAAATTTATTCTAAATACAATAATATAAATAGTTCGAGCTTCATATGTAATGATGATTTTCTTTAGACCATGTGTTATGGAAGGATTGAATGGCACCCTATCACGCTCCACATAGATGCATTTGGATTGGGTTGCGGATGATGAAGAAGAATCATGGACCCCTCCGTCGTTACTATGGTGGTAAGGGAAAGGGGTTCTAGTCTATTTTGATTCTTTGAAGTTAATAATGTGGAAGATGATATTAGAGTCCCTTAGACTATCTCCATTCACAAATTAACTAAAGCCAATTTTTATTATAAAATTAATTTATCTCTCTTTCACCTATCCAACCCAATCAAGCCAAACTTTTCACACTCATTAACAACTCAACACTCATTACTTTTTATTAAATAAATAAAAATTATAATTGTTGTTTTTAATTAAAAGTGACTAGAAATATAAAAAATAATTTCTTTATGTAAAATAAATAATATAAGTATAATTTGAAATTATTTAAAAAAAAATAAAAAAGTTTGGTAATGATCAATATTATTTTATATTAAAAGTATATTTTTGAACAAACTCTGTTTTTTATAAAGTTTATACCGGTGTGTTCACAAAAAAAAGTTGAACAAGACTATGCTTTTTGATTTTTTTAAAAACTTAATCATTAAAAGTTATTAGAAAAAAAAATCAAGATTAGAGCTGACACTAATTAGTATGAAAAGAAAAAAGAAAAGAAACTAAAAACATGTTCATTAAAATGATGACTTGTGACAAACCCAAAGATTGCAAACTAGTTTGGTCACCTGTGCACCAAACCGTTTGCCATATATTCTTGTTTTTTTATTTATGTTTTAATTCAAATAGTGGGACAAACCAATATTGAGTTTAAAACTCTTTACTAGATGATATTATAAAAAAAAATAACGGGGGCAGAGTGCTACGTGCCGTAGGGATAAATAAGAGGTTGATTCAGCGCTTTCTTTTTAACTTTAGATGTTATTTTAAATAAAATAAAACAAGAAGAAAAAAAAACTTTTTCAAACGAATGGCAAATCCTGGGTCAGCCCGGGGTGTGCGAGCGACACCCTCGGCCAAGGCATGTAAGATTTGGAGCGCAAACTTTTCTATACATACATATGTTTGATATACAAAAGATCTTGAGTCAAACAACATCATTAGTTGATTGAATCGGTCGTTAATTTTGGTGTTTAAAAGTCACCAGATAAATAGGTTCATCGGATGACTTTGCCAGAAATTATTGGTGGAGAAGATGACAACAAAATCAAGTTTCAAATAATGGCAAAAATAACTCTACTATTTATTTCATAGTTAAATATATTATTTACGTACTCACTCATTTTAGTTTTGTTTTAGTTAAACTTGGCTTTAACTTTTATTTTAACATACCATTTAAAATCTTTTAAATAATTTTAAAAAAATGAGTATATATCAAAATAATTATATTAATTCTAATAAATTTTGTATTAATAACTTGTATAAGCATTAAGTTTTAGGGTTTCTTAAATTTGGGCATTACATTCATGTTATATATATTGTTATAACATTAATCGCCGTTTATAAAAACTAGCTTATATTTCATTATTCGTTAAGGCCTACAAACCCTTTTATTAAGGCTCGGCTGAGGTATTTAAATCCTCGGAGACGACCTGGGCAAATCTTATACAAGAATTTAAAGAAATCTAAGCATTTAATCTTATAGAAAACTGCGGATATGTTTCATTATTATTTCAATTAACTTTTTTATTCTTTTCCTTTTTTCTAATTAAGTCACCCGATTTTTAAGTGTATGACAACTTTTAACACCATAATTCCACCATACTATGCATGGATTTAAATATACCATCACACTTAGTGAAAGAGCAAACATTATATGCTAGACCAATTGGGCATGTGTTCAAGTGATAATCTAGTTTTTGTTTTTTTTTCTTTTTACCTATATAACAAGTTACCATACCTATCAAACATTTTCACTTAAAATTTGTGACCGTTCTATAAAGTTATCCCGTTCAAACATCACTTGTTAAAATATATATCTTTTTAAACTCTTATCTGTTTTTAGGTGTTTAATTTCCTTGATTTATATTCTAATTGCTAATTATAACTTTCAGTCGACTCAAGAAGTTACATTGTACAACTCCTATTGGCCACATCTATGCTTTGGTTCCCGACCCTTGTTCCAGATGTCTAGCTTCAAGATATCTATTTGTGTACTATTTACACTTTCTAAATTCATTGTTGATACTAGCTGTCTCTTTTTTCAATGTCTTTATTGGCTTTCATATCATGAGCATTTCATTTGTTTTAAGGTGATGTTCATACCCACTAAAACATATATAGGCATCGTTGACTTAAATGGTGTAACATACTAGCTGTCTCTGTTTTCAATGTTTTTATTGGCTTACATATCATGAGCATTTCATTTCTTTAAATGTTCCCTTTTTTTTAAGATAAATTCCAAATATATCTTCATAAAATTCAAATTTCATATTTGTCTATTTACTAACATGCCGTCGTCTCTATGTTAGGAGTTTAAGACGACATGTTTCTTAACTCGTCGCCACCCTGGCATGTTAGCTCAAAACTTGTCGTCTCAACATCATATTAGCTCAGAACTTGTTGCCTCTCCATCATGTTAGCTCAAAATTCGTCGTCTTCCCGCCATGTTAGCTTAAACATTAAATTTAATAAATTTTGTTATTTAAAAAATTAGATTTAAACAAGTTACACATAAAATGATTTTGATGGTATGCATTAGTTTTCTTAATCATTTTATTATCCAAAATTCTATAACAAGAATTTAAAAACCAATAAAATAAAAAATAATTAAATAATTTTTATATTAGTTTAGGATCCATGTTTTTAGTAAGATAAGGTAGAATTATTTTTAGCTAACATGGTGGGGAAACGATGAGTTTTGAGCTAATATGGCGGGGAGGCAACGAGTTTTGAGCTAACATGACATGGAGATGACGAGTTTTGAGCTAACATGGCGGGGAGACAGCAAGTTAATAAACATGTCGTCTCGAACTCCTAACTTAGAGGCTACGACGAGTTAGTAAGGAGACAAATAAGGAATTTGAATTTTGGAAGGATATAATTGGAATTTCTCTCTTAAAATGAGACATTTTGGGAATTTTCCCCATATTATATGTGTTGTATGATATCAAAGCAACTATTTATACCAGAGTACGCCACGTCATACATGTCGTATGACGTGACGAAAACAGTTAAACATGTCATATACTTTGTTAGTAGTCATATCAATACATGTTAGTAGTCGTAGGATTAAGGTTAAGGACTTTTAGACAATGTCATATTTGTATCTTAGTTTTAGCGTATGAGTTTAGACTCTTCTACATTTTAGGCAGATTTTGCTTGTATTTGTTTTTTGTTTTGTTGGTATGTCTATTTGGATTCTATGATTTCATATGTGCTCGTTGATTGTGCCACTTTATTACTATAAGTTTTGTTATTGGTACATGTGTGTTTATATGTTGCATGCTTTGGAGCCGAGGGTCTCTTTGAAAGCAGCCTCTCTATCCTCAGAGCATCTCCACCGGTGTTTGTGTGGGCGTTTTTGTTGACATGGAATGGTGCAAACAAACGTTTACGGGTGGAGATAAACGTTTGTGGATGTGTTTGTGTTCTCAAACGTTTGAAATGTGGGTTTGTAGTGGCCCCATAACAACCACTACACACAAATCATATATATATGTATACATATATATACATATTTATTATATTTTAATAGGGTTTAGATTGGTTTATGGGTGGAGGAAAAGTGAGGTTTTTTTGTGAAAAGTTTAGATTATGATGTGGCGATGAGGTGGATGTTTGAATTGGTTTATGGGTGTGGATGCTCTCATGGATAAAGGTAACGTTTGCCCACATCACACCATCCCCAGACCCTACCAATAGCTTTTGCTATTTGGGGGATTTACTGGGTACGTTGTTGTTGTTTATAACACATATGGCCATTTTCCCATGTTATGCAACTCATAAAGGATACAACTTGTATGGCACGTCAATGATGCCTGAATAATGTGTGACATGTGCTTGTTTAGCTCTGTAAATTCCAAATTGTAACTTATAGAACTACGACTAGCTATGACCTTCATACAAAGAACGTTTTAGCTTGGTATATACATGTGTGTATATATATGTATGTATGCATATGTATATGTGTGTATATATATGTATGTATGCATATGTATGATGATTATTGTACAGAGCAAAATTATTGTGAAAATGAAAAGAATAATTTTAATTTACTTATTGTTATTTATCAATGCTTCACATTTTAAGATTCCGAACTTCTTACATGTACATGAAATGAAAAAAACAGTTTTGTATCGTTTATACCTGTACTTGCTCTATATTATGAATTGCGGGATCAATGTCTTTCCTATGCCATTCTCTTGTAACTTATGATCATCTTCTCCCTATTATATGGCTCGTATTGGACACACACCTTGTATGACACATCATAATGTTTAAATAATGTGTCATTGATGTTTGTTTACACATCATAATGCTTAAATAGCAACTTAAATTCAAAACAGTAGACTTTCACTTGACTAACATCGGGAAGAACGCGACCTTGGTTGGGATACTGGCGTGAATCAAGGGCTTATGTTTACAATATAAAATGGCATTGATACATGTGTTTGTTAATAGAGGTCATGTGCATGCACACTAATTTTTGTTTAACATGTATGCATATATTATGGATATGATGATCTTCTCTGTCTGAGATTAGTATACATCAAATATACTAGCTAGTTTGCATTACCGTTTTCTATTATCAGTAAGTTTTTTTACTTGCATAAACCTGCACAACTGTGGACAGAAAATGTGGTTTGCATTCAAAGTTTGTTAACAAGGATGCCAATATTAAAATACATCTACAAGAATATCTTTGATGCATCAACTTTTAAACGCATCTTACGTGTCATACTATTTTTCACATCAAAAAATTCATCCCCCATTCAAAAACATCAACTTTCTTTTCAATTAATGTTACTTTCATTTTCAAACATTTTTTTTATCCTCGTCATCACTTAATTTTTACTATTTTTTCTAGCACAACTTTTTTTTTCAGTTCATTGTAAATTAAATTAATAAAAAGTTACATAAACTATTAATTAAAAGTCACGTTAAAATTAAAAAATGCATAAATTAAGTTTAAAAATGACATAAATATAAAATAAAAAACAAGATAAATTGAATTAAAAATGAAAAAAAGATGAATATCATACTCGGCTCGAGGAGATTATCAATATTTACTGTTTTGGTCAAAAATTGACAAAGGTAATTTCGTAACCAAATTAGTAAATGGGACTTGGTGCTTGTTTGGAACGAATGTAAAAGTGATAGAACACAGTGATTTGTTGCAGAGAAAAAACCCGTTATCCTGAGGATAACAACAAAAAAAAACCCGGGCGGTGAAAACTATCACCACCGGTTTATTAATAACAACGGTGATTACAATGGTGGAGCTCAAACTTGATCGTGATTACAATGAGAGCGAGTACTACTAAGTCTCGTGTGTCTAGAGTGTGTGTGTTGTTTGATCCGAGTAGTGCTCTATTTATACAAAAAATTAAGCTAACAATAAGGCCTATAATTATGGAAATGATGGACTAAATCAATTAGCTGTTGCTATTATTTCGGGAGTAATCGATTCCTTCCATTTAGCCATGTTTCCTTTTTTACCACGTCCTATTTAAGGTAGCCGTTTTGATTTCCCCATTTCCTTTTAGAACACGTTCTATTTAAGGTTGTTGGCGAGTAGTCCAAGTCCTTAGGAGCACATGGGAACGTTGTATGACCTGGTAAACATCAAAGAAAGGCGGTGGAATCGTTAGCACAATAGTATATTAAGGATACCTGTATCTTCGGAGGATACTATATCCTGGAGTTATCCTGAACATATCGTTTTCTTAAGATACTGAAAATCTGAGCCCTAACATTTACACCGTAGGATATGCTCTATGTATATGGCGGGCTTCACTTTCGCCTTCTATCTATCTTTTCTTTATTTTTTTGATGTTGTTTTATCTGTAATTGTATATAAAGTTTTACCATATGTCTGTTATTGGCAACTTCCTAATGCTACATGTTGAGTTTTAATAGTTCTTTATCTTATGTTCCTACATTTCTAGTATACTCTTCAGGTTTAAGAGTGATTTTAGAGTTGGAGGTCTCTCTAAAGCAATCTTCTATGGTGGTTGTATTTTTTGAGGCAGATGTATAGCTATGAATACCCGTTTTAGACTCTACTAATAGCTTGACTCAAGGAAGAGATTCTATTAGCTATGGTGGTTGTATTTTTTGATTGTGGACCAGCCCCACATACCTCTTGTTTGTTCACTTTGGAAAATTGAATGCATGACCAGACAACACTATCCAGATGAATCCACCAATGCTCCCATGTCCCATACTTCAAACGCTAGATAGCATCCATGTCGCCATCCGGTTTTACCCATTGTGGGGGTGCTCTCATATTCAAAACTCAACTAATCCATATCCACTCGATGATTACATACCTGTTAACCTTCAAAAATGGTGCGGTGGTAAGCGCCTTATTCCTATAAGAGGTCTCGGGTTTAAATATTGTTTTCACTTATTTCTTGCCATAAATCTTGAACTCTGCATGCCTAACGCAAGCTACAATTTACCTGATTCAATTGGTTAGCAAAGTATTGAAGGTCACGTATCCAAAGCAAATTGTGGTTTACCTTATCTCGTTAATTAGCAGGGTGCTGATAAGCCCCATGGTTTTTCCAATAACATATTCTCATGATTAAAAAACTATGTAATTAATAAGACAATTTAAAATACCATTCTACTATTCGTTTCACTTGAATCAAGAGTGTTAGTAAGATATATTATAAGCAATGGCTTGAAATTATCCTCTTACACCAAAAGGCAATGGATATTGAATTCTGAAGATGAAAGAAAGCCCTCTCTTGTCCCAAAGTAATTGAATATTGAATATTGAATATTGTAGGGTCAGTTAGTAAAGTCTGCAACGGTAAATCAATAATCAATATGCAATATTGGCTCCTAAGTCCTACCTACCCGCACAGGATGAATATATTGCTTTAAAAACCAATCCACTGGCATTGCCGTTATCCAAAAACTCACTCCTCTCAGAGCTAGCTTTTGGTTTCGTTACCATCGTCAACAACCAACCTAGCACATTTCGTAAATCAGTTCCTAAAGGTAAGTTTTGTTGTAAGTTCTAAGTTATGTTTATTACGTATAGGATCAAAGTTGTCAATATTCTTATAGTCTATTACTCTACTTGTATATTGGAATGGTTATAGCAAACATGAGTTGATAAAAAGTTTCTATTATTGATAGAAAAAAAAAAACAAATAAATAACGTTACTATGATTGGTAGCATAGTATGATGCTACTATTATATAATGCAGGTACGTTACTATGTTCTTGAAATTTGTTCATTCGTGATGTTGTTTGAATAAGACAGTTTAACTTCATTTCTTTTGCTTTCGCCACAAATGTTTTCATAGGTGGTTTTTAATCCAAATTTTGGTTTGATCGACGTGCATGAATCATTATTTGTTGATTTCAAAAATTGTATAAGACATAAAATTGTCTTTTATCGTATAAAATTGTTTTAACCTCCAAAAGGATTGAGCTAAAAACCTTACTAAACCTATGAAGTGACAAGTTTTATGTTAGACTAGATTTTATCCCCCGTATTACGGGGGTTGTTTTACATTATTCGTTTTTAATATATATATATAATATTTGGATTTTAATTTTATTTATTGTAAGAAAGTTAATAATTAATATACTTGGGGTTTGATGATAAAATGGTTTCACTAATAAATGATATGTTATAATCCAGTTTAAAAGCTATATGGGTTTGGTGATACCCATTACCCGTTTAATTTCTTTATTATAAAATTGTTTATTAATTATAAATAGTATCTTTTTTTTAAATAAAATAGGATATTAATTTTTAGTATATCCCTATTTTATAGGATTTTCATATCAAATATTTGACAAGATTAATTTTTAATATAATGAGATGTTATAACCCGTTTAAGAGCTATCTGAGTTTGGTGAGACATTTACCCGTGAATTTGGGTCAAATGCATGAGAAGCCTTCATTTACAAATAATGGCTTGAGAGAATGGTTGTTTTACATTTTTCGTTTTTTAATATTTATTTTTTGGATTTTAATTTTCTTTATTGTAAGAAAGTTAATAATATACTTAGGGTTTGATGATGAAAGGGTTTCATAAATAAATGATATGCTATAACCTGTTTAAAAGCTATCTGGATTTGGTGACCCATGACCCGCTTATGTTTTTTACTATAAAATTGTTTCTTAATTATAAATAATATCTTTTTCTTTTTAAATTGAATATTAAATTTTAGTATATCCTATTTTATAGGATTTCATACCAAATAATTGGTAAGATTAATTTTTAATATCATGAGATGTTATAATCCTTTTAGAAGCTATCTGGTTTTGATAAGACCCATACCCATAAATTTGGGTTAAATCAATGAGAGACCTCTATTTAAAAATTAAGCAATCTGATAGCTTTCATAAAAAAAGGAGACGACCACATCACAACATGTAGAATTTTAGTGGTTTCATTTATATATATTATATTACAGATAGATAGGGGAGAGAGGAAATGAGGCACACCTAGTAAAATCTTGCCACATGTTCTATTTCAGTGGGTTTAAGGTTCTTGTTTGTGACTAAAGCAAACGGGTCAAGTGGCCCCATAGGAATTTTCTCTTCTTTTCTTTTTTCTTTTTTTTTTTACCCTAGGATTGGCTACAATGGTTTTATTTTAGTGACCAAATAAATATAAATCGCATGGTATAAAACCAAAATTGATATAATTAATTATGCTACCCTAAACAATCCCATAAGTGGAGGTGAGGGGTGCGAATCTTTTTGCTATTTTTTTGTGTCTCCTTTGGACATGCAATGCCAATAATAATGGTAGTTCATCTCATTTAAGGCCATTGATCTCCCTATTTAATGATATCCTAGTCTAACATTTTTATTGTTATTATTTTTTTAACAATAATTTTTTAACACCTAAATTCAACCTTAACTTGCACTTGCAAACCACCCAGTCATACCGTAGATTATCGTTAGTCTAAAAAAACTTGCAAGAATTGAAACACACAACTTCATATTTGTGAGGACACCGTTCCACTAATGCCATCCTAGTTTAACCTCTATATTATTCATTTAGTCAAGTATATTAACTCTCTTTAATTTACAAAAATTAAAAAGTATTTGTATAAATATATCTAAAACTATTTTTTAGTTTTTAGTTATCTATCCATCAATCTTTTACTGGGTTTAATATATATCGGCAAATTGGATTTCTAAAATTCAAATTATTACTCATTGATCGATGATAATGAGACTTATTGTTTGATTAATGATACTCATAACTTTCACTTTTGTTGTTAGGAGCAATCCGAGGAGTGTAATCATCATATATTTAAATGGAGACACGTATTAGCATAATTGAGTATGAATCAAATGTAAATTTGTAATGATTATGCTAATAAGATTTCCCTTCACAACATAAGTGAAAGTTAAGGGTCTCATTGATCAAATTATCAACACGGATTATTATTGGCTAATAGGTCAAAGTTTGGATTATTAAAATCCAATTTGCCATATATACTTAAATACCAAAATCCGACGCTATAACTTACAACTATTATGGTATTTGTTGTTTAGAGTTTTCAAATTTTTGGGATATAATAACACTAACACTAAAATAAGCAATTTGGACTATCAGTATGAAACAACCTCGAAATCCTTATGTATCAAGACAGAATAATCAGATAAACAGTTTCAATAACCAATCTAATTCATGTGAGCTACAGAGCTAGTACCAAAGTTATAAACTGATTGAATTGGTTTTATGTGACAGCAGGGATTGAGAATATGAAATCTCCATTCAGAGGGATCGCAGGGGACATTAAAGGCAGGGTATCATGTTACAAACAAGATTGGATTGATGGTATTAGGCCCGGAATTAGGTAAACTTATCAAAAATTTTATTCAAAAACTCGGTATCTCCTATTACTTCATGAAAATGTAGGAACAATGTTTTTCGTAGTTCGTTATATTCTTTTTTACATTTCATTGTTTTGATGTCGTCGTAGGATATTAGCTCCAACGACGTACATCTTCTTTGCTTCTGCGCTTCCTGTCATTGCTTTCGGAGAGCAACTTAGCCGAGACTCGGGTACCCTATTAAATTCCCATATACAAACAAGAAAAAACTTGTCTTGGTAGCGTGCTATATACGCATAAGTTTATTTTCATCATTTTTCTTCTTAGATGGAAGATTGAGCACTGTGGAGACTTTGGCTTCTACTGCTATATGTGGCATCATACACTCTATTCTTGGTGGACAACCTCTTATGATAGTGGGAGTTGCAGAACCTATAATTATAATGTATACATATTTGTATGACTTTGCCAAAGGGAGGCAAGGATTGGGGGCACAACTATACGTGGCTTGGTCTGGATGGTAATATATCTATAACTCCCATATTATAATGTTTTTGTCGACACAAATCATAGTGAATTAACACAGGCTTTGCAGAGAAAGTTGTAGCTTGGTATTTCAAAAGTAATCTCAAACATTACATAAGGATTGTTAAGCGCGATTCTTTGTTTCGAAGGTTCAGCTAACAGTTCAAAAATAGCAAACTCGACTCTAGAAAGTACTTGTTTCCGATGATTATATGTTTAGCTAGGCACCTATAGTTATCTTGAGGGGTGGTGATTATGTCGAGTTGGTGGGTTGATCAGTTGATGAGTCCGAACACAACCAGCCCATATATTCATTCGTGTCAAAAGCGTCAACACTATTCCACTAACCTCGAAACACTTAAAATTGTGCCCTGTAAAAATGAGTTTTAGTCAAATTGTAGAAGGGCTACCTGGATCATAAACATGTTGATGGGTTTCAATAAATTGGTTACCTGCAGGTTGACCTTAATTATAAAATGTCGAGTTTGTGTCATGTGCTAATTTTGTGTCTGGAGTTGACACCCATAGTTATATATTGTATGTATTTGACTTCAAAACTTACCTTTATGGGAACATAGTTCACGGTTTGTTGGTATTGAACCTTAATTGGGCCGGTGGGCTCAATACTAATATGTCATGATCTATATTCCAATATCCTTTTGGTATAACTAACTTTTAAAACTTTGTTTTCGATGCAAAATCCGTAAAAGATTCATGCATTTTTGTGTGCAAAATTTAAAACGTTGGTTACATCAAAAGGTAAGTCATAAAACTTAATTACATCATAGGTAACTTTTTACAGTTTGCGAGTTATTTATTACGTTGAATTCTTTTTGGCACGTTACATGTTTCTTTTAAAAAAACGTGTAGCTTCTCAATATGCTTTGCGCCATGTTTGCAGGGTATGCGTATGGACAGCCATACTTTTGTTTGTTATGGCCATATTTAAGGCTAGTGATGTCATCAGTCGATTTACAAGGATGGCAGGGGAAACATTTGGGATGCTAATTTCTGTTCTTTTCATTCAACAGGCCATCAAGGTATTTAACCATGCATAAACAACTTCCAACAGAAAATTTGTATTTTGTTTTTTTCTTTTAAGTGAACAAATATTTTAGTATGCAAGTTTGGTCAAATTGAAAAAACTTTAAAATATGAATAAGATAAATATATCAATGTTTATTTTGGCAGCATATTTAGTCGAAACGACTATCCTTGTGACTCATATCCATCATAGACAATATTTGGCTTAACTAAAGTGTAATTATTTTACAAGGGACTTGTGAGCGAGTTCAATATTCCCAAATCCGAGGACCCGAATTCAATTAGCTATCAATTACAGTGGCTTTACACTAACGGCCTGCTAGCGATTATATTCTCGTTTGGCCTTCTATACAACGCGTTAAAAAGCAGAGACGCTAGATCATGGTTGTATGGAACAGGTGAATAACTTTAAATTTTATTGGACGTTTTTGCACTTATGTGTCAAGTTTATTGCAGCCTTGATGGACAATTTACATGTAATTAGGGTGGCTTAGAAGTTTCATAGCAGACTATGGGGTTCCATTGATGGTTGTAGTGTGGACTGCACTCTCTTTTTGTGTACCAAACAAAATCCCATCTTATGTTCCAAGAAGACTTTATAGTCCACTCTTATGGGATTATGAATCTTTATACCATTGGACTGTAATTAAGGTATATCTTTGCCAAATTCCCTTAAATTGCTTTTAGACCCATTCAACTAGTTCATTTTATTCTGTTATTATTATTATTATTTTTTTATCTTAGTACATATCCTTAATTGGCCCATCTATATATATATATAGGGGAGATTTCAATTAAAAACCCCTTTGAGTTTTAAGAACTCGAAAGAACTCAGTGTAACGATTTTTTTTTCGAATTTTTTTACACATGCGTAATATATGTAAGTTATATACACGTAAAAAAATTACAGAATTTTTTACGCATCGAGTCGACTTTTTACACATGTGTAACGGTTGTAAAAGTTAGTGTAACCACTTACATATTTATTCTCTCTTCTACTTTGACTTTTTTGTCAGATTTAATCTCAACCACATATTCCAATCCATATAATTAAATGTATGGCCTAGAATTGAGTTCTTAAGTTCTTAAAACTCAACATAGTTCTCAAAATATTCCTCCCATATATATATATATAGGCTTAAGTTCATGAGAGAAATGAAATTACTGGGAGAAATGTGATAAATGAATATGGACCACTAGTTTTATTTTAGGTTTTAAATGTTTAAAAATAAAAAAAAATATAAATGTAACAATAAATACATTCTCTCTCTTCAATTAATACAACTAATATAACCATAATAAATCACTTTTTAATTATAAATACACATATCCTATACATGTGTAGGTTATATGTTTTTCGTGTGTAGGTAATATGTTTTCTTATTCTTAGAACAAGTGTATGTTATATGTTTTTGTTTAGGTTGTATATTTTTTATTGACATTTAATGCTAATATGTAAGATAGTTTTTTGTATTATTCATCACAATATACCTACGTATTGATTGATATTGATATATTGAGTTGGAAGAAATTGATTTTGGATAGAAAAAAAAATTTAATATATGAATAAATTGTATTTGTGTAGGATAAAATTTTCGAGTGTAGGTTATATGTTATAGTTTTCCTGTGTAGGTTATACGTTTTCACGTGCGTGTGTAGTTTATTGATGCTGAATTTTGTGTGTCGGTTATATATTTTTCGTGTGTAGGTTTTATATTTTCTTATTATTAGAACAAGTGTAGGTTATATGTTTTTGTGTAGGTTGTGTACTTTTTTGTTGATATTTATTAGAACATGAGTAAGATAGTTTTTGTACTATTCATCACAATGTAACTACGTGTTGATGGATATTAATCTATTGAGTTAGAAGAAATTGGTTTTGGATAGAAAGAAATTTTAATGTATGAATAAATTATACTTGTGTAGGATAAAAATTTAAGAGAGAAAATAAGTTATAAAAATAAATGAATTCTTATTATTTTTCAATTATAATAATTTGATTAGTTATATTAATTGAAGGAAGAGCATGCATTAATACTTTCCTTATTTATCTTTAAGCATTTAAAACATAAAATAAAACTAGTGGTCCATATTCATTTCTCACAGTAATCTCATTTCTCTTATATATATATATATATATATTTATAAAAAACGTTAGTTATTAAGAGTTTCTTCAAGTTCTTAAATAATTTAAGAGTTCTCAAATGATACTAATCATCATCATCATCATCATCGTACTCAGTATATCCCACCAATAGCAAAGCTATGGTAGGGTCTGAGGAGGGTAAGATGTAGGCAGCCTTACCTCTACCCCATAGGGATAGAGAGGCTGCTTCCGGTGAGACCCCCGGCTCGATAGTAGTTTTGCATCAAGCCTTGGACATAAGGCACATAGCACTCAATCATCGGGACACCAGCTGATCGGTGCATGTACCCTTATCTTTCAGCTATCAACGCCACTACATGATGCCTGATTAACCGTCCGTCACTTTTAACGTTATTTTCACGAGATTAGTAAAATAACGTCAAAATTAGTGCAATTTCACTTTTGCCCACCCGAGGGTTCACACATATATACATCATATGTGCGCACCGCAAGCAAGGCTACAAATGATACTAATCATATATATATATATATAATATGTAAGTAATGGGCAAATTAAGACACTAGAATTAAGAGTTTTACAAGTTATGATGCATAAGGTACATGTTAAAGTAGGGATAAGTTTGTCTTTTTCACACATATCACCCACGTTCATTTGATTTCTATAAAAACAATTACAAGTATAGTACCTCAACTTTACTTAGATTTTGTAAATTTAAGAATTAGTCACAAATTTAATCCCTCATGATTACCCATTTTTTACTCTAGCTTTATTGTTTTTGGTTTTCTTCATGTATGTTTTACAAAAATACGGTTAACAAAAATCCGAACATACCTATTTAAACGAGCTTATTTTTGTCGACGTTTCAATATTAATTTTTTTCAAAACAGATCGACGGTTTAAATTGTACAAGTCATTACTGCATGAATGTACAAGTTTCTTAAAGGACAAATGCTTACAATATGATGTTTTCATATAATTATGTATCCAACCCTTTATTTTTTTAACTTGTTTTAATTCAAAATTTAAGTAATACTTACAACTTTGACCCCTTAAATTTATCCAATATTACTTAACTTTAATTGTTTTATCCTTCTTATGTGTTTTATAGAAATGTGATTAAAAGTATTCAAGTTATATAGATATTTAAAATAATTAAACAAACGTGAGTCAGGCTCGGTATGAAGTTCGAGTTGAGCTAGAGTATTATTCCCCGCTACATCGTGCGGGCACCTAACTAGTATATATATATATAAGTGAATTAGACTAATTTGTCACTTGTACTTGCTTATTTGCAATTGACTTGTAGGACATGGGCAAGGTTCCTCTGGTGTATATCATGGCTGCCTTCATCCCCGGTGTTATGGTAGCCGCTCTTTATTTCTTCGACCACAGTGTTGCTTCACAATTGGCTCAACAAAAGGAATTCAATCTCAAGAAACCATCTGCCTATCATTATGACATTTTCCTGCTTGGATTTACGGTATCCATTATTTCTTGTTAAGCAAATTTCTAGATAACTAGCTTTTATTAGAGATAGAAACAACCTTCAACATTTTTTATTCAACGTAATCATGTGAATATCAGTTTAGGAAAAAGTCAGCATAGTTAAAGTTACACGACACAACATGTTACATTGACTTGAAGCTTTTCGAAACTTTTGACCGTTCACCTGGCCTAAAATAGTACTTGCCTATAATAAAATATAGGCGATCTAAATTTTAATAATGCAAATTATGAACCTCTGTATGTAAATAATTAATACGGACAATGTGACGAATCACACTCATAACATTGCCAAGACAGTCAATCTCACTCTAATGAAAAAGTAACTTTGGCTTTCCCTAATGCCTAATTGACTTATTTTATCCTAACAAGAATATTGTAAACTTATGTGAAACAACATAAATGAAATTTAGGGCATATAGAGTTATTTCTTTGTTAGATTGGGATTATCCTTAACAACGAAAGTGAATGTTAGGAGCAGTAATGGTCAAACTAGCATGTATTTATCGACCAACGAGTCATGGTTGGAAATTTAAAACTCCAGTTTTCAATAGAATATTTACAAAAGTTGCCTAGTTTTTAATGAAATGAACCTTATTTTCCTATGTTACTAAATGTTCTCCAAGACATTGCTTTGTGGATTGATTGGATTCTCCAAGACACAGCTTATTGACAACAGTATGGCGAGCAGCATGCTCCTGTACTGTATGTCACTATTAGCCGCTGCCTACTCACCAACTACTGCCATACCACGTGCATAGCCGGCAGTTGGTGGAAAAGGAATAGTACACAGCAGGCCTGGTCACTATCAGCCGCTGCCTACCCACCAACTACCAGCAGGGCACGTGCGTAGGCCACTGTTGGTGGAACAGGAATACTATTGCAGCCGGCCACACCTCCTTGGAAACCTACCTTCGGCTATAAATACCACAAATGGTATGACCATCATATCTTATCATATTATCATCATATTATACCTGATATCTGCTCTAGCAATCTCTTAATATACACTTATATTTAAAGAGCAATCTAGTCTGATTCTCACGCCGGAGGGTGGTCACAAGGAGGAACCCCCCCCCCTTCTCAGTGACAAGCTCACGGTGTCTGTTTTGCAGGTTATCAGAAGAACCATCTTCTCTGGGTCTAACCCCTCGTGGGAAACATCTATCTAACCCCCAGGTTACCAGTAATCTGCCCGGGGTCCGGTTAGTGTTTCTTCATTGGCGCCATCTGTGCATAAAGCTAGAACTTCATTTTTCTCCAGTTTTTTCAAACTTCTAGAAAGATGGTTAAAGAAACTCCGGTAACCACAACCCCAGCTACTGGGGGGAATACCGGCAACACAGTTTTTACAAACACTACCCCGGCTACCCAAGCCGGGCCAAGTGAAGTAAATTTTACGAACACTACCCCAGTTACCCAAGCTGGGGCAAGTGCAGTAAATAATCGCTCACTGGGAATCACCGATACCCAGTTAGAGAAACGAACAAGACTCCCCCGCCAAACACTCGATGAAGTTAAGGCATGGGCGGAGGCACGTCAAAAGGAATTCCAAGCTGAGTTGGACGAACGCTTGCGTTCCGCCCAACAGGCTGACGAATTCGAAGAATACTGGGACGATGACTAGGAGTCCGACCCCGACGCGAACCCTCGCCATAGGGCAAAAGGGAAGCGTAAGGAAACGGACTCCCAACCGAGAAGGCATTTTGGAGAAGCCTTCAAACCAAAAAACACAGGTGGAAGTCCACGTGACTTCCCCAAAACATTCAGACCAAATGTTGCAAATGCAGGAACGTCCAAATTTGCAAGGGACATTGCAGAAGCAATTGCCCCAAAAAGTGCCAAACAAATGTCCAGCATAGGCACATATGATGGTATATCCGACCCAGATGATCATTTGAATAGATTCATAGCGGGGGCAACCGTCAGTAGTTGGACGGAACCCACGTGGTGTTACATGTTCCAAATGACGCTTGTCGGGGCTGCTAGAGCGTGGTTCGATCGTCTACCGGTCAACCACATCTACGACTGGGCAGACTTCCAACAGAAGTTTAGCCAACACTTCAGCCAGCAAAGAAAGTATACCGAGGAGCAATGGACAATCCTCAAGTGCATTCGAGAAAAAGACGAATCTTTGTTAGACTTCATCACTCGCTTCAATTCGAAGAAGCTAAGTCTGGGTAACATTAGCGAAGATCTTGTTCGCGCTGCCTTTATTCAGGGCGCGAACGACCCAGAGCTCATCCGCACCTTAACGGGTAAAGATGGCATGCCATCCACATGGGATGCCATCATGACAGCAGCTAAACGCTTTGCGGAAACGGAGAAGCAACTGGGTAGAGATCTCCCACAGAGCACAAACCTCTATACCCAGAAAACAAGAGAAGACAACGTCCTTACCGCCCGATTAAACAAAAAGCGGAAGCTAGGCATTTGGCAGTCAAGGGTAAACTTTGACACCTCATCCGGCTTGCAGCTTCGGTTAGGCGGAAGGGATAACGTAGAGTCAAACAAGAACTCCAGATGGACGCCGCTCACCAAAAGCGTCACCGAGATATTCGCTACTGAGGAGCTCCCATGGCCAAAGCCTCAAATAATCCGACATCGTCACAATGCTGATCGGAGCAAATACTGTGACTTTCACAGGACAAAAGGCCACAACACTGAAGAATGCATAGACGTAAAGGACATGGTCGAAGCATTTGTCAGAGATGGGACGCTCGCGCACCTCGTGGCGCAATGAACGCTGAGCAGGCTGATGCGTGTAGAACCCCAGCTGGGGAAAACACGAATAAAATTCCAGCTTCAATATGGAGACTACATGCTGCGTAAAGAACGAGATCCCGAACCAGATGCGTATCGGCTCGATGGCACTCCCATCCCAACAACATGGAAGGGAGCTCATTTACACAGTTTGCATGTAAATCAATTCCAAATTTGTAAAGAAAAGGCCAAGAGCCACTTCTAATGGAAATGATTCTCCTTAAAACATCGACGCTGATGATTTTACATTTATACTTTTATGAACTATCAACACGGATATGCCGGTTTTCACTGCATAATTACGTGGAAAGTCGTTGCATGGGGAAGGCGGCAAAACCCGCATAAACCCAAAAAACGACAAACCTTCACGCAGGTCAGTTGAAGGGGAAAAGTTCAGTTATCCCACTAAATGAAAGTGCCGGTCTATCCGCATGAATCATGATAAGAGGAAACTGAACACTAACCTATTAACAACCGCGCGTCGAACGGTTAATTTATTCAACACTAATATGCTGGTTTTCACCGCATAATTACGTGAAAAGTCGTTGCATGGGGAAGGCGGTAAAACCCGCATAAACCCAAAAAACGGCAAACCTTCACGCAGGTCAGTTGAAGGGGAAAAGTTCAGTCATCCCAATAAATGAAAGTGCCGGTCTATCCGCATGAATCATGATAAGAGGAAACTGAACACTAACCTATTGACAACCGCGCGTCGAACGGTTAAATTATTCAAAACAGAGAATTTCTAACAAAAGGATGAGGAAAACCTACACGCAGGTCAGATATAGGTAAAGTTTAGCCATCCTACTAAGTGCAAGTGACGGTCATACCCGCACAATCACGAAAGAGGAAGCAAAACTTCACACCTATTATCTACCACGTTCAAAGGTTAACTTATCCTCAAAAAGGATGAGGAAAACCTACACGCAGGTCAGATATAGGTAAAGTTTAGCCATCCTACTAAGTGCAAGTGACGGTCATACCCGCATAATCACGAAAGAGGAAGCAAAACTTCACACCTATTATCTACCACGTTCAAAGGTTAACTTATCCTAAAAAAGGATGAGGAAAACCTACACGCAGGTCAGATATAGGTAAAGTTTAGCCATCCTACTAAGTGCAAGTGACGGTCATACCCGCACAATCACGAAAGAGGAAGCAAAACTTCACACCTACTACCTACCACGTTCAAAGGTTAACTTATCCTCAGAAAAGATGAGGAAAACCTACACGCAGGTCAGATGTAGGTAAAGTTTAGCCATCCTACTAAGTGCAAGTGACGGTCCTACCCGCACAATCACGAAAGTGGAAGCAAAACTTCAACCTATTATCTACCACGTTCAAAGGTTAACTTATTCTAAAACACTTGGAAAATTGCTAATTTAAACTAAAGTATGCAAGTCATATAACGTTTATAAAGCAAGGAATCCAATAAAAGAAGCGGTCTTACCCGCACAAAGATTTATATTTCACAATGATTCATTACAAAAATGGCCGGGTAACTACCCGCCTACAAGAAAATAAATCTATACAAGCTAAATCTATCCTAGCAGTGGGAAGGGATCTTCAGGATCAGGCTTCAGGGCCACTTCCACTTGGACCAGCACCGTCGGTAGAGCGTGGCAGTTCAAGGAAAGCCTTAAGGATAGCTAGCCCATCATCAGCAGCAGCAACTTCATTCACCTTCTCCACAACCGGATGCGGAAAGGCGGCGTACTGATTCACTGCTTGGTCGTAAACAGCTTCAGTATCAACATTGTACAAAGGGAAGTTGGAAGGCGGGATGCCTTTCTCAACGAACCCTAGACCAAGCAGGAAGCCGACCTTTTCCCCATCCTCGTGAGAAGCGTTGAGGGCTGCGCTCATAGCATCGTCATACGACGTCTCAGCAAAGACTCGATGCACAACCTACAAAAGAAAATATACAAGTGTCAAAAACCTTTTCTATTTACAAAGAAAAGCGTAAAGACAAGAAAAGCTTACCTGAGACAACGCTTCTCGAAGAAGCCATTCCTTGGCAACCAGGGCTTCTTGGAGGGCAGCTTGAGCTTCGTTACGGGCGCGATCGGCTTCACTCTTGTTGAGGTTGGCAAGCAACACTTCTTTAGCCGCAGCCTCTTCGACGCCCTTTAGCTTACGCTCAGCATGGTCAAGCACCCCCCTCTGGTCCAGGATTTCTTGGACCTTTTTGGCGTCTTCCATCGCCAAGGCATCATGAGCCTGCTGGAGAGCCTCTAATTTGGTTTTAAGCTCCTCATTCTCCACGCGTAGAGGCTCAGCAACAGCTTCAGCCTTGGTGGCCCTCTCGGTTGCGTTCCTTGCAGTTTCCTTAGCCAGCCGAAGCTGTTCATTAACAGCTTGGGCAGCCTTGGAACGGGCCTCGAGCCGGGCCTGAACTTCAACCTCGAGGGCCTTGAAGGCCTTCTCCTTCTCCGCAGCCACTGCGGTAAGTTTTTGGTTCTCCTCCCGGACAGCCCGCGCCTGAGCTACTTCTTTAACGCGAGCTGCTTTTAACTTGTCGTTTTCACGACAAAGCAGCTCGACGCGCGGCTGCATCCGGGCCAGGAGAACTCGAAGCTCATTGCTTAGCCTACCCTCCTGGTAGCTAGCCATGGCTTCCCCCAACGCACCACTAGGAGCAGCGTGACGAGCCCACTCCACGCACTCCACAGGGGTGCGAAGGGTTGTTCCTCGGCGAATGTTCCATCGTGGAACATACACTTCATTGGAATCCGACACTGCAAAAAACATAAAGCAGTTAGGAAAAGATGATAAGAAAAAATATGAAAAGGGCCAAAAGAACCCTACGCACCTGTAGGGTCAATAACAGGCCGATAGCCGCCGAACCCATCACCTGAACCCAAGGGAAATCCATCCAAGAGGTCAGGCAGATGGGAAGGTGGCAGAGATTGGCGAGAAGTCCCATGCGTACCTGACGGATCGGCCGTCGTTGCCGATGACGGAGGCATGGTAGAAGCCGCCGCGGAATCCGCAGCAATAGTAACCGCCGGCTCGGTGAAGGATGCTGTAAAAATAGCACTCACAGCCGGCGGTGACGTCATCACAGCTGGAACAGTCAGCTCAAAGGAGTGAGCAACTGAACCAGCGGAAGCAGGCTCAGGCGCCTGGGTCGACGCCTCAGGTAGGCTGACCAAGCCTACCGTCATTGGCGGAAAGGTACTCTGCACTCCACCCTGGAATGCGTCAACATCCACGCCTGCGTAAAGAAGATAAGTGTTAAATGATATTAAGCTATGAAGATAAAAGCTAAAGGAAGTTGTACTTACGGGTTTTCTTGAGCCTAAAGGTACAGAGAGGCGAGGACGAACCCGATGGAGCCGGCCTCTTTGCGCCGCTCACCGTCGTCTTCTTGGCCTCTCCGGAGGTGACAGTCGCAACCTCCGGAGCGGTGGTCTTATCACCACCGGGATTCCCCGCTACCTCTTCGCTCTCGGTCTCCGAATCAGACCGAGGCGCTGGATCGGCAGTGGAGGCCACCTTCTCCTTCCCCTTCCCGCCGGCAGCCTTCTTCTTCCGCACCAACGGAGGACCATCTGCGGATTCCTCATCAGAACATACGATTAGAGGAATTCCAGCAGAGGTTTCAACATTGAGGGGTCGAGGGTCGAATAGCGCCTTACCTGGCCGACGGGCGCTAAGGATCTCATGGCCTAGCGGATAGACCTCCACGAACCGATCCGCCGTTTGTTCTAGGATGGGCAACTCGTTCTCGTCTAGAGCGCGAGTACCCATCCGAGCGGGACCGTCAGCCTCCCGCGGGTTCAGGAGCGACTGCAAGTCGTTCCCCTCTGAAATAAACAGGAAAAAAGTTAGAAGAGATTCTAAATCAACAAAAAGAAACAAAGCATACCGTAAGGAACAGAGTTCGAACCGTATTCGAGGACGATTGGGATCTTATGCGCATCCGCAGCCTTCCACACCCGGCTCATCCCCAGCATCACCATCCCGGACTCCGCAAACCGGTAAACCGGAGATTGGACTCGGGATATCTTCGAAAACCATTCCGCCTCCTCGTAGTTGGAGGCGTGAAGGCTGGGAAGTACTTGCCCGTTCTTAAATTTCATGGCAAGGGGGATGGCGCGAGCGGAGAGGTAGAAGAACTCCCTCTTCCACGAACGAAGACTGCGCTCGGTTGCGCAAATCTTCAAACCCTTGATCCGGGTTATCAACGTGTACCACCCCTGGATGCACCTCCAAGTGTAGAAGGTCATCAGGCGGTCAACATAGGGCTCAATGCCCAAAATCCGGCACACCCACTCGAAGTGGCGAATCTTGGCGATCGCCATGGGGTGCAACTCGGTCAAATGAACACCGTGCCTCTCAAGGACACGGTAAACAAACTTTGTCAATGGGAACCTAAGATTCCCATAAACAAAGAATGCAGCATAAACCCCGATCTTGCCTCTGGGGGCATCGTACACCGTCTGATGGGGTTCAGGAAACTCAGGCTCGAGAGACTCGAGCATGAACTTCCTGACGACGTACCGATACAGATCGCCAGGCAGAGCACACTGGCACTCGCCAGCAGTACTCTTGTCATCAGCTGTAGATTCGAGATCACGAGACATCTTGTAAAAGAAGAAGAAAACGATTTCGGGAGAATGCTTGCCTGAAAAGGTGAGTATTCGCCGGAAATCGCTTAGAAGATGAGAAGAGTGAAAGTGTGGATTACAAAGAACCCTCTCCCCCTTTATATACTAATCGCAATTAATGCGATGAAATTAATGCGGAAGAGAGAGAAAACGAAGGTGCAATGAAACTATGACACGTGGCAAAAAGCAAGCTGGCAACAGCTGTTGACAGGACGCATACCATTAATTTCGCGGCCACGCGCCCGAAAAATCGCGCCCACGCGCCTGAAAAAGCGTCTGGAATGACCATGTACTGTCACGTCACCATAACTTCCTGCACGTCCTGACACAGTCAGAAGAAACCGTCGCACGACGTTTCAGAGGTTTGGACTGTTCTTATCTTTCCACCAACTCTTCGAATTTCAAAATTCAAAATTCAAAAAGATCAAAAAGTAAGCGGGAAAATACCCCTTACCTTGGCAACCAAGTAACCGTAAGACGGATGCGGGTACAGTGTTAAGGCAAAACCCTTCACATACCTAGCACCCGCAGGGAATTGAAGCCAAGAAAACCTTGGCAAACAAGTAACCGTAAGACGGATGCGGGTACAGTGTTAAGGCAAAACCCTTCACATACCTAGCACCCGCAGGGAATTGAAGCCAAGTAAACCTTGGCAAACAAGTAACCGTAAGACGGATGCGGGTACAGTGTTAAGGCAAAACCCTTCACATACCTAGCACCCGCAGGGAATTGAAGCCAAGAAAACCTTGGCAAACAAGTAACCGTAAGACGGATGCGGGTACAGTGTTAAGGCAAAACCCTTCACATACCTAGCACCCGCAGGGAATTGAAGCCAAGTATACCTCGGCAACCAAGTAACTATAAGACGGGTGCGGGTACAGTGTAAAGGCAAAACCCTTCACATACCTAGCACCCGCAGGGAATTGACGCCAGGAATACCTTGGAAGTAAAGTAACCGTAAGACGAGCGCGGGTACAGTGTTAAGGCAAAACCCTTCACATACCTAGCGCTCCGTTGGGAATTGAAACCAATAAGGATCTTCTGGGCAATGCTTGCGGAAACGGAAATAACATCACCGCATAGCGGGAACGTCGAGAACTACGTTGTTTGAAGCTCCAGGATGGAATTGGTGGTTTTAACATAATTGATCACTATGTTTAAAACTACCAAAACCTCACGGAGAATCCACACAAGTGGGACTCAACGCTCCTGACTTGCGAGGAGGTTACAGCCTACCCGCATCATACCCAAAGATCAAGCAGGAAACTCGGGAATTTCTGCAAGTGACAAGGACTTCCGCGGGAAGAATCCCCATGGAAAACCTTAAAAAACCCCTTTTCAAAAACCCTTTGCTTAAGTCCAAAAGTTCACCTCACTTTATTAAACACTCATGAGAAGAACATCGGACTGGGGGGACTTGAAGAGGTAGGTCCCAGCAGAGCCTAGTTGGACCCGCAAGACTCACCTTGAAGAGGGAAGTCTGCGCAGAAACCAACTGGATCCACAGGACCAACCATGCTCAGAGACGTGACGTCCTTACGCGCAGTACGCAAGCTGTTCCCGCAGGAAATGCCTCCCGATGGTGAAGGACTCCGCCTGTTCCCGCAGCTTCGGATACAAGCCATCAGGGAAGGCCACCCGCGCAGCAAGGCTACACGCACAAGGCACTTAGCTCTCAATCATTCAGTGTCACCTGAAGGAATGAGCAAAGCCGGGAACAATCCCGCACAGTGGCGGGAGGGGGAATACTCCCGCCCAAATAAGCCAGTTTGTAAGATACGGGAAGATCTTCTGTACTGTACCTGACGAGGTATGGGCAAAAGATCTGACTAAAGATACGACAGCTTATTGACAACAGTATGGCGAGCAGCATGCTCCTGTACTGTATGTCACTATTAGCCGCTGCCTACTCACCAACTACTGCCATACCACGTGCATAGCCGGCAGTTGGTGGAAAAGGAATAGTACACAGCAGGCCTGGTCACTATCAGCCGCTGCCTACCCACCAACTACCAGCAGGGCACGTGCGTAGGCCACTGTTGGTGGAACAGGAATACTGTTGCAGCCGGCCACACCTCCTTGGAAACCTACCTTCGGCTATAAATACCACAAATGGTATGACCATCATATCTTATCATATTATCATCATATTATACCTGATATCTGCTCTAGCAATCTCTTAATATACACTTATATTTAAAGAGCAATCTAGTCTGATTCTCACGCCGGAGGGTGGTCACAAGGAGGAACCCCCCCCCCCCCCTTCTCAGTGACAAGCTCACGGTGTCTGTTTTGCAGGTTATCAGAAGAACCATCTTCTCTGGGTCTAACCCCTCGTGGGAAACATCTATCTAACCCCCAGGTTACCAGTAATCTGCCCGGGGTCCAGTTAGTGTTTCTTCAACCTCAGTCTCCCATGCACACTAAAAGTCTAGTTGTTCTTCAAGGACAGGCAAGTCTCGTTTTTTTCTTTTTCTAATTTATTAAGAAATTATTTTTTCACTTCACTTACTGAGTCAAAATCAATTTATAACAATGGAGTTATTCAACCAGTTTATTAAGAAGAAGATGATGGAAAGTGTTGACGAAAGCATGGAACAAAAAGCTAGTGTTGCTGACATCTACAACAAGATGCAGAAAGTGTTCATAGATATCGCCGACTCCCCAATCGTAAATCTTCTATCTGTAATTCGTACAAGTAGTAATCGGCTTTTAAAACTTGGAAAATGATCTGATTTGTTTGATTGTTACTATCAAACTTCAAATGCTCCGATCTGATATAACAAACATTCAAAATTAAGGAAACGTAAAAACGTTACATGTTCCTAAGTCATCCGTGTATTGTAACAAGTAGATGCTGACACGTGTCTATGCTTATTACGTGCCATCATCACCTTGTTACAAGGATGATTTAGGAAGATATAACATTCCTCCCATGATGATATTATTCTGATGATCTAATATAGTGTATTCACTTTAAAAACACATTAATACACCCCGTTATGATTTCCTCGACGTCTTTTCAACTAACAATATTCCATTACAGACAAGCTTAATCGTTGGCGAACTAAAAGACTTGGAAGACGCAATAATGAATGCAGAAGACGGGTTGAAAAGCACAAAGGAGAAATTCAATCTTGAGAAACACATTGATGCTTACTTGCCCGTAAGAGTTAACGAGCAAAGAGTTAGCAACCTTCTACAATCAATCCTTGTAGCCGCGTCTATTTGTGCCATGCCCGTAATCAAATTAATACCCACCTCGGTTTTATGGGGTTATTTTGCTTATATGGCCATCGACAGTCTTCCTGTAAACCAATTTTGGGAAAGAGTCATGCTTCTTTTCGTTTCCCCTGGACAAAGATACAAGTAAGTTACTTATAAGTAGATTGACTCGTTTTTGACACAAACAAAATGAAAACGTTTATACATAAATAAATTGACTTGGTTTTGTCTCTTGTACAAAATCGCGTGTTCTAAAGTCATTGTGTCTTATGATCGAAATTTGTCAGGTTTGTTGAAGAGGTTCACACTTATTTTGTGGAGACTGTGCCATATAGAACCATCGTTATATTCACCATCTTCCAAGTTGTCTATTTCATAGCGTGTTTCGGCGTGACATGGATCCCAATTGGGGGCATTCTTTTTCCTCTGATGTTCTTCATCCTCATCATCATAAGACAATACATTATGCCAAAAATGATTTTCCCTCGTCATTTGAACGAGTTGGATGCAGCCGAGTTTGACGAATTTGAAGACGGTCCATCACAGCCTCTATTAAAATAATATATAGCGATGTTCAATACAAACTCATATTTAAATAGAGAACCATATAAATTACTGGTTCATATTGTTTTATTTGTGATATAGAATTGTCTCTCTTTTAGAACAAAACCCATGGGTTTGAGTTTTCTCTAATGCGTACTAGAAGTTTTAGGTTGAACCTGCAAACACGCTTAGCCAAAGTATGGTTCTAACTGATAAATATTATATTTAATTACAAATGAATTTATGATAAAATGTATAACAAGTTAAAAAAAAAAGAACAGAACAAAACAAAAATACAATCTTTTAGGCTGAAAAAAAGACTACATGTTACAGGAGAGTAATAGTGCTTTAAATGACGTCATTTTAGAATGTTACCCAAAATCTTTTACATTAGAAGTCATTTTGGGCAGCAAGCCTTCAGTAGTTTATTGGCCGACTGTATGGGCTTTCTTTGGTGGACATGAAGTTCTTCTATGCTTGGGCCGGGCTAAGGAACCAAATGAATTCAAAGTGATTCCACCTCTTGGCCTCTTGTCACGTTTTCTAGCAACTAAGATTTCAAAGGAGCCGAACGATCTCCATAAAACTATTCTTGAACAATCCTCTGGAAGATTCGAAACATAAAATGATGTTGTAGTTTTATTACTATAGAACCTACAAGGTCCGTCGTCTTTGTATCTCATGTTTCTTCCGCTTTACTTCCCACCAACTATCCTCCAATCTTGATTGAAAGGCTCTCTATGTTTCTCACTATGATAAACTTTTAATTTTTCGGTCTGGGCTGAGAGCCTAGGACACGCTTCGGTGTTTTCTTTGGTGGTACCGAATTCTCTCATGCATGCTCTCCATTCTAAGGTAATTATATTCTTATGGTTCTAAATTAAATATTTGAAAAGGCCATGTTAATTAATTATATATTATCCTGTTATCTTCTATGAAGGACACTATTTTCCTTTTATGGTCTTTTGTTTCTCATAATATTGTTTTGAACTTTTTGTTTTGAACTTTTGATCATTGGAGATATTTTTAGAAATCTAAAAATGTTAATTCGTGCTTATCACTAAAGCCATGCATAATGGAGGAGGCATTATAGGGGTGAATGAAGCCTCTGCATCACCCATGAGACATTATAAAGGCGTGAAAGGGTATGAGTACTTGCGATAACGTTCATATGTGTCTTGAAATGGTAGTGATTATAGATATTATTCATTATACATGTTTTTTTTTTGCTAAAATTAGTAATGATAATGTGACAACAAATGCTTTTTAAGAGGTAAAAATTATTAAAAATGACCTTTTTCTTAACGACCAGCAAAATTTATTAACTTGCACGAACCAAAGCTACCAAGAAACTAGCAACACCAAAAAAAACAACCACCAAACACAAAAACTAAACTTTTCAACACCCATTACACCCTTAACCCTAATCAAAATCAAAAGAACACCATCTTTCCCATGTAAGGTTTGTATTCCTTGATCTATTCATCACCCACAAAAAGCTTAAGGCTTTAATCTCGCCAATCACTTCATTCAATGAAACCGTCTTTCATAGACCACCGAGTTTCTCAACCTCCATTACACATGACCTAATCATTCAAAATGAAACATAAATAAATGTGATTATTTGCTTACATAATGGTCTAATATAGGGGTGGGCAAGCATAAACCGGACAAGACCTGTGAGTTCAGCAAGATTCGAACCGATTAGACTTAGTTATTTACACTAGAGTCAGTTCCCAGGTCTTGACTCTTGAGAATACCATGCACTAACTAGTCCAAGTCCAAGTTAGGTCTCACGGATTTGACCTGCTTGCTCATCCCTAGTCTTATATATAACCACCATCTATACACATATTTATTTAAAATTCACCATTTATAGAATGCTTAAGCCGCTTACTTTCTTATAATTTATTTAAAATTCGGTTTGGATAAACAGATAATATATCCATGTGTGTGAAAAACTGAAAATATCTTGAAGCAAAGTCCATTTTGGTCAACCATCTAACTCAACTTTTCAAAAAGTAGAAAATAAAGTTCATAAAGCGTAAAGCTATCCACCTATGACCACACTCCACGTATTCAATCTTATCCACATAACACGTCAATATAACACTCCTCAACTACTCCATCTCGTCATCTCCGTCGATGGCCACTTCTTTCACTCCGATCACCATCATCCCTCCTACCTCCACCGGCCGTAACCACCGGCGAACCACCACCGCATCAGCCTCCGCCTCCGGCAGCTGGTGGACGCCGATCTTCGGCTGGTCATCAGATCCGGACTACATTCACAATCCGAATTCCAAAACCCTAACCGACAAATCCGTAACTGAAGCCTCAGATCCGGATAAAGGAAATGAGTGCAGATCTCGGTTTGCTCCGGGATGCTTCACGGAGGAGAAGGCGAAGCAGTTGCGGATGAAGACGGTTGAAACGGCTAACTTCCATGACGTCATGTACCACTCGGCGATTGCGTCACGACTCGCTTCGGATGTTTCCGGCCATGGAATCATGAAGTGAGTTTGTTTTCCGTATGTTACGTTGTAATGGAGGCTGGATTTGTGATGAATGCATTTAGCAATATGTATGAATGTATGTTTTATCGTGCTTACTGTTGACTGGATTGCAAAAGTTTTAAAATTTGATGTACAGATGTTGCAAATTGGATCCAAACGTATTAGATATTTTGAAACCTATACTGTGCACACTGCAAAATGCCAAAAGATAAGCATTTTATCATAATATCAGGTGGTTAGCAATTTAGCACGTTTGTAATAGACAGAAAACTTGAAAATTTAATATACAATTTTTTAAAAACAAAGGGGTAAAATGGTCATTTTCTTTAGATTAGCGCAAGCACACCAGAGTTGCACTTGTTTCCGCGGAACATACCCGATATTAAAACCAGTTTGACAAGAATTAGTTAGAAAGCCTGCTTGGTACGATGGAATGGAATGGGCGACATGTCTTGTTTGATTACCATTTGAGAATGGAAGGAAACATTTGTGTTGCTTGGTAGGCAAGAAAAGACAAAATAAAATAAAATAAAATTGGTGGGGTGGGGGTTGTGGTGGGCGGCGGTGGCGGCGGGCAGCAGGCTGTGGTTGCGGGTGGAGGGTGGATATGTTGGTCGGTGGTAGATATGATGGTGAAAGAGGGAATAGAATGAAGGAAAAAAAAAAGTGGACGGATGGGATGTTATAAAGAGAATAAAACAAAGTAATCTGTGATTTCATTCAATTAACAAAACAATATTTTTCTTTCTGTTCCTTCTCAATGGTCTATTTCATTTCACAAGTTTCGCTTCTCATTTTGGCATATCAAACACTACCTTAAGTTAAAACCGGGTTGTAATTTTATAGTTTGAAGTTAGTCAAATCTGATCTTTAACTTCTTCAAACATCTTCTAATCAGATGCGGTTTTGAAAACAATGGTTTTAGATGCGGTTTTAAAAAAAATGGTTTTGACTAGGACAATAGACCACAATGTTCACCTCTAAAAAAAACAAATGGACATTATCTTAAAGACAAAAAATGTGATGTTTTAGTAAACAGCGAGGGCGATATGCGAAATGTGATTTTTTTTATGGATGGTCCTTGTATTTCTTAGTTTTATAAAGTTTGTATCACTATATTATAGTGTTAGGTTAAAAGTAGGGGTGTTTACGGTTCGGTTCGAAATCGTGAAATCGTCCAAACCGGTCATCGGTTCGGTTTAACGGTTGGTTTTTTTCTTCAAGTTTCGGTCGGTCGGTGTTAACAATTTCAAACCGGAGTGAACGGTTTGGTTTACGGTTTATATCAAAAACCAACCGTACAAAACCAAACCGGACCGTATAATATAATTATATATATATATATATTTTTAAATATTTTATGTTATATATATATATATGTGTGTGTAATTTCAATATTTATGTTAAATATGAATTGATAGTGCAAATACAGTAGCAAGTTGCAATGAATTAGTCTTTAAATTTTCTTCATTAAAGTATTAAACCTTAAATCAAGATATACATTATGATCTCAGGCTCAGAATCTCAAGCCACTTATTCCGATGTATTTTCATATTTCTTGACAGATTGTATTTAAACATGATCATGGACGAATTTGTTAAACATTTCAAATTATTTGAGACTCAAACCGCGAAACCAAACCGGAACCAAACCGTAATGAACGGTTTGGTTTAAGAGTTCAACGGTTTGGTTTTGGTTTACAAGAATCAAAAACCGTTACCAACGGTTCGTTTCACGGTCTGACTCAAAAACCGCGAAAATCGGACCGTGAACACCCCGAGTTAAAAGCATGTGTATTAGAGGAGTTAAATAAATAAAATATTAAACTGTTAGGTAATGAAAATTTAGAATCTGCAAAAGATATTTGAGAAACAGTTTGAGATACATGTTCACCATGGTGGTTGGTGGGTCGAGAAATAAAGAAGAAAAGAGGTTGGTGGTTTTTAATTTTTTTAAGATTACGCTATCCGTTTATTTTGAAAAATGAATTTAACTCATCCATGTTAAAAACTATGTTGACATGATTTAAAATTAGGACCGTAGAGAATTAAGAGAACCTAGAAGAACCTCCAAGAGTCCAGCCAGTAACTCATACTCATTGAGACCAAATGTTGTGGGGCGTTTTGAAGGAGGGAAAACCCCAAAACACGTAGGTTCGTGGCCCCTGGGATGTTTTGGGCTTTAAAGGAGAAGGTGGGGCCAAATTGTCTCCTGCCGATAGAGAAAAGAAGAGAAAAACCTGGGGGGGGGGGGGGGGGGGAGATGAAGTAAAGTTTAAATTCGAGGAGACTATACGGTGGTTTTTACTACACATTACTTGTATGACATAAAGAGAAATAATATTACTTGTACGGGCGTTCATACTACAGATCATAGTTTATAAATTTAAATCTTCGGAGCCACATTTCAGGATCAAAAGCAAATATGCTTTTCTCAGTAATGCTTACGTGGCCATGATCCTATATGGTGTATTGTAGACCAAGCAGTGTTTTAAAAACCGGTTGGTACCGGCCGGTTGAACCGGTAATACCGGGGTTCGCATATCAGGCTGGTATTTTGTGTCCGGTATTTTTGGACGGTTTGCTAGAACATCGAACCAGCAGTTTTTTCTAAAATACCGGTTTAAACCGGCTTTAAATCCAAGAGATTTTTGATATTTTGCGGCCCATGTTTTCTAAAAATTACTTTTAACCTGGCGATTAACATTGAAATGAGTAAATTTTGGCTTATTTTTTTGAAAATCAAGGGTTTTTGTATTATTTTTTTTATTATGAATTAACTTTTAGATTATATTTTTTAATAGAATTATATACTTTTGGGTTATTTTTGAGTGAAAGTTACATTTATATGAAATTAAAGGTAAACTATTCAATCTGATTGAACCTCCCGCTACAAACCGGTTCAACTGGCTATACCATTTTTTTAGCCTAATCCGGTATGAGTAAAAAACCGGTTTTTAAAACATTGAGACCGAGACATCCGTTCTCTATCTAGGTCTGCTTTAAGAACCCACATTCAGTATTACTCACAAACATATGGTAGATTTAACTTATGCACTCCTTATGCGTTCACTTGGAATGAACACACGAAACCTTGTGACCACGTCACTACTGTGCGTTTTGGACTAAGTTAATCACATAACTTAGCCAAACTTAGTTAAACATACATAAGTATTTCTTTACCTATAACCTTCAAAATACTAAAAAGACAAATGATAAAACATAGGTTAATATTTAATAAGACCAAAATGCCGGAGGCAACAATTTAGAGGTGCATAAATCGGGTTTTTTAAATACTCGGGTTCGGGTATGACCGAGTATTGGAAAATCGGGTATTGACAATACCCAGGTCGGGTTCGGATTCGGGTATTCTCTCTAAAAACCATATCCTATGCATCGGGTTCGGGTCGGGTATCGAACCGGGTATTTGAATACCCTATTTTCGGGTATTGAAAAAACCCTGTTTTTGGGTTTTTTGGGGCTTTTTTTCGGGTATAGATTGAATTTTTTTTTTAGGAGTTACAATTTTTAGGGGTATTTTAGGCTATTTTTCGGGTATAGATCAGGTATTTGAAAAACTCAGTTTCGGGTATTGGAAAAACCCGGTTCCGGGTATGGAACCGGTTCTGGTTTTTGGGTATTACCGGGTATAAATAGCGTCTGGTTCCGGGTACAAGTTTTGGTATTGAAATGCATACCCTATCCGTACCCTACGGGTAGGATCGGTTACGGGTTCGGGTATTAAAAACCCAAGTATAAAAAAACCGGTTCCGGGTATTTTTTCGGGTCCGGTTCCGGGTTCGGGTTTTTTGTGCACCACTGCACCTCTAGGCAACATGGCCAAGCCCATGAGATCATAAGAGCCCATAAAAGGTTAATAAGCCCAAAGCACCCAGTATGCAAAACTCAAAAAGAAAGAAGCGCAAATGTGAGGAAAAATAAAAAAGACTACATATTTGAAAAATAGAAAATGTTCTTTTAACATGAGAATCCCTAAATAAGGACGACTTTCTTCGTTCTCTCAGGTGACAAGACCCTTCACATAGAAGGGCAACAACTTTTGGGCTTGTGTGATAGATTATCCCATAACAATGACCAACAATGGTTCGTCCACCCATAACACATATCTACTTCAACAATGCTGAAGTAACGTGAGGGATGTTTTCTCAACCAAACACACATGTCCACCCCCCCCCCCCCTCCTCTTAAGAAAGGATGAATCATTTAACAAATATCTCAACTAGTAAGATCTCTTAGGTGTGTGCCAGTCATATGAGTAGGTGAGAAAACAGCCAAGATTCCTCTCTAAAAAAACTTGCTTTAACTTTGAAGGTCGGACAATCACAAGGTGTTAGATGTTGGTTTCTAGTGAAGTTAGGGGCTGTTTGGAATGGCTCTGAATCATACCATTCAGATGTAAATATCTGTTTCGCTCAGACTAAGAGTGTTTGGATACATTTCATCCAGCCTCTGAATGGAAATTTCAACCTCTGCATCGCTCAGTAGAAATAAGACGCTGAATGAGAAGATAGACAACAATAGCCTTAACCTAATACATCTTTCTTTCTCATCTGCAATCCTTCCCAACCCTCAACCAAGCAACCGCGCTCTGTCCCTCCCAATCGACTGTTGCCTTTCTCATCCGCTGATCAACCCTTAACCAGGTAGTTGTTTTCTCCAGTAGCAAGTTGCGAATTTTACTTTCGAAATTGATGAATCGTTCTTTGTTCATTTTATAACATGGTTTAATTAGATTGATAGGATTGTTCGTAATTGTTAGAGATGAGGGCTCAACTCTAGAGATTAGGGCTTTAGGGGTGTTCTTCGGGTTATTTTTCAGGTTTCGGGTTGTTAGGGAAGATGTAAAGGGCGAGGTGCAGAATTTTAGGGATAAGTGTTTGGCTGAAAGTGGTGGCCAAAGCACCATGACTATTCTTTGTCAGGTACATTTTCTTATCTTGTTAATTCCTTCTGCTAAATAGCGTATTAATGTGTTTTTGAGAGTGCATTGATAAAGTTAGTTGTGTAGTAGGAAAGCACATTAATTCATCAAACATATTGTTATCAAGGCTTACCTATATTAGAACCATCGCTTAGGGTGACAAGTTTTGAACTGATATATGAAGAATACTGACATTCAAAAAACAGATTCAAAAAAAATCTACAAATTCAAGACACATAAGACTATTAGTTGATTATACGGTTTTCTCACCCTTTGTTATATTTTACAATGAACATTAGAACAAGAGGGGTAAAACAGTCATTTTCCATAGTTATTCAGAGGTGCAGCCAAACAGATTTAACTGGTTCAGCACTTACTGGCTCAGAGCCTCTTAACCATTTAGACCTCTCAATGGTTCAGTACTTAATAGTTCAGCATTTTTCAAACAGCCCCTTAGACTCCCTCTTCTTTGTCTTACACTCAAAACTATCGTAGGCGTCAAAGTGGGCTCCTTGGATTTTGGCATGGGCCTTCTTACGCACCATCATGTTTTTGTTGCTCTTATATTTCTCTATTAGTTTAAGTGCCTGTGTCACACACAGAATGATTCAAATTATAAAATTACAAATAAAGCAAATAATTACATAACGTATTTGGAAAAAAGGTATTACATCTATGTTTGTATCTATAGTATGTGTACATAATTGATTTTATTTATCACAAAATGATTTTTTTTAAATGAACTTAATAAAAAAATACACGTGCAAAAACGTACCCAAGAACACTCTTTCTATTGAAAATTTAATTCTCCATGTCATATATGTATAATTGAAAGAATTTTGGTTATCAACCAATTTCGGGAATAAGACTTCTTATACGATAGTAATTTTAACCACCCAGCCTAAATACAGAAGGAGCGTTACCTTTATTGATATATTTATCAATTTACCACCTATCGAAGGAAATAAGAACATTAAATTGTAACGACAGATGCTCTTTAAGAATTGTATTTTTTTGAGCTACACGATGAAAAGGATTATGATAAGTTTCAGGGACTTTTCGACTTTGTCATAATGACAAAATAAAAGAACATGTTAACCTATTCAATTTTGTGAATATTTTGCTTCATTTGAGCATAGTTTTCATGACATATTTCCCATACAACGTTCTGATTACAATTAAAGGAAAAGTTAATACTTACACAAATATTTCAAATTTGATAAAAGTTAGAAGCATTGATAGGTCTGTGGGTGGCATGTCGAAAGTGTTCGCAATCTTTTCTTAAATTTTAATAGTTATGGGAAAAATAGTCAATTTGTCAAATTTCGAACCTTTTGATTATTTTTTAAAAGTGCCCTTGAAAATAATTTTGATACCCGATTCATGTTTAAAATTCTAACTTTCATCCGTTTGACATTACTTTGAACCTGTAACAAATTTGACGATAAATCTATTTACATTATAAAACTTTTAAAAATACTCAAATTTCCCATTTTTGATTCGTAATAAATTTTGATATAGTTAACTTGTACCGAACAATCTATTTACCAACTTTTGACCAATCAAATTTAGGTTCCACAAAAAATTCGAAACACCCTTTGATAAAAAAACTAAGAAATTAAATATGATAAACTTTATTATGTCTAAAAGTTATTGGTATATATTATCTTTACATTTTAACATATATATAGTTTACTAAATTTATCGAAAAATAAACTAATAGAATTAAAGCATATATTTATAATTTATAAATTTATATGACAATTTAGAATAATAATAATAATAATAGACAAATGGATTAATTTAAAAAAATCGATCGACTTTTAAGCATATATTTATAATTTAATGATTAAAAAATTACGTTGTAAAATGAAAGCATATTCGAGTTTTGTTTTTCTTTAAAATATTTTACAATATACATAGTATAATATGTTAATGATAACATCTGAAATTATATATTTTTTTTCAATCTTTGACAAACATGGTCTGTTGTTGATTTTTGGATTTCACCGAATATTTTTGGAATATATAGTAAAATAGTATGTTAATATTTATTTTTATAAAAATGTATAAATATAATATAATTGTAAAAAAAAGTGAATAATTATTGATCTAGTGCCAATTAAGATTTTAGTTTTGGAGGGAAAAAAATTGTGAGATTAACCAAAATATGACAAGTGTCCACAATTATTTTACTTTATTAGAATATATAGGTAGTGTGACATCCCTCGATTTCGGGTCAAATTGTATTTATTTTGTATTTGTTTTTATTTTGTAAACCAACCCGATTTATATCCCGAACATTTCAAATATATAAAATATTGGATTTTATGTTACTAAAACATTCCCTCTTGTCTAATTTGAAAAACCCCTTTTACGGATTCGAAAACGGACTTAAAACGCTCAAGATACATCAAAAACGAACTTCCGGACGCGAACCGACGTGCTGACCAGCAGCAGACCAGCAGCCCCATTTTTTTTTGTTGTTTTGTGACTTGTCTTGACCCCTTTTGCATGCAAACCTTGATATCACACCCCATGCTTGACCCTTTCAACCCACCCTATATATACACCCCTATCCCCTTCATTAATCCTTGCTCATTCATCTCTTTCTCTTCCAATTCTCAAGCATTCAAAGGTGTTCTTCATATTTTTTTGACAGTTTAAAGTCAAACTGACCATAGTCTTACATTATAATCAACTTGTTAACACTTATTTATACTTGAAGATTGTTATACAACATATATATAATAGCACCCTTTGTACCTTCGGTGGGCATTTCTCCGGTCTCGGTCGGTTAAGTATCCGGCCCATAAAACAAAGCTACATGGAGGACTCGTAGTAGTCCTTGATTATATATATTTTCCGCATCTAACTATCAAACTTGTTATACTTGTTTAACTTCTGCTCATCTTAGTCCTATTTTACATTTTGAGTTCCATGGTTATGGGTTTGTAGAGACTAGCCTCGGTTATTCCGTAAATAGCTTCAAACCGGAAGCCGAACTCTTGTTTACTAGTTTGTTTAAATAGTTGTATAAACATGTTTTATGTAAGATTTGAGTTTCTAAAATCATTTTAATTAGTTCCATGGTTATGGGTTTGTAGAATCTAACCTCGGTCTTATCCCGAAACAAGATCCGAACCGGAAACCGAACTTTCGTTTAAAGACTTTGTTGTTGACTTTTTGTATGTAAAACTTTGGTATTATTATTTATAAATTATTTTACAAGTTCTATGATGTTTGGACATGTGGTAACCATTCTTGGCCTTATTCCAAGATAAAAACCGAACCAAACCGAACCAAACCGAACTAAATCAAGTTTACTCGCTTAAGACACACAAGTGTGTTTTTAACCATTAAAGCTTATATATTTCTTTAAAAATATTTTATAAACTGATTTTAATTATTTTCACAAAGTACTCGGAATGTTGAATCCAACTTGATCTTATAACAAAGTTTGGACCGATTAAACCGAACACTCGCTTAACGTACGTTGTTAGTTCTAAAACAATAGAACTACATACTTGGTTAAGTCTCTTTAAGATTTATTGAGTTATCTCGTACATTTATTATTTTGGGAAAGTTGACTTTGGGTTTGGTCAAGTCACCAAGACCCGAACCGACCACCCGAACACTCGTTAAAACCCGTTTTAGTATCTATATTATAAAGGGACTTGCTTTCTTGCATTTTTACCCACCTTATTACTTAACATAGGTTGAGTAAAATTAAGGGCTAGATACTTTAACCCGGTTTCGAGCAAACTTACATTTTTAAAGGACTATTATTATAATTTCTTAAATATTTACATTTTAAACCTTAAACTTTAAATTGTTTACATTTCTTATCATTTATTTTCGTTTAAAGACTTCCAAGACAACTTTTCTAATACAAGACTTCTTCTCCTTTAGGCGTCGTTCGTTAAACTCATCGTTCCGGTCAATCTCCAAATCATCAAATCTTTCAAGTTTATTACTTGAATGTGAGTACTTTCATCCCCCGTTTTTACTCTTTTATATTTTGGGGGTGACATTGCAAACTTATTCAAATCCAAATGATTTATACTTGAGTCTTAAACCACAAACTTTACTGTATACTTTACTTAAATAAATGCTCGATTTGGTGTTATATGCTTATATGCTTAAGTGCTAATGTGTTTACCGCTTTTGGATGGTTGATTCATAAATCCGAGTATATCTGGCATCCCCTTATAGAAAGGTATCGTTAATGTATTCTTATTAACGATTTCATATAAAATCCGAGTATATTTGGCATCCCCTTATAGAAATGTGTCGTTAATGTATTCTTATTTACGATTTCATTTATCTCAAGTGTTGCTATTATTTATTGTTTTGTATACAAGTCGTGGAATTTCATATTATATATCTATTGTTCAAAAACTATGAAATTGCTCACCAACTTTTGTGTTGACAAAATCTATTTATGCAATGTTACAGGTTTGACTTTAGGTTGACTCGAGGACTTGAAGAAAAGAAACGTTATCGAGGCTATTAGGATATTAGCAAAACGAACATTATATTGTTTACTATGATTTGAATTCGGTTATTGTATGAACAAGTTATGTGACTCTTTGTGTTTTTATGAATTTAAATGAGTTGATTAAATATTGTCACTTAATAGCGTCGTGTGCGATGAACAATCGGTTGCGCCCCGACGTTTCCGTCATGGTTGGGGTGTGACAGGTAGGTAGATAACTAGGGTAAATTTTGATAGCCTCATAATTGTTAACCGAGTTTGGTTGTAACCTATGAGTCATAAATGTATATATTAGAAAGTATGTTTAATGCTTATTATGACTAATAGGTTAGGAACTCATTACGTAAAGACTGTAAATTAGATTAGGGTTGAGCCGTTCATATAAATGACACGTCTATTAATCATCAGACTATATATGCGGTGATCACAAATATAAATAACGAGAGTTCTTGATCGATCAATAAGAAATGTATTTAGGGCTTCATTCCTTTGTTCTTGTTCTTGATTTTTGAATGAATGAATAATGATCTGCCGGTCCTATAAATTTTTAATATGGCTTGAAAACATGATGGTTAGGAGCTGAAACACAGATAAATTATAATAACTTCAGCATCACCACCTCAAAAGTGATTAATGATAAATGATTATAGTCAACAAATCATACATGAATTTACCTCTTAACTAGGGTTTTGGCTTTTGAGAATGTTGTTATCAAAGGCATGCTTACTTTCATCAATATGCATTTATGAATTATAACTTGTACATATCTTTGTATATTATATATTTATCGGACAGTAAATATAATCATGAAGTTAGATCTTGAGCCGGAACTATATATGAGTTAAGAGTTAAAGTTGCGAGTTATTAGTTATAGATTTTCCGGTGAGAGTTATATGCTCAGTTGTCATTTGTTTAGAAGTGTTCATAAAGTTATTCTTACTATATCTGAAAACATATAAAATACAATAAATTGACAAGTATGTTAGTATTTATTTGACATGTAATTGCTATATAAAAGGTATTTACATGCTACAAATATATTTAAACATTAGAAGTAAATTATGTTAAATTTATCTCTTTTAATACAAAATATAGTGTCATCTAAACATAAAAATACAAAGGAAACTTGTTTTTTAAAAAATTAAAAAGTCTAAATAAAGAGAAAATAAGTTACATGTGAGACACAATCAAACCGGATATTGATAATCATTTCGGTTTATCATAGTTGTAGTTGACAAGGCCATTGTCAACAACTTATGCTATCTTGCGTCACAAAATCTTTTAACATATAATAATAAAAAGCAACAAATCGTGCACTCAAAGATTCTTCCCTTTATACATATAGAAATACATTATAGTTCGCCCCATCAGTTCTGACCTAGTGACCATCTTTAAGAGAAAACTCACCGTAAGTGAGAAAACCATTGACTCAAATTAGAACCCTTATTTTGTCGTATGTGGGACTTGAATTCAAGTTCTTTACCTTTTAATGAAGTATTTGGTGTTTCACCTTAACCACTTAAGTTAAAGATCATTGACAACATACATTTTATGTTTGCTTAAATTGATATTTAGTCTAAAGTTTTTGGCAATAAAAAAGTTTTACGATCAGGAAACAACTTTACAATTGTTTTATTTTTATTCTCACTAATTGTTATTGTTTCATTCTAAAAAAATACATTTTAAATTCAACTTGTTAGTATAGTCTTAAAAACTGCGAGTATGAGAAAGAGACGAACAGGCATCGACGAATTTTACACGCTTTAACTATTTTGTCTTATTCGCTCCATGCCTAGTTTGTCATCTTGTAAACGAACCAATAGCATTAGCAATTTTTGATTTAACTTGTTAGATAAGACATTCTGCTTCGATTTTTAAAATAGCAGTGTAAACATGAAAGAATCCCAATCCATATTTACAACTGATCATGCAATAACTTTTCAAATTTTTTAATAATAATACATATTAGAAAATCAAAACAAGATACCTTAATTATAACATTGGTGACTTATTCATAAAAGGCCAAGGCAAAAATTATGGGAAAGTTGCAAAAAGCCAAAATCCACGAATGCTTTAGCGAAGCATTAGTCATTTATTAGCATGACAAAAGTCAAATTGACATTCTTTACCCACAACTAGGATGTTTTTAGTTATTTATTCTTGTTGGGTGACACTTTGGTGCTATATTTGTCTTAAAACATGATTTAAAAATCTTTATTCCAAATCGAATAAAAATTAAGTGAGTTGGGAGTAATTGTCACTACATACCATGAAAGATAAGCAAGAGTTGTTATATGAAATGTTACCCTTGTGTGTGTTATTATGTTATAACCATACTTTAAAGTCTTAATTAGGATGAGAAATGCCATGTTTTTTGCAAGGCATATTTGGACTTTTTCGAAAAACATGCAATACATTGTAGAGAGCTTCGAGGTTCAAGTACTAATATGATTTGGTTAGGGGTGTTTTTTATGACATATAGGGACACCAGGATTTTTGTTAAGAAAGAAGCTCCTGTTTTGAATGAAGGTTAATACAGAACAGCTGACATTTTGGTGTTTGGATGGATAGATGAGAAAGAACCACGCATGTGTAGATCTGCCATGGGTTTCCTCTCTTGTGAGTTTAGGAAGTAGTGTTTTCATGATGGATCAGATTACGCTGAGCTGTTCCATGTAAAGTGACTAAACACGAGAAAGTATGCCTTGACATTTAACACGTGTTTATACCCTTTGTGCTTGATGTTTTCGGATTCCTTGTGACTGAGACTACGAAGCTACTTTGTCGTGTCCAACAAATCATGAATAGTAGACCCCCAAGGTCTATGAATGTAATTTTTAAACGACTTAGGTTTGCTATTTAAAAAGGTTAGTGGCATAGCCGTTTGTCTTCCATTTCAATGTAAACACTACTTTTTAAAAAGAGATTAATTATCTCCCAGATAAATGATTTACCATTATACATTTTGAAAGAAAAAAGAGTTTCATATAGTACCAAAACTTACAAGACAAAATCCATAATTAAAAAAAAAGTCATGTACAATAAGTGTAATATATACTATATAATAAATAAAGCTTTTTAAAAGCAATGTGTCAGCATCAAAGTGGCCCTTACAAAATTTTCCTTCTCATCTCTCATATTAAATGCATTTTTTCTTTCTTATTAATAATTTTGTATTTCGTTTTTTTCTTTTTAATCTTTATTTTTATTTTTATTTATTTATTTTTGAATAGCTAAAGCTTTTTTCCATCAATTTGACTCAAGTGAGACTAGAACCCATAGCTATTTAGTTGTTTAATATTTCATTATCTCTTTTTAATAATTGTTTCATGTTTAAGAAATCTAATAGCAGCATAAATATATTATTTTGTTTATATAAATAGTTATTAATATTTAGGTTTTTATAAGCAACCAATTTCACATTGATTTTGAACAATGATTCTAAAAATTAAGGTTTTATAAGAAATTATATTATTGGATGAAGAGGCAATATTAATTTAAAATTAAAATTTCAATAAACTTTAATTTTGTCTAATATATATGATTATTTACTAAATTACAAGTTTTTATTTCTTTCAAACCCTTAAAAGAAAATTTCAATTTGATGTATTCTCAATGTTTAATGTTTATGTTAATTTAAACGAGCGGGTTTTTTCTAACCGGTTAAAGTATTAAACATGGATCAAGTCAACACAATTTATGATAAGAATGAGTTTTGGTGCACGGGTTGGTTTAAAAAGGTAGTCATTTACAATTTTTTTTAATTGACTATTTAATCAACCCATCATTTGTGTTAAGTTCGCCATCTTAAAATTCCACAAAAGTATAAACAGTGGAGTACATGTTTTGGTTTTTCGGGTAGATATGGCAACTTATTACGTTTGGAATACAAATTGTATACATTAGAATACAGTTAATCAAATGATAAATTGACTTTGTATATCTTTCTATTATTGAAGATATCAAAAATATAGATTTCTTTAGTGAACGAATTATACTTGCACCGAAAAATGAGGCCGTTCAAGAAATTAGCAAACATTTGCTATCTATATATCCAGGAGATGAAAAATATTACAATTCTTTAGATGGTATCTATCAGCCATAATATGAATACGTTACAAGAAAATATTAGTTTCCTAATGTTTTAAATGGTCTCAAATTCTAAGATTGTCAAGTCATAGGTTAGTCTCAAATTCTAAGATTGCTTAAAATGTTAACTAGAAAATTAGTCTATGCAGTGAAACTAAACTACATGTGATACAATATGATAACCGTGCTATAGAAGACGAAACCATATTCGGACATAATATCAGAACTCACACTTTTATTCTTAAAAAAAAACATACACCTTTAGAAAAAATGATTAATTTCATAAAATAAAATTTTCACTTTATTTTTGTTTTGTAACGAAGATAATAAAAGCTAAGCTCAATCACTATAGATAGTTGGTTTGTTTTCGAGACAGTTTATTTTAACTCATTGTCAGCTATGTGTTGTATTATCTAGAGTTAAAAGCAGAAAAAATATGAAATTATTAAGTTTTGATATAGAAAGTAAAGTTACAAATAAAACTTTAAATATTGTGTACAAAGAAATATTTACAGATTTATGTATCTTCTAACAACTTTTTTTTCTCATATTGTATAATATGTAATTTATTCTACCATATAGCATATCTTTATATATGTTGAACATGTTTTTTGTATTTCACATTGTGTTATTATTAAAATAAATTTATTTATTCTAGCCCGTGTGCTATATGGGTAGCTAACCTTATTATCTATATATAGTAAAGTTGAAATTTGGCGCCGCAACAAGATGATTGGTTCCCTTGGCAACGCGTGAGTGGGCCGAGTAACTTTTTTTTTGGTTTTTTTTATTGTTTTAAATTTGATAACTAAACGGTTATTCGTATCAACCTACCGCCGCCATGCCCCAGGATCGACAACGTTACCAACGACTGGGTTTTACCGACTTTTTTGTTTTACACAAACCGACCGATTCCGTAAGACCCTAATTGGGCCAAGTGGCGGCACCACATTCGTCCAGCCATTTTGTCCTCTTTTTTGTTGTTGTTTTCCTTTGATTCCCGCACCGTAACGGACGTGATGGAAATTGACCAAATTCATATAGACTTATCATCATAACGCCCGAGACTGACAATGCTCGGGTTTTATCGACTCATCGTGCAACGTCTAGTACCGACAACGCTCGGGTTTTACTGAACTTCATTTTGTTACCATACTGTAACAAATGTAAATGAAGTCAACAAAATTCGCGTTGATGCACCGCCGGAATGCTCGGAATTTTACCATCGCCCCCAACACTCAAATACGAATCGACTCGCCACTACCGATCGGGTTTTACCAATAATGTCCAGGTTTACTGACCGAATAAACATTGTTTTAAACATGTTAACAAAAAATTTATAATATGTTATACGAGACTCGTAGAGTCACTGCCTCAGTATTTGGGACCGACCGACGTCATCGCCCCATTGGCCCGCCTCAAATTTTATTTTATTTTGTTTTAGTTCGAGCACCATAATGAACGTACCTAATACTAACTGAATTAACGTTGACTGTCACTGTCATCCTGGACCAACCGACGCCATCCCATTAGCTCACCTTAATTTTTATTTTTTTGTTTTCATTTTGTTTTAGTTTTAGTTACGTAATGAACATAGTTAATAGCGACTGAATTCACTGCAATGTGCGGGACTAGTTTACTCTAAAGATGATGAAACAATATAATAACATACGTTTTTACATTTACATGAAATTTATATACTACTAGCTTCTTTTACGTTCTAATCATTATATAAGCTGTAAGCATATATAAAAGCGTTGGATTTACTATTAACGAAGATAAATGGGCGAATGCACGGAATGTTTTATAATTCAGATAAATGAATGTAAAATAAACTAGCATAAACAAGGTGATCGAAAAAACATTAAAAAACTTAAATGAACGAACGAAACATGCTTATTCACTCTTTTATTTAATGAATTAAAAGTTTTGTTTATATTCGTTTCTTTATTAAATAAACCAACATGAACAAAACAATTCACCATACAGTAGGGATTGTTTAGAGCCTTGTGCACCATTCAACCTTTATATAAAGAAACGTTATTACTTGAAAAATAACAATCAATAGTAACAAGTTTTTTTTTTATGAAAAATTATTGGTTTGTGGTAGTGTGACAATACAATAGTAGGTCCGGAATATTGGCACGGGGAGTATACCGAAAACCAGGCATGTCACTTGTGGGGCGTGAAATGAAGCGTAAATTTGAAATTATAAACACAGAGTTGCAGGTGCAATATATTGAGCTCAAAGAACAAACAAACATCATAATCATGAAGGTCAAGACTTTAGAACGTGTGTGTATATAATTTCGGTAATCATTACAAACAACAAAAGTGAGATGCAGATTTAGAGAGAGAGAAAAGTCCACATACTTTCGGTAATCATTACCACCCATGAATTCAGGTTGTTGGTGCTCCATATCCCTTAATTATACGACTTGTATATCGTCAAAACAAAAAGGAATATATGTAATTGATTGCATGACTTGTTTATGTAAAATGAAGTTAAAAGAGTACTATAACAAATGGCAATTATGCTAATCTAGGGTGTTTGGGAATTAGAATTGCTATGGTAGTATTTGTTATGGAGGAATAGAAGATGGAATGTAATATATAGGTCATTCCAAAGGAATGAAAAAAAAAGCATGTTTGGTTACCATGTATGAATGGAATGAATCATTCCACATGAAATGAAACTCTTTTCATTTTTAGGATTTTCATTCCTTTGTGTATAGATGTTTTTTTTTCATTCCTTCAAGGAATGAAAAAATCAAAAGAGTCAACAATCATTATTATTATTATAAAGTTATAATTATAATTATAATTATTATTATTATTTTCCAATTATAGTTATTATTATTATTGTTTTGTATATTATAATATAACTATTATTATATTAGAACTACTGCTACATTATCATTATTTTTTTTTTAAATTTGATGAGTTAACATTCACAACGCATATACGGTTTAACGATTTCGTTGTAGCACGTGGGTCCTAAAAATAGTTGCTATGAATATTCATTTATTATTAATATTATTTATTTTTATTTTTATTTATTTATTATTATTATTACTAATAAAAATAAAGTGATTAATCATTCTATTCTTGTATAGTAACCAAACAGGACAATTGAATGACAATGATCTATTTCATTCCCATGTCCATTCCATTTCCTCCTCTATTCCATTACCCCGTACCAAACATACTCTATGAGTTATTTCATAAATGATTAGTAGCAAAGTTTGGAAATTGTCACATTGTTACGAAATATTTCATAAATGGTTAAATGGAGTGAACTGAACGGGATAATTATGTAACTTAGTGATAGCAAGCTTCAAAACCGGTTCAAAACGACAAAAATTGCATCTCTTTGTTCTCTTTACAACAAGAACATCCACCGTCAGTGGCGGAGCCAGAAAAATTCGGGATTTTTCGCTCTTTGATTTTTTTCCGACAGTAAAGTTTTTGGGCCCAAATAGGTCGGGTCGGGTTAGTCATTCGGTGAGATAAATAAATTGCAATATCACTATAATCAAAAAATGTACATCATCAACATTCATTAAAATGCAAAATCATATTTCATAAAAAAAATATATTACATATTATAATTGTTCCCAACACATTTCATGTTTTGAAAACTATTCAAAACATTATCAATCGCGACTTTAAAAAATAACTCTTTTTCAATATAACAAATGCAAGCATCATATATAGTCGTCGGTCATCTGATTATGCAAAATCAAAGAAAGATTCATTGTGAGGTCTGCGTCGATTAAAGGCTTGAAGCAATCAAAGAAAGAGTCGGCTGGTCGGTCGGCCGGCCGTTGTTGTTTGGTTGAAGTCTAACAAGTAAGCCGATGGTTAAAGCCTTGAAGCAATCTGGCAAAGGTGATGAGGCGTTGGCCGATTGGTCAATAGAAACATAATTTATCGGTCGCTGAGACGATGGATGTTTTATTCTTTTATTTAGTTTTCACTTAGATATTATGTTTAATAATGTTAATTGGGCTGAGTTTACTTGCAATTCTATGAACATTTTGGACCTTTTTTATAATCTATATGGGTTACTATTGGTCCACTTATAATGTTTGTTAGGAATTTTTGAAGTTTTTTATATTTTATAAAAAATTAATGGGTTCAAATATTTTTTTTTAAATGGCATTGGGTTCGATCGCCGAAAAAGAATGGGTTCGCTTGTTCATTCGATACTATAGGTTATATATAAAATCGAAAAAATACCGGGTTCGGCCGAACCCAGTGTCCACAACGTGACTCCGCCACTCTCCACCGTACCTTTTCTCCTTAAAAATCACTTAAAAATGAACTATTGTGGATGCTCTTGATATTTTTTCTTCATATTTACATGTTACTAAATTGTAATCAAGTGTCATAGCTATTCTATTTAGGTTACCTTTTTTTAACAACATTTAGGTTATTTAGTTTTAACTATCTTTGAAAAATTTCAAAATAATAAAAGGATAATGAAACCTGAGTAGTTTTAGTATGAGCAACCTTTAGTATAACAATTGTTATATGACATATGGGTTTTAAAAAGCGTGGTCGTGCATCATGACTGAGGCGCACTAAAGCACAAGTCCTTGAGCTTTTGACCTTTGGAGGCAATCAGTGTACAAAAGGCAAAGGAAAAAAAAAGAAGGCCTTGAGGCGCGGGTTGTGCATACAAGTTATTTATTAAATCATATAAAGGGCTTATTCATATCTAAGTTTTGAGCGTGTGATGCAATGTCTCGAAGGCGAATCTATATGGATACCTTGTGCCTTTCGTATGTGAAGCGGTGCGTTTTTTCCACTTTGTGTCGCGTTTTTTAAAACCAGAGAGGCATACCCCTTGTTTAGTCATTACAAGTTTAACTTAAGTGAAATTAAAATGTTTTCAATAAGCTGATTGTTATGATGAGATTTAGAGTTAGCATTGCGTTTTGTTACGATTTATTTATCTGATTCTAGTTATTAAAAAGAAAAAAAAGCATAAACAATCTTAAAGATTAGAAAGTTAAAATTCACATTTGTATGCAACTATGCATACATTCTGCAGGTACTTGATTGTTGATGCTATCTAGAGATTGTCACAAATGGCAATGATGATGGGCCAGAAAGTTCAAGTTCACATTTTTAAGATAATGGGTACCCATAAATCATCATCATGAAATCCATAAATAAATGATTGAACAAGAGAAAAGAGTGTTAAACATTATGTCAATTGGTTTGTCATTTTCATTAATATTCTTAATTTCTTTTTTTTTTTAATGTCAACTGCACTACCAAAAGCATATATTCTAGAATTCCGTTTCATTAGAACCCTTAGTTTTCATTTTGTGCTCTCTGTGTGTTTCTCATTTGATTCTCTCTCTCTCTCATAATATCTATATATGTATATATATATATATTTATATATATATAGATGCCCTTAATTCTTATTGGATTTCTGGCACTATGTGTTGCTGGTTCACAGTTGAATCTTCACATGCAATTATATTCCTTTTGTGAGTACTCAGTCTGCCTATAAATTGCAGAAACAACTTCTCATTGGTACAAAGTGAAAGTGGTGATATTTCATTAATATTACATTTTCTTTAAACATGAGTTACACAAATGCTTCCAGTGGTTCTGGTTAGTTCAAACTCTTTTATCTCATTCATTATTCTTATTTAAAATGTTTATCTTTTAACTGTGTTTTCGAACATTAATAGCCCTTTTGAATAAGCATTCTGAAGTCGTTGCTCGTTACAACAACGTACAACAAATTAATAAGAAGTTCTAAATTATTATTGATAATTTCAGGTAGCAGAACCGCTAGGAGAACAGTGGAGTTTGGTAGGACATACGTGGTGAGGCCGAAAGGGAAGCATCAAGCGACGGTAGTTTGGTTGCATGGACTTGGTGATAATGGCTCCAGGTACATTAAATGACTAATGGGTTTTGGCCCATTTACTTCAGAATGATAATATATTTAGCTAAAAGGTTAACGGGCCAAATGGGTTGATTGTTACCTAATCTTTTTAATGGATACAACCTTCTAATATTTTAATTTATGAATATCTTTTGTAACCACAGTTAACGCGGTAGTTATTATAAAACAAAGGGAAAAGTTTTTGCAGATCAATTCAACCAGCTCTGGCCCGTTTCAATATTTACCTGCTTTTTGTAGTTAGTATAAGTATTTAAAAATATTAAATATATAAAACCATAAATAAAAAAGCTTGTGAAAAAGTTATAATTTATTTATGGGTTATATTTTACACCTGTTATGTAGACTGTGCTTTTCATAAGCAAGACAAAACAAATTATTGCTGACATGTACAAATCAAATTATTACTTATATCAGGGAACATGGTAAAGGGATCTATATATTCTTCCTGTCTGTGTTAGACATTTTAGATAATTCAAAATCATAAACTAGGCTATTCATGATTATGTTGGTTATAGTCATTTTTGGGGACTGATTTCAATAAACAAACTAAAGCATCTATGCACACACTCCTTTCAGTTTCCTTCTTAGAATATTATGTTTTTTGTTACTTTTAATGATCGTTTTATAAAATTTATTTTCGGTAGTTTGCAAGGAATTTGCGTGCCCGCTTAAATGATCAAGAACAAGAATTTTTTAGATCCGTATTCTGATTTACATGTTCCTTTCATAACCGAGTTATAGAATATTTGGTGATGTCAAATCATTTAAAAAAGGAAAATTGGTTTTTATTGGTCCCAACTATTTCATTTTTGTCGGCGCTGGTCCCAACTTTCATTTTGGCTGGCAACGGTCCCCCCTTTAATATTCGTTTCTTCCACCAGTCCGCGACTGGAGGAGCACTAACTCCGTTATGTTTTTGCTTACGTGTCAATCTGAGTTGTCAAAAAACATCTTACGTGGCAGCCACCGTGGATAATTGATTTATACTTAATATAACCTTAAACTTTATGGTCTAAACTGAAATTATAAATTTGAAATATATTAAATTAATAGAAAATAGCCTAACCCTCCCTGTAGCCCGTATTCCCGGCGAGCCGCCGCCGGCAACGGCGTGAGGCTCCGACCACCGAAAAACACCCCCATTTCAGCCGTTCTTGACCCGTTAATTTAGAATAACGTAGTTAGACGGCAATAAACAACAATAATTAACATTCTAATTATATTTTAACGCCTTAACCGTCGAACTAATTCCCGTAACCTTCACCGGAAAATCGACCATAAGCAATTAACACTGATTAATGAATTTCATCGCAATTATTAGTATAAATAGGACCCACACACCAAGCTAAACTTGCTCATCCTCTCAAATCTCACTGATATATTCTCTTTAACCCCGTAATCCTTCCTCCAAGCTCGGAGCTTCAGCCAACTACGTTCACCCCTTTCCCGGCATCATTCGAGGTAATTAAAACATGGTTTTGAATCATTTTAATCCACTAATCAAAAACCCTAACTTAATTTTAACAAACATGGATTGGATTAATCAATTGGATTTCTAGGGTTTGCAGAATTATGGATGAACCTGTATTATTATATACAATAATCCACGGTGGCTGCCACGTAAGATGTTTTTTGACAACTCAGATTGACACGTAAGCAAAAACATAACGGAGTTAGTGCTCTGTCAGTCGCGGACTGGTGGAAGAAACGAATATTAAAGTTGGGACCGTTGCCAGCCAAAATGAAAGTTGGGACCAGCACCGACAAAAATGAAATAGTTGGGACCAATAAAAACCAATTTTCCTTTAAAAAAAAGTATATAATTATTTGTCCTTCTTGTACGTTTGTGTTTTCTAATCTTATTCTGTTACACAAAAAAGAACAAATAATGTTAATTATGTAAAGAACGAAAAGGATAATATATGCTTAATTAGGGACAAGGGTCACTATGCCTATATTACAGAGTTCTTGAGTTTAGGTGAATTAGAAAAGATTGTTTTGAAAACATTAGGATTAGCAGTACTAAAGGTGTCGATTTTTGAGTCGTTTCCTTATAAAAATATCGGTCGATTCAGGATATTTCTAAGGCGTCAACATTTAATAATGTAGCTTGAAAGAAACATGCCAAACGGGTAGAAAGTTGACCAAAGTGCGCTTTTAATGCACAAAACCTTTATGATCATTTTATTTAGAATTATTTTGAATTAACTGCGTCATATTTTTAATCATATTCTTGAAACCCATTTTTGGAATATTACGATTAGCATTAAAATGGAAAATTTTGACCCGTTACGATTAGGTTTGCTATTGGTAGGATTTTTACTAATTATTTTTGTTGTTGTACTTGTCATTGAGTCGATATGTTATATCTTAATTTAAAGAAGGCGCGTCAAATGTGTCTAAAGTCACACAGAGTTCTTTCTTGTCTGATATAATTTTTGTAATCATACATGACAACGACGCATCAAACATTAATAATGAAAAGGTTATCTTTTTGGAAAATAGCCGGCTTGGGTAAACTTTACCCGCACCTAAAATGACATATTTTGTTCCGTTACCTCATCCACCTGACCCGCTTCATGATTATTAACACATACACAATGTCCCGCTTAATGATTATAATTTCTCATTTCATTTTGTGCTTCTTGTTGCAGTTGGTCTCAACTCTTGGACAACCTTCCACTCCCAAACGTAATCATATACGTCTAAAATAACGCTTTTGTTTTTCCTTTTAAATGTTTCTTATTAGCACAAAGTTTATGTTTTCTGTTATATAAACTTTACGCGTTGTAGATTTAATGGATATGCCCAACTGCCCCTACTCGTCCGGTGACGGTGCTTGGTGGATATTCATGCACTGCTTGTAAGATATAAAATATGAAACACAAATTAAATAACCTTTTTTTTAGATTCTTTTAACATTTCATTTGTTTATAATATGATATATGGTTATATTTTGGTCCATAACAGGGTTTGATGAAGGAAAGCTCTCTGATGATGGTCCAAAAGATATTGAAGGTTTAGATACCTCGGCTTCACACATAGCAAACTTGTTATCTACAGAGCCCTCAGACAGTAAAGCTTCTACATTTTCGTCTCGATATATATATTTTTTTATATATTGAACACCCTTTTGTTTGTTTGTTTTTTTTTACATATTTTAAAAGGGATTATGCATGAAAATGTAATCTCTATAGTTTACCATGTAAAATGATGATGTGGCAGATGACATGGCTAAAACGTTGACTATGTTGACTTTTTTTTTCTGACATAGTTTATGAAATGAGGATAAGATGACATGTCGAAAACGTTAACTTTTCTTTGGCATGGTGTTTGACTGTTTCATAGATTAGGTTATAATGAAATCAATGTGTTTGCTGAATTAGCTTAACTTCATTGTAATTACAATATTATGATTTTTTTTACAGTTAAACTCGGTATTGGTGGATTCAGTATGGGTGCTGCGTGTGCACTTTATTCTGCAACTTGTTTTGTTCGGGGAAGATATGGAAATGGTAGCCCGTACCCGGTTAACTTAAAGGCAGCTGTTGGATTAAGTGGCTGGCTTCCGGGTGGACAGTAATTTACTAAAATACCCTTCCTTTATTTGTCAAATTACCAATCCAAAATTCTCACTTTGCCCATTGTGTGTGTATCATACTTTCAACATTTATCATTGTATGTAACTAACCCATAACATGGCGTGGCGCGTGCCACATTAGCAAAAAACTGGTGCCATGTCATCAATCTAAGGTTACTTGCATGTAATGATAAAAGGGTGAAAGTAAGTTAGATTTTGGTGTACTAAACCATTTTTGCAACTGCCTTTTGTCATTGTTTAAAGGGTATTTTCAATATTTTACTATCAAATATTACATTAAACTGCATCTATTTATTTAGCTAAATGAGGTTGAATATTAAGTATTTAATGGATGTTTTGCAGGAATTTAAGAAACCATATAGAAGGATCGCATGATGCTATCAGACGTGCTGCCTCGTTGCCTATCTTGCTATGTCATGGAGTCGGTATGTATTTCCAAATTGTGGCAATTTCGACACTTTTATGGATGAACGGGTCAATTTGAGTTGTGTTTGACCTCTAACGGGCTGTATAGGTCAAACGGGTCAAAAAAACGCATTCACAAGGAAGAAACATTCAAAATGTTTATATCAATAATTTTTTATAACCGATAGTTTTTATACATATTATAAACATTAGAATATTATTAGATCATTCAACGAGGCGGTTTACAGGTGATGAAGTTGTCCCGTACACATTCGGAGAGAGGTCTTCTCAGATCTTGAGCTCTGCTGGATTCAGATATGTTACATTCAAAGCATACCAAGGATATTGAATAAAAAGACTCTTTTGCCCTTCTTACAACCGTGAAAATAACGACTTGTTAATTGGTTTTTATCATGTTTTGTTATGATATTTAGGCTTGGGCATTACACGGTCCCGAAAGAAATGGAAGAGGTTTGCCAATGGCTAAATGCAAGGCTAGGAGGTTGAATAATCGGCATGGCATTAATGTTATATTGCAGCTAGAATCGCGAAGGGTAAAATGGTAATTTAATAAGGAAAACATACACATTTTGGGTGTAGGATTAGTAGGGTTTGATTGAGAGTATGTATGGTGTTATTGTATTTGAGTTTTCTTAGTCATGTAAAATAAAGATTTTTGAAGGGTTTGTTATTGGGGATTTATGTTCAACGAAGATTAAATGGGAGTGTGGGATACATTATTGTTTTTCATTCACGAATATAATTATTACTAGTTTTAGAGCCCGTGTCACACACAGGATAATTCAAATTATAAAATTATAAGTAAAACAAATAATTATATAGCGTATATGAAAAAAAATATATTACATCTATACTTGTATCTATACAATGTGTACATAAATTGATTTTATTTATATCACAAAATTATTTTTTTAAATGAACTTAATAAAAAAATGCTCGTGCAAAAACGTACCTAAGAATATTTCTTTCTATTGAAAAATTCATTCTCGGTGCCATATATGTATAATTGAAAGACTTTAGGTTATGAACCAATTTTGGAAATAAAGCTTCTCATACGATAGTAGTTCTAACCATTCAGTCTAAATACAAAAGGAGCGTTACCTTTATTGATATATTTATCAATTTACCACTAATTAAAGGAAAATAGAACATTAAATTGTAACAATGGATGTTCTTCAAGAGCTATGTTTTTCTGAGCTGCACCATGTAAAAGATTTTGATAAGTTTCAGAGGGCTTATCGACTTTGTCATAATGACAACATAAAAATAACATGTTAACCCATCCAATTTTGTGAATATTTTGTTTCATTTGAGCATAGTTTTCCATAACATGCTTCCCATACAACGTTCTGATCACCATTGAAAGAAAAATTAATGTTAACATAAATATTTCAAAATTGATAAAAGTTAGAACCATTAATAGGTATGGGGGTGGTATGTCGAAAATGTCCGCAGTCTTTTCTTACATTTTAATAGTTGAGGGAAAAATAGTCAGTTTGCCAAATCTCTAACATTTTGATTATTTTAAAAATAATTTTTAAATTCCAACTTTAAAAAATGTAAGAAAATTTTCATGTTTAAACTGACATTTTTAAACCCGAATCATGTTTAAAATTCCAACTTTCATACTTTTGACATTTCAAAGTCAACACTTTGAACCCATAACAAATTTGACGATAAATCTATTTTGCGTTCTCAAACTTTAAAAAATACTCAAAATTTTCATTTTTGACCCATAACAAATTTTGACATAAATGTAGTTAATTTGTACCAAATAATCTATTTACTAACTTATTGACCCATAATATTAAATTTAAGTTCCATAAAAAATCCAATAATAATTTTCGTTTGAGAAACATGATTTGTTGTTGATTTTTGAAATTCACCCAAGTATTTTGAAATATGTAGTAAAATAGTATGTTAATATTTATATTTATAGAAATATATATATATTATATAAATATAGTGTAAATGGAAAGTGAATAATTATTGATTTGTTACATATATTAAGGTAAATTAGTTTTAGAGGGAAAAAATGCGAGAATTAACCAATACATGATAAATGTCCACATTTATTTTACTTTATTAGAATAGGTAGATTAGGATTTACATTGATTGAAAGAATGATCCACTTCATTCCATTAACTCAAACCAATTTATTTTGTGTCACAATCACTTCTAGTTGTGTTACAACACTTCAAACAAATTCAAAATAAGTACAAATTCAAAATAAGTACAAGTGGTCGTATATATATATGTAGGCTAAGTATAAAATGAAAACCCACTTGAGTTGTGAAAACTTTAGAAACTCATTCTCAATCACATGTTTTTAATTAATGTTTAAATCCTGTGGTTCACAATTAAAGTAAATAAAAAATGAAATATAAATATAACTTTTTCTCTCTCCTGAAAACATATATAAAAATTAGTAAAAAAATGTTAAAAAATAGCAAAACATTTTTTTTATGTTTCGATGTTTTGTATTAAATGTTACAACATATATTACATGTAACAAAAAAAAACGATGTTACATAGGGTTTTCGCGGGTTTTCACAACTCAAGTGGGTTTTCATTTTAACCTTACCCTATATATATATGCATAGGGGAGATTTCAAATGAGAACCCCTTTAAGTTTTAAGAACTCAAAAGAACTCGGTGTAACGGTTTTTTTTGCATTCTCAAACTTTTAAAAATACTCATATTTCTCATTTTTTTACCTGTAATAAATTTTTATCCTAAATGTAGTTAACTTGTACCAAACAATCTATTTACCAACCTTTGACCCATAAAAATCAAATTTAAGTTCCACAAAAAACCCGGAACAATCCTAGATAAAAATACTAAGAAATAAAATATGATAAACCTTGTTATGTCTGAAAGTGATTGGTATATACTATTTTTACGTTTTAACATATATATAGTTTACTAAATTAACTGAAAAATAAATGAGTAGATTTAAAGTATAGATTTATAATTTATAAATTTATATGACAATTAATAATAATAATAATAATAATAATAATAATAATAAAAATACTAATAATAGATAAATTGATTGATTTAAAAAAAATGGATCGACCTTTAAGCATATATTTATAATTTAATGATTAAAAAATAACTTTATAAAAAGAAAGCATATTCGAGTTTTATTTTTCTTTACAATCTCCCACAATATACATAGTACAATATATTAATGATAACATTTAAAATTATATGATTTTTCAATCTTTGACAAACATGGTTTATTGTTGATTTTTAGATTCACCAAGTATTTTGGAATACATAGTAAAAGAATATTTCAATATTTATTTTTATAAAAATATAAATATAAGTAGAGTATAAAAGGAAAGTGAATAATTATTGATATATTACATATATTAGGATTAATTAAGTTAGTTTTGGAGGGAAAAGAATGATGAGAATTAACCAAAACATGACAAGTGTCCACAATTATTTTACATTATTAGAATAGATAGATATAGATATTATATAAATGTATTGTAAAAGGAAAGTGAATAATTATTGATTTATTACCTATATTAGGGTATATTAGTTTTCGAGGGAAAAAAATTGTGAGAATTAATCAAAACATGACAAATGTCCATATTTATTTTTCTTTATTATAATAGGTAGATATATATATTACAAAATATAATCAATTTAGTTAAACCGTATATAATTATTTAATCATAAACATAGGGAAAAATTCATGTACATTTTAATCTTAACATGAGAAAGTAGGAAATAATATCAATTTATAAAAAATGAGAATATAAGAAACAATATCAACTACAATACCAATTTACATAAATAATGATTCATAATAACATAGAAAAAAGCCTAAAAATTACAACAAAATAATTAAAATCAAGAACAAAATAATATCAACAAATACTTATAACACCAAAGAAAAAATCTAATAATAAAAACAAAATATAAATCAGCCAATACTTATAACGTCTCATAAAAAAATTAGTAAATACGAATAAAAAATAGCAACATACATCTTTAGAAATAAACCTAATAATAAAAGCAAATTGGTTTCCTGTATTATTTGATGTTGTTTTCTATAAACATATATTCATCAATTTAGTTAATGCAGAGGAAAAAAAACGCGGGATTGGGACTTTCTTTATCGTCTCCTTCCCTACGACGTGATTTGAGATCAGCCAAGTAAGTTAATAACCGTAATCCACATAATATGATAATAATCTGTTTCAATTTCCACTTGCAAGCAATTATGTTATGTTAAAGAAAAAGAAGTCTGAACCCTCTCCACAACCATTCAGTCTTCGTCACTTTCTTAAACTCTCTTACATACAGAAAGTAACCAGAAACTTTGACGACTCATTACTAATAGGGAGCGGATGCCATGGGGATGTTTACTTGGATGAAGTCTTCAATGTTCCTGCTGCCATTAAAAGATTGCATCCCAGGTCAAGGGCAGGGACTCTTGGCCGGAAGTCGAAAGCCAAAGGCTTCTCACTTTGCGCCACCCTAATCTTGTCTCCTTGATTGGCTACTGTAATGAAACTGTAAAGCCGAAGCGTCGTAAGTCTAGTTATGAGAAAGAAACCATTCTTGTGTATGAATATATTTCGAATGGGACGCCTAAGGATCATCTTCATGCACACCGCACCCCTCTTTCCGCCCTTCACCGACTCAAAATATGCGTAGGTGTCGCTCGTGGTTTACGCCACCTGCACAGAGCTGGTGTTATGCATGGCGACGTTAGGAGCTCTAATATTTTCTTGACTGATAGTTGGGTACCCAAAGTTGCAGACTTTGGGTTGTCGAAATTAGGCTTGGTACTTGATTGTGTTCCTGATCTAACTCGCGTCCCGTTTTCTCATGGAATGCTTGGGTATTTGGATGGCTATTCTTTCTCTTCCGGAGGCTTACTAATGAGCTCCGATGTTTTTTCATTTGGCGTGCTCATGTTCGAACTGCTTTGTAGGAAGCCTGCAATCGATGAAAGTCTTGATCCTCATGAACGACACAGAACTCTAGTGAGATGGGCTCTAGATTCTATCAAATGCACGGGGATGAATCTAGAGGATGTAATCGATTCGGAATTGAGGACCGAAATTTCTCCAGAGTGTTTGAAAGATCTTTCTGAAATTGCCGAGAGATGCTTGCATGAACTTTCAAGACTCCGACCTGACATCGCTGAGGTTGTCGCCAGGCTTGAGTCTGTACTGACGTTGCAAGAGAGATTCAGCAATCCCTTGCAGTGTGCACCAGGCGTGAAGGAATTTACGTTTAACGATTTAAGAAAAGCTACAAGAGGGTTTAGTCAAGATTCCCTTTTGCGTTCGCGTTCGGGTGAGGCAGGTTTCTGGAAGGTGTACCTAGGCTGTGTTGAGCATAACACATTAGCCACTTCAGAAGAAGTTGCTGTTGTTGCTGTAAAATCGATCATCTCAGAAACCACACCGGTACATAATGAATGGCTGGTAAGTCTCACCATCATTTTACATTTACACCCGCCATATTAAACTTCACCTGGTTTTATATAAGGGGCTTTCTGGATGAATATGTAACCTTTCAAAACTATCCGATGTAATCTATGTTTTTCTTACACGTGTGAGTATGATAGGTTCCCTTTCCTTAAGGAAGAAACATAAGAAGCAATCGGTACAACGAACCAGACAAGTTTAAAAGATGGTTTCTTCTTTCAATTTTTTTACTTTTCATGCCCGTGTATCAAACCAACGTAGGCTAGCCAAGCCCTGTAGTGTGACTATTTTATGAGTGAACTAGGCATTTGTGTTTATTTCTCTCTTTTTATCTGTGTTTTCATAACATAAAAATAATTTGTGAGCACAGGAAGAGGCAAACTTCATAGGACAGTTAGCTCATCCTAATATCATTAGACTCTTGGGACACTGCAGCAGAGATGCACACGAACACTTGCTTGTTTACGAGCACTTGGAAAAATCACTCCCTCGCCTTATTCATGGAGGTGGCTCTCTCTAGACCATCCTCTTTTTTTTTTTCCTTTTTTTTTTCTGCAGTAAAGTAGCTATGTGAGATGAATAATTTTGCAGAGGATTGTTTGGAACCACTTTCATGGAAAACACGACTTAACATCATGATTGGAGTTGCCCATGGATTGACGTATTTGCGTATGGAGAAAGGGGTACATTGTAACTTCCAGATCGATGATATATTGCTCGATGAGGTAGGAACACTCTAAAATTTCTTTTTGATTAATGATGGGGACCTGTATTTTTATTCAGCTAGTCGGGTTCGGGTTTCGTTTAAACGGGCAGGGTAAATCGAGTTGCAGGAGAGCATAATGAGCGGGCCCCTGCTACATGCAGAAAACCATATTGGGCTGGCAAGATTTAAACATTAAATGTCTATTGTCACCTGATGATCTATCAAAAAATTTTCATGTGGAAGTTAACTTTTTGAAAAGTCAGATGGCTTTGGAACCTAAATTTAGAGGTTTATGTCATACCAAGGAATAGAATAAAAGTAAAAGATGTATCTAGTTAGTGTTGTGATGTAACATAATATGACATGTTTTCATAGAATTTTAAAGAAATTATAAGTTGTCAAATGCGTATGTATCAAAGGATATATCAAATGGGGGGATTTTTATTGTGCAAAATGACTAAAGCATGTTCATTAACATGAGAAGTCTTCGTTTAGGGAATACCGATCATTTAACTGAAAAGAAAGGTTCCTTAACATGCCACTCTCATCAAAGCTAAGCACTTACCATTACTCTTTTTTTTATTTCAGGATTTTAATGCTAAATTTGGGGGTTTTGGGTGGATGGAAATCCAACCAAGACATGGTAGAAAACAGCTAAAGGGAGTCTTCGGTTATTTAAAGGCAGAGTACGACTCAAGTACCAGTATGTTGTTATAAACCAGACACACTTTTTAGTTTAAGATAAAAGTTTTTGACTAAAGTTTGCGATTTTATATTTTCAACAGAAAAGCCGAGTTCAAACACATGTGGTTTCGGATTGGTACTGCTAGAAACGATTACAGCCAAACACCCTGATGACGTCATGGAGGGCTTGGATATGCGGGCCCCTAAGAGCAAATCAAACAGAAGAACCATCAAGAAATTGATGGATCCGCGTCTTAAAGACAACTACTCCCCAAAAGGCGCTTTCAGTTGCATGGAACTCGCATTGAGGTGCTTTACAATACAACCCGACGGCACACCTTCAATGGAAGAAATTGTGTGGAGGTTGGAACAAATATATGCACTTAACAAGTAACAGATTTAGGAGTTTGAGTTTGATACTTGGCATGCTACTTTTATTTTGGAACCGGGTTTTGAACATTATAACCTTTATTTGCATATTTGAGAACAATTTTATCGCGTTTGTTAGTATTATTGGGTATTGGATGGATATTTTGGTATAATCACGGCACTGAAGTGAATAATCGTAAGACACCTAATACCAGACCAGCGGTTTGGACTGGCTTAATCAATGGTAGCCCAATATGAGCTAGTTGGTTTAATGGATTTTGTCTTGTTGACCTGTTTAATAGAAATTTCGATAAAACCTTACCGCCCGACCAACACATTTTGCCACCTCTAGTACAAAGGTTTATGGAATGTTTTGCGTTATCACACTTAAGACGGAAAATGACAATAGAAAAAAAAGACAAAGGGGATAAACACGTGTTGATTCTCCAAACAGACTTTCTCATGTTTAACAACTTTGCCCGATGCCAGGAGTAGAAGACCTTTTTCATGTTTAAAAGAAAACTTGAATTAACACGAAAACAAAGAACGAAAGATAGGGTTTCAAATTCACGTATTAAAAAGACGAGCTACCTAGTTATAAATCCCTAGACATGTGTCACGAAATCCTATCTATGGCAATTTGATTGAAGACTTGACTCTACCCTGGTAAACCTCTAAACCATAGACGATAAACTAGATTCGAAATTGGGACAAGTGAAGAAGTGCAAAAAATAGACCGACACAAAATCCCACAACTATTAGATATAAAGCCAGTTATAAGCTAGCAGGTGGTCCTTGTGCAAAAGTGTCACCACAGGTGCAAAGGGGGTGCCAATTTGCACTTAAATCATTTATTTAATAATAAAATAATCAATTAAGTTAAATGTTATCCAGCGTGACGATTCGACCTGGTATTGTCTCCTTCCCTATAGAGATGGCATACAAATCGGTTAACCGAACCGACCCAAAAACTAAACCGGTTTGAACTGGATTTTACAAAAACCGGTTTAGAATAACCGTAAACCGCCAGGTTAGGACCGGTTTAGAGTTTTTTTAGATCCGGTTTAAACCCGACTGTTTGAAACCGGTTAGAAAAAACCCAGTTCGAAACCGGTTTACATATATATGTCAGTTGCAAATTTCATTTATAGCTCACATATCTATTTATATCTTATATATGCATTTAATGCACACGTTGGAATTTGGAAATCAAATTTATCATAAATGAAATAATATCCGTTGCCATTGGAAACCAAATTAGACGCCTTTCATTTACTAAATATATCCGTTGTTGCCATAGTGCCATTAAATATACAGCTTCCATTACATAACCGCAATTAAATATACATCTGTAATGTCTGCATTATTATTTTTTTTTGAACTCACAGATCTAGACCAGTTTTGAACCAATTTAAGGTAAACCAGTTTGAAACCGACCCTAACCGGTTTCATCAGTTACGAGTTTCCAGACCTTCAACCCGGTTCGGTTTCTAACCGGTTTTAACTATTTTGACTTCCAACCGGTTCGGTTTAAACCAAAACCGGTTTAGGCAAGAAAATAACCTAAATCCACATATATAATAATATGTTTCAATTTCCACTTGCAATGATGTTTATGTTCAAGAAGAAGAAGACTGAACCCTCCCCGCGTCACGTTGTTAAACTATCTGACATACAGAAAGCAACAAACAATTTTGATGAATCAAAACTAATAGGGAGAGGAAGTTTTGGGGATGTTTACTTGGGTGAAGTCTTCAATGTCCCTGCTGCCATTAAAAGAATGAGTCCCAAGTCAAGGGTAGGGGCAAAAGATTCTTGGCCCGAAGTCGAAAGCCAGGCCCTTTACACGTTGCGCCACCCTAATCTTGTATCCTTGATTGCTTACTGTAATGAAACTGTAAAGCAGAAAGAAACCATTCTTGTGCATGAATATATTTCTAATGGGACACTTCATGATCATCTTCATGCACGCCGCACCCCTCTTTCCTGCATTCGCCGGCTTGAAATATGCCTAGGTGTCGCTCGCGGTATACGCTACCTGCATAGAGATGGTGTTGTGCATGGCGACATTAGGAGTTCTAATATTTTCTTGACTGATAGTTGGGTACCCAAAGTTGCAGACGTTGGGCTGTCGAAATTAGGCTTCACGGATCGTGATCATGATCCATCTGTCGTCCTGTATTCTCGTGGAATGTTTGGGTATTTGGATGGCCATTCTCTCTACTCTGGAGGCTTAAGAATGAGGTCCGATGTTTATTCGTTTGGCGTGCTGTTGCTCGAATTGCTTTGTAGGAAGCCTGCAGTGGATGAAAGCGTTGATGGGGATCACCCGCAAAGAAGTCTATTGGAGTGGGTGAAAGATTGTGTGGGGACGGATTTAGAGGATGCAATCGATCCAGGTTTGAGGACCGAAATCTCCCCAAATTGTTTGAAAGATCTTTTTGATATTGCCAACAGATGCACGGATGAAGGTCCGAGACACCGACCTGCCATCGCTGAGGTTGTGGCCCGTCTCGAGTCTGTGCTGACGTTACAAGAGAGATTCAGTAATCCTGTGCCCTCTGCACCAAGTGTGAAGGAATTTGTGTTTAACGATTTGAAAAAAGCGACAAGTGGGTTTTGTCAAGATTCGCTTTTGGATCAGGCGGGTTCCTGGAAGGTGTACCGAGGTTGGGTTTAGGAGAACACATTAGCTCCATAAGATGAAAGTGCTGGAATTGCTGTTGCTGTAATATCGATCCCCTCGGAATTCTTTCGGTTACATAATGAATGGCTGGTAAGTATCACCATCATTTTACACATGCCATATAACTGAAAAGCGTAATGCTTTAAAGTTCTTGTTGTGGCACCTGGTTTTATATAAGTGGCTTTTCGGATGAAAATGTAACCAGACTAACTTTCAAAATTATCAGATCTTTTTACACGCGCCGGTATTTTTTGTTCCCTTTTCTAATGAAGAAACATGACTGATAATCGGTACAACCGACCAGAAACGTTTTGAGAGGTGGTTTCTTTTTTCGACATTAGGGTAAAACTTTTTACACTTTCGTGCCCAGGTACCAACCCAACTTAGGCTAGCCAAGCCCTGTCATGTGACTAACTTTTTACGCTCCGGATGCCGTGGACCTTTTGAACAGAGTTCAGAAAGTCACGCATAGCAATTTATCGGCCCATAAGAACCAAAATTTTGTTTTTAGTAGGATCAGATTTGCTATCCAAAAGGGGTTGCAGCACAGCTTGTTGCCCGCTTACCTGCCACTTCATTGTAAATCGTTTGGTTGGTTTTTGAAATAAATTGAAAATATCTGCATTTTGTAACATAAAAATAATTTGTGAGTCTAGGAAGAGGTGAACTTCTTAGGACAGTTGGCTCATCCTAATATTATCAGGCTTTTGGGACATTGCATCGGGGATGAACACGAACATGGACACTTGCTTGTTTACGAGCACATGAGAAAATCACTCTCTTGCTTTATTCATGGAGGTAGGATCTCTCTAGACCATCCTCTTTTTGTTTTATGCAGTAAATTATGTAGCTATGTGAGATGAATAGTTTTGCAGAGGATTGTTTGGAACCACTTTCATGGAAAACACGACTTAACATCATGATAGGAGTTGCCCGTGGATTGATGTATTTGTGTGCGGCGAAAGGGGTACATTGTAACTTCCTGATCGATGATATATTGCTCGATGAGGTAGGAAAACACTCTTTTTGATTAATGGTGGGGGTCTTCTTCAGGTTAGTTTAGGGTTTGGGTTTCGTTTAAAAGGGCCGGGTAAATCGGGTTACAGGAGAGCATAATGGGCCGCTGCTACATACAGAAAACCATATTGAGCCGGCAGGATATTTAAGTAGTAAATGTCTATTGTCACCTGATCTTTCAAAAAAATTACGTGGAGGCTAACTTTTTGAAAAGTCAAACTGGGTTGGAACCTAAATTGAGAGGTTTATGTCTACCAAGGAATGGATGAAAGTAAAAGATGTATCTAAGTGTTGTGATATAACATAATATGACATGTTTTGATAGTCTTTTTTTAAGAGATTATAAGTTGTTATCACATATGTATCAAAATGGGATTTTCTTAATGTGCAAAATTTATAAAACAGGTTCATTAACTAATGTGGTGTGAAAATGGGTAGCTGACATTAAGTTCCACAAAAGTGTTAACAAATGATTTTAAGTCAATTTTTTAATGTTGAATATTCAGTATGTATTTTGGATCTTCATTGACAAAATAGACCCAAGTGAAGTTTTGGAATTTGACATAAAATTCGCATGTAATTTAGGGCACCGATCCTGCTCGGGTTTCGGTTAAAAAACAAAACCACCCCTAGATCAAACCACTTATTATTTTTGTTTTTTTGTCACTGTCATCAATGCTAAGCACTTACCATTACTCTTTCTTGTTCCAGGATTTTAATGCTAAATTTGGTGGTTTTGGGTATGTGGAAATCCAACGAAGATATGGTAGAAAACAGCTACAGGGAGTCTTCGGTTATTTAAAGGCAGAGTATGGCCAAACGAACAGTATGTTGTTATAGACCAAACACACATTTTAGTTTAAGAAAAATGCTTTTGACTTTGTGTTTTTACATTTTCAACACAAACGCCAAGTTGATACACATATTTAATAATCTGTGGTTTTGTTATTCAATTTACAGGTCACTTACCGATGGAAGATGTATGTAGTTTCGGATTGGTACTGCTAGAAACGATTACAGCCAAACACCCTGATGACGTCATGGAGGGCTTGGAGAGTTTGGATATGCGGGCCCCTAAGAGCAAATCAAACAGAAGAACCATCAAGAAGTTGATGGATCCGCGTCTTAAAGACAACTACTCCCCAAAAGGCGCTTTTAGTTGCATGGAACTTGCATTAAGGTGCATTGAGTGTACGCCTTCAATGGAAGAAATTGTGTGGAGGTTGGAACAAATATATGCACTTAACAAGTAACGGATTTAGGAGTTTGAGTTTGATACTTGGCATGTTACTTCTATTTTGGAACCGGGTTTGAACATTATAATCTTTATTTGCATGCTTGAGAAGAATTTTATCGCCTGTGTTAGTACTTAGTATTATTGGGTGTTATCGTATTGGATGGATGTGTTGGTTTAATCACAATGCTAAAGTTAAGAATCATAAGAGACTGAATACCGGGCCATGTAATGGTTAGTTGTTGCGGTTTGGACTGGTTTAATCAATGGTAATCCAATTGAGCTAGTCGGTAAAATGGAAGACCGATTACTCATTGTCATGTTGACCTGTTTCATATAATTTCGATAAAACCTTACTGCCCGACCAACACATTTTGCCACCTCTAGTTGTGTTATCACACTTCAGCGGGAATAATAAAAGACAGAATAATATTTCAATCTTTTTTCATTTGAAAGAAGAATTGAAAAAATAGTATTTGCATAACATAATTTTGGAAGCTTATTTTAAACTTTCATATTAATATCGATGTAAGGATAGGGCTTAATGTTTGCATCTGTCTCCCATTCTTGCAAACTTGGCCAACATTTCTGCAATTCACATGACAAACCATTATAAACCCTTTTGACATTTACATAGTTGGACTGTTAATTATTTGTAAAACAAATTAAATAAAGTGAAAAGAAGGCTATGCATGTTAACCTGATCCGACATACAACATGTTATAGCCGACAACACAAAATGACTAGTCTCAGCCCACGCCCGCCCTGCATGTACTAACCGGTCATGTACTAACCGTAGTGTGATCCAAACCCGTGGAATCGGAGCCAGGGACGGCCCAACAGTAGTGTTGGGCCAAGCTAGGGCTTGAGCCCCCTAAAAGCCATAAGGCCTCAATTTAAAACTAACTATTTCTATATAGAGAGAAACTGATACTAATAATGTGTTATGTGATAAATGATATAACGTTACATGTTGCTCTTGTGGTTACCTCTGTGTTTTCTAACTTACAAAATTAAACTTTCCCACTCCCCATCCAGGTTCTACTCCTACTCTACTCGCCTAAGTTGTTTTTCATTTTGTTGATTATTTATGTCATTTCTAATTTATTTTGTTTCCATTTTTTCGTAGCTATCTTCGTTGAATCTGAATTATATATAGCTTCATTATTTTCTAATTGAAAATACAAAGTATCATAGCTTCGTATATGATATATGAAACACGATAATCCCTTCGTAAAGTTAAAAATAAAAAATATCAATTCTATAATTTAATCCTTTAATTTTTTGTAAAAGCCTTAAAATTTTCTTATAATGGTTTGTCAAAATCTTTGCTCTCAAGCTTGTGTGAATAAAGTTACTTATTATAGATATCTTCAGGACGAAGTTTTGAAAGAAAACGCAAAACTTCGTCAACTAAATGTTGAGTATGTGAAGGCTGACAAGATATATGCTGAAAAGATTAAAACACATCACGATGATGTTGCAAACTTAATCTTAAAATCTTTCAAGGAGAGCACAATGTCATCTATTACAAGGACATAATAAATAAATTAAAAGATGAGATTGAAAAGTTAAAACTTGACCTTTTTGATAAACAAGAAAAAGAAAAACAAGTTGAAAGATTTGAAGCATCATCTGAACAATTTGATGATCTTATCGGAGCTCAGAGAAGTACTAAGGTTAAAACGGGGCTAGGATATGATTATTCGGCGGTACCTCCACCAATGAATGGTAATTACACTTGCCTACCCCATTTTAGCTATAATACTTCTCCTGATGAAGAGATGGCCTATGGTATTGGTAAACTACCAAAATCAGTAAAATTTGTTTCTGCTGCCTCTCCATCAAAAGCTCAAATTCCATCATCTGATAAGTCTAATGTCAACGTGTCTTGTGTAGCAGGTGATTTAAATGGTGATTGTGGAAGGTTAACCAGGGTTGTAAACCAAAAGGAGAGTTAGAACCCCGTTTTATATCTTGTGTGGGTCTAACGAAAATGATTAACAATCCTGTCTGTAATAAAATGTGAGAATCAATGTTAGGAAACTTAATGTCTAGATCGAAGGATGTATTTTGTGAATCATCTAGTGATGACAATTGTACAAATGTTTGTAATGAAAATGAATGTTCTTCATCTTATTCAGAATGCGAAACTGTTTTTGATGAAACCACTGAAGTCAAGGTTAATGAACAGACTAGTCAGAGTTGCTCGTCAACTAATTATAATGTTGAGAACTTATCAAAAGAGAAATCAAGTTTTGTAAATGAAAAACCTAGCACTTCCTGTAAATACATACCACCTAAGAAAACTTCATCTTCTCAAAATACAAATTATAACAATAGTTCTCAATATTATGATCAATTTGATAGTACTTATTACTACTCTCGACAGAAACCTAGGAAATCAAATTATTTTGCAACTCATCAGTCAAAAACTTACAATTATCAGTCAGACAGAGGTCACCAACATGTTAACCCAACTACATCACCTTATTTCACATATCTCAGTGAGCAAGATGTCTATAAATGCAACCAAAGAAAGTGCTGCTTTGTCTGTGAAAATCCGTCTCATCTTGCAAGACATTGCAAAAACTGGCACAAACAACAAAAGGATTTAAACAGTAAGTTTGGTCAGACATTTCCTAAGGGTCATCCTAAGAAAATGTCTAACCAAACTCACTCCACTCCCAGTAAGCCGGATTTCAAGTCCAAAAGAAGTAAGAAACCAAAGAAACCATTTTGGCTAACCCAAAGAGAAAGAAAAAGGTTAGCGAAGGGTTTGGAAGCTGAAAAGCCAAAAAGCCCTTCAAATGTTTTCAACAAGAAATACACCGAGGACTTTGTTGTAAAGTCCAAACCTAAGCGAAGGCAATCCAGAAACCTTTCCAAAACCGAGGAAATCATAATTCAAGTTCCTCGAGGGATTGCTCTTCAGATTCTGATTCACCAAAGGATTATATCTTCAGAAATCATAAAATTAAACTTGGTGATTTTGTGTTTAACTTTCCCGAGATATGAGTGTCTCGAGAAACCCTCCACTAACTGGTTCTTCGTGTGTGTAGGGTCAGCCTGGACGGTCTGTCAACAATATTTGGTACTTAGACAGTGGTTGCACCCGACACATGACAGGAGACGAGTCGTTGTTGTTTGACATCAAACCATTCAACGATGGTCACGTTTCTTTTGCCGGTGACATTGGAGGAGAGATAACAAAACAAGGGAAGGTCTCGAATGGTACTTTGACATTCGATGAAGTCAATCTGGTGGAACAACTCAATAACAACCTGCTCAGCGTCTCTCAAATCTGTGATAAGAAATTTTCAACCCTATTTACAGAAAATGAGTGTCTCATTTTGAAACCAGGATTTAAAGTCCCTGAAGAATGAATTTGATGCGTACTCCGAGGCACAACGATGCCTACATTCTGGACATGAGAAGCAATTATTCCATGCGTTCTGCTTCTTGCTTGATGTCCAAGGCCTCGAAAAACGATTCATCTTTATGGCATCGACATTTGGGTCATGTCAACTTTAAGAACTTAAATAATTTGGTTAAAGGTGAACATGTGAGGGGTTTACCAGTAAAATCTTTTCACTGTGCTGAACAATGTTTATCTTGCTCTAAATGCAAACAGCACAAACTCCCATATATACCCAAAACTGTAAATTCAGTAAATTCCACTCTTCAGTTGTTGCACATGGATCTTTTCAGTCCAATTCAACCAATGGCAATAGGTCGAAAAGCCTACTGTCTGGTTATTACTGATAACTTTTCGCGTTTCAGTTGGACATTTCTATTAGGGCACAAGGACGAGACGTCGCAGTTTTTGCTAAGGTTTATTATGTTGGTTGAGAATCAAACTGACAAGAAGGTGAAGTGTATCAGAAGTGACAACGGCACAGAGTTTTGCAACAAGGTGGTGAATGAATTCTGTCACAACAAAGGAATTATTCATCAACTCAGCACACTTTACACTCCCGAACAAAATGGGGTGGCTGAAAGAAGAAACCATACTTTGGTGGAGGCCGCTAGAACAATGCTCTCATATTCCAAACTACCATTGATTTTCTAGGGTGAAGCTATCAACGCTGCTAGCTTTACCCAGAATCGTGTGCTTTTGAACAAAAGACTGAACAAGACTCCGTATGAAGTCTTCTATGGAACGAAGCCAAGGGTAAATTTCTTCAGAACGTTTGGATGTTCCTGTACCATACTCCAAACAAATGCTGGAACGACCTCCAAACTGAAAAGGCGGATGAGTGCTATTTTGTTGGTTATGCTGCTGACAAATGTGCTTATTGGGTCTACAACAAGAAAACTAGAGTAATCTTGGAGTCTTTCAACATTGACTGGCAAGAATTGAACCCTACTGATGCACATAATGGTCCGGACTGGATGTTTGATTATGAAGGCTTGTTCAAGAAGTTTCGTGGAATGTACGTGACACCAGCTGCACCAATAGTTTTCCCTATTGTTTTTCCACATGTTCAACCTGCTGATGATCAGTCCATCCTGATGCATGTTGTTTTTAAAGATCTTGGACATGTTAATATAGCTGCTGCTGCACCCATACTTAATGTACAACCAATGGCTAGTCAACAAGCCCCAGTTAATGATGAGCCGCCCTCTGCTGACACCACTGAAATGCCAGTTGTTGAAGACCTGACTGATTCAGATTCTGATTCATATATGTCAGCCAACAACAATCAAAATGATCAAGTCGATCAACCAGAGCCACTTCCTGCAGAACCAAGTGTGGTGGAATCTGTCCCCACACCTCCCTCAGAAGAAGACAATCAAGGATCTGCAATGGAGGTGAATGCATCAAATGACCAGGTTGAACCAAGTTCAAATGATGCTTCTGATAACACTAACACAACTTCTGTTCCAGCCGTTGTTGTCCCATTTTATGACAACCTATGGGAAGGTCCCATTGCTCCAGAACACTTGGTCAATCAAGATAAAGATGAAACTAATCCTCAACCAAGTGTTTCTGTCCCTGCGACCACTGTCTTCCATCCCATAGAGAGCCTGACCATCCAGCTTGAGGCTACACCAGTCGAGCATGTCGACCGGATTCCACAGCCACCAATTCATCGTCGACATCCGACTGAGAACATCATCGGAGATCCGTCCGCTGGCATCCAAACACGCAGTACTTCCGGTAACATTAACAGATGTCTTTTTGTTTGTTTTATTTCACAGGTGGAACCCAAGGACTACAAAGTTGCACTGAAAGATAATTCCTGGGTAGAAGCAATGCAAGAAGAGCTGTTACAGTTCAAGAAACTAAATGTTTGGAGGCTAGTGAAGAAACCAAAAAATAAAAGGCCGATCGGAACGAAATGGGTGTTCCGTAATAAAAAGGATGACAAGGGGGTGATCATTAGAAATAAAGCCCGACTTGTTGTACAAGATTTTTGGCAACGTGAAGGTCTTGATTACGATGAAGTCTATGCACCGGTAGCCAGACTAGAAGCAATTCGCATCTTTCTGGCATACGCCTCGTACATGAACTTCAAAGTGTATCAAATGGACGTGAAGACTGCTTTCTTGTACGGGAAAGTAAAAGAGGAAATTTATGTCAGTCAACCTCCCGGCTTTGAAGATCCATCTCATCCTGATCATGTTTACCGCCTTGACAAAGCACTTTATGGTCTTCACCAAGCACCTCGTGCATGGTATGCCACACTGGCTGATCATTTAGTGAAGAATGGTTACAAGAGAGGAATCGTCGATCAAACTCTTTTTGTCAAGAAGGTCAACGGTGATTTGATTTTGGTGCAAGTTTATGTCGATGAAATCATCTTTGGGTCCACGAATGAGTATCTGTGCAAGGAGTTCTCTGAGGTTATGCAACAATGATTTGAGATGAGTTCCTTAGGGGAGATGACTTTCTTCCTGGGCTTACAAGTTGAGCAAAAGAAGGACAGGACTTTGATTCACCAAGAAAGGTACGTTTAAGACATTGTTCAGAAATTTGATTTCAAGGACTCATCATCTTTCATGACACCAATCTCCACGCGACCCGTTCTAGCTCCTGATCCATCAAGAAAACTAGTCGATCAACACCTCTACAGGTCAATGATTGGTTCCCTGATGTATCTCACTGTAAGTAGACCGGACATCATGTTTCCTGTTTGTCAGTGTGCCAGATATCAGTCTGACCCGAGAGAATCCCACATGACGGTTGTCTAGCGTATTTTCAGATACTTGAAGGGTAGACCATGTTTGGGTCTTTGGTATCCAAAGGAATCTCCCTTGGAACTTCATGCTTACACCGACAGTGATTATGGGGGATGCAACTTGGACAGAAAGTCAACCTCTGGTGGATGTCAATTCCTGGGAGATCAGTGATCTCATGGCAGTGCAAGAAACAAGTCACCGTGTCCACCTCCACGGCAGAAGCTGAGTACATTGCTGCATCCAGCTGCTGCTCTCAAGTGATTTGGATCCAGCATCAGCTGCTGGATTACGGTTTGAATTTCTATGGATCCACGATCAAATGTGATAATGAGGCGGCCGTTGCTATTGTCAAAAACCCGGTCCAGCACTCAAAGACTAAGCACATTGACATCCGAATATATTTCATTCGTGATTGTTATGATCGTAAGCTTGTCGACATAAAAAGGGTCCATACTGATTATAATTTTGCAGATCTCTTTACCAAAGCTTTTAGTCATGCTTGATTTTTATTTCATGTTGAGTCATTGGGTATGATTTCTTTTAAGTAAATCTTGTCTTTTAGGTTTTAAAACTGTAAATATTTTTCAAATATGTCACAATTTTAGAGGGAGAAAATGAGTTAACTTTAACTCACAAAAAAAGATTTTCAATTTATCTTAAGAAAAGTAAAAACAAATCATTTGATTTACCAAAAAGATTTTATATTACTTTTAAGAAAATCTTAAGAAAACTTTAAAAGTGTTGTCCCGCTTAGAGGGAGCTCCTTCGTAGAGGGAGTCGGTTATTTCAAAATTTTCAATTAAGAATTTGATCCGACCTTTGGAAAGTGATAGTACGTTGGTATGTAATGATTCTAGCGTGTTAAAAGAGTAGAACAAAAGGCTACAAGATCATTCATAGATGTGTAGGTAGGCTTAACAAACAAGTAAGTGTCGGATGATATAAACTTAAATTAATGTCTTTGCCAGTGGTTATACGTTTAAGAAGCGGTTGCATGATTCCGTGAAGTCATATTCATGAAGGAAAAAATGTAACTATACATGTCATACCCAAGCCTCTCTTTACCTGATCACAGTAGTCTTATGAAAGTCAATGTCAATTAAAATTTTCATTAAGTCAAAAAAAGAGTCAAGCAAAAGAGTCAAAAAATCAAAAGAAAAGAGTCAGATAAGGAGTCAGTCCTAGGAATTTTAACTTCTGCCTTATTTCTTCATTTATTTTCGACTCAAGCCTTGGACTTTCTACGTTTGTAGTCATACAAGATCTAATTGTTAAGGCCCTGAGTCTTCTGCTTTGTTTTATTTTCTTTCTTTTGTTCAAGCCTTGGACTCTCTCTGCGTGATAATATGGTATTATCCGACTTGATTGTTATGGCCTGAACTTCTGCTTTATTTTAATCTTTCTAGATTGAGTCAAGTGTGAAAAGCACCAAGTATCAAGTGTACAATGTACATATTGTCATGTATGTTAATAAGAGTACTGTGATCAACTAAGAAAGGTTTAAGTCAGGTTGAGGTGATATGTCAACACAAAGTAAGCCCGAGATATGATGGAATCAGTAACATATCTGATTAAGTGGGGACCATATAAGTATCGTGCCTAATTGAATCTCAAATGTATCACGTTGACATCAAAACACTTGTCAAGTTAAAAAGAAAGACGATATCTACAGTCAATGATGAACTTGTGTCATAATAATTTCAAAATGGAAACGCGATCTAGGGCTTTGCAAATCAATATGATTTCATGTCACGATTGTTCTTTGTAAATTAACTAAAGAATAGATTTGTGTAGATTAATTAAATATTATATTTAACTACAAAATGTTTTAAAATTTTCTTTTATTTTAGTTTATTTTGTTTTGTTTTTATTTTCTAAAATATTAAGTACATGTACAGATTAATATTTTAAGTTTTATTTTTAATTTAATTTAATTTTATTTTAATTCTTTATTCTCATTTTTATTTTTATTTTATTTTTATCTTTCACTTTATTTTATTGTCTTCTTTTATTGAGTTTTTATGTTTTTGTCTAAGAGATTGTTAGTGCAAAGTTTAATAAGTAACGGACAGACAATAGAAAATCATAAAAAGTAAACAAGTGCTCGGATTCGATGGGAAAATGTTTTTCAGGGTTTGAAAATGCAAATAATTTTAAAGACCAAGGACTGAGAGTGTATTTTCGGTGAATACTTGCGATGTTTTGACCTTATCGCGAGATAGGCTGAACCTATATATGTGGGAAACCTAAAATATCTTTCACTATTCACCTAACTCTTTTCACTTTCACTCTCCTTTCTCTCTCTACTCAATCTTTCAAAACCCTAATCTTTCTCACTAAAACATCAAGATCTGACCCTCATAATCGCATTTATGACGTTGAATCCAGATCCTACACCCTCGGTATATCTTCATAAACAACATAAATCATCCTTTCCTCTTTGCTTCTGGGTTCTCATGGATCGAGATGGCGGTTCTTATGAACCGTCGGCTAGATCTAAGAACAGATCTTCATAATTTGTGTTCATCATGCAATGTATCCGTTATTAGGCCTATATATCATATTGATCATCATAACTTGTTAGTTTTAGGTTTAATATTGTAAAGTTTGTAGATCTAGGTTTGTTTAAAGGATCAAGGGTCAGATTGACCAAGTAAGTCAAAGGGATTTTATTCCAAAAGTTCCAAAAACCCAATTCGGGTCTAGGCGACTCCAAGGAAAGGATAAGGAATCAAAATTGGGGCTAAGGAATGCTTTTCGCATGAAAAGGGGTTTCGCTTCGCCTGGTCATGCGAAGCGAAATGCTTTCTGTTTCGCTTCGCCTGGTCATGCGAAGCGAAATGCTTTCCGTTTCGCTTCGCCTGGTCAAGCGAAGCGAAATAAGGTTCATACGAAATTCTTATACTTAGCTAAATTTTCAGAAATTTGGACTTAGGCTACTGGACTGTTTAGACTATTGTGAACTATTGAACTTGTGGATTGGTTTGGACTTGATCATTGGACATAACCGGACTTAATAACATATAAATAAACTAAAATTAACCTATTAATTTATTAAATCTACAATGTAAATAATTAATTAAATTAAGTAATAAATAAATATTTAAAGCATATGTATATAACCTATCATGTTTTGTTTTTATCTAATGATGATTCTCATGATCTTGTGGTATTAATTTCAGGGACATAATCAATTTTGTGCTCTTGAGCTTCCAAAGTCTAGAAAGGACAAAGTATTCATGTCAATGGTCAAGGGGCTCAGGCAATCACCCCTTGCTTATGCTATCATAGCCAATCCAGCCATTTATTCTAAATGGGTCTTGGATTTCTAGGCATTTGTCGAAATAGCTGATGATTCATTGTCCTTCACTACAAAAGTTGCCAGAAGGAAATTGACTATCACTGAAGTAGATATCAGAAGAGTGTTGAAAATTGCAGACGAACACGACTATACTTATGAGAAGGGAGATAGAAAGAAGCTGGGTGATTTTGTCACTCAGATGGGATATGACACAAAATGGAAGAGCCTTGAGAAGAAACATCTCCCGCCATACTGGAGGTTTCTTTTTCATATTATCACTCATTGCTTTGCGAACATTCGTGGAGGATTTGATAGCATGAGCACTGACTAGGTCCGCATCATGTTTGCGTTAACGACTCGAGAGAAGTTTAATTACTCTCGAAGGATATTCCTATGCATGATAGGAAATATTAAGAGTGGGGCGACATGGCTTATGTACCCAAGATTTGTACAGATGCTTCTTGATGATCTGATCCCTGATGTTCAAAGGCCGGGGTCAAAGAAAGCTAAAGATAAGAAATCTCTTCCTGAGCCATATCATGTGCATGAGATCAAGATGTCGATCTTTGGTGTGTTCCTTAGCACCAAAGGAAGGGGACATCAGTATATAGGACCAAGGTCGGGTCCTAAATTTGGATTATTTGAGGAAACAGAGCCTGCTGGGGATGAGGCATCTGTTGAAAGTGAAGAGGAGGATGAGCCAGAGGTCGGGGCAGAACAAGATTCTAGTGATGAGCCGGCCGAGGATCGCACAAAGGCCAAGCACGACTTAAAAAGGAAAGAGGCCGAAAAGGGCAAAGTTATAGAGCTTGAGGAGGAAGAAGATACCAGCCGCCCCTGAAAAGTTTGAGGAAACTTGGGGACTCCCAGAAGTCAACCAAGTTTCTTGTCAAGATTCCCTCACAAGACAAACCATCTGACCAACCGAAAATCACCAAAGAAGCCCTAGCCCAAGCCCTCAAAGCATTAGACGTGACCAAAATCCAAATTCCCACCTCCAAGAAGCCAAAGACTAGGAAGAAAACTAAGGCCAAGAAAACTAAAACCCTACTTCACGACTCACCAAAATCCTCACCCGAACCTTCACCAACAGACCAACCAATATCAACATTCCTACCCCAAATACAATCCTCACCACCACCACAACAAACCCAACTCAAACCTTCTCAAATCACAACACCACCTACCCAACCAACCTCATCCATATTCACTTCATCAGTCTTCAGCTCACCAATACAAACAACAAGCTTATGGAGAAAAACCGTTATAACTTCCCCAACCAAAACCGTCACACCATCTATGTCACAACCAACACCACCCACCACTACAACTTCACCAATCATTACCCAACCCATCACCCTACCTTTGCCAACAACCTCACCACCCATAATGTCTACCACCCCACCATCCACCATTATCTCACCCAAACCCATTTCCCGAGGAATGTCTTCGACACCTCCAGTGTATGCCGATCCTATCCTCGATAGGATCGTCGCAATGGAGGAATCCAACGCTAAGAGGGCGGAGCGAGAGATTGTGCTCCTCAAGTTCATTAAAGAAATGAAATAGAAGGCGATGGAGGATGAGGAAGAGAAAGCGGCTCTAAGGGAGAGGATTAGGGTGTTGGAAGAATAGAAGGAAGCAAGTGACGCACTTGCTGAAAATCAAAGATTATTGACAAACACCTTCCACACCCGAATCCAGAATCTGCAGGCGCTTATGAACCGTGAAGCCTCTGATAACGCGAACCTGAGAGCAGACAACTCAAGACTTGGAGACAGATTGGCCACGCTGGAAAGAAACTTGCCATCTGCAAGTGCTCTCAGGACAAGTCTTAACAAGAAGATTGAGGATGCCACTCGGAAGTGGGATGTTGAGAGTGAGGCCAAAAACTCAAGAGTTACAATCTTAGAGAATCAGCTTGCTTCATCAGCGTCCCTCGATGCACTCAGAGCCGAGATGGAGGTAATTCAGGAGAAGATCAAGGAACATGATCGTCTAAATGAGCTTCAACTAAGAACAAATGAAGAAATGGTAAGCAAATACCAAGCGGCCTCAGACCTTATGGGCATTCATGAAGATGATTTTCATTGTCTGGAGGATAGGCTTGACACGGTTTTCGGAAGCTGGAGAAGGTCTGGTGAGACTTCTCAAGTCGGTGGTTCACAGCCTACCGCAGGTCCATCTGTGATTATGCGAGGAGTTCAGGCTGTAGCATCTGAATGTGAGGCGACTGTTGGTCGGTTAGTACAACAGGGCGGCCAGTCTAGCGGTGTTGGTGGTGGAAATGATGGTGATGACGAATATGAGAAAGAGGATGATGATGAGGAAGAAGATGATGACGATGATGACGTTCATGATAGCTTCGATGATGATGACGATAGTGATGATAAGGGCGGAGACGGTGGAAACGAAGGAGCCGGAGCAGCAGGAGGTGGAGGCGGAGATAACACTCAATCACCTCCACACACTCAATATGAAGTTCAAGACCCTGCTGCTCACGACTTGGCTGGCAAAGTCAGGGAGCATGATACACAGATCACTGACATGTATAAAGATTTATATCCGGATGATTTTGCAGGTGTTATGGACGATTTCATAAAGGCTGGATTGAACTTGGAGCATATTATTACAACTAACACGGAGGAGGCAGCAGAAGACGACTACATCAACTACTCGCCAAATCCAGATACGCCCCAGCTCACGTTCAAGCTCCAGAGAATCCTGTCGTTGCTCCCATCTCCGATCCAACCGCCGAATTGACACAAGAACCACCAAAGAAGAAGAGAAAGACGCACATTGTGTCAAGTCGTGCGTGTGCCCGTATGCTCAACTATCCTTATCATGATGATTCACTAATTGTCTATGTGAAGTATGATAAGCGAAACAACTGTTGGGCCATCAGAAGATATAGCGGAGATCTGATCTATCTCAACCACCATGAGCTGAAATCGCTTCCAGAGCTTGACATCAATTATCTCCGTCAAGCTCTAGGTCATGGTGCTGTTGGGAGTACGTTAGAAAGCTAGGTCTCAGACTATCTCCTTCGTCAATCAAGGTTGGACTACAAAGATTTCGAGCCGAATAAGGGTCGCAAATACAAGAACCCAAAGGAGATAGATCCAGCTACCGGAGAGCCTCGCACCATGTGAAGATACAGGGCACCGAAAGACTGTCACGAGATTTATCACGGCGAGCCTTTTCTCCCCAACACTCTCCGAGATTTCATTGACTGGGAGTTTGATAATAAAACCGGTGAGGCCGTCATCCACTGCCATGATATGCACGAGATTCGAGTGTTTGACGAGCATGAGCTTATGGGTCTACACATTGAAGTTTTGAAGAAGCTCTACAACAAACCACTGGGAACCGTCGAGGACTTGGGACGTTAGAATACAGACCGGATAGTTGAAGCCTTCAACAAGTTCGTACGTAGACTTGTTGAGCTTCCACTAACCAAGGACGAATGTTTGGTCTATGACACCGACGGGTTTCAATACTAAAGACTAGAGGGAGATTGTTAGTCCCATTTTGGTAGTTTAGTCTTTTGTATTGTATTTGTGTATTTTGGGCTATAGTTATTTGTTTTAGTTGTATAGACCCAAGGGAAAAAGTGTAAAGAAACCCATTAGGCAGTTGATGTAACATGTTTCTCATGCATGCTTCTCTATAAATGGAGAAGCATGCCATGAGAAGTTGTTGTTGATAGTCTAAAAGAAAAACCTTTTGATAAAAGCACTCTCTCACTTTCTCTCGGCTCTCTCTCTCCTTCTCTCAAACCAATCGAAAATAATATCTCAAGATCCGAGACCGCTTAGGTGGCTTAGTGTGATTTCCGCTAGCACTAAGCTTGGTTGATCCAAGACTATTGTTAGATCCACCCACGTTGGGACCTACAAAACATGTACCATATTGTTGGAGGTCTTTACTTTACATAGTCATGCATGTTCGAAAACTTAAACTTACGTGTTGTTTGTATTCATTTATTTCAGTCCAAGGTGATTCAAAGTTATCGAGTAATAGCAATGTCAACAATGGAATTGCTCATTTTCAAAATCCAAGCCCAAGTTTGAAAGTATTTAAGTTTGGTGATTTAGAAAAGGCTACAAGAAAGTTTAGTCCAGATTTTCTCTTGGGTGAGGGAGGTTTTGGAAAGGTGTTCTTAGGCTGGGTTGAGCAAAACACATTAGCCCCTTCGAAACAAGGTGTAGGAACTCCTGTAGCTGTTAAAAGGCTCAAACAAATAAGCTCTCAAGGACCTGCTGAATGGCTGGTAAGAACCACCAATGTACATAAATACTCTAGTACTAGGAGTACCTCAAGCACCATTCTGTAAGCAATTTTATTTGTGAAGCTTCATTACACGTCAAGGAAAACTTCAAGGAAAACATTCTCCTTATTATATATCTTAAAGTAAAATTAAATGGAAAAGAGAGGTGACTTATTTAGATTCTGGTATTTTGCATAGGAATATATTTATTTCTCTTTGCAAAATGTAACTTGAAAATATGTGAATTTAGGCAGAAGTGAATTTCTTAGGACATATGGATCATCCTAATATCATTAGACTATTGGGACACTGCAAAGATGAATCTGAGCACTTGCTTGTCTACGAGTACATGCCGAACAGAAGTTTTGATCGCTTTTTATTCACAGGTAAGCTATATTAGGATCTCTCTGGAACCATTATTCGTTTATCTTCTTTCTCCTGGATAGTTGAGTTACTGCAACAAGGTAGCTAGGTAAGATGAATAATAATTTTTTCCATGCACCAGAAATTGCCAAGCGACTTTCATGGGGAACAAGACTTTTGATCATGATTGGAGTTGCCCGCGGACTGACATATTTGCATTCCAAAAAACTCATGTGCCGTGGTTTAAAAAGCGGTGATATATTACTGGATGAAGTACTCTAAGCTCTTATTTATTACTAATGATGGTGATCAAACCACTTTGAGAATTTTCTTTTATGCCAAGTTAACCAATTATTTGACTCTTTCTTATTCTAGGATTTTAATGCAAAACTAGGGGATTTTGGATTGGTGAAATATGGCCCTGAAACCGGAGAAACACATGTTACTACAAGAGTTATGGGAACATATGGTTATGCAGCCCCGGAGTATATCTTGACCGGTATGTTACTATATTATGTAAAAGTGATGTAGAGGTGATATATTGGCATGACCGCATGACGACATTAGTGAATGAACTAAATGATAAGAAAGTGCATTTTTATTAATAAAAATTAAAATATCATTGGTGTTGTTGTCTAAAAGTCTGTAATTTTACATGAACTATGGTTTATTTTCAATAGAAAATCCAATTTCAATTTCACTAATGCAAAAGTGAATTCCTCATTTTGGAATCAGGTGCAAAGAACAAAAGGATAATTATAAACTTAGAATATCATAAATTTGTATTCCTAAGTACCTTTCAATTTTACAGGGCATCTGACTACAAAAAGTGACATTTATGGTTTTGGAGTTGTGTTGTTGGTAAGTATAACCGGCCGAAGGGCATTGGATGGCAGGCGACCTGAAGAGCAGCAGAGCTTAGTGGATTGGGCAAGTTCAATCCAATCAAGTAGAAGAAATTTGAAGAAAATAATGGATCCACGTCTTGAACACAACTACCCCTTACAAGGTGCTTTGGAATGTATTGCGTTGGCATTAAGATGTGTTGCAAACAAACCCAAGGATAGACCTTCAAGTGAAGAAGTATTGCAGAGTTTGGAACAAATATATGCTCGTTACAAGTAATGGGCTGGGTCTGGTCTCTTTTGCATAAAATATATATTTTGATGTGTTTTAAAATTACATCATTAATTCATCATTATCATAAAAGATATTATTTTGATGTGGCCCACAAAGAAATTCTTAATGGCCCAAAGAAACGAGATGGCAGTTTGGCAAGGATCGGCAATCAATCTTTGTGTTAATACTTTTCACAATCAAACAACCTCTTGTATATACGATACCCTACTTATTTAAGTTATCTAGGTTAATTGGGGTTTTGAATGACTTGACAACGGTTATCATGGGCGGAAAAATCGAGGCACGGTGCGCAAGACAGCAAATATATATGCAATATGTTTGAATAAGATTGATTGAATAACAAGTTGGTCTCATAAGGTAACTTTGATTGAATATATGTCAGGATAAAGTTAAAATTTCAAGGGAGACAAAAATGATAAGTGTGAGAATGATTTGTGACAACACATATAACGCCTAAAAAATCATAACTCAATATATAAATAAAAAACGGAAAAAATTAAAAAAACAAAAATGTTTCCCCCATCATTCCCGTTCACAAAAAAAACACCCTACGAAATGTCACAATGCCGGGAAAAAGGACACAATGACGAAAATGAACAAACACCACAATGATAAACAAAAAAAGACACAATCGATTGCAAAATATAACATAATGTCGAACAAAATATGACACAATGTTGAGTAATATAACACAATATTAAGAAAAAAAATACACAATGATCTTTTTCACTCAACGTTGTGTCTTTTTCGAGATTTTTTTTTTGAGAACGAGGAAGACGGTGGAAATATTTTTGTGTTTTTACATTTTTCGTTTTTGTATTAAAATTTGAGTTATGATTTTATTTTTATTATTATTATTATTATTATTATTTGCTACAAATCCTTCTTATTTTTGTTCTCCTTTGTAGAATAACTTGACCCATATACGTCGTACCACAGTTGCATATATGTTACCTAAGTTGTAGATCTTGTAGGCTATACCCGATCTTAAATATATATAAACAAAACCTTTAAAAGCTTTTTAGTTGCTTCTTACATTTTCTCAAACCACCAGATTGTTTTATTTGTAAGTGAAGGCTTCAATGCATTTGAACCAAATTCACGGGTATGATGTCTCACCAAACCCATATAGTCCTTAAATTGTTTATAACATCTCATTAAATTAAAAATTAATCTCACCAAATATTTGATATGAAAGTCCTATAAAATCGGGATATACTAAAAAATAATATTCGATTTAACAAAAAAACGATATTATTTATAATTAAGAAATAATTTTATAGTAAAAGAAATAAAAACCCAGATAACTTTTAAACCGGGTTATAACATCTCATTTATTTTGAAACTCTTTCATCATCAAAACCTAAATATATTATTAACTTTCCTTACAATAAATAAAATTAAAATACAAAAAATATATAAATATTATAAACTAATCATGTAAAACAACCTCGTAATACGGGAGATAAAAGCTAGTGTAATATATATGTGACTATAACCCTAATGTAATGTCAGGGGCGGATCTATACGGTAAATGGGTGGTTCCTCGGAACCACCCGAGTTTTGAAATAATAGTGTACTTATATATAGAAAACATTAGAGAAACTACCTTATAAATTAGAAAGGAAACACCCTATTTACATTATAAGTACTGGTCTAGCTGATAAGAAGTTGGTTTTGTAAACTTAAGGTGACGGGTTCGATTCTGGTTGGCATGTGTTTTTTAAAATTTTTTTTTCTAATTCAGCCTTAAGCCCTTATATCAATTTAGGGTTTTACTAAAATACACAGTACCAACTACGCTGCCTCTCTCCCCTCTTCTTCAGACTCACGGACACTGTACACACCCACCATACCACCGGTGTCTCCGACCATCGCCGTTCTCCAACCACCGCCGTTGCCTGCTACCTTTTCCGACCGACCACATACCTCCTTCCTTCCTCCAATCCTCCTGTCTTCAGCCTTCTACACCCAGCCCCTCACGTGAGGGGGCTTGCGAATTATAACTGGGGTTTATTTAGAAAGAAAAATGGCAAAAATGCCTCTCACGTGAAGGACACGCTGATGGGTTTACGATCAGACTTAACGGGATTAGTGAATTCGGATTTAATTGCAAATTAAATGAAGCCACATAGACGAAAATCATAAATTTGAAACTATTGGACTTAAACCGCATATTTGGACAAACCACAGGGACGAAAACCACAATTTGCTCTTAGAACAATTAGAGTTGTCATATTTAGTCCCTGCATTTTAGTGCAGTATAATTTGCGTTCCTCTTCATTTGTGTTTGCCATGTTCGTTCCTCTTCGTTTGCCGGTTTGCCATGCTGTCATTCATATTCAGTCCCAGTACAATTTTCGTTCCTCTTCATTTGTGTTTGCTGGTTTGCCATGCTATCTATTCAGTCCTTGCACTTTAGGGTACTGTAATTTTAGTGTACTATAATTTTGCTCAGTTGCTATAATAAGCTCTCTTATATCTACGTTTTTTCCATCTAATTTTTGGGCTTGAGTCCGTGTCCTATAATTTTGCTCATATCTGTATGATAAGATCTTATATCTACGTTTTTACCATCTAATTTTTGGGCTTTAGTTTATTTTATTTTGAAATTGTTTGGCTTTAGTTTATTTTTTGTTTTTTTGCCTTTAGTTAGTTATTAGTTGTGGCTTAATTCTTTTTCTTTGCTATTTTTTTCTTTGCTTAAATATTATTTTTATGGCTTATATCACAACTTATTTCTTGGGTTTTTCGAAAGTATATTAATTGATGCCGTAATTAACTGAATCGAACGCGTGGGGTAATTATAGTTTACAATATACACTTGTAGTCAAACCCCCTATGTCAATAGTCAAACCCCCTTTGGCAAGTACGGAGTAATAGTTACAAACTAGGAAATTACCCGTGCGTTGTGCGGGAGATCGGTCGGTAAAACCCAAGCATAGTAGCGGAGAGTTAACACGAATTTGGTGTATATTTGTTACGTTCGTTACGTCATTGGAACTAAACTAAAAAAAAGTTTGTTAAATCAACATGTTTGAAATAAAAAACAAAAAAAAAGTAGCGGTGAAACCCGGGTATTGGTACCCGTACGTTGGTAAAACCCGAGTGTTACGATGGTGTGTTGACGTGAATTTGGTCAGTGTTAGTTACGTTCGTTAAGGTATAAGCAACGTTAGTAAAACCCAGGCATTATATGTCTTGGACGTTGAGGCAGTAAGTCTACGCAAATTTGACCAGTTTCCGTCATGTATGTTACGGTTTCTGTTGCGTCATTACGGTACGAAAACTAAAACAAAAGATAAAAGGAAATTTGAGGTGGACCAATGGGTGGCGTCAGTCGTTAAAATCGGGCGTTGGTAAAACCCGAGCAGTCGCGGTCTTTGGATCCCCATTTCGTGATGACTGGGACACCATCGAGAGCTTGCGAGTCTAGATCATATTTTGATGCTCGAAGGTCGCAAAAAGAGGTATTGTTTTTGTATTGTTATTATTATTATTATTATTATTATCATCATCATCATCATCATCACTATTAAGTATATTAGTATATGTGTTTGTACCGGGAACCGGTGGTCACAGTGGTCCGGTCGATTTTAAATTTAAATTAGTTGTTTTTAGATAAACCGGGGGGATTTTTTGATAGGATTGGGTCAAATTCCCTGTAAATAGTATTTATTGATTCAGTAACCATTTCAACCTTTGTATTCTGTTTAACTTAGAATTTTAGTTTATTGACATTGTAAATATATAGTTAGTTATATATTTTATATAATTTTTAAATTAATTAGCACGCGTTCGGCTTTTTAAACTGATCTTACTAGTAGAACCAGCAAACCAACTTGTTATATGACCGTTATATATAGTTGTGAAAACATTGGATAGAATAGAACTTGATCCACGGGTGGAACTAGTTAGGTCTGAATCCGTTATCATTTGGCCAGTTAATGTTTATATTAGCTGGGTAATCAAACTGACTTCACTTTCTTGTAGTTTGACATATCAAACTATTATATGCAATGTATTTGAAGTGGATGTGAAAAGTTATTATATTATGAATTCAATAGCTAAAAAGTTGTTATTGTCATTATGCTCTGGTTATTATATAATTAGTATTGGATTTTAATTTGAAGTATTTGTTACATTTTAGTTGAGTAAAGCAGGTTTTTCTTTAGATCAATGTTTATGAATTATGATTGATTAGTTGGTGTGAATTCAGGGCTGAAATTGAAAGGTAATTTTGACCAGTAAGAAAAACAAATAAAAATTTTGAGCATAATTTTTAATTCTAGAAATACCCTTTTGCATTCCTACCACTTTAATAAAGTGTGTTTGCTGATTATGTACTGATCGTTTACTAACTATTATAAATGTTTTAACAAATTTTAGGTACAACAAGTTCGAGCCCAATTGGAAAATGAACGAAAGGCAAGAGAAGACTTGGAACAACGAGTGAAAGAAATGGAAAATGAGCATATAGACAATGAAGAAAGGATGCAAAAATTTGAAGAGTTATTAAGAAAATTTCACTCTCTTGCAAATTAGTAATTGTGATTTTGCAAACAAACCTTCTTAAGACTAATGCTATATGAACCTTTTAATTTAAGTACTCGTATTTGTGGTTGGTTTGTAAAACATGCTTTGAATTATACTTAACTTGTTCTGTTTTTGTAGCATAAAAGATCTAGATTTTTGTTGTTTCCTTTTTTTTTTGGAAATTTCTTTTTGAAGTGTGCAGCAAAAGAAAAATATAAAACTACAATGAAAATACATGTGAAATAAAAGTTTAAAACAAAAAAAATAATTAGATGTGTCGGAAATGCGTAGAAAAATAAAAAACAAAAATTATTTAGTTGCGTTAGAAATGCGTAGGAAAATTGAAGAGAATAAAAAAAGATAATAATAAGATTGTGTCACAAATCCGTAAGAAATTAAAAACATAAAAATAAAAAGCAATATTTGCTTTCGTAGGAAATGCGTAAGAAAATAATTTACTATGCGTAGGAAATGAGTAGAAAAGTGAAAATCAAGTGAAAATCAAAGTTTTTGTTATTTGTATCAGAAATGCGTTGGAAATTTGACATATTTTTGTAGGTAATCTGTTGGAAAGTGTGTTGGAATTGTGTAACAAAATATTTCTCTTTTTCCCACATACCCATATTTGTTGGAAATGTGTTGGAAAAGATGATTTCCTACACATTTCCAACGAAAACTGACGTAGGAAGTTGACCATTTCGTTGGGCCTATTTTGGACAACCCGAAGTCTGAAATTTTAGCCGCCCAACTTTCATGTAATAAAATATTAACTGCTCTTGACATCGCGATGTATAATACCTGACTCAATTCCCGTGCCAGTGCGCAGGTAGTGCAACCCACAACCTGCACCTATGCAGATGTTGAGTCGTCGAAGCCAAGAAAGAGGGGTACGAAGTTTATGTAGGTGATCATCAAGTGTTCCATTCGACATGTCTTCATAGACAAGTATCTTCTCTTTTTCATAATTACAATAACCAATCAAAGACACAAGATTACAGTGGCGTAACATGGAGAGCATTTCGACTTCCGCCCAAAACTCCGTTGCCCCTTGATTGGACATGGCATCCAAACGCTTAATAGCAGCAACAACAAGACTTGATCCGTGTATTACGTTACCTTTGTAAACTTTCCCAAAACCTCCACTCCCAATTATTAATGAATCATCAAAGTTTTCCGTCGCTATCTGAATTTCAGGAAATTCGAAATGATAGCATAGCTGTATGGAGGAGGAGATGGATAGTTGAGACTCCTTGTCATCGCTGGTAGCAAAGAACATAATTGTTGATAGAACTAGAATCGGAAACTGAAATAGATAAACACTGATTATGAGGATATCAATTATAGGTTAGTCAACTTACAAACTTAACTCCAGTCAAAGGCGGGGCCATCCCCGACACTGATTGAATCAACGTTTCTTTGAAATTGTTTCTCTCCTTGTTAATTTGTCAGGACCACTCTCATATAAAAAAAATATATATGTATATATACGAAATTTAACACGTTTTGTAAATATAAAATATTTAGTAGTACCAATGCATCCATACCAAACTATATTATAATTTACAATTGCCATCGCCCATCGGATATTACATCTTAAACACTTAATTTCAAGAGCTTTGAATTTAGGCAGACAAAAGTACCAAAAGAAATACGAAACTTTTTATATAAAAAGCTAGTTGGGGAAACGATTAATAATACATATCAAACATATTTCATGTATATTTGATTTCTAGTGGCCATGTTGCCCTTCAATAACTTGTAAAGATCATATATTTGTTCCATGCTCTACAAAATCTTTGGGTTTCCTTACAAGGCATCTTAATGCAACTGAAAAAGCATTCGTGTTCATTTCTATAGTGTGAAGTATCCCAGGAGCCTAATGATATTAGGATGAGCCAACAGTTCACCTCTTCCTAAACTCACCAATATAATAACTTGCATTTAGAAGAACATTCACTTAAGATTCGCACAATTACTTTTGACTAAAAAAATGATGTTAATATGTCCATGTGACAACTATAAGCTATTGAGAAAGCCTCAATCAGAAAGTAGAAATAATATGTATTAACCTCAAGATTTCCTATTAGTCGCAACAAATTTACCTATTATAATGATATAATCAAGTTTAACTATATTCAGTCATGTACTTTGAAGAAATAAGATTTGATTAACCAGAACAATGTCAGATCCAATCCAACCATATCAAAATTAACAAGCTACGCCATAATTCTTAACAAGGATAACATTGAAACACAAATTAAAACCAAGAAAAACCAGTAAATCGTGTAATGAGACACCTAGACCGTCCAAACAAGTATCGAGGAAACTAAGAACTTGATCATATAAATGTTAAGAAAACGTTGCAGTGGATCCTTCCAAGAAAACAACAATACTAATGTTTAAAAGGAATTGGAATTTGATGAAATCATGATGTAATAGCTATGGAATAAATTCCGGTGATTTATAGCTCGGATACCATGTCAATAACCTGAACCAGATTTGATAAGAGCAAGCTGAAATCAAAATCTTTACAGGATTCATAGTCAACAATCAACAAATCTCTCTAAATACTTAAAAGAGTGACTAAAAAACGATAAACCTATACAATGAGATATACGAACAATGATCGAAAACTGAAAAACCTTATCTGGAACAAGACTCAATTCAATAAATTATTATGATCGAGCGCGGAGGAAGCATTTGTGAGGAATGGAGACTGAAATGAATGGGTTTTTTTTTCTTCAGATTCAACTATTGTAACTTTTAGCCCCAAGCTTTCACACTTCATCATCATAATCCAGTCCAGAACAACACCTCGGCTTATCTTTCTCACTATTTTGTCCTGAAAAAACAAACAAAATATATAAACAACTCTAATAACATATTTGACAATCTTGATTTCTAATTCGAGATCCCCTCAATTCAAATTGCAAACATGTCAATTAGATACAACTTTCCACACATAAAGTCATGATGTTAATACCTATGGAAAAGGTTATTGAGAAATGGTATGTGTTGAGACTAATAGATATATATCTAATGATGCAAAAGGAACTTATAGTGATTAATGACGTGAATTCTTTTTTTAGACTGTCCACTATGGTGATCATTTATCACAACCGGTTGCAAGGTGGCACAAAAAGACAAGAAAAGATTTTAATTAAAAAATTAGAAATTCTTTTTTATCCACAACTGGTTGCAACCTAGGTTGCTGCAACCTAAGTTTGCAACCAAACTTTTTCATATAACTTGGTTTTTTTATGAAAAGTACAACTTTTAACATTTAAAAAAATGCAACGACACGGTTTTATTAATAAAAAAATATTGAATATTTTGATATAAATTTTATAAAAAAAATGAAGCATATTTATTTAATAAAATATTGGTTTAGGTTGGGTTATGATAGTGAGTAAAATATTAGATTGGATTGGGTTGTATAGGTGTAAGACCATCCCATTCACAATCCAATCCAACCCAACCCAACCCAACCTAACATTAAAAAATTAGTTTCTCTCTCTTTCATCTACACAACCCAACCCAATTTATATTTTTACTCTCATTCACAACCCAACCCGGTTTTCTTTATTAAATAAATATAATTTATTAATATGTAAAATATACATAATAAAATAAAATTTTAACATAATATGTTTACAGACCAATAATATTGGAAACTATCCTTCAAAAATACGTTTTTTAAAGAACTCCGTTTTTTCTAAAACAAATATCGAAATGTTCATTAAAAAAAAACTAAACATGTATGTGCTTTTAGATTTTGTAAAAAAGTTAAATATTACAATTTATTAGAGCAAATCAGTTTTAATGTAAAATTAATTGTTGTAATAAAAAATTAAGATAGATATATGAAGAGGTGTCAACAATCTATAGGTCCAATTAATTAAAAAAAATGCCAAATTGGTTGCAAACCGGGTTGTTTTGCCGACCAGATTGAGGGTGGTTCACCACCTGCAATCCAAATATCATTTGTCTTTTTATCCAAGTGGCAAACCAAACCAGCCTCTTGTTTGGCTATGGGAATGATCTAAGAGAGAGAAATTAGTTTTTTAATAATGGGTTGGGTTGTGATAATGGATAGTCTCATCCTCTGGTTAGTTTTGTCCTCACAGCCTAGGGTAAGATATGAAAGCGATAAGCTATTTCATCCCGTCTTTGTAATCTTTTGCCTTAAATTAGGAGATGGCAATTCCCTGTTTTCACTTGTACTCTCTAATAGTCTAATGTATGTAAAAAGGAATACACAAAACACAGTTCAAGAGGTGATGAAATACCAGAGTTTTCTTCATTGAAGGGAAAGGGAATCATATCAACCAATCTACCAAATAGTGTTCTCCCTTCAGGTTGCATCAAATTACTGAATTTCTCTTGTAAGACCTGCAAAGACTCAAGACTAACTACAATCTCAGCCATCGTTGGACGTCGTTTTGGATTGTTATGCAAACATCTCTTTGCAACTCTAACAAATTCTTTCAAACAATTTGGGGATATTTCACCCTTTATATATGGATCAATTATATGCTTTAAATTCCCTTCTTTGATAGAATCTTGAGCCCATGTCGCTAAACTCCATTGCTCCTCATCGAGACTTCCATCAACCGCACGCTTCCTACACAACACTTCCAATAACACCACCCCAAAAGCATACACATCAGACTTCCTTGTCAGCCTTCCGGTTGCATAATAATTGGGATCCAAGTAACCAAAAGTGCCTTTGATACGTGTATTGACATGAGTAGATGGTTGGTTCGTTGGGCATACTTTTGACAAGCCAAAGTCTGAAATTTTGGATGTCCAACTTTCATGTAATAAAATATTAGAGCTCTTAACATCACGATGTATAACACCGTAGTGAATTCCTGTACCAGTATGTAGGTAGTGTAACCCACGTCCTGCACCTACGCAGATGTTGAGTCGCTGAAGCCAAGAAAGAGGAGTATTGAACTTATGGAGATGATCATCTAGTGTTCCGTTGTGCATATATTCGTACACTAGTATCATCTCCTTTTCATAATTACAATAACCAATAAAGGACACAAGATTACAGTGGCGCAGCATAGAAAGCATTTCAACCTCTATCCAGAATTCTGATGCCCCTTGATTGGACACTGAATCCAAACGTTTAATGGCAACAACGACAATACTTGACCCATGGATTATGTTACCCTTGTAAACTTTCCCAAAACCTCCACTCCCAATTATTAATGATTCGTCAAAATTTTTAGTTGCCATCAGAATTTCAGGGAATTCGAAGTGGCGGCATGGTTGCGACCATTGACGTATGGTGAAGGAGGTGGAGGGTTCACTCCCCCTGCCATCACTGGTAACAAGGAACATAGTTAATATTGATGAAGTAGAAGTGGAAATTGAAATGGATGACCAGAAATTATGAGGATAAGATTATGGATTTATAGTCAACTTACCCCTCATTGACAAATCAACGCCTATTCAACTAGTTTCTACTTTTTGACGGATGATCCGCTGTTAATTTGATTTTCTTGATTTGTTTTGAATGCTTATTCTACATTCAAGCTTGCTGCGTTTATCTTTAACTAGCGTGAAATTCACCACCAACATCATACTAAGATAATTCAACAGACTATCTGGATTAGGTTTTGACGTGTGGGAACTCGTATAGCATATAGGTGAATCACTTTGGGGTTAGTATATGGGTCGATTTCAATTGTGTTCAGATCTTTAGGGATGTTGGTGGTTTCGGTGGTGGAATTGGAGGTGAATTTATTTACTTATTTTGTTTTCAAATTAAATGGTTATTTCATATATATGATTTAAAAGAATTTTTGTTTTTTACATTTATATAGGCTTTAAGGTCTATTTGGTACTGGGTAACGAAATGAATAAGAGAAATGAATAAATGTTGTATTGAAACAGTCAAATGAATGAAATAGATCATTATCTTTTCATTGTCTTGTTTGCCCCATTAGGAAAATGTAATGGTTAAAATAACCAAGTGTCAATAATATGTGTTTTAATAAATGTGATGAAATAATGAATATTTTATGAAAAGTCTAATTTAGTACTCACTTGCGTAAGATGACTCGTTTAGCATACACTAAAGTATGTAGCCCCTTGTAGCAAGGGTAGATCAATTGAATGCATGGCAAAGACTAGGCTATTTGATAAAGAATTAAAGACGAAGACTGCTAGAACTCTAATGCCAATAGTTAAAAAAGAATAGTGTTTATCGACTCGATTTTGGTGGGTTTTTATAACCCTAGAACCGGCACCACTAAACAACGCAACGTTTACGAATCTAAAATTGACAATTTTAAACATTACATAAATACCCCTTGACTTCCTACAAATACAAATAAGACTCTAAATATGACTGTTCTAATAAGGGCATAATTGACCCCTATACTTATTTAGTTTATATATTTCAACATCAACTCCTCTCGTAAGATCATAAGGGTAACTCTTTCCTTCTCAAATTGTAGCAATACACAGGTTGTTGAGAAAATGATTCATTGGTGATCCACTCAAAAGCTCAAGGGCGTAAGATTTTGCTCGACAAGCATGTTTGTAAGATTTACTGACCTTAAACCTCTCATTAAACGTCTTCTATGATTTCTTTCCTCAGTATATGCAGTCACTATATTTAGTTGATCTCCAATTATATTACCTAATACCTTTGTACTTACTAAAGACCTGACTTCGAGCATGCATATAGTGGTCTTTGATGTTTGACCTGAAACATACTTGTATAGTTGTATGCCTGTAGTTATATGCCCGTCGCCATTCACAGCAATCAGTGAAATGAAGCTTAAAATCTTCTCTTCAAAGATTTATGATTTATCAATGTCGTATTCTAAATTAACATTCTTTAATACCCGCTGTACTGAGCTCCAGTTTTAACTGTTTTTATCTTTAAAACATTTTCCTTCAGCAACACGTGAAGATGAGGTGGATCATTTACAACTTGTAATTTTGTAGTGAAACTGAAACTTCACACTGAAAATGGCTTTTGGTTTGCGGTCTTAGGTCATGCCGATCTAGACATGATGGCTTGTAATTGTAACTCTTCATAATCACCAACGTAATGCTTCGGGAAACTATATTCCTAAGATGTTGTAGTAAGAGGAATTCTTAAGCCGGAAGGCCCGGAACAACATTATTGATGATTAATTATAATGGTTTCTATGTAAGGACCCATGTGAAGCATGTCACCTAATTAATAAGTGCGTAGAATGTCTTGTAAAATCAAAAGAAACGTACTCACTACTCAACAACGTCATATTAATTTTCCGTCGCTACAAACTAGCTATTGTGTTCACATACTGGCATACATGTTGAAAAGAAAAACTTAAGTGTTTCGTACCTCTTGTAGATTTATGAAAGAAAACCCATTGGTTGGTGTGGGTACTAAAAGTGTGGGAGAATGTTCACCGTCATTGGTAGGATGGACATATTATTTTTTTTAAACAACCAATAAGATGGACATTATTAATTTGTTAGCGTTCATTTAAAAATAAAACTTATTATTAGTTTTTGAAAACTCGAGATCTAAAATAATATTAAGAAAAAAATTAAAATTTTAAAATAAATTAATTTTTAGAATTCAAAAAATAACTACGTTTCAAAACTTTAATATATTAAAAAAAACAACTAAAATTAGCCCTACCTACTTCTTGCGACTATTGTGAAAGATAAACCATTTTATATATATTCAAGCAAAAATATAAAATGAGTTTTCACAATTTAAAAAGAAAAAAAAATGTAATTCTTGATCTGTTTATTAGCCCGTTAAAAAAACCAGCTTTAGAATAAAATTTAGTTTTAATATTTAAAGGTAAACTAATGTTTCAAAAAAATTTTGTTAAAAAAAATCAGAAAGCATCCCACTTGCCGCCAAATACCTCCGTGAGATCTGTGCATAGCCGTCGGCATCCCACTCTAGTTGTAGTTTGTTGTAAGCTATATAGTTTAACTTAAAAATTTTCAAAGCATGTGAAATTAAATTTTCTTATCTTTTTGAATGAATAATGCCAACTCCTATATTTTTTTTATACCGGTAATCATTGAAAATTCAACACGGAGAAAAACGAATTAAGTTATTTGGGGAAACAAATTCAATAGAAATGTTGATTTTAGTACATGCCCGGGTCCACCAGCTCTGTTTCTAGGAAGAAGCCTCTCATTTTGACATTTTGTAACTTTGAATAAAATCCCTTTATATATCATCATCCATCTATGTTCATCAATTTCTACTTTTACTTTTATTTCATTCCTAATTATGATATTTGATACTGGGAATGGCAAAGAGTCTGAACTCTCCACATCCTCCATGCAACCGTCACAATCATGTCGTCACTTCGAATTTCAAGAAATTTTGTTAGCAACAGAAAATTTTGCTGACTCATTAATAATCGGGAGTGGGGGTTTTGGGAAAGTTTACAAAGGTAACATAATCCATGGATCAAGTCTTGTTGTTGCTGCCATTAAACGTCTGGATTCCATGTCCAATCAAGGGGCATCAGAGTTCTGGGCAGAAGTTGAAATACTTTCCATGTTACGCCACTGTAATCTTGTGTCTTTGATTGGTTATTGTTATTATGAAAAAGAGTTGATACTTGTGTATGAATATATGCCCAATGGAACACTTGATATTCATCTACATAAACTTGGTACTCCACTTTCTTGGTTGCAACGACTCAACATTTGTATAGGTGCCAGTCGTGGATTACATTACTTGCATACTGGTACAGGAATTCAGTCCGGTGTTATACATCGCGATGTCAAGAGTTCTAATATTTTATTACATGAAAGTTGGGCAGCTAAAATTTCAGACTTTGGGTTGTCAAAAATAGGCCCAACTAATCAACCATCTACTTATGTCAACACACTTATTAAAGGCACTTTTGGGTACTTGGATCCCAATTATTTCACAACTGGAAAACTGACAAGGAAGTCTGATGTGTATGCCTTTGGGGTAGTGTTGTTGGAAGTGTTGTGTAGGAAGCGTGCGGTGGACAAAAGTCTAGATGACGAGGAATGGGGTTTGGTGACATGGGTTCAAGATTCTATCAAAGAAGGGAAGTTAAAGCGTATAATAGATCCAGATATAAGGAGTGAAATTTCGCCAAAATCTTTGAAGAAATTTGTTAAAATTGCAGAGAGGTGTTTGCATAATAGTCCAAAACAACGACCAACAATGGCTGAGGTTGTGGTCAGTCTTGAGTCTGTATTGGTCTTACAAGAGAAATTCAAGAATTCACTACAAGTAGCAGGCAAAACATTCTTGAATAGAATGGTTAATATGCTTCCCTTCACCCCCGATGGACAAAATTCTGGTATTTCTAACTCCACTTGAATTGTGTTGGCCTATTCTTTATATTAATGTGTACCCCTCTTTGCATATCAATGAAAACATGGAAATGACATCTCCTACGTCAAAAGCCAAAGATTAGTTGAATACTTCTATCATGGGCCTTTGAGGTTGTTTTAGGTTTTATAAACTCTTACATGTAGTAATGATTGGAATTCTTGTGTTCATTCACAATGAGATCCTTGATTGAGAAGTGTTAAAGGCCATAGTTTCTCTTAGTGTATTAAGCAATGCATAATTGTTTTACAGAACTTAGTGCTGTGTATAGATTCTCTTATGTTGAAGCCATGTATATCCGAAGTTGTCAAACCGCCTACACTAGCATATGTGACACGGCTTGCTTAGAGCTCACGTAAGAGGATGTATGCTAGAATAGAGACACCGTGTTAGCTAAAACATATTTATGTTCATAATTTCCAAGTTCATATTGTATCATAAGGATATCCACCAAACTGAAACATGTACCATATTGTTGGAGGTCTTTTCTTTACATAGTCATGCATGTTGGAAAACTTAAACTTACATGTTGTTTGTATTCATTTATTTCAGTCCAAAGTGATTCAAATTTATCGAGTAATAGCAATGGCAACAATGGAATTGCTCATTTTCAAAATCCAAGCCCAAGTTTGAAAGTATTTAAGTTTGGTGATTTAGAAAAGGCTACAAGAAAGTTTAGTCCAGATTTTCTCTTGGGTGAGGGAGGTTTTGGAAAGGTGTTCTTAGGCTGGGTTGAGCAAAACACATTAGCCCCTTCAAAACAAGATGTAGGAACTCCTGTTGCTGTTAAAAGGCTCAAACAAATAAGCTCTCAAGGACCTGCTGAATGGCTGGTAAGTACCACCAATGTACATAAATACTCTAGTACTAGTGAGTACCTCAAGCACCATATTTCTGTAAGCAATTTATTTGTGAAGCTTCATTACACTTCATGGAAAACTTCAAAGAAAACATTCTCCTTAATATATATCTTAATGTAAAACTAAATAAAAAAGATAGGTGGCGTATTTAGATTCTGGTATTCTACATAGGAAGTATGTTTATTTCTTTTGCCAAAATGTAACTTGAAAATATGTGAGTTTAGGCAGAAGTGAATTTCTTAGGACATATGGATCATCCTAATATCATTAGACTATTGGGACACTGCAAAGATGAATCTGAGCACTTGCTTGTCTACGAGTACATGCCGAACAGAAGTTTTGATCGCTTTTTATTCACAGGTAAGCTATATTAGGATCTCTCTGGAACCATTATTCGTATATCTTCTTTCTCCTGGAATAAAGTAGCTAGGTAAGATGAATAATAATTTTGTCCATGCACCAGATATTGCCAAGCAACTTTCATGGGGAACGCGACTTTTGATCATGATAGGAGTTGCCAATGGACTGACATATTTGCATTCCAAAAACTCATGTGCCGTGGTTTAAAAAGCGGTGATATATTACTGGATGAAGTACTCTTAAGCTCTTAACTATTACTAATAATGGTGATCAAACCACTTTTGAGATCTTTTTTTATGCCAAGTTAACCAATTATTTGACTCTTTCTTATTCTAGGATTTTAATGCAAAACTAGGGGATTTTGGATTGGTGAAATATGGCCCTGAAACCGGAGAAACACATGTTACTACAAGAGTTATGGGAACATATGGTTATGCAGCCCCGGAGTATATCTTGACCGGTATGTTACTATATTATGTAAAAGTGATGTAGAGGTGATATATTGGCATGACCGCATGACGACATTAGTGAATGAACTAAATGATAAGAAAGTGCATTTTTATTAATAAAAATTAAAATATCATTGGTGTTGTTGTCTAAAAGTCTGTAATTTTACATGAACTATGGTTTATTTTCAATAGAAAATCCAATTTCAATTTCACTAATGCAAAAGTGAATTCCTCATTTTGGAATCAGGTGCAAAGAACAAAAGGATAATTATAAACTTAGAATATCATAAATTTGTATTCCTAAGTACCTTTCAATTTTACAGGGCATCTGACTACAAAGAGTGACATTTATGGTTTTGGAGTTGTGTTGTTGGTAAGTATAACCGGCCGAAGGGCATTGGATGGCAGGCGACCTGAAGAGCAGCAGAGCTTAGTGGATTGGGCAAGTTCAATCCAATCAAGTAGAAGAAATTTGAAGAAAATAATGGATCCACGTCTTGAACACAACTACCCCTTACAAGGTGCTTTGGAATGTATTGCGTTGGCATTAAGATGTGTTGCAAACAAACCCAAGGATAGACCTTCAAGTGAAGAAGTATTGCAGAGTTTGGAACAAATATATGCTCGTTACAAGTAATGGGCTGGGTCTGGTCTCTTTTGCATAAAATATATATTTTGATGTCGTTTTAAAATTACATCATTATTATCATAAAAGATATTATTTTGATGTGGCCCACAAAGAAATTCTTAATGGCCCAAAGAAACGAGATGGCAGTTTGGCAAGCTAGGATCGGCAATCAATCTTTGTGTTCATACTTTTCACAATCAAGCGAAATGTGTAATACTAGCTAGCTACACGCCTCTTGTATATACGATACCCTACTTATTTGAGTTATCTAGGTAAATTGGGGCTATGAATGACTTGACAACGGTTATCATGGGCGGAAAAATCGAGACACGGTACTATCTGACTGCAAGACAGCAAATATATATGCAATATGTTTGAATAAGATTGATTGCATAACAAGTTGGTCTCGTAAGGTAAGATGACTGAATATATGTCGTCGTTCAACTACCACAATTGTACACATGTTACCTAAGTTGTAGATAGATCTGGCACCACCATAAAATTATCTTTCTTTTTTTTGTTTTGTGGTATTTTTTTTTTTAATAATACCTACATGCTCATTGTCCCAAAATAGTATATATAAATGCACCTTTTTATTAATTTATACGATTATAAATGTCCACTCGATGTCCGTGCACAATAAAATTATAATGTGCCTCTTTGTTAGTTTCTGTGATTATAAATATCCACATGACGGATGAAGTAATAGTGTAACACATGAAGATAGAAATATCTACTTACCTTTTGTAGGTGTGAATCAAGCCAATGTTAGTCCAATAGTACAGGCTAAACAACTATTATTTTATAATGTTGTGTAATGAAACTTAACCATCATATGATCATCCTTGGTCATGTCATCATGAAACCATTCCACAATGGCATAGACCAAAAGATCAAGACATGAGGAAAAACAGGTGGCCCACGATGATATTTGGTCATGCCATCATGAATCCCTTACACAATGACAAACCAAATGATCAAGACGTGAGGAAAAATAGGTGACCGTGATCACGTAACTATAGAGTACTGAGATTCAATTTATATTAATAGTAGTGACCGTTGCAAACTAAATTAAAAAATTGTATTAATAGCACCGTTGCAAACTAAATTAAAGTGTCAAATGGAAGATGTTTTCCATTATAAAAAAAAAATATTCAATAAAATATAATTTCTTTACTTACTTTGTCCCCCTTAAAATTTTCTAAACTCACTCCACCGAAAAACTCTTTTCTACTACACAAATTCTTCTAAAATTTTCAAAAAATACAAACTTATCTAAAGTTTTAAAAATTTTCTTCAAATATACTCTTAGCAAAAATTCTTCTAAAAATACTCTAGCACAAAGTTCTTCTAAAACTCTTCTGAATTTTCAATAAATATTCTAAAAATACTCTAGCAAAAATTCTTCTAAAAATCTAGCACATGAATCCAAACAACTGTATTAATTTCTTTAAATTTATAAGTTTTTATTATTTAACTTATAAAAATAATACTGAAAATAAATTTAAAAACATAAAACTAAAAAATGATTAACAATATATACGTGTAGTCAAACCCCTTGTCGAGTAATAGTTACAAAATATCACAAACTAGATAGATTCCCAACGCGTTGCGCCGGGTTGATGTTATTGACAATCATACTCGTACAACTTATCAAGTCGTCCGGTGCGACTGTGAGTCGATGTGAATTCGAACGGAAAACGAAACCAAAAACAAACCCCAAAAAAACTTTGTTAACATCCAAAAACAACAAATTAACATGTAAGGCCCCCGACCAGGGAACACTACTTTCTCGATGGTTGGATTTACTCATTCACATAATTCGTAAAATCAGAGTTAATTAAAACATTTCGCAGAAATAAAAGTCATTCATTCATTCATAACATAACCATATTGTCTTAAAATAACACAACGTAAGTTTTAAACATAACACATAAAACATAAAACGACACGGGTGTCTTCTTCATGGTGATGCCAGTCTTCCTCTTATTGCCACGTGTCCTCATCAAGCAACTTGTCTCATTCTACTTGCATGCGTGCATACTAAAAGTCAGCTACACTGAGTGAGTTTTAGTTAATTAACGTACATTACATTCACTTACTTACTAATACCGTCCGAAGATACGTATTGATACTTACTCGTTCGTTTATCATTCAATCATACATACGTACATACATACATACATTCATACTTTCATACTTTTTACTAACAACATACCTCGAATACTATAAAGATCCGGTCCTCACTTACCTTGGATATTATAAGGGTCCATTGCCCTACATACCTCGGAATTATAAGGATCTGGTGTCCTTCATACCTTGGATCTCCTCAGAGTCCAGTGCCTACTTACCTTGGATATTATAAGGGTCCAATACCCTACATACCTCGGTTATTATTAGGGCCTGGTGCCCTCTAACATACCATACCATTCTAACTTCATTTCATTTCCTTCTAATTCCTTCAATCATAACTAATATAGCATTACATGCATACTAATTAATCATTCCATAACATTCACATTCATACACAAACATATATCTAATATACACTTACCATTTTAGTTAAGTGTATAAATCTAAACACATCGTAGTATGCACACAGCCCCGAAAACATAACACATAAAAGGGGCTAGAACTCACCTCGATGATTAGATTTGTATTTATTAATCTAGCGTACTTGATAAGCTAGGCTCGTTTGTTTGGGGCTATCGAAATAACTTTATTTAACGACGGTCTTCATTTTGCGTTCATATCCTCCCATTTATATATATATATATATTTCCCTTCTTCATTAATACATGCTCCTTTCCTTTAACCTATTATTGTGAGTGTGTATGTATAAGGGTCCAGTGCCCTTGAGAGTGTGTGTATATATATACCTTTCTTTTAATTATATATATATATATATACACAAATATATTTCTTTTCTTTAATTAATTATTTATCTTAAATTATATCGGGTTATACGGAGATAACGAAGTTGGTTGGTTTGGTTTATTTTGTTGGATTATCTTAGATTAACTAGGAATGGCCCAGTTAACATAGCATGACTCAGTTCGCATCATATGAATCCGCAGTTCGCTTCGCTTGGACTTTTTCGCTTGACCCATTTCGCATAGCCTACTTCGCATAAAAACAAATTTCGCGCGAGAGCTGGGATTCGAACCCGCGACCTCTCGCGCTTAAAGCAACCACTTAACCACTGAACTAGAATGCTTGGGTAGGATTTTTCATTCAACTTGTTTATATATAGATATTGTTTCTTGCTGCATACTACCTTCATTTATTATCATTATCATTACTTTTATTATTATATGTTTCAACATCCATGCCACTGATGTAGTTACAATAATAATAATATTAATATTATTATTTCTGTAACATGCGCAGCTTGTTTCTTCTATTATTAATATATATTCCTTAACTCTATTATTATTATTATTATTATTATTATTATTATTATGATTGTTAACATATGCCGCCGCGCTTTCATCATATCACTATTATTATTGTTTCTTCGCTACACTCAACCAAGATCTAGCTCGTTTTGGATAAAGCTTGAACCTTTATTGATTTATAATGCCCGGTTTAGCTAGATCTTGAATCCCTTATACAAACCGAACCTAAATGAACAAGCTTTTCGTTATGAAACGTACCTTAGACGAACCGGTTTGAATCGGCTTCTCGTACACGACCGAATCTTGGTGTATTTCTTACTCGTTACGATGCTCTAACACCAACGACTTCTTTCTTTCTCGGATTTAGAGCCGAAATGAAGAGAGTATTTATGTGTGTGTTTTAGAGTGTGTTGGTAAAAATGGAAATGTGTGAAATTATGAGATCTAGGGTTTTAGGAAAGATTCATGGGGTACTTATACCCTTACCTCATGGACCTTAGGCCCATTAATTTACTATGTCTATGTTTTTTTGTTAAGTCCATACCCATTTAAGCCTACATTCTCTAATTTTAATTTATTTACTTACTATACGGAGTTTAAATAACAACGTTCATTTAAATATTACTTTATTTATTATTTCTGAAAGTCGGACGTTACATAACATAACAAAAATACGCACTGTGGTTGCGAATTGATGAAAGTTCGGTTGGTATACGGTTATGGTTTCGAAAGTAAGGTAAAACATAAATTCTTTCACACCTAAATACAACAATTTAACATATTTAAAATATAAAAAAGATGCGGCTACAAAAAAAAATACACGCGTTGCAGTTACGAAATGATACGATTTTGTTTATTCTGGAATGACGAACAAAAAAAACGTGATAAAGAACTCACGTATTGCGCTTGCTAACTAACGCGTATTCGGTCAGAATCGACGTTGTCGGCGCTAAATCGTACAAAAAAAACCATGTGTCGTGGTGGTGAACTGACACGAGTTCGGTCGGTATCAGGTTTCGACATCGAAAATAACGCAATAAGTTAATTCGTCCACACTCTAAATACAACAAATTAACATATTTATATATATAAAAAAGACCGCACTAAAAACCACAAATACACGTATGTTGTGACCACGAACTGACGAGGATTCGTCCGGAATGGACGGACAAATAAAAATTAGCGGCAAAAAAACGTGTTGCAACCGCAAGCTGACACGAATTCGACCGGAGTCATTTGATGGTATAGAATGGTATAGCAAACCCGCGTTTTCCAACTTAAAAACAAAATATAAATAAAAAAAAGACGACCAACCAAGTGAGGAAACGTGGACCAATCACGTGGTTGTGTCGCCAAACTTATAAATTATTAGATAACTAGTTTCTGTACCCTGCGCGTTGCGCCGGGCCAGGTCGGGGCTGTTTATGAACCAGTTGTGTTACGATAGTGAGTCGACGCGAATTCGATCAATATCAATTACGTTCGTTACGGTATAAGCAATGTTGGTAAAACCAAGCGTTGAAACCTAAGAAAAAAGTTCTTCAAATTAATAAACAAATAAAATATTTAAAACGACATTTACTCGGCCTGTAAAACCTGACCGTTGTCAGTGTCGGAAGTTGGGGTGATGAATCGATAAAACCCATACGTTGATAAAATCCGACCGTTGTCGGTGTTGGAAGTTGGGGTGATGAATCGATAAAACCATACGTTGATAAAACCCGAGCGTTATCAGTCGTGGGCGTTACGGCGGTGAGTCAACGCAAATTCGGTCGGTTTTAGTTACGTTCATTACGGTACCGAAATTAAAACAAACACGCTAGTAAAACCCGGTTGTTAGTAAAGCCGGAGCTTTATCGTTCCGGGTGTTGCGGCGGTGAGTCAGTAAACAATATAAAACAGAAAAAAAAAACAATATAAGTTATGTAGCCCAACCAAAACATGCCAAGCATACAAATCGTTGTCCAACGTTGCCAAACTTCTTATTTATTATATAAATATAATAATATAATAATATCTGAATGGCCATTAGAGGCAGGGGAAAATGACTAAAATGAATGATCATGTGGCAATACAAATTTCTTGAAACCCATCAAACTAAATAAAACCCAAAATGTTCATTGTTTAAATGGAAGAATCTATCATAATAAAATTGACGTCCGACAGAGCTACAGATCTATCTTACACCCTTCCATTTTATGAATCAACCACATCCTGATACGCATACACTTAAACGGTCAGGCCCCAATCGTTTTCTAAAAAAACCAACCGTTAGTTTTGGCTCCGGCGAAATAGATGTGAAGGATGTCACTGTCAGAATAGATATGTTGGTCGACGGAGCAGATATAAAGGCCGTCAGAATAGATCTGTTGGTTGACTGAGTATATATGAATGCCCAACAGAATATGTGTAAGCACCGAAGGAATAAATCTTGTTTAACGCCAAAACTAACGGTCAGACCCGACCGTTTTAAGTATATATGTTTTAAAGATATGGTTGGTTAAAAATGGAAGGACGTCAGATATATCTGACGTTCATATCTATATCTGTCGTTCATATCTATATCTGTCGAATGTCAGTTTTATTATGATGGATCCGTTTAGAACTAGTTCTATTATGTTCATATTCATATCTATATCTGTCGAATGTCAGTTCTATTTATGATGAATCCGTTTAGAACTAGTTCTATTATATGTTCATATCTATATCTGTTGAATGTCAATTCTATGATGATGGATCCGTTTAGAACTAGTTCTCTTATGATGGATCCGTTTATTATGATGAAATTCAATAGTTTTATTATGATGGATCCGTTAAGAACTATTATGATGCTAAAATATGATGGATCCTTCCGTTTAGAAAGGGACTATTTTAGGTCTTGTTTAGTTTGGGGTTAGTCAAGGAATTTATTGCCCGGTGCATTTTGAATTTATGTGATCAAATGGTGCATTTTAGTCCGTTTTAAGAAAGGACCATTTTAGGTACTAGTTTGGGTTAGTCAAGGAATTTATGTGACCGGGGCATTTTAGTCATTTTAATCGCCACTTTGGTCATTTTCTTAGAAGTGCCTAAGGTATAGTTCACAACACCACCACGTACCATATTATGTAAAGAAGATGGGTATAGGAAATTGATATACCAATTTGTTAGCAGTGTACATTGGACTATTACAAAGGTGACAACACAACTAGCCGATCATGTTTGTTCTAAAACACAAAATCGACAACTAAAAACACGCATAATACACAAAAACAACAAACGATAACCAAACCACACCACATCACTTAAACCACCATAATTAAAACATCTAATCAAGAGTAGTCCTCCTGGTGGCAGTGGTGGTGGTGGTGTTCCTACCACCGACACCGCCACCAACGCCACCAATCTCCTCCTCTTCATCATCATTCCCCCCCATTCCAAAAGTACCCTTCACCGCATCCGCCGCACCTTGCGCCATATCCTTCACTTTCTCACCCGTCCTCTGCATCACCCCACCCGTCTTTTCCTTACCCGATTGCGCCGTTTCTTTAGTGAACTGAGCCATATCCGACGCCCTGTCCCTAGTAGCTTGACCCATCTGCCCCGCCTTGTCTCTCGCCGCTTGGGCCGACTCTTTGGTCTTGTCCCATGCGGAGCCGGTCATGCTGGAAGTGTTGTCTCTTCCTTGTTGTGTTTTGTCTTCAATGTTTCCCATCATCTGGCCGGTCTTCTCCTCGGCTCGACCTTTGAACTCGCTGGCTTTGAACTGCTGGTCTTGGGACGACATTGTTGAAGTGATTGGAAGTTAATTAGAAGTGTTTTTTTTCTTTGAAAGAGGTTGTGAACAGTTGATTTGCTTTGGTCGAGAGGTGCATGGAGGTATGTAGAATATATAGAGTGGAATGTGAGATGGGTAGTCATGGTGAGACGTGTTATTAGGTCGACGCGTGTCATGGTTACGTGCCTTGACGGTGAGTCGGTGTCTTATCCATTCCAGTTTGCGATCTTGGAGGAATCTTATCTTGCATTTCTTTGTATGAGAAATGCAACATATTTGCTTTACTAATTTTGTTTTGTGATAATATATTAATAACGCTATATATATGTATATATAATAAGCAAGTGAAACCTTTTGTTTATAAGCTATTCGTAATAATTTCATTAAAAAGTGTAAAACGTTTCGTCATATTATTGTCAAAGTAGGTTTAACTTTAAAAATGTTTTGAACTTTAAGTGTATAACGCTTTCACATGAAAAATTTTTAAAGAGATAAAAATCAAAAAGAAAAATATTATGTATAATAGTTCGACGGGCTAAAAATTAAAAAGAATGATCTACATGCATGCATCCCACATGTTTTTCCTCGACAAGTACGCACAAAAACGTCTCATAAACACCCACTCGTAATGGTGTGTGAGCATTTTTAAGATGATATGGCTCACAAAGTTTTCCCGGTACAATGGATGCCCTAAACCACAATAGTTTTGTTTTGTTTTGATTACGTCCAATCTCCTAAATCTATCAGCTAACACATGCATGACCGAACCTGAAAAGAGACCTTGCAAGTTTTGGATTAAATGGTATCAACGATACTTAACCTTGAATTCAAAATAATAATATTACACCATACACCCAAAACCAACCTTCTACATGTTTAACCTTACATTTTGACCGAGTTTAGTTACCACCAATCATGACCCCATATTCATGAATGCATGCCTAATATTAGACGCCATGTGTTGGTCACTTGCATTGTGCTTCTTCCCTACTTAACTTTATTAATTCGTAGTCATCACTCATCAACATTTTGTGTACAATAGTGAAATAAGGAAATAGTCAGCATCCAACTTAATCAAGACACACCGCTAAACACCGATGGGCAAACCACAGCCCATCAACCTCAAGCTCACGCAATCTAGATCACAATTGCCTTTCACGTCTAAGCAAATTGGCATTTGCAACAGGGCGCAAATTTAACAACTTATTTACAATACAAATCACAACTGTCATAAAGTTAGCAACTTCCACCAACGGGATTGCATAATATGCGACCATTTCAATTCGCATAAAATTCGAAAATAGTGAAAGTAAATAATTTATAATGCAAATTCAAATTACGGTCACAAAATGGTGGGAAAAAAAAGGCAAACTAAAATTTATAGTTACATATCGGTCACAAAATAATATTTTCGGAATTTTATGTAATAGAACCATCGAGGTTCATGCACGTGAAACTATGAAAATGTTAAAAGTTTTACTTGTGAAAGTTATACCCGTTTATCACGAATTTCGGCCCATTTAAGTATGGATCATTGTCTAGCCCAATTGGTTCTATTTAGTTTATCCAAATACTAGCATAATAATTTTTAGATCACTTTCGTATCAATCATCTTGAAAAATATTTCCACTCCTCTTCCTACAAGTACAAGCAATGATAAAATTGGTAAAAAGATATAAAATAATTGCAAACTGTTAGGATTAGTAAATTGGTTGTCTATTTACAAATTGTTTATTGTGATTCACATAGCAAATTAAGAATCTATGAAAATTGTAATGATAGTTAGTTATGCACTTATGCTTAAATTATTTATAATAATCAGTTTCACTAAACAAGTTTAGTGAAACTGTTTTTTTTTAATCAGACATTCCTTTAAAACAGATAAATAAGTTAATATTGAGTGCTATAAATTTGTCACATTTTCAAAAAACCATAAATCTAGTGAAACTGTTTTTTTTTAATCAGACATTCCTTTAAAACAGATAAATAAGTTAATATTGAGTGCTATAAATTTGTCACATTTTCAAAAAACCATAAATCAGAACAATTGTTGTTTGCATCTTCCATTATTGTTAAACCAACGTTTTAGATTGTCGGTAGAACCGGTGAACCAACAATCAGGGTTAATTTGGAAAATCAAGTTTTTGGATTATAGTAAAAAAAACACCCGTTTATCAGTTGTTCTTAATAACTAGAAAAATATTTTTGCTAAACAACATAAGTACATAACTAAGAGGACTTTACCACAAGTAAGATAATACGTGGGGTTAATGGGTGTCCAGTAGTTGATCATAATTGGAGGTTCTACAAGTAAGTAACTCCTACAAGTAACGTAAGGATGACAATTATTGACCAAGCCATTTCCCTCGTTTTTAACTGATCCAACTTATTCGGCATTTTACGAAAACAACCTCTTCGATTTTTAGGTATCATTTCGTTTAATTATTATTTAATTAGTTACTTTCATTTGCTTTGACAACCCTTTTGTGATTTTGTTATTAAATAAACATATAAATGTTTGTGTTAGACTGTTATCAACATAACTTACTTTTTAAATTAGAACAAAAGATTTAAAGTTGAGTTATAATACTAGTTCATAAGATATAATCTATGTATCCTCACAAACATCACTAATTGTTAATTTACCAAGAAAAAGTGTTGAAGGTCAGCATGAAATTGAAGGTAAGATGACACTAGGTCAAGCACGACACGGATAACTCTCCCTTATTAGTTACTACATGTGACAGGTGATTATTGAATTAATCAAATAACTTTTTTTATCTTTTAATATTTTGTTATAACAGTTCTAGTATATATGTCCTGAGTAGTGCAAGAATATAATTGTGATTGGTTAACGATATTACTAAAACATTGTATGGATAAAACACGTTCACAGATATTTCATGGAGGTGTGATCTCAAAATAAGATACTTTGACTAAATTCACTTATTTAGCATTTCTGAACCAAATTCATTTGCATGGTAACAATTGCATGAGAACATGACGACCATAAATAATAAACTGGAGCTATTATACTTTGCATAAAAAAAGCATGTGATCTTTTAATTAGCTCCTTCTCTTTTCCTAATCCTCAAATAAACGTTTGATGTTTTTTAATTAGAATAAACGTACGTTTGATGTTAATAATGTTACTTTATATATATAACGATATTATCTTTTTATTCCTAAGAATGCACGGCACCAAATTAAAGAAAATAGAAAATACTTTATAATTTCCACTCATTTTAAACTTATCTAATATATAGGTTTTCGAAATTTTAGAGCAAATTTCTAAAGATAAAGTGGGCCGACGTCTATATATAATTACCGGTTAAAATAATTGAGTAGACTAGCTAATTAGGGTACGTTTTGACCAATTTAATTCTTGCATAGTCACTTTATTTCGCAAAATTTCATAAAAATTTAACAAGCCTGTTGAGATTAAGAAGGCCGGAATTATATGACCCCCGAGAGAAAGGTAAAAAACGGTGATCTAATTACATGATTTTCACTTTTGCACCTTCCCATTTTTAGTCAAATCATTAAAAACACGTAAAAAAGCATAAGTTTTGTTTATTAAACCACACTGAAGAGGTAGGTCCCAGCAGAGCCCAGTTGGACCCGCAAGACTCACCTTGAACAGGGACGTCTGCGCGGTTGGACCCGCAAGACTCACCTTAAACAGGGACGTCTGCGCAGTTGGACCCGCAAGACTCACCTCGAAGAGGGACGTCTGCGCAGTTGAACTCGCAATACTCAACCTTAAAGAGGGACGTCTGCGCAAAGACCAACTGGATCCGCAGGACCAACCATGCTCAGAGAGATGGCGTCCTTACGCGCAGTACGCAAGCTGTTCCCGCAGGAAAAGCCTCCCAATGGTGACGTACTCCGCCTGTTCCCGCAGCTGCGGATACTAGCCATCAGGGAAGGCTACCCGCACTAACAGCAAGGCTACACGCACAAGGCACTAACTCTCAAATAATTCAGTAATGTCACCTGAAGAGGGAATGAGCAAGCCGGGAATTCTCCCGCCCAAATGAGCCAGTCCGTACGCAACTGGAGGACCTTTTGTACTATACCTGCCAAGGTATGGACAAAAAATTTTTGACCAAAGCTGCGACAGCTCACTGACAACAGTACGACGAGCAGCACGCTCTAGTACTTAATGTCACTATCAGCCGCTGCCTACTCACCAACCCTTGTCGTGGCACGTACATAGCCTGCAGTTGGTGGAAAAGGAATAGTACACAGCCGGCCATGTCACTATCAGCCGCTGCCTACCCACCAACCACCAGCACGGCACGTGCGTAGCCCACAGTTGGTAGAAAAGGAATATTATACAGCCGGCTGTACCTTCTTGGACACCTACCTTCGGCTATAAATACTCCAACACCTTGGAACGGTATCATTATCTTATATCTTCATATATTATCTGATATCTGCTATAGTCATTTCTCTTAATATACACTTATATTCAAGAGCAATCTAGTCTGATTCTCACGCCGGAGTGTGGTTACAAAAAGGGACCCCCCCTTCTCAGTGACGAGCTCACGGTGTCTGTTTTGCAGGTCATCAGAAGAATAACCATCTTTGCCGGACCAAACCCTCGTGGGAAACATCTACTTAACCCCCAGATTATCCGTAATCTGCCCGGGGGTCAATTAGTGTTTCTTCATTGGCGCCATCCGTGCATAAAAACTAGAACTAATTCTTTTTCAGTTTTTCAAAACTTCTGGAAAGATGGTTAACGTTACTCCGGTCCCGAGGCCAGCGAGTGACCAAGAAACCCCGGTAATCACAACCCCAGCTACTGGGAGGAACACCGGCGAGTACACAAATTTTACGAACACTACCCCGGTTACTCAAGCCGGGGCAAGTGCAGTAAATTTTACGAACACTACCCCGGTTACCCAAGCCGGGGCAAGTGCAGTAAATTTTACGAACACTACCCCGGTTACCCAAGCCGGGGCAAGTGCAGTAAACAATCATCCCCTGGGATTCATTAATACCCAGGTGGAAAGACAACAGACGAGGCTCCCCCGCCAAACACTTGAACAAGTTAAAGCGTGGGCGGAAGCACGTCAGAAGAAATTCCAAGCTGAGTTGGACGAACGCTTACGTTCCATCCAACAGGCTGACGAATTTGGAAGCACTCGACAACAGCTCAACATGAGCAGTGAGTGCGAGTACTCGGACTATGATCGGGAGGAATCCGACACCGACGCAAACCCTCGCCATAGGGCGAAAGGGAAGCGTAAGGAAACGGACTTCCAACCGAGAAGGAATTTCGAAGAAACCTTCAAACCAAGGAACGCGGGGGGAAACCCACGTGACTTCTCCAAAACCTTTAGACCAACTGCTGCAAATGCGGGAACGTCCAAGTTTGCAAGGGACATTGCGGAAGCAATCGCCCCGAGAAGTGCCAAACAGATGTCCAACATCGGCACTTATGATGGTATATCCGACCCAGACGATCATTTGAACAGATTCATAACGGGGGCAACCGTCAACAACTGGACGGAACCCACGTGGTGTTATATGTTCCAGATGACGCTGGTTGGCGCGGCTAGAGCGTGGTTTGACCGTCTACCGGTCCACAACATCTACGATTGGGCAGACTTCCAACAGAAGTTCAGCCAACACTTCAGTCAACAAAGAAAGTATACCGAAGAGCAATGGACAATCCTCAACTGCATCCGAGAGGAAGATGAGTCTTTACTAGACTTCATCACACGCTTCAATTCAAAGAAGCTAAGTCTGGGCACTATTAGCGAAGATCTTGTTCGCGCAGCTTTCATCCAAGGCGCCGAATACCCAGAGCTTATCCACACATTGACGGGTAAAAACGGCATGCCATCCACATGAGATGCAATCATGACAGTAGCTAAACGTTTCGCGGAAACGGAAAAGCAACTGGGTAGAGATCTTCCCCAGAGCACAAACCTCTACACTCAGAAAACAAGAGAAAACAACGTCCTTACTGCCCGACTAAACAAAAAGAGGAAGCTAGGCATTTGGCAGTCAAGGGTAAACTTTGACACCTCATCCGGCTCGCACCCTCGGTTAGGCGGAAAGGATAACATGCAGTCGGCGAACCGGAACTCCAGATGGACGCCACTCACCAAAAGCGTCACCGAGATATTCGCCACCGAGAGGCTCTCATGGCCAAAGGCTCCAATTATCCGACAGCGTCCAAACGCTGATCAAAGCAAATTCTGTGACTTCCACAGGACAAGAGGCCACACCACCGAGGAATGCTTAGACTTGAAGGACATCGTCGAAGCATTTGTCAGAGATGGGAAACTCACGCACCTCGTGGCGTAATGAACGCTGAGCAGGCTAATGCGTGTAGAACCCCAGTTGGGGAAAACACGAATGAAACTGCAGCTTCAATGTTGGAGACTACATACTGCGTAAACAACGAGATTCCGAACCAGGTGAATATCGGCTCGAAAGGCTCGATGACACCCCCATCCCAAGAACATGGAAGGGAGTTCAATTACACAGGTTGCATGTAGATCAATTCCAAACTTGTAAAGAAAAGGCCCAGAGCCACTTCTAATGGAAATGATTCTCCTTACCACATTGACGCTGATGGTCTTACATTTATACTTGTGAACCTTTCCACACTGATATGCCGGTATTCACCGCATAAATAAGTGTGAAAAAAAGTCGTTGCGTGTGTGGACGGCTGCAAAACCCGCATAAACACAAAAAACGGCAAAAATTTCTAAGAAATAAGGACAACCTTCACGCAGGTCAGTTATAGGTAAAGTTTGGTCATCCCACTAAATGAAAGTGAAGGTCCTACCAGCACAATCATGATAGAGGAAACTGAACATTAACCTATTGACAACCGCGCGTTGAAAGGTTTAACTTATTCAAAACACTGATGCCGGTATTCACCGCATAAATAAGTGGGGAAGTCGTTGCGTGTGGACGGCGGCAAAACCCGCATAAACACAAAAAACGGCAAACCTTCACGCAGGTCAGTTATAGGTGAAGATTGGTCATCCCACTAAATGAAAGTGACGGTCCTACCCGCACAATCATGATAGAGGAAACTGAACACTAACCTATTGACAACCGCGCGTCGAACGGTTAACTTATTCAAAACACTTGGAAAATTGCTAAGTTAAAGTAAAGTATGCACGAGCGAATCATATATTGTTTATGCGGCAAAACAATTGCCAAATTAAGCTATAATATGCATGAGCAAGTCATATAACGTTTATAAAGCAAGTCATCCAGTGAAATTGGCGGTCCTACCCGCACAAACATTTATATTTCGTAAAAAATTCAAACATTACAAGAATGGCCGGGTATCTACCCGCCTACAGAAATATAAATCTATCCTAACGATGGGAAGGGATCTCAAGGTTCAAACTTCAGGACCACTCCCTCCAAACCCACTTGTACCCGCACCATCAGTTGGCTGTGGCGGTTCAAGGAAAGTCTTGAGAATGGTTAGCCCATCATCAGCAGCAGCAATTTCGTTCACCTTCTCCACCACCGGATGCGGGAAGGCAGCATACTGGTTCACTGCTTAGTCATAGGCAGCTTCAGTGTCTACGTCAAAAAGAGGGAAGTTGGAAGGCGGGATGCCCTTCTCAACAAACCCCAGACCAAGCAAGAAACCAGCCTTTTCCCCATCCTCATGGGAAGCGTTGAGGGCTGCGCTCATGGCATCGTCATAAGATGTGTTCGTGAAGATCCGATGCACAACCTACAAGGAAAAATACAAAGTATCAAAACCTTTTCTAAGTACAAAGAAAAGCGTAAAGATATTATGAAGCTATGCACCTGCGACAACGCTTCTCGTAGAAGCCATTCCTTGGTGATCAGAGCCTCCTGGAGGGCAGCTTGAGCTTGGTTACGGGCGCGTTCGGCTTCATTTTTGTTAAGGTTGGCAAGCAACACTTCCTTAGCAGCAGCCTCTTCAACGCCCTTTAGCTTACGCTCAGTGTGGTCAAGCATACCCCTCTGATCCAAGATCTCTTGGAGCTTTTTGGCGTCTTCCATGGCCAAGGCATCATGAGACTGCTGGAGCCTCTCTAGTTTGGCTTTAAGCTCCTCATTCTCAGCGCGCAGAGGCTCAGCAACAGCTTCAGCTTTGGTGGCCCTCTCGGTCGCGTTCCGCGCAGTTTCCTTAGCCAACCTAAGCTGTTCGTTAACAGCTTGGGTAGCCTTGGAACGAGCCTCGAGACGGGCCTGAACTTCAACCTCGAGGGCCTTGAAGACCTTTTCCTTCTCCGTAGCAACGGCGGAAAGTCTCCTGTTCTCCTCCCGGATGGCCCGCGCCTGAGCCACTTCTTGGATACGCGTCGCCTTTAACTTGTCGTTTTCACGACAAAGCAACTCGACGCGCGACTGCATCCGGGCAAGGAGAATCCGAAGCTCATTTGTCAGCCTACCCTCCTAGTAGCTAGACATGGCTTCCCCCAACGCGCCACTTGGGGCCGCGTGACGCGCCCACTCGACGCAGTCCACAGCCGTCCGAAGGTTTGTTCCCCGGCGGATGTTCCACCGTGGAACATACACCTCATTGGAATCCGACACTGTAAAAACAAAAAACAGTTAGGAAAAGATGATATAAAAAAAAGAGGCCAAAATAACCCTACGCACCTGTAGGGTCGACAACAGGCCGGTAGCCGCCGAACCCATCACCCGAACCTAAGGGATATCCATCCAAGAGGTCAGGCAGATGGGAAGGAGGCAGAGATTAGCTAGAAGCCCCAAACAAACCTGCTGAACCGGCCGGAGACGAGGTAGTCACCGGTGCCGGAGGCACGGTTGAAGCCGCCGCGGTAGAGACCATCGGAGGTGAACTCACGGGAGGTGAACTCACAACCGTGGCCGCCGCTGCGGAGGAGCCCGCAGAAAAAATCACCGCCGGCTCAGTGAAGGATGCAGTGAAGATAGCACTGACAGCCGGCGGAGATGACGTCACAATTGGAACAGTTGCCTCAACCGGGTGAGCAACTGAACCAACACTTGAAACAGGCGCGGCCGCCTGGGTCATCGCCTCGGGTAGGTTGACCAAACCTACCGTCATGGGTCGAGAGACGCTCATCCCCGCTCCACTCTGGAATGCGGTAGCATCCACGCCTGCATGAAGACGATATTAAAAACAATGGCGGAAAGAATTGCGGGTAAGATTAATTTACACTTACGAGTTTTCTTGAGCTTGAAGGTTCTGACAGGCGGGGACGAACCCGATGGAGCCGGCCTCTTCACGCCGGTCACCGTCGTTGTACTGGGCGGATCGGAGGTGACAGCTGTCTCAACCTCCGAAATAGTTGTCTCACCACCACCAGGGTTCCCCGCCGCTTCCTCACTTTCGATATCCGACTCAGACCGGTTCCCCTGATCGGCAGTGGAGGCAACCTTCGCCTTGCCCTTCACGCCGGCAGCTTTCTTCTTCCTCACGAAGAAAGGACCATCTGTGGATTCCTCATCAGAAGATGACAAAATTAGAGGAATTCCAGCAGAGGTTTGAGCATTGAGAGGGCGAGGGTTAAAGTGTCCCTTACCTGGCCGCCTGGCGCTCAGAATCTCGTGGCCCGGCGGGTAGACCTCCACAAACCGATCCGCCGTTTGCTCCAGGATGGGCAACTCGTTCTCGTCGAGAGCACGAGTACCCAGCCGAGCGGGACCACCGCTCTCACGCGGTTGCAGAAGTGACTGCAAATTGTTCCCCTCTGAAAATAAACAGAAAAGCAGTTAGAAGAAAAACCCTAAATCAGCAAAAAGATATGAAGCATACCGTAAGGGATAGAGTTCAAACCGTATTCGAGGACGATGGGAATCTGTGGCGCCTCTGCCCCAGCATCCTTCCATACCCGGCTCATCCCAAACATCACCATCCCAGACTCCGCAAAGCGGTAAACCGGAGTCTGGATCCGGGAGATCTTGGTAAGCCATTCCGCCTCCTGGTAGTTGGAGGCGTGAAGGTTCGGGAGAGCTCTCCCGTTCTTGAACGTCATCGCTATGGGGACGACGCGAGCGGATATATAGAAGAACTCCCGCTTCCAAGACCGAAGACTGCGCTCGGTAGCACAGATCTTCAAACCTTTGATCCGGGTGATCAAGGTATACCAACCCTGGATGCACCTCCAGGAGTAGAAGGTCATCAGGCGGTCGACGCGGGGCTCAACGCCCAGAATGTGGCACAAAAATTCAAAGTGGCGAACCTTTGCGATCGCCATCGGGTGCACCTCCGTCAAATGTACACCGTGTCTCTCCAAAACACGGTACACAAACTTCGTCAATGGGAACTTGAGATTCCCATAGATGAAGAATGCAGCACACACCCCTATCTTGCCCTTGGGTGCATCGTACACCATCTGATGAGGCTCAGGAAACTTAGGCTCGAAAGGCTCGAGCATGAACTTCCTGACGATGTACCGATAAACGTCGACGGAAAGAGCACACTGGCACTCCCCAGCAGTACTCTTATCGTCCTTGTAAGACGTCGGGTTCTCGATGTACACGTCGGACTCCTCGACAATAGCCTCAGGATCACGAATGGAAGACATGTTTCGAAGGATGGAAAGAAGAACGATTTCAGGAGAATGCTCGACGAAAGTTAGAGTTCGCCGGAAATCGCTTAGAAGATGAAGTGAAACTGTGAGTTGAGATGCATCCTCTCCTCCCTTTATATACTCATCGCAATGAATGCGATGAATTTAATGCGGGAGAGACGGAAAAGCGCAGGTGCAATGAAACTATGACACGTGGAAAAAGCAAGCTGGCAACAGCTGTTGACAGGACGCGCGCCGTAAACTTCGCGCTCACGCGCCCGAAAACTCGCGCCCACGCGCCTGAAAAAGCGTCTGGAATGACCATATACCGTCACGTCACCATAACTTCATGCACGTCCTGAAACTGTCAGAAGAAACCGTCAGACCACGCTGACGTCCCTTCAACGGTTAGACTGTTCTTATCCTTTCACCAACTCTTCGAATTTCAAAAAAAATTCAAAAAGATTCAAAAGTAAGCGGGACTATACCCCCTTACCTTGGCAACCAAGTAACTATAAGACAGGTGCGGGTACAGTGTCAAGACAAAACCCTTCACATACTTAGCACCTGCAGGGAATTGAAGCCAAGAATACCTTGGCAACCAAGTAACTATAAGACAGGTGCGGGTACAGTGTCAAGGCAAAACCCTTCACACACTTAGCACCTGCAGGGAATTGAAGCCAACAATACCTTGGAAGTAAAGTAACTATAAGACGAGTGTGGGTACAGTGTCAAGGCAAAACCCTTCACATACTTAGCACTCGCAGGGAATTGAAACCAAGAAGGATCTTCTGGGCCATGCTTGCGGAAACGGAAATAACATCTCCGCATAGCGGGAACGTTGAGAACTAGATTGTTTGAAGCTCCAAGATGGAATTGGTTTAACATAATTGATCACTATGTTTAAAACTACCAAAACCTCATGGAGAATCTACAAAATGGAACTCAACGCTCCTGACTTGCGAGGAGGTTACAGACCTACCCGCATCATACCCAAAGATCAAGCAGAAAAGTCGGGAATTTCTGCACGTGACATTAGGACTTTCGCGGGAAGAAACCCCATGGAAAACCTTAAAACTAAACCCTTTTCAAAACCCCTTGCTTAAGTCCAAAAGTTCACCTCACTTATTAACAATTCATGAGAAGAACATTGGACTGGGGGGGACTTGAAGAGGTAGGTCCCAGCAGAGCCCAGTTGGACCCGCAAGACTCACCTTGAACAGGGACGTCTGCGCGGTTGGACCCGCAAGACTCACCTTAAACAGGGACGTCTGCGCAGTTGGACCCGCAAGACTCACCTCGAAGAGGGACGTCTGCGCAGTTGAACTCGCAAGACTCAACCTTAAAGAGGGACGTCTGCGCAAAGACCAACTGGATCCGCAGGACCAACCATGCTCAGAGAGATGACGTCCTTACGCGTAGTACGCAAGCTGTTCCCGCAGGAAAAGCCTCCCAATTGTGACGTACTCCGCCTGTTTCCGCAGCTGCGGATACTAGCCATCAGGGAAGGCTACCCGCACTAACAGCAAGGCTACACGCACAAGGCACTAACTCTCAAATAATTCAGTAATGTCACCTGAAGAGGGAATGAGCAAGCCGGGAATTCTCCCGCCCAAATGAGCCGGTCCGTACGCTACTGGAGGACCTTTTGTACTATACCTGCCAAGGTATAGACAAAAGATCTGACCAAAGCTGCGACAGCTCACTGACAACAGTACGACGAGCAGCACGCTCTAGTACTTAATGTCACTATCAGCCGCTGCCTACTCACCAACCCTTGTCGTGGCACGTACATAGCCTGCAGTTGGTGGAAAAGGAATAGTACACAGCCGGCCATGTCACTATCAGCCGCTGCCTACCCACCAACCACCAGCACGGCACGTGCGTAGCCCACAGTTGGTAGAAAAGGAATATTATACAGCCGGCTGTACCTTCTTGGACACCTACCTTCGGCTATAAATACTCCAACACCTTGGAACGGTATCATTATCTTATATCTTCATATATTATCTGATATCTGCTCTAGTCATTTCTCTTAATATACACTTATATTCAAGAGCAATCTAGTCTGATTCTCACGCCGGAGGGTGGTCACAAGGAGGGACCCCCCCTTCTCAGTGACGAGCTCACGGTGTCTGTTTTGCAGGTCATCAGAAGAATAACCATCTTTGCCGGACCAAACCCTCGTGAGAAACATCTACTTAACCCCCAGATTATCCGTAATCTGCCCGGGGTCAATTAGTGTTTCTTCACACACAAACCAAGTGAAATATAACATCATGTAGTTCTCTTTCTTTATGTATTGTTAAATTTATACTTTTATATATATAACATAAGTGAGTTCAGACTTTACAGAAACCTTTACTATCCCAAATTCATTTTTAATAATTAGAATATCAAAATGGTTAAATTTTTTAAAAGGTAAAGTTACAATACACCTAATAGTTTTATCTTTGCCTAATGTTTTTATTAAATTAATTAACATCATTGTTAGTTTATACAGTGCAGAAACCAAATTGTCATTTATCATAATACAAGGCTGTTAAATGAAAATAACCTCAAATATCTCCTGATGACTAGGAGGTCAATTAAACCAAACCCTATTGACCGATTCCCCCACGTTCACAACCGTTAACCCATTATATAACACAATTAAGCTGAGGTCCACTGTTCTTCCACAACACAACAGCTGTTTCAATTCATTTCATTGTCAATGGCGGCTCAAAGCTTCTACTCCAACTGGCCAACATTCTACCTCAACTCCGCCGTTCCACCACCGCCAGATCATCAGCTCTTACCTTTTCATGGCAACTTTACACTTTCTGATAATGCCTACTTCAACCATCACTCTCCAAGCTTCAGCGATGGCTTCTCAAACAATAATAATCTCCAGTTTCATAACCCTATCAATTACCCCACTTTATCATCATCTTATTCACCATCACCGCCACCTTTACCAGACCTTACTCAATCATTCACCTTCAATCACGAATATTATTCAGATGTTCCAATTGTTCCTGATGCATATGATGGTGGAGAATTCTTTCTAGTGAATCAGGTAAACCCAATAATATTCATCATGTATCGTATTTTTATTCTTTGTTTGTAATTAATAATAATTATGTATCCTATATGCATGCTTTTTCTTTGTTTTTAATAATAATTAATGAGTCGTATGAGAGGCAAATCATACGTTTCGTATGTCTTGTTGACTGTCAAAGAAATGATTTATATGACTACTAATAATCACACGGATCATATGATTTTTTTCCACGCTATCATAAAGGCCATGTGACACCACACAACTCCTATGATATTTGCGAAAATTGTTATATGACCGGTATAATGTTGTAGTTGAGCTAGTGTACGATTTTTTGTGTGGTCACGGAATGTAAAAAAAATATAATAATAATAATAAGAAGAATAAGAATAATAATAACAACGTATCTTGATTTTTTTTTATTAGTTATAAATATGTATCATGATTTATTTATCTTTGTTTTTAATTAAAATAATACTAATTTTAATAATAATAATAATGCATTATGTTTATGATGTTGGATGCAGCCGGATTATTATTCATATCCGTCATATCCAGTTGCTAATGATGCATGCTCCATGGAGACCATGCAGCCGGAACTACCGCCGTTGCCGGATATGTACGACGGTGGAGGCTCTTCTGGTGCAGTGCTGACGTCATACGGCGGTGGAGTAGGGTTTAATGATGTTCATGGTGAGGACAGGAGTGTGGAAATGAAGAGGAATGGTGCGCGGGTGTCAGCGCAGAGCATGGCGGCGAGGATACGCCGAAGGAAGATAAGTGAGAAGACATCCGAGCTGGGAAAACTCGTTCCCGGCGGTCATCGGATGACCACGGCGGAGATGTTTCAGGCAGCTTTTAAGTATATTAAGTTCTTGCAAGCTCAAGTTGGTGTTTTGCAACTCATGCCCTCATCTCCGGTAATTAATTTACTAATTCACTACTTAATTATTTGTTTCTTTGTTTTGGTATGTGAACAAAACTAAGGGGCTTAGGTTGTTAATCAAGAAATAATAAGGGTAAAATTGGAACTTTACAAAGTTTTATATGATATTGATGAGTGCTTCAAAGTTCAAATTATTGCTGTTTGACTCGAACCTGTTCTAAAAAGTCGACATTATGTGTGTAATTGTGTAGGGACTCGGGTTGGAACTTCAAGCTTTGCTCACATGTCCTACCGTACAAGAGAAGTTATACACTTCGGGAAGGTGCATCGTATCCCAGACACTTGAAGAAACCTTAGCTGAAGATCATCAAGGGAAAAAGAATTAGGCAAAATAATTAAGTGACCTTAACAATTGATTAGTTTTTGGTTTCAATAGAACTAGACAGAAGTTAGAACTATCATTAATGATTTAACGCTATTATTGTATTTATCACTTTGGCTTTTAATAACATTACTTTGATTTTAATTACTTTTAAGTTTGAAACGATTGAATACATTTTTTTCACCCATAGATAATTTATAAACTAAATACGGAAGTATCTTACAAATTTACAAGAATTTACAATAGTAACAAAATATTAAACTTGAATTAAAGAAAATACAATGCACGTAAAGTAATAAAATGTATTTTAATTATTAAAAGAAAAATGTTATTGAAATCCAATATACCCATTGTTTTGGTTCACCAGTTCAACAAGTCAAGTCTGTATCCATGCACCTGACTAATAATGTATCTAGATTTTGGCACAGTTAATAGAATAAGGATTATGATTCAAACGTTTTAACTCCAAACCCTCGACACGCCTTATATTAATTGTCAACTATAAATGGCTTGAACCATGGTTGCTTCGTCGATCTTCATGTACACATCATCGGTATGATCCGGTCTAGACCATGTAACCACCCCTATCTCCAAGTAAAGTAACTGTGGTAGTATTTTCCTTTTACACTAGCTGCGATTAAGATTTTTTTACATGAAATATTCCTTAGACTTAACCATTACATATGAAAATAAAACGGGCAACATGCTACGCCGCTAGCTATTTTTAATTACAAACCAAAATATTTAAAAACTACATTAATCGATCTTTAAGTCATAACATTACTATGCATTACAGTTGGACTCGTCTAAGTAGTTTCACACTTCAGATGCAAGAAAACTAACTGTATTAATTGCAAAAGGTATAAACACATGTTGGTTGTCAAAACACGTCTTCTCATATTTAGTCACTTGAATGAAACAACTTTTAAAGCAACTCGGTCAATCGTGACATCACTACTCCCCAAACCAATAAGAGGGGAAACCCTATTAGATCTACAGAAGCGTGTTTCCCTCCCAACAAAACAAAGACCAAGATGTCAGTTGGTCTGAGTGTTGACCTACCTTTCAAAGGGTGGGTCAGGAAATTTGCAGGTGCTTTTTTAAACTAATATCCCGTTACGCCTTAATATGTCTAAAGGAACGTCCCAAACCAAGTCGTGTTAACACTTGTGGAAGGCAAAAAATGTAACTTGTGATATCAAAGTACGAAACCCGTTATATATTTACGGTCAAGTTAATAATTAATGTGGTTGAGAATTCCGAACATGAAACGAGAGCTTCGGTGCATGCGTTTAGCTTCAATAAGGATAAGGCTATAAATAGGACCTTATGAGTTTATTGTATGTGTGTTTTGTAGGGTGTAAATCACCCACCCAAGGGGATCTCACCTTGAATGGGGTCAGTTCTTGCTTAATGTATCAATTTTTAACCGAAAACGAGATCGTTCCTTTATTCTATCTTTATACTAGATTTTATCCCCCATATTACGGGGGTTGTTTTACATTAATCGTTTTTAATATTTATATATGCATTTTTGGATTTTAATTTTATTTATTGTAAAAAAGTTAATAATTAATACACTTGAGGTTTGATGATGAAATGGTTTCACAAATAAATGATATGTTATAATCCGGTTTAAAAGCTATCTGGGTTTGGTGATACCCATTACCCGTTTATTTTCTTTATTATAAAATTATTTCTTAATTATAAATAATATCTTTTTTTAAAATAAAATAAGATATTAATTTTTAGTATATTCCTATTTTATATGACTTTTTCATATCAAATATTTGATTAGATTATTTTTTAATATAATAAGATGTTATAACCCGTTTAAGAGCTATCTGAGTTTGGTGAGACCCTTACCCGTGAATTCGGGTCAAATGCGTGAGAAGCCTTCATTTACAAATAAAGTAATCTGATAATTTGAGAGAATGGTTGTTTTACATTTTTCGTTTTTTAACATTTACTTTTTGGATTTAATTTTCTTTATTATAAGAAAGTTAATAATATACTTAGGGTTTGATGGTGAAAGGGTTTCATAAATAAATGATATGTTATAACCTGAATAAAAGCTATCTGGAATTGGTGAACCCATGACCCGCTTATGTTTTTTATTATAAAATTGTTTATTAATTATAAACAATATTTTTCTTTTTAAATTGGATATTAAATTTTAGTATATTCCTATTTTGTAGGATTTTCATATCAAATAATTTGTAAGATAAATTTTTAATCTAATGAGATGTTGTAACTCGTCTAAGAGCTCTCTGGTTTTGGTAAGACTCATACCCATTAATTTGGGTTAAATCAATAAGAGGCCTCAATTTAAAAATCAAGAAATCTGGTGGCTTCCATAAAAGAGGGAGCGACCACATCGCGATACGTAAGATTTTTGGGTTTTCGTTTATATATATTATATAGATTATTTATGTTAAGTCGTTTAATTTACCACACCCATCTCGAACGTTTATCAAGTGCACAATCCGTTCACGCGATAGATCTGGTTGTTTGGGACCTACAAGTGGTATCAGAGCGGGTCGAATAAACTGGTCAATGATTCAGCTTCGCTCTTGATATCCGGGTGGTTCTATTTCCGCAATTACCCGAACCGAGATGTTAAAGACCCGTTGAAGTTTGAAAATAAAGTTTCTAGATCTGGAAATTATGTTAGAAATAAAGTGGGAAATAAACGTGTTTGAAGTTTCTCCTTGTGGATCCGGATGTTGGGGATCTACAAGTGCCAGATCCGGTGTTTCGGGACCGTTCCGTCATGCGCCGAAATTCCGGCGAGCCTACGGTTCTTCTTCGGCGACGATTATAGAGATTGGAGATGTACATCAAACTCCGACATGAGTGTCGGTTATCTCTATTTGTTCAAGGAGGACGGTATTTCGGTGAATCTGAGCAACGGCAGCAGCGACTCGTGGTGAGTATGACGGTGGTGGCTGTGACCGGAACGTTTTTTTCTGGTGATGATTAGCCGGTCACCACTTATATGGTTGAGACCGTGAAATTTGTAACGGAGACTAGATCTGATCGGTTAATAACTTTCCGGCATATGAGAGGCCGACGACAATTGTGGCAGGCGGCTACAATGGTGGTGTTGCGGGATTTGGTTTTCCGGTGGACTGGTGATATTGGATTTGATTCGTGGTTGTGGTAACCAGAACCTGCTTTCCGACGGCCGGTCACCAGTGACCCATGACGGTTGTGTTTACTGGTGGCGGTGGCTATTGAGGTTTCTGTGCAGGTGGCTGGAATTCTCCAGTAAACGGCTTTCCGGCTAAAGGACGGCGCTTGGTAATGGTGGTAGAAAGTGGCGGATTTAAGAAGATGACGGTGTTTGGAGAATAAATGGCCGGAGCTCGGTGCCGGTGACCACTGATGACGATGATGATTCATCGTTACTGATGAACATGACAACACATAACAGCCAGAAAACGATTTTCCAACGAATGATGGTGGTGGCCTCAGGTATGCACGGATTTGTAGCTAGGTTATAATCATTATATGGTGTTATGCTAGGCCTTCTTTAAAATTATTTTGGACCATATGGGTTATTTTGGTTGGGCCTAATTATAGTTGATGGACAAAACTTGGGCCTTAAATTATCATGTTCAGTGTCTTTATGATATAGCCTGACGGACTATTATTATTACCTTCGGACCAGATGCTAATTATAAACCATATTTTTGGCCGACAATGTGGGGTGATTTTTCTTTTCGAAAAAGAATTTGTTATTCGGGTTGACCAAACTGAAGAAACTCAAATTCGATCGGGTTTTTCGTCATTATTGGACCGTGTTTAAAGCGTATTATTTCCATATTATTTTCAAGGCACTTAAGAGCGAAAGAATAAGCTTTGTCATTTGGTCGTCGTCCCCGGTATTTCGTCGAGCTCGTCTTAACCTATAATGGTTAAAGATCAGAGATGGATAAAGAAGCGAGAACTCCTTCATGAATGAATTAGGTGGATCATACCTTGAGGAGGTGATTGAAGAAGCTTTAGTTTATCAGGTTGAGTTGCGAAAACGCAAGACACGGTTTGACAATGTTTTGATATCATATGTTAAGGAGTGATTGTAAGGCCAAAAATTGACTTGCAATATCAAAGTACGAAACCCGTTAAATATTTACAATCAAGTTAATAATTAATGTGGTTGAGAATCCGAACATGAAACGAGAGCTTCGGTGCATGTGTTCAGCTTCAATGGGGATTAAGGCTTCTAGAAGATAGTGTTAGGCTATAAATAGGACCTTATGTGTTTATTAATATACTAGGTTAAAACCCGCGTGATACACGAACTGTTAAAAAATATAATAAAATATTTTCAAGCCGAAACATTTGTGAAGGGTATTCAAGTATGGGGCTAGTTACAAAAAATGCAAGTGTTTTAAGACAGATTCGGTGGTGATACTCTGTTATTTTAATAATTTGTATAATCTTTCTGATTATATAAATGATAAAATAGAAGGCTTTGTTAAGAGAAATAGGAAGGTAGGTTATAAATGTAACAAATTTTTTTTTTTAAATGAGATGATTCTTTGAAGAGCAAGGATTTATATATTTTTGTTTGTTTTGTTTTTGTCACACCCCGACCAAAGGCGGCGGAACATGCCGAGGTGTAACGATTGTCCATAAGCACATGACACTAATTAAAGTGACAGTATTTAATAAACTCATTTCATTTCACAACATCGAAAATGTCACATAACAATTATCCATAAAATAACCATAAACAAGATATCACAAAATATGGCAAATTGATATTGTTCATTTTTACTAATATCCTAAGGTCTTTGATGTCGTTTTCTTCACAATCATAAATCAATCAAGATGCAAACCTGCAACATTTCATAAAATAAAGTTTGTCAACACAAAGGTCGGTGAGCAATTCATAAGTTTAATCATATTAGTATATAATAAAGATAGCCACAAAACTTGCATACGAAACGATAAATAAAAGTGGTAATTTGGATAAATAGATATCGCTAAACACATTAGCGACACCTAGCTATAAGGGGATGCCAAATAGTCTAGGATTTTATAGTTATCGTTAATTGCATTACGTTAACGACACCTTGCTATAAGGGGATGCCAAATAGTCTAGGATTTTATAGTTCCACCAACCAAAAGCGATAAACACATAGGCATATAAGCATAGAACACCAAATCGAGCAATTATTTTGGTAAAGTATATAACTACGTTTGTGGTTTAAGATTCAAATATAAAGCATTTTGTTGAATAAGTATGAAATGTCACCCCCAAAATAAAAGATGGAAAATGGGGTATGAAGTACTCACCTTCAAGTAGTAAACTTGAAAGATGATAATTTGGAGATTTGTCGGAACGACGAGTTTAACGCACAATACCTAAAAAGAAAAGAAGTCTTGAATTTAGAAAGGTTGTCTTGAAGGTCTTTAAACAAAATAAATGTTGAGAAATGTAAATAATTAAAGTTCAAGGTTTAAAATGTGACTATTTAAGAATTTATAATAATAACCATTTAAAAATGTAAGTTTGCTCGAAACCGGGTTAAAGTATCTAACCTTAATATTTACTCAACCTATGTTAAGTAATAAGGAGGGTAAAATGCAAGAATGCAAATCCCTTTGGAATAAAGATACTAAAACGGGTTTTTTTTATCGAGTGTTCGGGTTGTCGGTTCGGGTCTTGATAATTGGTCAAACCCAAAGTCAACTTTCCAAAATATTGAATGTTATGAGATAACTCAATAAAATTTAATAAGACTTAACCAAGTATGTAGTTCCATTGTTTTAGAACTAACAACGCACGTTAAGCGAGTGTTCGGTTTTGTCGGTCCAAACTTTGTTATGAGATCAAGTTGGATCCAACATTTCCAAGTACTTAAGAAAATATTTAAAAGTCAATTTGTAACTATTTTTAAAGAAATATACAAGTCTTGATGGCTAAAAAAACACACTTGTGTGTCTTAAGCGAGCAAGAATCGGTTTGGTTCGGTTTCCATCTTACAACAAGTTCATAGATGGTTTCCACATGTCCAAACACTAAATAACTTGTATAATAATGTACAAATAAAAAATACCAAAAGTTAACAATAAAGTCTTTAAACAAAAGTTCGGTTTTCGATTCGGATCGTGTTTCGGGTTAAGACCGAGGTAAGATTCTACAAACCCATAACCATAGAATTTGTAAAAATGATTTTAGAAACTTAGATCTAACACTAAGTATGTTTAAACAAACAAAACCAGTAACAAAGTTCGGTTTACGGTTTAGAGCTATTTACGGTTAAACCGAAGCATAGACTTTTAAACACCCATAACCATGGAACTTGTAAACATGACCAACAAACTAAAATAAGCAAGATTAATATGTATGAACAAGTTATATAGATGTATATATATCAAGGACACGAAGTCCTCCATGAAGCCTTGCCTTATGTGGTCCGAAACCTCACCGACCGGAATCGGAGAAGTAACTACCAAAGGTAAACAAGGGGTGTATATTATATATATGTTACACAACCATAAACAAGTATTAATAAGGCTACATAAACTAATTAAGATGAAAGACCAAAATCCTTCAAGAACACTTAAGAAGATAACCTTGAATCTTTGATGTTTGAGAGAGTTTTTTTTTTTTGGAGTTGTAGCAAGGGAAAATGAAGAGGAAAGGTGGTGTATATATAGGGTAATGTTGGTTGTCAAATATGGGAGTGAGACACAAGAGTTTTCATGCAAAATGGATCAAGACAAAAACACAAAACAACAAAAAAAAAAAAAATAAATAAATAAATAAAAATAAAGGTAGGATGTTTTCAAGACCCAACAAACAAGTGTGAAACAATATTGTAACATAAGTCAATCATTTTGATTATAACATAAGCTTCGGTTTACAAATCGGGTCGGTTTACATAATAAACAAATACAAAAACGAATACAAACAAGACCCGAAATTGACGAATGTCACAGTATCCCCCACTTTAAGAAATTTCGTCCCGAAATTAAGACGAAGACGATGCTGCGAACAAATGTGGATACTTTTCTTTCATTTTGTCTTCTCGCTCCCAAGTGAATTCCGCGCCGCGTCGTGATTCCCATCGCACTTTGACTAACCGAATACGGCTACGCTTGGTTCTCTTCTCGTTGCGATCCATGATCTCAACGGGTCGTTCAACCAAGACCATCGACTCATTGACATGTACTTCGTCGAGAGGTGTATGGAGATTACCCTCGGCTAAGCACTTTTTAAGATTTGAAACATGAAATGTCGGATGAACACCGTTAAGTTCTTCCGGTAGTTCGAGTCGATAAGCTACTTTTCCAACACGCTCAAGGATTTTAAAAGGACCAACGAAACGAGGAGCTAGTTTACCCTTCTTTCCGAAACGGGCTACCCCCTTCCAAGGAGATACTTTTAGAAGGACAAGATCGCCAACATTAAATTCGATCGGTTTTCGCCGTTTGTCGGTGTAACTCTTTTGACGACTTCTAGCGACTAGGAGGTTCTTACGGATTCGATCAATAACGTCGGTGGCTTCTTGAACCATTTCGGGTCCCGTGATTTGAGCTTCACCGACTTCGTTCCAACTTATCGGAGAACGACATTTACGACCGTAAAGAGCTTCGAAAGGAGCCATCTCAATGCTCGAATGGTAGCTATTGTTATAAGAAAACTCAATGAACGGAATGTGAGAATCCCAATTCCCACCGAAATCAAGAACACATGCTCGTAGCATATCCTCGAGAGTTTGTATTGTACGTTCGGATTGACCGTCCGTTTGAGGATGATAAGCGGTGCTAAGATCGAGACGTGTTCCCAAAACTTCTTGAAGTGAACGCCAAAAATGAGAGGTATAACGAGCATCACGGTCAGAGATAATAGTCAATGGTAAACCGTGTCGGCACACGATTTCTCGAACATAGATTTGAGCAAGCTGCTCGACAGAATACTTCTCGCGGATCGGAATGAAATGAGCAGATTTGTTCAAACGATCGATGATCACCCAAATGCTATCGTTGCTCTTTTGGGTGTTGGGTAATTTAGTGATAAAGTCCATAGCAATGTCTTCCCATTTCCAAACGGGAATCGGTGGTTGCTCGAGTAGACCAAAAGGTCTTTGATGTTCGGCTTTAACTTTTGAGTAAGTAAGACATTTAGATACGAATAACGCTACGTCCTTTTTCATACCCGGCCACCAAAAGGTAGCACGAAGATCGAAATACATCTTATCCGCACCGGGATGAACGGAATACCGCGAATTGTGAGCTTCGTCAAGTATACAAGTACGAAGGTCATCGCGATTTGGAACCCACAAACGATTGAGAAAGTACAAAAGACCATCGGGTTTGGTTTCGAGTTGAAGTTCGGCTCCACATGACATTTCGTCATACATGTTACCTTCTTCAACGGAGGTACGTTGAGCTTGGAAGATTCGAATTTGAAGATCGGTTTGAATGACAACGCTTAGAAGCAGAACGGATTTAACATTAACCTTTCGACTTAGGGCGTCGGCGAAAACATTCGCTTTACCGGGATGGTAACGAATTTCGCAATCGTAATCACTAAGTAATTCGGCCCATCGTCGTTGTCTCATATTGAGATCTTTTTGGTCAAAAATGTGTTGAAGGCTTTTATGATCAGTAAAAACCACACATTTCGTACCATAAAGGTAATGTCTCCAGATTTTGAGAGCGAAAACAACGGCACCAAGTTCGAGATCATGAGTCGTGTGGTTCTTCTCGTTGACCTTAAGTTGCCTTGATGCGTAAGCGATGACTTGACCTCGTTGCATGAGGACACAACCAAGACCTTGATGAGAGGCATCGCAAAATATCACGAAATCGTCGTTTCCATCGGGAAGGGTTAAAATGGGAGCATTGCAAAGCATGTCCTTGAGAGTACAAAAGGCTTTTTCTTGCTTCGAACCCCAATCAAATTGTTTTCCTTTATGAGTGAGGGAGGTAAGAGGCAAAGAGATCTTGGAAAAGTTTCGAATGAAACGTCGATAATATCCGGCTAAACCGAGGAAGGATCGAATTTCCGTGGGAGTCGTTGGAGTTTTCCAATCCTTAACGGCCTCAATTTTAGCGGGATCAACATGAATAGCTTTGTTGTTTACGATATGTCCCAAAAATTGAACTTGCTCCAGCCAAAATTCGCATTTGGAGAACTTGGCATAAAGTCGTTCGTTTCTAAGAAGTTCGAGAATGGAACGCAAATGATGCTCATGTTCGGCTTTGGATTTGAAAAAGATGAGAATGTCATCAATAAAGACAATAACGAATTTATCGAGGAATGGTTTGCAAACGCGGTATGTTTTCAAGCCAATAATGGAATTTATCGAATTTGCGTGGATAACTCGCTTCCATAACGAGCGGTTTTTGGTTTGAAAACATACAATCTCAAAATAAAAATGTAATTAATATTATTAAATATTTTCAATGAACAATTATTATCAAACCAATTCCGTATGAATGAATCAGATTTGTTTTTTTTGCAAGCTAATTAAGTGTTGAAAACATGTCATTCTGAAGAAACACTAAGTGACCCGGGGCAGATTACGGATAATCTGGGGGTTAAGTAATGTTTCCCACGAGTGTGAGGTCCAGCAGAGAAGGTTGTTCTTCAGGTGACCTGCAAAACAGACACCGTAAGCTCGTCACTGAGAAGGGGGGGTTCCTCCTTGTGACCACCCTCCGGCGTGAGAATCAGACTAGATTGCTCTGAATATAAGTGTATATTAAGAGATTGCTAGATAAGATAATGAGATATCAGATCATGTCCTTACCATTCCAAGGTGTTGGAGTATTTATAGCCGAAGGTAGGTTTCCTAGAAGGTACAGCCGGCTGAATAGTATTCCTGTTCTACCAACAGTGGACTACGCACAGGCCAGCTGGTTGGTGGATAGACTACGGCCGACAGTAACAAGGTCGGCTGTACACTGTTCCTTTACTGCCGGCTATGCACTGTTCCACCAACTGTAGGCTGCGCACGTCCCATAGTAAGGGTTGGTGAGTAGGCAGCGGCTAATAATGACAAACAGTACTAGAGGGTGCTCCTCCTCGTACTGTTGTCGGTGAGTTGTCACCCTGTGATTGGTTCATGGGCTGTTCTGGTCAGATCGTCTGTTCTGCCCATACCTTAGTAGGTATAGTACAAAAGATCTTCCAGAAGCATACAGACTGGCTCATTTAGGCGGGAGTATTCCCGCCTTGCTCATTCCTTCATGTGACTACTGAAGTAGCTAGTGCCTTGTGCGTGTAGCCTTGCTGTTAGTGCGGGTAGCCTTCCCTGATGGCTTGTATCCGCAACTGCGGGAACAGGTGGGGTACTTCACCATTGGGAGGCTTTCCCTACGGGTACAGCTGGCGTACTGCGCGTAAGGTTTTCTCTGAGCATGGTGGGTCCTGCGGGAGCAGTTGGTCGTTGCGCAGACGTCCCTGTTCAAGGTGAGTCTTACGGGTCCAACCGGGCTCTGCTGGGACCTACCTCTTCACCTTCTATTTAATGTATTTAATTATGTAACACGCATTCTAGTTTATATATATTTATTGGTAAACTAACTAAGCATTCTAAAAAAGTAAAACTTTAAAAGGTGTATTTACTCTCTCTCTTCACGCCTATTTTATCATATTATTGTTTAATACCAATATATTTGAAGGCAATAAATTTATAATTTCAGATATAGTTATATATTGATTAACCATGAACCAGTTTTTCATATATAGAGGTACAACCGGATTACAAGATAATGAGATATGATAAAATATCAATAACTATCCAAATACTCAAACTAGAGATATAATAATAACAAAAACAAACTGAAAAAAAAAACTGAAATATTAACAATAATTCAAACAACATTTATAATTGATAATTATTTCTATCAAGAGGTTATTAGAATACAAAGTTATATCTTGAAAACATATTAACTCAAAATAAATATGCAATTAATACATTAAACATTTTCATATAAAACAAATATCAAAGAAAATCAGCGAGAAAGTTCAATGTTAATGCCTTATTTTTGAACTGTTATTGTTGGAAATTATGATGCCATTATGCATTCTCTTTTATAGATCTCAAAAAAACGGGAGTCTAATTCTTTGGTTTGGTGAGAATTGGTCACCCAAAACCAACACATTTGTCCTCCCATGGAGTGAAATAACCATCACTTTTGAAGACATGGTTTTTGATGGTTTTTCTGTTTTAGGAGGTCTTGACACCTATTATGTCGAGGTCTAATGGGCTATGTCTCAATTAATAAATTTGACAAAGCGTACAAAAAAATAGTTAGATCTTCTTTTAAAAGAAGTCTTCTTTTGTGTATGGATGAAAAAATTTATGGTAGAAAAAACGCACATGAGCACGAGGCATTTTGAGCTTTATGGCTATCAAAATATCTTTTTGCGTCTGTGAAATGCACAATTTCACTTGCGACCTTTTACCTGTCTATTTAGTTAGCCACATGGTGAAGAATTGCTTTAGCGCCTGCTGTCCTAGCAACTTTGTATAGGACCTTCACTTTTCACAAAATGCTATTTTAGATGTCCAACAAAGCGTTAAAGGTACGATTGTGCGGCATGTATCACGGTTGATCAATACATGGGGAAAATACCTCCTGCACAACTATATCTCTAGTGCCTTGTTGAACATCTAAAATAACATTTTGTAAAAGGGGGAGATCTCTACACAAAGTTGCTAGGCCAGCAGACATAATAGCAATTCTCCGCCATGTGGCCAACATAATAATAGACAGGTGAAAAGTTAGAGAAGAAATTGTGTATTTTACAAACATGAAAAGATACTTTGATAACTATAAAGCTAATAACGCCTAGCATTCATGAGCGTTTTAATTTTCTAAGCATGAATTTTTCTATCCATGCACAAAAAGATATCTTTTTTAAAAAAGATCTAACTTTTTTTTTGTAAGCTTTGTTTGATTTATGAAAAGCAACGTACCTCTTTAGGCGCTCGACATAAGAGGTCGATAGAACTCGTAAAATAGAAAAACCACTTAAAACCATCATGTCTTTAAGAGTGATGGTTATTTCACTCCACAAGAGGACAAATGAGTTGGTTTGGGTGATCGTTTCTCGGCATACCAAGAAACTAGACTTGTCTTTTAGGATCCTTAAACAGGAATGCATAACGGCGTCATAAATTCCAATTGTCTTCCACATATGACTACAACACACCCTCAAACACCTAGCACACAATTCCACCTTCTCATGATTATTCTTCTCCAGCCCCATATTTGTCATAAACTTTATGGAAAATGAAATGCCAGTACCCTTTATATAATGTCATTTTACAAAATATACTATACATGTGCCATATACAAAGATATTTAAATATATTGGCATTAAATAACAATATAACGAAACGTCTACAGAGACATGACAATTATGCGTATTTTTAATTCTAAGATATCTAAAATATATTTATATTAAATATTAATCTGATTCGCTCACACTGAGCTGGCTCGCTAATTTTCTTCCGAATTTGTTCTTTAAAAATATTTAATATATTAATTGCGCATTTATTACGAGGTCATTTATTTTAATATATTTACTTATAGTATTATAAAACAATAACTTTTTTCATAAATAACATTCATTCTTATAATTTTATGCTAGTAAAATAATTCTAAATTAAATTAAATTAAATTACATTTAACTTAACTACATTCAACATATTTTAATCTATTATCCAATGCATGTGTTCCTTAATGAGTTGGGGTTTTCTTTTCAAAGTTTCATGGTAGTTATTTATTATTTTGGTTTCATTTCGGTTTTTGGTTGTTTTTCGGTTTTAGTTTTTATAAATTTGTTTCTTTTCGGTTTGATCTTTTTAGTTTCGTTTTAGATGGGTTTAACTTTATTCAGCCTTTTGTTTCGGTTTTTATAGTTTTTGTTTTTGGTTCGGTTTTAGTTTTTCAGTTTCATTTTGGTTTTTCTTTTAGTTTTATTGGTATTTGGTTTTATTTAAGTTTTCGGTTTTGTTTTAGTTTTTTTTCAATTTAGTTTCGTTTCAATCTGTATTTAGTTTGTTTGATGTTTGGTTTAAGTGTCCATTGAAAAATGAAAGAGTATGAAGGGTTCACTAATTAAGTGAAATGTTCACATGAGTTTCAACTTTCAGGTAGGTTGAAATAATTGAAGCTTTATTTATTTATTTATTTTGGATCTTCACAACCTGTAATAATGAATTCGTATTTGATAGAAAGGATTTCAAAAGCTAAGAGCATTATGTGTTACCCTTTATTTTTCTTCTTAATCTTCAAGTGTGTTATTTTAATTTTCATTTATGAATATGGGACATTTTAGAAATGTTTCGATTTGCTTTGGCTCATGTCAAAATGAATTATTTTAAAAGGGTATCAGTTTAATTCAGGTGGATTGAAATAATTGAAGCTTTATTTATTTATTTATTTTGGATCTTCACAACCAGTAATAATGAATTCGCATTTGGTAGAAAGGATTTCAAAAGCTAAGAACATTGTATGTGTTACCCTTTATTTTTCTTCTTAATATTCAAGTGTGTGATTTCAATTTTCATTTATTAATATGGGTCATTTCATAAATGTTTCGATTTGCTTTGGCTCATGTCAAAATGGATGATTTTAAAAGGGTATCGGTTTAATTATGGTCAACGAGTCAATATAAAAGGTATTCGTTCGGGTTCAACGGGTCTTTTTAAAATCGAATCGATTTGATTTAGGTCATACCAGGTTAATTTTAGACGATATCGATTTGGTTCGAGTTTAAATGACTCATTCTCAAAATGTATCAATTGATTCTGGTCAAAACATGGCATTTTAAAAATGTTTCGATTTGGTTCTGGTTCTTAAATGCGCTATAGACATGCTTCAGCTTAGTAGGGTGCAAGACTTTCACATGAAATGTAAAAGCAATTTTCGTAATCGGTTAGTCATTATGTTTGTTAGATTGTTGTATGAATGTTTATGTCATCAACCGTGTTCCCGGTCCGGAAAGAAAAGAAGCCTGGATCATTTATGTTCCCGGTCCAGGAAGAAAAGAAGCCTGAATCATTTATATTTTAAACATTCTACAATGTAACGTCACTTTTTTATATGTTTATGTATTTCAGTACTTTGTTTTGCGTATGAATATGAATTGCAATTAAATATCATATTGTTGTCTCGAAAAAATATCAAAAAATAACTTGTCGTTTGAAATTATATACGTGTTTACTTGACGATTTCTATATTTCCACCCGTATCATACACGAGTCAATAACCTAGTAACTTTATATTGTAATAACTTTTCAGTCGATATTATTATTAATTATAAATACTATTTAATTAATTTATTATTAATCTTTGTAGTTTGGTTTTAGTCATTATTATATCTCTAGCATGCATGCGTATTAAGATGGTTATTAGAATTTTATTGATATTATCTCACTATCTTGTATTCAGGTTAAACCACTATACACTTTTATAGTACCAAGTATTCCTTAGAGATTGCAAATTTTTCTTTTAAATATTTACTTTATGTTACCGCAAAAGTTTGATTTTTTGCATCTGTAATATTTCTATGTCTTGAATGTTGATTTTAGTAAGTATAGATAATTCGGATGTTGATTTCACTATATTATTAAGTATGCGTTATCTTTTTTTATTTTTTATAAAAATAACAATTGCATTCATTAATCTTATGATATCTACATATATATGACGTTTGAAATATTTTTCACCCGTGTACAGCACGAGTCACTATCCTAGTAACTTTATATTGTAATAACTTTTCTGTTGATTCTATATCAATTATAAATATTATTCAATTAATTTATTATTAATTTTTGTAGTTTGGTTTTAGTCATAAAATGGTTATTAGACTTTTATTGTTATTATCTCATTATCTTGTATTCAGATTAAACCATCAATATACAACTATACCCGGAATTGTAGATTAATTGTCTTTGTATTAAACAATATTATGAGAAAACATGTGAAAAGAGAGAGTAAATGCAACTTTAAGTTTTTTTTCAATGTTTAATTCGTTTATGGAATATTGGTTTTAAATAATCTAATTATGTCATATTGACAAATAGTATTTCCAACTTAGCATTTGGCTGATTGAAGTTCCAACTAAAGGTGTATTTATTTCTAAAGGTCTGCGACCAACCACATGGTTTACTCCATTAATTTGATGCTTACGTAGCATGCCTTGTTATCAAAAAAGATCTATGTGGCACCATTACATGACATCTGTTAGGCGTGCCACTTAAGCATCAAACTAACGGGCATCCGCTAGTCACGGATCGTTGGAAATAAATACACCCTTAGTTGGAACTGTCAACAGCCAAATGCTAAGTTAAAACTGTTATATGTCAATATGACATAGTTGAGATTATTTAAAACTAATATTCCTTCATTTATTGATAAATTAAATCACATGCAACATATATAACAGAAGAACATTCAATAATTGTTCTTTGAAAATATTTAATGCATTAATTACACATTTATTTCGACTTTATATGTTTTCAATATATAAATTTGTATGGTAACAGTTTTTCCTTCTACTTTATTATCTGTTTTAGTTATTATTATTTGAATTTATTATTAATCTTTAAGTTTGTATGTTAGCTTGATACACAAATCGGGTTCATTCACATGGATTTAGCTCGCTGATTTTCTTTAGGATATGCTACTGAAAATATTTAATATATTAATTACATATTCATTAAGAGGGCGAATTTGAGTATAAAATTTGCATTAAATGCTCTTGACAACATATTTCGCTTGTGCGACATTTTTTGCTTTGTAACATCCAGCCCCTCGTTTCACAAAGATTGTCTGTTTTGCCCATGACTCATGAACTCACGGATTTGTTTTGGGAAAATTCTCAAAATAGCTCTTTTTAGAGAGAGGATTCCCAAAGTAGTCCTTTTTTTCTTATATTATTTAAAATTTGACTGTCAAGACGTTTTGGGAAAAGATAATAATATAGGGGTAGCATGCCAAATTTCTAAAGAAAGTCAGGTAGGCGACGAGATTTGGAGAAATAATGAAATAAAGTCCAAATTTTTTGTAATCTGGGAGGAAAGTTCAGATTTTTCTAAAACTTTTTTTTTTTCAAAAACCATCTTGAGAGACTTTTTTTTTTATGTTTTTTTATGTTTCCTACCTTTCCCGTTCATATTTTTAAATTCTTGAAAAAATATAATTTTTACAATTATTCCCCTGAACCACCACCACCACCTTGAACCACCACCATCACCGACGCTGTTAGTCTCCACCCCATCACCACCACCGTCACTACCACCATAGCCGCCTCCGCCACCACTGCTGCACCCACTGCACCCAGAGAGGAGAAGTGACGTCATCGCGTTTCCTGGGAGACGATGTGGCTCTGGTGCCGAGGGAGCTGTTGTGGCGGAGCTCCGCCATGGTTCGCTTCGGACTATACGCCAGCTTTGGTTTCTTATTCGTACTAGATAGATAGATGTTCTTTGCTTCTGATTTGTGTTTTATTTTATTATTTTGCTTTTCACTAGATTCAAAATATGTATAGTTTTGTGTAATTATGTTCAACTTGTATTATTATTAGTTGGTAACCACCACCTCCACCATCGCTGCACCCACCGTCGGACTGAACCACCACCGCTGTTTTTTATGTCAGCCATTGTAGAATTGTAGCCTCCGAGAATGAAGAGCGCAAAGGGGTTTAAGGGGGTGTTTGGGATTGAGTTTGAACCGGTGATGGGTGCAGCGGTGGTGGAGGCGGCTATTGTGGTAGTGACGGTGGTGGTGATGGGGTGGAGACTGACGGCGTCAGTGATGGTGGTGGTTCAAGGTGGTGGTGGTGGTGGTTTTTTGTTGTCCAAATGGAAACTTCTCAAGAGGTCACCCATCGTATATCAGCTTCCACTTGAGCATTCTTAATTGTTGAGTTTCCATTTGCTCTACAGTCAACTAAACACCTGAAACGTGTTGGTAATTTGAGAAAAATGACATTTTATATGAACCAATAATCACTCTTGTTCACGGTCCTCAAGAGGTCACCCATCCTATATCAGCTTCCACTTGAGCATTCTTAATTGTCGAGTTTCCATTTGCTCTACAGTCAACTAAATACCCGAAACGTGTTGGTAATTTGAGAAAAATGACATTTTATATGAATCAATAATCACTCTTGTTTACGGTCGATGTAGGATTTGCCTAGAGTGTTACAGTTGGTCATTTAATGTTCTCGATATCGTTACAACTTACTTATTTTTGAATCATGGTTTACATTTAATTCTTTCTTGTTTCAACTTCACTTTTAAATCTTTGATCCTATAAGAGATCAGTTTCAAACGAAATCGTTTTTGATTCTTTGTTGACCAACCCGAACCGTTCAATGCAGACCTGGTTTGTACTTTGAACCATTTTGTGCGCCTCTATAGCTAACTCCTTTGAAAATTCTAATGTTCGGAAAGTACTTAAAATCATTCAACATTACACGTTGGGAATTTTCAATGATACGGTTCTTCTTAAAAAAAATAAACAGACAAAATGTGCGATTTCATTGTCAAAGAGATACAGTTCCCTTAAACCTACACCTTAAACATGTTGCCATTTGATACGAGGCAAGTAGCCCATACGGTTCGAGGACCACACATTTTGATCAAAATCACCGCATCATGTGACACCTTCTGTACTAATGTTAAAACACTTAGTATAATAAATAGTTAAATACTTATAAACATATAACAACATAATATAAAAGACGGTCTTTTACCGGGTGTAGATCAGCCAACCTTATCTATTTTTATAGTCTGTCTAGAGTAGTGGTTTAAAACACAAAGAAAGTAGTCATTTAAAAAGAGAAGGAAAAAACTGAATTTAATTTATACCGTACAAGTCAGCAATGCAATAGATATAACTAACTACACCTCAATCTTGACACACAATAACATTGGGGGCTAGGGTTTGCAGAGTTGGAATCCGTCGGAGAACATGGAAGAGATAACCGAGGGAATAAACAACATCAACGTCTCATCTGATTCCAACCGGAAAAATCGAATTCAAGTATCCAACACCAAAAAGCCTCTCTTCTTCTACGTCAATCTCGCTAAGGTAATCTCAATCAAATACCCTGTTTCCGTATGTATGTTGTTAATTGTGAATTTGTTTACAGTTTTTGTGTATTTTGTTATAAATTGGTTTGATTTGCAGAGGTACATGCAGCAGCACAATGAAGTTGAGCTTTCAGCTCTTGGAATGGGTATTATTCTTTTTATATTTATTAATTACACCTTTTCGGTTTTGCTTTCGATAATTATATTGCTTGTCATTGAACTGATTCGTATAACAAACGACTGAACACGGATATTAAATGGACATGGTTTTCTTGTTCGTTAAGAGAATGAGCGTGTTTGTGTTTGTTTATGTTCGTTTGCTAACAATATAAATGAACTGTTCACGAACGTAAATGGATGGACATTGCTGAACGTGGATGAACGAGCATAACTGAGCTAAAAGTAGTTAAGAATATTGTGAAGAACAATGTGTTGGGCCTACAAAATTATTAAAATTATTTGTTCATGTTCGTTAAATGAATGGACATGAACGAACTCCCGCCAACGGTTCACGAAATGGTCACTCCACGTTCTGTTCATTAACAGATGTATGCAATGTTATCCCAATGTGAGTTTTCTGTAATGTTGTGACAGTTTGTGTTTTGGTCTTGAAAACCTTTTAGTTTATGGAGCTAATGAAGAGTATGCAAGCAAATTGGAATATATGCTGCTAAGATTGTTAACATTTGAATATATGATATGGTTTTGTTTGCTGATATGAAGCTAATATCTGTTGCAGCAATTGCGACTGTTGTCACTGTGGCCGAAATCTTGAAGAACAATGGCTTCGCGGTTGAAAAGAGTAAGTTATGCTTGTTATGTAAATCAATTACTGAAATGTGTTATTTTAGATTTATATTTGAATATTCTTGATATATTAATGTGTAGAAATAATGACGTCAACTGTTGAAATGAATGGTGAATCTAGGGGAAGACCGGTCCAGAAAGCCAAGGTAAGTATCATTGTATAGAAATAAAAACGTTTCACTCTTGTCACATATTGTAAATGTATAGTTTGTATGTAATATTCTTCCTTGTTTTTTTCTCTAAAACTTGTTGCGTGACTTACATTTTTTTTCGATCGTTAATCTTAGGTATTTTACTTTTATTATTATTTGCTTAGATTGAAATTGTGCTCGGAAAGACTGAAAATTTTGATGAGTTAATGGCTGCTGCACAAGAGGAGAGGGAATCGGGATACGCGGAAGAGCAAAACTGAACATAGGTTGTAGTTGGTTATGCTAGCATTTGGTTTGTTTTGAGATGCTTGGTTGCATTGAGGTTGTTTTTATTTGGTTAATTGTTTGAAGACTCTTAAGACGGATTCGACTTGATATTTCTCACTTAGCTTATTTTCGCCTTGCCTCTAACACGAGTCAGCCCTGTGGGTTGATAAGTTGCCTTGTTTTTATCGGTATTGATGATTTCGTATGTTCCTTTTTATAAAAGTTTCAAATAACATCTTACATTTTTTATCTTTAATTAATTCAACATCGAGCTATCAAAATGTGAACGAGTTACTTGAGCCGAATCAGCTTGACGTTGAGTTGCCTTGTTTTCTCGGCTTTGATAGCTTTTTCGAAGTTTCTTTTTATAAAAGTTTTTTAACAGTCCTAAAATTTACAAATTTAAATAGCATGATATCAAATTATCAAAATGTTAGCTGGGACTTGAGTCGTTCCAGCTTGAGCTTTTATACGAGCAAATATTCAGCGTTTATCCAACTTCAACAATATTAAGCTAGGCCTTATGCCATCTAACGAGCTTGAGCATAATCGTATTGATTTTTTAAGGAGTTAATAATTTATACAAACCGAGCTTTGAGTTGCAAGTTGTTTCGATAGCTAGCTCTATTTATGAAAGTCATTTTTTATCTGTATTTTTCCAAAATACACGTACATAAAAAGCATTCATATATCATTGTATATTTTTCTAGTTACAACTATAGTGTTTTTACCATACATGGGTACAAAGCCGTGTGCAGTAGTTGAATGCAATTGATTGCATGTTTTTATTCAACTATATTTTTAATGGATCTATCGTGTTGAATGCAATGACCGTGTGCAGTAGTTGTGTACATGTAGGCAATGGAAGCTTAAACGAGTATCTTGGAGCACTTGTAGTAAGAAATAAGCAGTAACCATGAAGTAAAAATTAGTAAAATTCTAGCTAACGGCGTAGCCTAGGCCAAACTTGGAAATTTTGATCAGACCCTTCAACGTAAGGCACACAGTTGAATTTTGTATGGGCCATACGCTGCCTGCCATTTTTGGTTGCCAACTTATTTTTCTGTCACCTATTTAATGGAAGTAACGCTACTTCGAAAATGTTTTTCTCTTAGTTGTTTTGGAAAAATTTCTGGTGATTTTCATCAAAAAAACCAAGCTCTCCAGTCATCACCCGATTAATGTTTATCTATTCCAGATCCAGATTTGAAGATATTATAATGAAGCAAAGCTAATTTTCATGTAAGATAACTGTTAATTCTAGATTCATTTTGATTTTAGGATTAAATTCATTAACCTCTTCAGTTATGGTGGATTTATTTGTGGTTTGAACATTTAAGCCATATGATTGTCAGGGGCGGCCCGTGGGCCATTTAAAGCAAGGTAGGGCTTTGGGCCCTCAACTTGTTAAGGCCTCAATTTTTAATATAATATGGGCTTAATATAACTATACAGTTGGGCCACCAAATTGAAAAGTAGAAAGCCCAAATTGATTCCACATTCCCGTTCATTTTACGAATTTAACATTAAATAAAAAAGCCATGATTATACTTATCACTTATCTGTTGGTCGATGGTTATTTCTAGGGCAAGGGACTGACGGAGGCGGCGCTGCTGTGTAAGAACCGAAGGGTCGATGGATTCATCGTCACAGATTCCAAGTCTGCAAGTTACAACGGCTCTCTCTCTGTCTGTTTTGATGTATTAAAGATGAGGATTTCATCTGATTTCACCCACCCCTAAATTGATTGTAAGATTTAATTTGAGAAACTTGATTGTCAAATCTGAAATTCATTAATTCAAAGTCTTATAGTCCGAAATCTGAAATTCATTAACGCTTCTTTGAAGGCTCCGTCCTGTATTTTTGTGAATCTGAGAAGCGAAGGGAAAAATTTACTCACCGATCAGGCAAGCAGCCGGCTTTTCGGAACTTCTGAGCACGACCAGGACTTGAATTCTTCTGAACCTATTTTGTAGTCTTCATTTTTTCAAGGTACACTATTTTTCTTCTTATTTTAAATTTATTTGCAATTTGTGAATTTTGACTGTTCCTAATTTTTTATACTTAGGCACTTAGCTTTTTGATACCCGAGTTAGATTATTTGTGAACTTGTTTGCTACTTTTGAATTTTTAATGTCAAATAGAAATAGGAAGTATGAGTCGGGTTATTCTAAAAGGTTAAAGAAACAAAAACGAAAAGTTAAAATGCAGTCACTAAAAGGATCTTTGCTAAAATATGTAACAAACTTAAAAGATAACAATAACGAACATATGAATAGTGATGAACCTTTAAAACTAATTAAGAATTACTTAAGATATACAATGTTGCAAGAAAAATTAAATGGTTTAGTTATGTTGTCGATTGAAAAAGATTTTTTTGAAGAACTTAATTATGAATATTTAATTAAACAGTTTGTATCAAAGAAAGCAAGAAGAATAAATTTCATTTAAACATATCAACAAAAAAAAAAAAAAAAAAATTTAACTCCGCCATTAAACTTATTAATTTATTATTGCAGGTCCCAAGCTCGGGTAAAGGAGGAGGGTTTATATGTGGTTTTTGGAAAAGGCCTCAACATTTTCGTTCGCTTTAGGCTTCCAAAAACGTAGAGACGGCCCTGATGATTGTGCTGAAAACATTGGTTTAATGTCGTTGACTTTGGTTTCTTTACATCATTAGCATTTCGATATCGTATCGTGTTTTGCACATTTGGATTGGTGATTAGACGAGGCAAAATCTTTACAACTTGTTCCTTAATAATCATTTAATATTTTGATTTAATCATGAACAAAGTCACCGTTAATGACTTTCCACTAAATGAAACTAGGTCAACAATTGAATTTCTGCATCCGAACCCGGAGCGATAACTCTTTCTTAACCCCCCTTAGATATGACACCTTACTTTTCTTTGCAAATAAAGATAACTATACATGAGTTTTACATATATTTTTTATTTTCCTTTCGACATTGATCACCACTCACCAGCCAACCCTATCAATAACATAGTTCTCTTCTTTTACTTGAAATCATCGCATCATCAAATTCTAGTCGGTCTCTCTCACTCACACAATGTGTTATTATATCAACAATGCAAAATCGTTATTTATCTATTTCTTTGTTCTATCTATTAGAAGAAAGTGGTCACACTAAGACCCACACATGTGACCATTTCCAAACATCACACTAGGCAATTAGGCATTATTCTCTCCTGACGTGGTTCTCTTCCCCGCCTCGTAATCTTAGTCGGCATTCTCAACCTATCCCGCATTCTAATATCTATAATTACACTAAAAAACACTGTATTTCTTTCTTCTTTTTAATTAAATAATATTTTTTTTATACTTTTATCATTACAGTTTTCTCTCTCCACCCTATAATTTAAAAAAAGTCACTATATTTTCCAAATATTTTAAAAAAAATCACATTTTCTCTCTTCACCCTATAATTTATACTTACAAAGCACTCAAAACTTCACCCTATAATTTACGAACTTCCCTCACAAAATTTTAGGGGTTAGGATGAGAATGCTCTCATGAATTGTTTTCGGTACGAAACCCATTTAATTGTGAATAATTAGTACGCAAAAATATATATAAGGCAAAAAAAAGGACATTGAAACGCATATAGTGAAAATTTGTGGTGTTTGAACATGAAATAGTTCAAAACTAGAGATTTCAACGACATGATGCGAACATAAACAGGTTTGGGTTATTATATTCAACCTATTTAATAAATGACTCGTGCTTGAGTTGGCATGTCTTAATAAACAGATCGTGTTCATGTTGATATATTTAATCCGTTTAATTAAATATATTGAGCCAAATAAATAGGCTGATCCACTAACCCGATTAAGCGATTAACACCTTTTGCAATTTGATTATTATCCGTCAAGCTGCCAACATGCCTAACGTGTTTAGATAAATACTTTATGGGTCGTGTTTAGGCTACACGATTTTAAGTATGCGCAGGTTATAGTTGTGTATTTTACACACAAAAATATTGGTCACGTTTGAGTTGAAAACTTCAACCCGCCATGTCACACGTCAACGTTACACGATTGACGCCATCAATATTGAGTTGCCAAAAGGCAAAATCGTGAAATTGGATTGCCAAAAGTTGAACCAAGGGAAAAATTATGGTGCCAAGGCAAATCATAGATATTATTTAAGATGTACCATAACCACGTGCATTTCTTTAAGATAACGATAAATTGAAGAAATGGACAAATCCCCTCAAATCACATAAGACATTAAACAACTGTTGTATAGTTAATTTTTATAAAAATGACGTTTCGCTTTCTTTTTGGACGAATGTGGGCACATGCGTCGTCACCTTAAATATTGAAGAAATGTTAAAATATCACTTTGTGTCACACGCTTAATATGAAAATATCACTTTGTGTCACACGTTTCTTCGATCGGATACAGGTACATAACCGTTGCTATTTTTCTAAGTTATTTGAAAACTTTTACATGATAAATGGGAAAACTAAAACTAATGCTAATTAATTATCAAATGAAGCTAAAAGCAGTATATTAAAAACGAAAAATAATACTTTTTTGATATTCATCGTTGATTATCGACTGATAGATAAAAATCTAAAAATTGTCGTTTGTCCACCGTGAAATGTCATCGGTTACATCTCGTTGATAACATATTTATTCCAATGACTGGAAATGAAGGGTGATCCATTGTTAATGAACTGGCCGGTAAGTTTTGTCAGTGATTTTTTGTTTAAGTCGTTGCCCGACCTTCAATGATGGCTTCTACCTTCACCAATTAATTACGGACAAGATTACCCGTTGCTGAAAGTTATCTGAATTGTCTGTTTAAGACATGATAAAACCTATTAATAAAAAAGTGCGGTATGCAATTTGTTTATTTTCTTAAATAATTGAAATTAGTAGGTTAGGTTTCACCAATTTCCTTTATTAATACATGAAACTTAAAACTGTTTTATAGTCATGACATATAACATAGTTAAACGAGACGTATTCAAGTTTGATACGTGTGTTAATCGCATCATTTCAAACCTATTAAACATGTTCAAATAAGTTTTGTTCTGATAAATGTTATTATTCCAACCTGATTCTCTCGTGATATATATGTAGACACATGTATATCATCATCGTCCACTTAGAAGTTAGAACACTTTAATAATGTTATATTATACAATCAGAACACCGTGAAAGCCAATACAAGATATATTTTATCTTACTTTAAAATGAAAATATAAAACAAGTGGTTTATTATTTAATTATAAGATAGCCGAATTTTTAATATATTTATGATTTTAATGCAAAAGATGTTAAAATAGTTATATATATGACACCGACAACATTTTATAATTCTGTTTAAAATTAGTTTAAAGAGAAGTTAACTCCTTACATAAAAAATTGAACAATTTCACGTAGAGATTTGAAAAAAAAATCCCTCAATGTTATACACTTATTCTACCATTTCATACATTTAATAGGTTTATTTTCTTTTAACAACACATACACACACCTAAAATCTGCTTCTAAGAGACTACGACTATCCGTTGTGGTCCGCCCCCCAGCCGTGAGTGGCCCGGCGTGAGCCATGTTGGCCAAAAACGTCACAACGCCCTTGCTTCACCACTGCCGCAACTCCGAACGAGCATGCTCGCTTAGGCTAAAGCATGCTCGCTTAGGCTAAAGGAGGAAAATTGATGGGTTGGCTCGCGAATGGATGAATTCAACGGATGTAACGACAACGGGGCGAGTTCACTGGTGGCTCGATCGACAAGGGTTGAAGGGTTGGATCCAGTCAGCGCCACACTGCACGATATGATTGGATGAATTCAGAGGCCGATTTCAACGACAACAAATAGTCTAATATCCATCCACCTACTATCTATTTAGTAGGATTCGTCCCCACATCAATTTTAATGAGGATAAACATTAAATTTAATTGGGTCAAGATAACATTAGTATTTAATTGGTTGTTCCGAACACATGCTTGAATCATTAAGAGGGTTGACTGATTCAACGGTTTCAATTAGCATGTTTATAAATATGGCTGGATAGAAGGCTCTATGATTGGTTAAGAGGCTTCATTTTAGTGAACTCAAAACATTTTGGTGTTGATCGATTTAGATGTAGCATTTTAATGAATCATTTTGGGGCTACCAAATAGCAAAGTTAAAGAAATTCTAAAGAAAATGTATAATTGTTTGGCAACTTGCCCTTAAAGAAACAAAATATTAAATGCTAAAGATATAAAAAGTAAAATATTAAAATAAAGTTAGTTCAAAATTATATAATAGGAAGTATATAATTAAAAGTTGTTCATACTAAGAACATTATAAATATTGGAAGGTTAATTTATCGTATACAAGTGAAAGAGTTAGAAGAATAATGCTATATAGATTAAATGAATAACCTTCTTTATCCCGTGCATTGCTAACGTGTTTGTAAAAGTTACGTATTCACACACTTGACGTGGGGGCTGTTTGGGATTCCTTATTTTCACCTTCTTATAACTTATAAGGAGAAATAAGTTACAAATGTGTAACTTATCAACATTTTCTCTCACATAATAAGAAAACTCAAACACTTTTTTTTAACTTATCATAAGTCATAAGCTATAAGGAGGTAAAAATAAGGAATCCCAAACACCCCTGTGAAATCCAAATCCAATAAGCAAGACAACCAAATCATCATGAACATAATCATCAAATCCCAACTAATAAACATGAAATTGACTAACAAAAAGAAAAGGTTTATATGAAATGCATAACAATAAGAATGTCGTTTCTTGAAAATCTAATTGATCATCTAGTCACTGAAATATCTTTAAGTGTTAAATTTATGCTAAATAGAACTAGATAAACAAAATTGACATACTTTACCTTTTGAAACAAAGGAAAGTATATGCCAAGGCCGAGTGGACGAGGCAAGGTACATGGGTGGTGGATCGGGGTGCTGAACCGCCACATGCGACAGGGGAAGAGCGTCAGAAGAATATAACTTTAAGTGTTAAAATTACGTTAAAAGGTTATTTACAAATATACCGTCGCCTCATCTTCTTTTATCTGTATTTCAATAATGCCGTGCAGTCACATGGCACGATATCCAGGGTCGGCCCAGGGGTGTGGCTGGGTGGTCGACGGCCAGGACTGACACCCCAGGCCCGAAATTATTATTTTTTTCTGGAAAAAATTATATGTATTTTTACTAAAAACAATATTTATATTTTAATGTTTAAACGTAATTATATAACCACTTGCTTGTTATAGTGGCAAATGAGTATTACTCACAATCAAAAGGTTGTGGGTTCTACCCTCACTTGAGACATGTTTTATCCTTTTTTTCTATACAAAAGCTTTTTACACAACCCAAATTATAATAACCAAGTAAGCCCGTATAAACATTTGACTGTTTAAATCCAACAAAATACTTCTATTACTTAATGTCAAAAAAAAATTCAATTTTTTTTTGCTTTCTCAAAGGCGGCCCTGACAATATCTCCCACTAATTTAATTATTACTACTCGTGTTAGTTATTTGTTTAAATTATTTCTCAATTAAACACGATCTACCCTTCCAAACTTATGTATAAAAGGCCCTACAAAACAACCAACACGCTTCAGAAGAAAATTCCACTCAATTTGTTGAAGTTAATCGTTAACTATCAGTTAAACAATGATTTTGATCTATTTGTTGCTGATAAAGTTGGTTATATTGTTAAACAATGATTAGGACCCGTTTCTTGTTGATAATGTTAAATTGTTGGTTATATAGTTAAACAATGATTTTGTTTCGTTTGTTTACATGTTGATGGTATAGCTAATAACAACGTTTCAACCCTTTTTGGTTAATGCAAGATGGAATTCATATGACTAGCGATAGTTGATGATGATTTAAATCAAGCGAATGGTTAGACATATGTGAAATAATAAATTTTATGTGCTTACAAAGATTAGAAACATTTACAAGAAACATGAATTGAACGGACAAACTTACCGTACAAAAATTGAGTTTTAATGCTTTAAGAGGCATTCCCTATGCGGCTATGCCCTCGGGGAATAAGTTACGCTTCCTAGGGTACCTTACGGCAAAAACTTGTTGTTATATACATCACCAAATAAATGTTTATTTTAACCAATCAACGAAACCTATTCTAGCTTTACAATACCTACTAGAATACAAAATAATAATAATAATAATAATAATAATAATAATAATAATAATAATAATAATAATAATTAACAATATCATCAAAGATAAAATCATGTTTATTTACACCTATAGTGAACACATGCTTTTGTGTAGGATTTTTAAAAATACTAACTTATGAATTTGTTTTATTGAGTTTTGTATTGATTTACGAAGCAAATGTTTCGTAAATGAAACAATACTGATATTAAGTTCGTAAAATACTAGTGTATGTTGTTAAAACATGAATAAAAATTTTGGTATTGAAATTCCTCATTTTAAGTTTTTAACTTGTTTTTTTAGTTGTTCAAACTTTAAAGTGTGAGTGGCTGAGTGCTACGTGTTTTTTTCTTTTCTTTTACTTTTTTTCCCTTTTTTTCCTGTTAATTTTATTCCCTTCAGTTTTTTTTCTTCTTTTAAATTTTAACTATCAGTGTTTTGATGCTTAATATCGTGCTAACGCAACGCTACTTCCCTCCATCTAGTTTATTACTATTCATGTTAGTTTTCTGTTTAAATTATTCCTCAATAAAACACGTTTTAAATCTAGACCTATGTATAAAAGTCCTTATAAAAACAATCAACTCTTAAAGTAGAATAAAGTCTTTCATTCATTCCACTCGATGTATAATAATAATAATAATAATAGTTAAATGATCCACGTGTTTACGTTTTTTTAGACGGGTATGGGGCAAGACGCCTCGTCACCATAAATAATTGTTGCAATCTTTATATCTTGGGGCCATTTATCCCTCACTCATTTTCCTCTGATTGCCGTCTCCTTTCTCACGGTACACATTAGTTTCGGACCACATCTTCTACACCTTCCGATATTTTCGTACTAAATTCGCCAAGCATTTCTTCGTAATTATTAATTATCTAAACTACTTCTTAGATTTCAGCTACCGCATCAATTTATCTCTAACTCTGTACTGATTTTGCTATTGAGTTTTGTTGATGAACATCAGGTTTATCTATCGGTTACTTTAAGCAAGTTTTTGTGCATTTCTTTAGGTGTTAGTTAATTAATCGTTAGATTTGACTCATTTGAGCTACCGCATCACGCTATCTGTAATTATTTACTGATTTTGCTATGAAATTTTGCTGTTAGAACTACAGGTTTTCGGTCAATACTCTAAGCAAGTTTTTACGCATTTGTATAAGTGTTTGTGAATTAATTGCTCGATTTGAGTTACCGCAGTGATTCTGTACTAATTTTGCTTTTGATATTTGTTGATTAACGAAGAAGTTTTCGATCGGTTACTTTAAGTTAGTTTTTATGCATTTGTTTAAGTGTTTGTTCATTAATTCTTAGATTTGAGCTACCGTGTCACTTTATCTGTGATTCTGTGTTGATTTTGCTATTGAATTTTGTTGATGAGCAGGTTTTCAATCTGGATAGAGCTGTTGTTAAGTTATTTGGCCTAATTCAGCTCGGTTTCTTTGTTTAACGCAGTAAGCAGGTTTCGATCTCCTCTATTTTATGTTTTTCTTCACATAGATCTGATAATTTTTAAGTTACAGTAGGTTTTGTAAGTTGATTTGGTTGTTTTTAAGTTATTGAAAGCCTCGAATTCATGTAAATGAGTAATTTTCAAGTAAACGGATGCCGAGGTTTTTTAATTGTTTTGATAAGTCGTAACTTAGTTCATAATTTGATATATAGATTCGTGTGGACAAGTTAATTTAATTCGATCTGCGTGCGCGATAAAGAGGCGGTTAGGTTTTATCATGATCAATTTGATGATTGAGTAATGTGATTAGGTTCTTTTAACTTATGTTGCAGAGTAGATAATGGCTGAGACTCTGCTTCATGGCACTCTTCATGTGACTATCTATGAAGTTGATGAAATTAGTTCTGCAGGCAGAGGCAACATATTCTCCAAGGTATACCATTTGTTTTGTTCCTTTTTTACTTTTACCTACATTTGCATACGCAAACAGTACAAAATTGTAAAAAACATATGAACAAAGCAGTTTGATAATTTTTTATGTAGCATACTCTATGCTTCTTCTATATGTAAAACTATAAATTAGTGTTATATAATAATCCTTACCCAATTATGTCAAAAGCTATAACCTGCAACTATGTTGTGTGACACATATATGCTGAACAGTCGAACACCATATGTTGACGAACCCATGTATATATTTTATCAATCTTAAAAAAATCTAGAAATAAAAGAAAATGGTTATGCTTATTATCTCTTGAAATTAAAAAAAAGCATGAAGAAATTAGTTTGATTGTTCGTTTGTGTAGGTAAACAATACAAAATTTTAAAAACATACTAGTTTGATGGTTTTTCATTTTATACGTAAAACTTATAAATTATTAAAAAAATGTGATTCCTTGATAGAAAAATTCAGAAAGTTAGATGATTTGTTCCTTTTATTCTTTCAATAATTTAGTGTCATTTTATAATAATATATAGTATTTTTAATCACCAGCTTTTTAATTATCATCAATTTTCTTTTGCAGATTGTGGCTAACATAGAGGAAACTGTTGGATTTGGAAAAGGAACTCCCAAAATCTATGCAACGGTCGATCTTGAAAAGGCGCGAGTCGGGCGAACAAAAATGATCGAGGACGAGCCTGAACACCCGAAGTGGAACGAGTCTTTCCACATTTACTGTGCTCACTCAGCTTCTAATGTAATATTCACAGTCAAAGATGATAATCCCATTGGTGCAACATTAATCGGTCGCGCTTATGTCCCCGTTGAAGAACTCTTAGACGGTGAAGAAATAGACAGATGGGTTGAGATTCTAGACGAAGACAAAAATCCCATAAAAGCTGGTTCTAAAATCCATGTAAAACTACAATATTTTGATATCACACAAGACCGTAACTGGAACCGTGGCGTTAAAAGTGCTAAATACCCCGGTGTTCCATACACGTTCTTCGCTCAGAGACATGGATGTCGGGTTTCTTTATATCAAGACGCACACGTCCCTGATAATTTCATTCCCAAAATACCCCTCGCTAACGGAGAATATTACGAGCCACATCGATGTTGGGAGGATGTGTTTGATGCGATAACTAGCGCGAAGCACTTCATTTACATCACTGGGTGGTCGGTTTACACCGAGATAACTTTGATACGCGATTCGAGGCGACAAAAACCGGGAGGTGACGCCACACTCGGTGAGCTTTTGATAAAGAAAGCAAACGAGGGCGTTCGCGTTCTTATGCTTGTGTGGGACGATCGAACGTCTGTTGATATACTTAAGCGAGACGGGTTAATGGCGACACATGATGAAGATACCGAAAACTATTTCAAAGATACCGAGGTTCATTGTGTTTTATGCCCGCGAAATCCAGATGACGGTGGAAGTTTCATTCAGGACCTTCAAATTTCCACCATGTTCACCCACCACCAGAAAATTGTGGTGGTGGATGCTGCCACGCCTGGCGGCGACTCAACGAGCCGCCGCGTGGTTAGTTTTGTTGGTGGCATTGATCTCTGTGATGGACGGTACGATACTCAGTTTCATTCGGTTTTCAGAACACTCGATACCGCCCACCATGACGATTTCCACCAACCGAACTTCACGGGTGCCTCGATAACCAAAGGTGGGCCTCGCGAACCGTGGCATGATATTCATAGCCGACTCGAAGGACCCGTCGCGTGGGATGTTTTGTTTAATTTTGAACAACGATGGAGAAAACAAGGCGGGAAAGATATTCTTGTTAATTTGAGAGAACTTGATGACGTATTACCACCGTCTCCCGTTATGTTTCCGGATGATCAAGAAACGTGGAACGTGCAAGTGTTCCGATCGATTGATGGTGGGGCCGCATTCGGTTTCCCGGATTCTCCTGAGGATGCGGCTAAGTCAGGTCTAGTGAGTGGGAAAGATAATATAATCGATAGAAGCATACAAGACGCGTATATTCACGCAATACGAAGAGCGAAACGTTTTATCTATATTGAAAACCAGTATTTTCTTGGAAGCTCATACGCGTGGGAGTTTGATGACGTTAAAGGCGAAGATGTGGGTGCGCTGCATCTTATACCGAAAGAGCTTTCGTTAAAGATTGCTAGTAAGATCAAAGCGCACGAAAAGTTCACGGTTTATGTAGTGGTCCCGATGTGGCCCGAAGGTATACCCGAGAGTTCTTCGGTTCAAGCGATATTGGATTGGCAAAGGCGGACTATGGAGATGATGTATAAAGATATTGTTCAGGCTCTTGAAGCTGAGGGGCTTCAAGATGACCCGAGAGATTATTTAACTTTTTTTTGCCTCGGGAACCGTGAGGTGAAGAGGAGTGGGGAGTATGAACCATCTGAACAGCCCGACGCAGATTCTGATTATTTGAAAGCGCAAGAAGCTCGAAGGTTCATGATATATGTGCATGCCAAAATGATGATCGGTGAGCGTATTGAATCCTGTTGATGATTAAATAGGTCGTGTTCAGGTTGACCTGTTTAACTTGTTTAGCTAGACATGTCAGCCTACTAACCTGATTAAGCACATATTTATTGCAACCCAAAATTTGATTAACACATTTACAATTTGGTTATCATGTGCCAACTCGTTCGGCACAGTTTAGATAAATGGGTTAAATGGGCCGTGTTCGGGTTGATCTGTTTAACACATTTGGTTAAACAGGTCGACCTCGTTTATGACATGTTAACCCATTTTTTACAACCCACAAACTCGATTAACGCGCTTACAACTTGGTTATCACCCGCTACCCGTTAGACATGTTTAGGTAAATGGGTTAAACCGGTCGTGTTTGGGTTAGGGCTGGATTTTTTTGACACAAATAAAATTATAAAAATATGAGTCCTGTTTGGGTTGAACAGCTCAACTTGCCAACCCGCAAGCCTTCAACCCGATAAGATTGACACCCATAAAAGCATTTCAAATGGTTGGAGCGGGCAAAGATGTATTTAAATGCTTTGAACCTCTTGACTCGTATTTAAATGCTTTGAATCTCTTAAATTGTCTTAATCTGAAAAAAAAAAGATAACACATTCATAATTGTGTTGGTTCAATCCAGTCCCAACTACACGTTTTGATCCATACTTTGAAGTTACCCGTTTTGACATATTTAATACATAAAAAACTTTTTACTTTTTGATGATTTTTTGTATTGATTATTGTAAAACTAATCAGAAGTTACTAAACACAGTTGACGATGAATACATAATAATCGGATCTGCAAACATTAACCAACGGTCCATGGACGGTGCACGTGACTCTGAAATAGCCATGGGTGCGTACCAGCCATACCACCTATCAACCCGAACCGAGCCTGCACGGGGTCAGGTTCACGGGTTCCGTATGGCTCTATGGTATGAACACTTAGGCATGCTAGATGACACATTCCAACTCCCTGAAAGTACCGAGTGTGTGAAAAAAGTAAACCAAATTGCTGAACGCTACTGGGATCTTTATGCTAGTGAGAATCTTGAACAAGACCTGCCCGGTCACTTGCTTCGTTACCCCATTGGGGTTGCTAGTGAAGGTAATGTGACCGAACTGCCTGGAACTGAGTTTTTCCCGGATACAAAAGCTCGGGTTCTTGGTGGTAAAGTGGATTACCAGCATTTCAAATAGTTGGTCGTTTAAAAAAAAAAAAATAACAAAAATGAATATAATATGGGTATAGAAGGAGGTAGAGGGTTCTTGTTCAAATAGAGAAAGCATGAAGCTTCTCTTATCTTCTTCGTTTCTCTCTAATTATTCTACCTTAAAGGCATACTAACCTTCTTTATATTCACCACCGATCACCGCCATAAACACACATACATACAACAATGGCTATGCGTCGTTTAATCCTCAACAAGCTCACTCTCACTCACTCTCAAAGATCACCAGCTCTCCAAACACTCACATGCACCTCTCAACTCCTCAACCGTTACTCCTCTGCCACCGCCCACCACGAAAAACCCGAAACCAAAGAGGTGTCCGTCTCCGAGTCCACCAAGAAACCTAGATCGTTTTCTCCACGTAGGCGCCGTAGGAGATCACTTTGGTCGCCCGAGAACAATAATCAAAATTTCTCTCCTCTCACAGGTTAGACTCTTATGACTAAACAAATAAGAATCACCGACCAAAGTATTAAAAAAGTTGAATAATACTCGTTACACCTAATCCATGCCCAGGATTACGATTTATTACTATTGGTCCTACGGGGCCCATTTAGGTATCTAAGTGTTGCGGTATTTCAGTAATTGTTGCCTTGTTGGGCTTGGTTTTAGTTTTTTCGTTAAACAAAATTAGCCGTTAGAAAAAACAAAAAAAAAAAAAAAAACCGAACTACTAAGTTTTCCCCTTTCAATAATGAATCAATCAAGAGCATGTTTGAGATTGAGTTTAAAAATGCTTATTGGTTTATTGAGCTTTTCAAAAAGCCATTAAGTTAAAATTTGTTTAACAATTACAAAAATATTTTTTATTTCAGTTTTTTGAAAAGTTAAAAGCAGTTTTTTTAAAGCCAGAAATTCTAGAAAAAGCCTATAAGCCAATAAACATTTTTCAAAATCAATCTCAAACATGCTCCAAGTCTTTTACCATCCTCTTACAATATATACCTACATATATTTGAGTTTAACCGGTAATCGCAAACAGGCACATGAGAGGGAAAGTCATTATTTCATCGTTTTTGGGTTGAAAATTTAACAATACAATATAATGTAGATTAGCATATGTGATAAGATTACCACCTAGACTTTAGAGTCGTTTATCGGTGTAGTGTGCATTATTCACAAGGCCGTCCCGAAAATCATTAGGAATTTTTGTGTCAAAGGCGATACAAAATTTGGGCGTTAAATAAAATATTTCTTTTATTGAGTTTAAATAATTAACTTTTTAAATAGTTAACTCTTTATTAATCACATGATCACATCACTAGAACAATTTTACATTTCTTTTACTTTTATTTCTTGACCGAAACCAGGATTAGGGAATGCGATTGTGGAAGCGGCAACAAACATGAACAGATTGCTCGAAAACTTATCACCGTCTCGTCTGGTAAGGCGATTCAAAGAGAAAGATGAAAGCTACAACATCAAGTTTCAAATGCCCGGGTTATCAAAAGAGGATGCGAAGATCGCAGTCGAAGATGGGATGTTGTTCATCCGAGGTGAGCATAAGGACGAGGAAGAAGGATCCGATGATGATGAATATTGGTCGGCCGCCACCTACGGCTATATGACACCAGTCTGATGCTGCCGGAAGACGCTAAAGTGGAGGAGATCTCGGCGGAGATGAAGGATGGAGTGTTGCATGTTATTATACCAAAAGATGAGACCAAGAAGAAGCAGATCAAGGAAGTTCATGTTGGCTAGTTTTTCTAATATGTGAATGTGTGTGGATGTATTATAAAGCTGAAAATTCAATAAAAGGTTTAAGGAGAATAAGTTAGCGACTCAAGTTATATTTTTATGTAATTATAATACTTGAAATATGACTTGATATGTATTGCTAAAAGTTACGTGTTTGTAGCATTTTAATAGATCAATAGCAGAACTCATTCTGGTTCTAGAAAAATAAAACATAAATGAAGGTTTTAATATTTAAATGTTGTAGTACAAAGTTAATTTTAATTATGTAGCTATACAATTTGTAGTATACAAAGAAGTGTTTACTTATTTGTGACTTAAAACTTTAGTATTTGTTTACTTACTATATTTCATCTTTTATTAGAAAACTCGTGGGTGTATGCTTCGTTTTAACTCTAATACTAAAATCATTTTTGTACTTAAACTAAGTTATATTATGTATCAAACGTACCCTATGCTAAACACTAAACATTGTGTTGGGAATTATATCATGTGCCACTCACAAGTTAACGGTATCTTTGTAACAATAATTCCTTTTCTTATTTAAATTAAAATTAGTTTATCTTTATGAAAATAACTTTATTTTATCTTTAATAATTACAACAAAATCAAAAACCGTAGCTAGCATATCTTTATATGCTCTCCTCTTATAATTTTCCCCCTCTTCTCGTAGCCAAAATGCATTTTAGGCTGTATGTTGGCAGCAATTTAGCTAGCCTCTAAACAAACGCAAACAATGCTATGTTCTTCTTCATTTAAATTTTAATAAACACGAACACAAGCACTTAATTTATTGAACAAATATATATTTGTGTTCTTTGCGTTCTTTTAAAAACTAGCATGTCTGTGTTCATTTATGTTCGTATGTTTATGTTTCCGTTCGTTTAGAAATGATCACATTTAAATGAATACAAACAAACAAATATAAAACTTCAAGTACATTAATTAATTAAAAAAACAAACAAATATAAATGAATCAACAATAAATAAACAGACACAAACATACCAATATAAACAAATATATGTTCTTACGAAATTAAAAAGATAGACACACAAAAACGTGTGTCATTAAAAAGATCACAAACATATATCCGTCTTTTTCTTTTTTATTTTTTATGCCATTAAAAAAATAACACAAATATATCCCGTGCTATTCTTTTTTACTTTTTATGACATTAAAAAGATAACATACAAAATTAGGTGTCATTATTTATTTAAATTTCATAAAAGATGACAATTTTTTATGACACTCGATTAATTTTACATGTCATAAAATCAATGTATGTCATAGTTCGCGTGCCATTAAAGCCTAGTTATCTTGTAATGCATATATGAACGAACATAATCAAATGTTTACCAACAACATGGTGTTCATGTTCGTTCGTTTATTTACTAAACAAACATATATACAAGCTTTCTGTCGAACAATTTATGAACAGTTCACTGAATGTTTGATTCGTTTACATGCCAAAATTTAGCTCCATTTTGGTAGCAATTTAGCTGCATTTTGAAAAGAGAGGGAATAATAATTACAAGATCGATGAGAGCCTATGAATATATGTTAGGGTTTTAGCTTGAGTCATGTTGTAAACAATAAGAACAAAATAAAATACACTAGTTGTAACAATAAGAATAAAAAAAAAGTTATTGTAGTAAAAATAAACTAATGTTAATTATCTATATATATATATAATTTTAGGAGACATGGTGTTTCAAGGATTATATCATGTGATTCATAATTTTGTACCATATATTTCTCTATCTCACCCACTGTTACGTACATATTTTTTTACTAAATTAATGGTTTTCATTTTTTAGCAATTTTTGATTGTTTTAGTGTTATATATACCTTTAAATATGTAATTTGTTTAATTAGTTCTGTTATCGTAATGAATGTAATTGAAATTAAATGCATTCGTGTTGACTCGTTGCGCAACCCTCGAGTTTTACTGAATAGATGCCATTTTAAATATGTTTTTTTATTCATAGACAGTAGTGAACGTAAGCAAAACCGACCAAATTTGCGCCAACTTGCCGCTTCAACGCCTAGGTTTTACTGACTGAATAAACGTCATTTTAGATATGTTACTTTTTTTGTATCATATACCGTAACAGAGGTAACAAAAAATGACCTAATTCGCGTCAATTTGCTACTGCAATACTCAGGTGTTACCGATCGAATAAACATTATGTTAAGTACGTTACATCATTCTCATAAGCTATATGAGTTTCTTTTGATTTAGTTCCGGTGCCGTAACCAAATTATGGACGTTTACTAATTTAACTTTTTAGTATCGTAACAAAGCAAAGTGTGTCGCTAATTTTTAAACCTTATTTCTTTTTATAAATTAGTGTCGGTATCATAATGAACTTAGCTCATAACAACTGAGCGCATTTTAATGCATCGCCACAACACGGCGGGTGCAAAACTAGTTAGATATAAAAGCGAGAACTATAATTACAAAAATACCCATGTGAATGATACATATAAGTTAACATAAAAGCTAAAGAAGGAATGGAATAAAGGGGGAATGGAATGAGAGAAGGAATGGAATGGACAAGAGAATAAAATGAATCATTACCATTCCTTTGTTTTGTTTGGTTAACCTATATGAATGAAATGAATTATTGTTTTATGTCGTTTGGTATCCAAAAAAATTGTAGGAATGAAATAGAAATAATAAAAATACTCTTATCTCAAAATAATTTTTTTACCAAAATAAAAAAAAACTACATTGGCGACGGTGGTGGTGGTGGTGGCGGTGGTCAGGCGGCAGGGGTGACGGTATGGTGGTGGCGGCGACAGCGGCGGTGTTGGTGGTGGCGATCAGGTTGTGGCGGCGGCGGTGGTGACGATGGTAGTGGTGTTGGTTGATGCTGTTAAGTGGCGGTGTTGTTGAGAAAGTAGGGTGAATAAGGAATGAAATGAAAAAAAGAAAGGGGGTTTGAAGGAATGGTTTTGATAGAATGAGATTCTATGTGTAATGGATGATTCCATTCCATTGAGCAACCAAACATCACTTTTTGCATTCCCACGTAATGAATCATTACATTCTCCCTGTTATTGTTGCATACAAAACGCTACCTAAATGACTAAAAAATGTCAAAATAAAGTATTTTTACATGAAAAGGGGAATCTGAATAACAAATCACAACGACTAACGAGTCCTTAAATCAATATTCAAAACCCTAATTTATTAAGATTTTGTTAACTGAAAATAACTAAACAATACTATTTGATAGTTTTGCTCAACCTAAGATTATCTCTAATGAGCCTGTAGGTTCAGTGGCGGACCCAGGATTTTTTGTCAATGAGGTTCCAATTTTTTCGGTTTACAAAATTTTTCGGGTCGGTCGTTATTCGGGTCGGGTCGAGGCGAGGAACATAATAAAACACGGAACTATGGTGTCATTGGAAACGAGTAAGTAGAAAGAATCTAAATTAGAAACTAGATGAAACATACACTTTTAATTCATACCCGAAAAACATGAACGTAATCTATATATATGGTCTTACATAATTGACCAAAACATGAAAAAATAACTCTAACACAAATAAATGATTAATTATAATATACATACACAAAGTAAATAATAAAAGAATATGCAAAATCCATGTTAACATTATATATGTTGCATGGTGATAATGACTATATGAGAGAAACTAACAAAAAGCACAAATACCCTAACTGAATAACTAAGACTAGGATATTAAAAAAACAACAAAAAAGGAGTATGGTGGGGCTTGAACCTACAACCTCTCACAAGTAAAACAAGGGACTTTCCACTGTACCAGTTCAATCCTAATAGTATGGGTTCCAAGTATTAATTTTTATGGGGTCCTTACAAAATTTAATATACCGTCTCTAAGTAATTTTTAAAAAACATCGGTGTCCCGGGACCCCGATCGGACCTATGTGGGTCCGCCCCTGTTTAGGTTAGAGGCCCTTGAAAGCCCTTAGATGTCCTTGTTATTGGAGAGTGTTCATTCATAGAAGTCCTTAGGTAAAGTGCCCTTACACAACGGCATGTGTTTGTCTCGGTTTCTATGAAAAACTGGGACCAAAGTAAAAATAAAATATTTATTTAAATATTGTGTGTAATAAGTAGGTGATGAAGTGGAAATTAAAAAGGTTAAGGGTATTTATAGAGTTGGAGATGAAATTAAAGTTTTTAGTATTTGTAAGAATATTATGTGACTGATAAGAACGCCTAATGACGCTCATAACATTGTGGATAGTCTAGCATCCCTGTTCAATACCATGAAGCATGGGTTGCATTTAATGCATTAAAGTAATGAAAACCCTTCACATGAAGAAGGCTAACATTTGTACCACGTACCTTTGATCAGTTATTATAATAACCAAACTTTTGTATTAGATAACAAATGAATAAATATATATATGTATAATATATAAGATAATAATAATAATAATAATTTACGTTTAGCATAATATACTTGAAAATCTTGGTTAAATAAATAAATAAAATTAGAGTGTTTTATTTGAAAAACATCAAAATAAATTAGAAAAAAAGATATGATAAAGGACTAAAGTTGTCATTTTCTCAAACCCAAATTGTCTCAAACCCAATTTGAAACCAGTAAGCTTAGTATTCTTCTCCGCAAAAAACGAAGCTTCGATCTCGATCTTATCCTTAACACTCATAATCTGAAGCTCAAATTTTAAATAAACCGAAATTTAGGGTTTAGAACTCGTTTAAATACTACAACAAATCCCTTCATCCAGAAACCTAAATAACCCTTCATATCACCATCGATCACCCTGCCGCTCCTCGTTTCTTTTCCGAATTAAACCACCACCACCGCTAACGGTTGCTGCCGGAGACGACTATTACCAGCCAGACGCGTTCTTGAGTTACGCCACTTGCCGACGAACCGTCATGTACCGTGTGCCACCGACCGCCACAAGTCAGACGCCACCAGCGTCTTCGCTAGATCGCACCTAGTTTCGGTGACATACGTCGTGCATCGCCCCTCGTTTCAGTTTTCCGTAAGCATCGACCGTTCGAGTTCGAGTTTCACCTTCTATTTGTTCTGTTCGAAGAACCGTCTCGTTTCCGTGCGTTGCCAACTTTGTTCTTAAATAGAGGTAATAGTCGGCTCCCTCTCATCTAGTTCGCATGCCCCATTAATTTGTTTGAGTACGGCGTCTATGATCGTTGATTTGTTTCGGCGATGGACACTTTTAAATATGAACTGTATCTGAAAATTTTAATATGACTCATGCATGCATGATATAAGAGAAATGAAATCAAGAGCCTTTGTGTGATTCGTTTTGTTATGTTGGTTGTTGAAAGACTACCTGCAACTATATTTATTTGATTGGCAAAAGTTAGCGGAGGCTCTTAATAATTAGTATGAATGGCTCCTACAGCCACCACGTATAACCTTTAAATCAATTTAGAAAACTTAGATATTTTTAATAATAAATTAAAAATGTTAAAATCTTGATGATTAAAAGTAAATAAACACATAAATAGATAATAATTCTAAGTTCAGGTTAGTTTATTCCGCGTACTTCCTTTATAATTATAAGTAGAGGTTTTAAATTAAAATTATATAACTAGTTATATTATGGAGGCGTAAACGTGTTCGAGTAATTACTAAAACGAACATACCACAATACATTATTTCTATATAAATCATGAATTTTGAAAAGTGTTCGTCCCGGAAAAATCAACGAATCCGCCAAATTAGTTATAATAATACATCTAATTCAAATTATAATCAACCATAGGTCATCGTAAGACGTGTTCACACTTAGATTCTGTTGCCCGTGCTTTGCTTGTTGACTAAGGTACGGATTCTGTTTTTCTTCACTCATAGTATTGGTTCTAGTCCATTTTATATTCGATGTCCGTCACTTCGTAGTGCGGATTTTTGTTATCTAGTTCGGTTTATTCGTATGATATGGTTATATTAATTTTATAGCATGCAATAGGTTATATATATTTTGAATTCATTATTGCATGTTCCTGTTTAAATATCTTTTAGTTATACGACTTTAGTTCAGTACTCTGTTACCCGAGCATTTCTGACTTATCGTTGGGGCGTCAACGACATGGCACTTATCGTGACAGTGCGTAATCAAAGTTCACGGCGTCTCTGAAAGTACTCATGTAGTACCTTGGCCACTTAGAGGCGAATAGATCGATCTTAGCTCCGACTCCTGACTCCTGACTTCTGTTTGAGATGGAACAATGTGTGCACGCCACCCACACCGTCTCCTTGGTGCATGGACTAGCTAGCTGTATACCCCTCTGTTTAGGCTCTGGGTGCTTCCGTATTACACGACCTATTTATTTTAACATCATCGTCGTGTATATTAGTAATTATATTTTGTTTCGCTATATTTCTGGTCCGTTTTGATATGTGTATATGCATTTGGTTAAATTTGAGTATATTCAGATTACGTCCCGATCGTGTATCGGATTATGTTTCGCATCTAATTATAGTTCGGTCTAAAACGTGGTTTTATATCCGCAATAGTTTCAGTTTTATTTCAGTATGTGTTTTGTCTTATGTATGCCTTTACCTGTACTATTGTTCTCTCCGTTACTGGGCAATTTTTGGCTCAGCCGTATTTTCTTGTTTGTGTCTGTCTTATTTGCTAACAGGTAATTCGGGAAATCGGGGAGATCAGTGATGAGAGTAAAATGAAGCTCAAGAATAAGGACTTGATTTAATTTTCTTTTATTTAAGCATTTAATAAATTTGACTTAGAATTTCTTTCAGTGTTTTTAACTCTTTTGGTTGCCATGGTGAAGAAACACTAAGTGACCCAGTACAGATTATAGATAATCTGGGGGTTAAGTAATGTTTCCCACGAATGAGGTCTAGCTGAGAAGGCTGCTCTTCAGGAGACCTGCAAAACAAACACCGTAAGCTCGTCACTGAGAAGGGGGGGGTTCCTCCTTGTGACCACCCTCCGGCGTGAGAATCAGACTAGGTTGCTCTGAATATAAGTGTATATTAAGAGATTGCTAGATAACTGGATAGCATATGATCTTACCATTCCAAGATGTTGGAGTATTTATAGCCGAAGGTAGGTTTTCTAGAAGGTACAGCCGGCTGAATAGTATTCCTGTTCAACCAACAGTGGATTACGCACAGGCCATACTGGTTGGTGGGTAGGTTACGGCCAACAGTAACAAAGTCGGCTGCACTATTCCACCAACTGTAGACTATGCACGTCCCACTTACTGTGGATTGTACGCAGGCCATGCTGGTTGGTGAATAGGTTACGGCCAACAGTAACACTATTCCACCAACTGTAGGCTGCGCATGCTCCACAGTAAGGGTTGGTGAGTAGGCAGCGGCTAATAGTGACAAACAGTACTAGAGGGTGCTCCTCCTCGCACTGTTGTCGGTGAGCTGTCACCCTGTGATTGGCTCATGGGCTGTTCTGGTCAGATCGTCTGTCCTATCCATACCTTGGTAGGTATGGTACAAAAGATCTTTCAGAATCAGACTGGCTCATTTGGGCGGGATTGTTCCCGCCTTGCTCATTCCTTCACGTGACTGCTGAAGTAGCTAGTGTCTTGTGCGTGTAGCCCTGCTGTCTGCGGGTAGCCTTCCCTGATGGCTTGTATCCGCAACTGCGGGAACAGGCGGGGTACTTCACCATTGGGAGGCTTTCCCTGCGTGTACAGCTTGCGTACTGCGCGTAAGATTCTATGAGCATGGTGGGTCCTGCGGGAGCAGATGGCCTTTGCGCAGACGTCCCTGTTCAAGGTGAGTCTTGCGGGACCAACTGGTCTCTGCTGGGACCTACCTCTTCAAGTCCCCCGAGTCCAATGTTCTTCTCACGAATGTTTAATAAAGTGAGGTGAACTTTTGGACTTTAAGCAAGGGGTTTTGAAAAGGGTTTAGTTTTAAGGTTCTCCGTGGGGATTCTTCCCGCGGGTTTCCTAATGTCACTTGCAAAAATTCCTGATTTTTTTTTTGCTTGATCTTTGGGTATGATGCGGGTAGGTATGTAACCTTCTCGCAAGTCAGGAGCGTGGAGTCTCACTTGTGTGGATTCTCCTTGAGGTTTTAGTGGTTTTGAACATAGTGATCAATTATGTTTAAACCACCAATTCCATCCTGGAGCCTCAAACAATGTAGTTCTCGACGTTCCCGCTATGCGGGGATGTTATTTCCGTTTCCGCAAGCATTGCCCAGAAGATCCTTCTTGGTTTCAATTCCCTGCGGAGCGCTAGGTACGTGAAGGGTTTTGCCTGAACACTGTACCCGCGCTCGTCTTACGGTTACTTTACTTTCAAGGTGCCCCTGGCATCAATTCCCTGCGGGTGCTAGGTATGTGAAGGGTTTTGCCTTAACACTGCACCCGCACCCGTCTTATAGTTACTTTGTTGCCGGGGTATTCTTGGCTTCAATTCCCTGCGGGTGCAAGGTATGTGAAGGGTTTTGCCTTAACACTGTACCCGCGTCCGTCTTATGGTTACTTGGTTGCCAAGGTAAGGGGTGTTTTCCCGCTTACTTTTGAATCTTTTTGAATTTTGAAATTCAAAAGGTTGGTAAGGATAAGAACAATCCAAACATCTGAAACGTCGTGCGACAGTTTCTTCTGACTGTGTCAGGACGTGCAGGAAGTTATGGTGACGTGACAGAACATGGTCATTCCAGTCGCTTTTTCAGGCGCGTGGGCGTGTTTTTTCGGGCGCGTGGCCGCGAAGTTACTGGCACGTCCTTTCAACAGCTGTTGCCAGCTTGCTTTTTGCCACGTGTCATAGTTTCATTGCACTGTCGATTTCTCTCTCCTCCGCATTAAATTCACCGCATTAATTGCGATTACTATATAAAGGGGGAGAGGGTTATTTGCAATTCACACTTTCACCTCTCTTCTTCTTCTTCTTACTGATTTCCGGCAAATACTCCCCTTTTTCAGGCAAGCATTTTCCCGAAATCACTCTTCTTTCTGCAAAAATGTCTTCTCATGATGCTGAAGCTGTAGCCGACGATAGGAGTACTGCTGGCGAGTGCCAGTGTGCTCTACCTGTCGATCAGTACCAGTACATCGTCAGGAAGTTCATGCTCGAGTCCCTCGAGCCTGAGTTTCCTGAATCTCACCAGACTGTGTACGATGCCCCCAGTGGCAAGATCGGGGTATATGCCGCATTCTTTGTGTATGGAAACCTTAGGTTCCCATTGACAAAGTTTATGTACCGTGTCCTGGAGAGGCACGGGGTGCACCTGACCGAGGTGCATCCGATGGCGATTGCCAAGGTCCGGCACTTCGAGTGGGTGTGCCGGATTCTGGGTATTGAGCCCTACGTGGACCGCCTGATGACCTTCTATACTTGGAGGTGCGTCCAAGGGTGGTACACCCTGACAACCCGTATTAAGGGTTTAAAGATCTGCGTGACCGAGCGCAGTCTCCGATCGTGGAAGCGGGAGTTCTTCTACATCTCTGCCCGCGCCATCCCCATTGCTATGAAGTTCAAGAAGGGTCAAGCGCTTCCGAGCCTTCACGCTTCCAGCTACCAGGAGGCGGAATGGTTCGCGAAGATATCCCGGGTCCAATCTCCGGTTTACCGGTTTGCGGAGTCCGGGATGGTGCTGCTGGGGATGAGCCGGGTATGGAAGGATGCGTCTCGGTTTCCTATCCTTCTCGAATACGGTTTGAACTCTATTCCTTATGGTATGTCTTGTCTTTCTTGCTGATATTAGTTTATTTTCTAACTGTTTCTTTTCTTTCAGAGGGGAATAATTTGGAGTCGCTCCTGTTCCCGCGGGAAGCTGACAGTCCCGTGCGGGTGGGCACTCGTGCTCTGGACGACAATGAGTTGCCCATCCTGGAGCAAACGGCGGATAGGTTTGTGGAGGTCTATCCGCCGGGCCAAGAGATCCTGAGCCACCGGCGGCCAGGTAAGGAGATATTTTATCCCGAACCCCTCAATGCTGTACCCGCTGTTGGAAATCCTTACATCCTCTTCTTCTGAGGAATCCGCAGATGGTCCTCCCCTTGTGCGGAAGAAGAAGACTGCTGCCGGCGTGAAGGGGAAGGAGAAGGCCTCCACAGCTGATCCAGTGGTTCTATCTGACACGGAGTCAGATAGTGAAGAGGTGGCGGGGAAGCCCGTTGGTGAGAAGACCACTGCTCCGGAGGCTACGACCGTTACCTCTGGAGAACCAACGAAGACGACGGTGACCGGTACCAAGAGGCCGGCTCCATCGGGTTCCTCCCCGCCCGTCCGTACGTTCAGGGTCAAGAAAACCCGTAAGTATAATCATAATGCCTTTGTAGATTTGTCACTTCATAATTTTCTTTTAACACTTTCTTTGTGCAGGCGTGGATGTTGACGCAATCCGGGGTGAAACGCAGGGGAGTACCTCCTCGCCAATGACGGTAGGCTCGGTCAGCCTTCCTGAGGCGTCGACCCAGTCGCCTGCGCCTGCATCCGCTGGTCCAGTTGCTCGTCCCGTCGAGCCAACTGTTCCGGCCGAGATGACGTCACCGCCGGCCGTGAGTGCGATTTTTACAGCATCCTTCACGGAACCGGCGGTTACTGCTGCTTTTGAGGAGGCGGCGACCGCGGCGGAGACCACGACGGCGACCACGGCGGCTGCCACCATGCCCGCGCCACCGGCACCGACAGCCGGACCATCAGGTACGCGCAGGGCTTCCCGCCGATCTTTGCCACCTTCCCATCTGCCTGACCTGTTGGATGGATTTCCTTTAGGTTCAGGTGATGGGTTTGGCGGATATCGGCCTGTCATTGACCCTACAGGTGCGTAGGGTTCCTTTGTTTTTCCCCTTTTTTTTTTATCATCTTTTCCTTACTGTCTTTGTTTCTTTTGCAGTGTCGGATTCCAATGAAGTGTATGTTCCCCGATGGAACATACGCCGAGGAACAACCCTTCGTACCCCTGTGGAGTGCGTGGACTGGGCTCGCCACGCTGCTCCTCATGGTGCGTTGGGGGAAGCCATGGCTAGCTACCAGGAGGGTAGGCTAACCAATGAGCTTCGGGTTCTCCAGGCCCGGATGCAGCCGCGCATCGAGCTGCTTTGTCGTGAAAACGACAAGTTGAAAGCAGCTCGCGCCAAAGACGTATCTGAAGCGCGTGCTCTCCGGGAGGAGAACCAACAGCTGGCGGCAGCTGCCGCCGCCAAGGAGAAGGCCTTCAAGGCCCTCGAGGTTGAAGTTCAGGCGCGACTCGAGGCCCGTTCCAAGGCTGCCCAAGCTGTGAATGAACAGCTTCGGCTGGCCAGGGAAACTGCGCGAAACGCAACCGAGAGGGCTGCCCAGGCTGAAGCCGTTGCTGAGCCTCTGCGTTTGGAGAATGAGGAGCTGAAAGGCAAATTAGAGGCTCTCCAACGCGCTCATGATGCCTTGGCAATGGAAGATGCCAAGAAACTCCAGGAAATCCTGGACCAGAGGGGGGTGCTTGACCAAACCGAGCGGAAGCTTAAGGGCGTCGAAGAGGCTGCCGCTAAGGAAGTTTTACTTGCCAACCTTAACAAGAGCGAAGCCGAACGCGCCCATACCGAAGCTCAAGCTGCCCTCCAATGGCTTCTTCGAGAAGCGTTGCCTCAGGTATGTTTAGATTTATCTTCACGCATTTCTTTTGTAAGAAAAGGTTCTAATACTTGTATTTTTTTCTTTGTAGGTTGTGCGTCGGGTCTTTTCAGAGACCTCCTACGATGATGCTATGACCGCAGCCCTCAACGCTTCTCATGATGATGGGGAAAAAGCCGGCTTCATGCTTGGTCTAGGGTTTGTTGAGAAAGGCGTTCCGCCTTCCAACTTCCCTTTGTTCGATATGGATACCGAAGCCATTTACGACCAAGCATTGAACCAATACGCCGCCTTCCCGCATCCAGTGGTGGAAAAGGTGGATGAAGTAGCTGTTGCTGATGATGGGTTAGCTGTCCTCAAAGCTTTCCTCGAACCACCCCGTTCTTCTGACGGAGCGGGTCCTAGTGGAGGCGGCCCTGAAGCTTGACCCCGAAGATCCCTTTCCACTGCTTAGACTTGTATAGATTCTCTTCTAGGCGGGTAGTAACCCGGCCATTCTTGTAATATATTACTGAAATATAAATCTTTTTGCGTATAAGATTGTTATTTCCTTCTTTGGATTCCTTGCTTTATAAACTCATGACTTGCATACTTAGTTTAAGTTAGCAATTTTCCAAGTGTTCTAGAATAAGTTAACCTCTTGAACGTGGTTGATGATGGGTTAAAGTTTCGCTTCCTCTTTCGTGATTGTGCGGGTAGAACCGTCACTTGCACTTGGTAGGATGGCTAAACTTTAACCTTTATCTGACCTGCGTGCAGGTTTTCCTCATTTCTAAGTATTTAGGATAAGTTAACCTTTGAACGTGGTTGATAGTGGGTTAGAGTTTCGCTTCCTCCTTCGTGATTGTGCGGATAGAACCGTCACTTGCACTTGGTAGGATGGCTAAACTTTACCCATACCTGACCTGCGTGTAGGGTTTCCTTTTTTCCTTGTATTATTTTTTTTTTTTATTTTTTTTTTTTTTAGGATAACCTTTGAACGTGGTAAATGATAGTTTAAAGTTTTGCTTCCTTATTTGTGATTGTGCGGATAAGACCGTCACTTGCACTTACAAGGATGGCTAAACTTTACTTACATCATACCTGCGTGTAGGTTTCCCTTATTTTTAACGTTGTGTTTATGCGGGTTTTGCCGCCTTCCACACGTAACGACTTTCTCCCCCTTTATGTGGTAAACACCGGCACCAGTGGGGAGTTCATAAGAATAAAGGTAAACACATTATGAAAGGAGAATCATTTCCATTAGAAGTGGCTCTTGGCCTTTTCTTTACAAGTTTTGGAATTGATCTACATATAACATTTGCGTAATTGAGCTCCATTCCATGTTCTTGGGATGGGAGTGCCATCGAGCCTTTCGAGCCGGTATGCGCCCTTTCCCAGAACTTGTTTGATAACATATGGCCCTTCCCAGACTGGGGCCAACTTTCCTGGGCGTTCTTGGTTCGAAGCCTCGTTGTTACGCAGTATGTAGTCTCCTTCCTTGAAGTTGCAGAGTTTTACCCGCGTGTTGTAGTACTTTTGCATTTGTCGTTTGTAATTCTCTTCACGCACTGCGGCTAAGTCTCTGCGTTCCTCGGTTAGCATAAGATCCAACCGTCTTTCCGCATCATTGTCTTCTGGCTGACTCAAGACCCTTGGTGAGGGTAGACCAATTTCGACCGGGACCATGGCTTCCGTGCCATAAGTGAGGCTGAACGGGGTTTCCCCCGTACTGGCCTTCTTCAGCGTTCTGTTTGCCCAAAGGACGTGCGGAAGCTCGTCCACCCAGCCGGATCTGTGTTTCAAAAGTCTTTTCTTGATGCCTTCGACGATGCTCTTGTTTGCTCTTTCCACCTCACCATTACCTTGCGGGTGTGCCACTGAGGTAAAGGTGTGGGTGATTTGAAGTTCTTTCAGCCACTGTTGTAGCTTCTTGTCAGCAAAGTTGGTGCCGTTATCGCTCACCAAATTCTGGGGAATGCCAGAGATCATTGCTACACCCTCAGCTGTTGGCCATCCCATCATGCCGTGGACTGAAGATACCACGGCGTTGAATCTTGCCATCCCATCTCTTCCGAATAGGATGTCGTATGTGTGGTGTGGCTTTTTCATCACGACAAAATCCACGTCTTCTGTGCGTGAATGATTCCCATCAGTAAGAGTAACGGGGAAAGATAGGATACCCAGGGGTGTTTCTGTACTGCCATCAAACCCTTCCATTGAAGCGTAGACCGTTTCCAAGCGTTCCTTGTCTTCATCATCCAGCTTATCAAAGAACTGCCTGTACATCACTGTCGACGAAGCGCCGTTGTCAGCAAGAGTGCGGGAGGTGATGTAGTGCCCCAGCTGGCTTCTGATGACGATGGGGCCTTCTTTGCTGGGGCCTCCTGGCACTCGCGGGAAGCGCACCTCAGCTTCCTTCCACGCGCATGGTTCTATCACCCGTCTTTTTCTTCCTCTGACCTTGCCATGAACCATGTTGATGCTGATGTCGACGGGCTTTCGTCCGTTACCTCTGTACCGGTTGTCATTCCTTCCTCCCTTCCTGATCGATGCCACGAGATGTGCAAGCCTTCCATCCTTAACAAATGTTTCAATAATATCCTTCAAGGATGTGCACTCTTCAGTACCATGACCCTTTGTCCCGTGGAAATCACAGGATTTGCTTTGATCCGCATTAGGTTTCTGCCGGATCGATGGGGCTTTGGGCCATGGCAATTTTTCCGTGGCAAATATCTCCGTGACGCTCTTTGTGAGTGGCGTCCACCGGTGTTTTCGATTTGAAGGGTGTGTGTTGTCCCTTCCGCCAACAAGAGGGCGAGAGCTGGATGAGGTGTCAAAGTTTACCCTTGACTGCCAAATACCTAGCCTCCTCTTTTTGTTCTGCCGGGCGATCCGGACATTGTTCTCTCTTGTCCTCTGCGTGTAGAGGTGCGTACTCTGGGGAAGGTCCCTTCCCAGTTGCTTTTCCGTCTCGGCAAAGCGCTTTGCCGCCGTCATGATGGCATCCCATGTGGATGGCATGCCATCCTTACCCGTCAACGTGCGGATAAGTTCTGGGTATTCGGCGCCTTGGATGAAGGCGGCGCGAACCAGATCCTCACTTATGTTGCCGAGACTAAGCTTTTTGGAGTTGAAGCGAGTGATGAAGTCTAGTAAAGATTCATCCTCCTCTCTCACGCAGTTGAGGATCGTCCACTGCTCTTCAGTGTACTTCCTCTGTTGGCTGAAGTGCTGGCTGAACTTGTTCTGAAAGTCCGCCCAGTCATATATGTGGTGGATCGGTAAACGATCGAACCATGCCCTGGCTGCTCCGACCAGAGTCATCTGGAACATGTAGCACCACGTGGGTTCCGTCCAGTTGCTGACGGTAGCCCCCGCAATGAACCTGTTCAGATGGTCGTCTGGGTCGGATAGACCATCATAAGTGCCAATGTTTGACATTTGTTTGGCACTTCTCGGGGCGATTGCCTCCGCAATGTCTCTTGCGAATTTTGACCTTCCTGCATTTGTGGCAGTTGGTCTAAAGGTTTTGGAGAAGTCACGCGGGTTTCTCTCCGCGATTGGTTTAAAAGCTTCCCCAAAATTCCTTTTTGGTTGGACGTCCGTGTCCTTACGTTTCCCTTTCGCCTTATGGCGAGGGTTCGCGTCGGTATCAGACTCCAACTCGTCTTCTGAGTACTCGCAGTCACTGCTCATATTGAGGTGTTGGCGAGTACTGGTGAATTCGTCAGCCTGTTGAGCTGAACGCAAGCGTTCATCCAATTCGGCTTGGAATTCTCTTTGCCGTGCTTCGGCCCACGCCTTCACTTGATCTAGTGTTTGGCGAGGGACCTTCGTTCGTTTTTCCAGTTGGGTATCGGTGAACCCCAATGGAATATTTACTCCACTTGCCCCGGCTTGGGTAGTCGGGGTAGTGTTCGTAAGGATTGTATAACCGCCGGTGTTCCCCCCAGTTGCTGGGGTGGTTACCGGGGTTTCTTGGTCAGTTACAGGCCTTTGGACCGGAGTAACGTTAACCATTTCTTCAGAAATTGTGAAAACTAAAATAGTTCTAGCTTTTATGCACGGATGGCGCCAATGAAGAAACACTAAGTGACCCAGTACAGATTATAGATAATCTGGGGGTTAAGTAATGTTTCCCACGAATGAGGTCTAGCTGAGAAGGCTGCTCTTCAGGAGACCTGCAAAACAAACACCGTAAGCTCGTCACCGTAAGATTCTTTTCATTTCATTTAAATGGTTTTTGTTTGGTCTATGATATCTGTAATAGTGACACGTCAGCCTGCTCCGAGTTGGGGTGTTACAGTTATTAACAAAACCAGTGGTTCATCATAAAACAACATGCCATGTTTCACTTTGTTCATGCTATAATAATACGATGGGTTCTCACAGACGTACGAACTAAATATGTACATTTACTTTTACCGCAAGTGACTAGAAAAATACTGATTCATGCTTACCGATCAAAAGCTAATTATAAGCTGTAAGTGAACAGGAGTCACATGCAATTAATTAGTTTTGTCCTTCCAAATTCATCAGTTATAGTCATCACAACGAGATTCCGTAGGCAATGCTCCGTTGGTAAATATATTAGTAGTGGCTATACTTTTTCTGACGGATTTTACTGATGGATCCTTTACTGATGAATACCGATGCTTCTTCTACAGCCAAATGTTAACTTCTCCGGCCAAAGATGTAATTAGAAAATTTTTAGCCATTAATGAACCAAATTTATTAGAGAAATTTAATTTGTTGGTGGGTTATATCATTTTCGAACTACATAGATAAATAATTTCTGAGCTATATACATATTTATATTTCCAGGTTTGTGTTTGTGAGATGATTTTTCATTAACTTTGGACTTAAATGAATGTATTTAGATACCAGCTATAAACACAATATTTCCGGGTTTGTTTTATACTATGTGAGGGCTTCACAAACGAATCAAGCCACGTCCTTTAAATGATCAGATATCAATTTTCGAAGTTGTGTTGTTGCATATGGTTGTGCAATATTAATTAAATGGGTTGCATGAGTTTCTCTTTTGTGAGTATAAATGAACATAATGGTTATCTTCTTTTACTTATTTTCTTATTCAAAGAATCAAGGACACAATCTATCAGGCTCTTGAGCCATCTCTAACAAGTAGAGGTGACAATATGAGTGGGTTGGGTTGGGTTGGATTTGGGTGATGGGTTTGGGTCAGGATGGATTTTTAAAATAGAGGGTTAGGATGGGTATGAGTCAAAATGAGTAAAGTTAATCCATCTTGACCCAAGTAAAGGTTAAAATGCAAAGGGTTTCAAAAACCCCTCAAAAAATATTCAAAAATTTTAATAAAAAAATAATAACTCAAAATATAAATCAAAAACGCAAAAACTAAAATAACAAAAATGTCTCTCACGTTGTCCTTGTTCATTAAAAAAAAAACTCGGTTTCGTGTCGGTTCAGGTTCGGTTTTTTTTTGTTCATTTTTGCTTTTTTTTCGTTTCGGTATCTATTCGGTTTCGATTTCTCGGTTTTATTCGGTTTAGGATGAGTATGGGTCAAGATGGATAAAGTTAACCCATCTTGAACCAAGTAAAGGTTAAAATATAAAGGGTTTCAAAAACCCCTCAAAAAATAATCAAAAAAAATAATAAAAAAATAATAACTCAAAATATAAATCGAAAACGCAAAAAATAAAATAACTAAAACGTTTCCCCGGTCTTCCTCATTCAGTAAAAAAAAGACTCGGTTTTTTCTCGGTTCAGGTTCGGTTTTTTCAGTTTTTTTCGCTTCGATTTTGCTTTTTTTTCATTTCGGTCGGTTTCGGTATATGTTCGATTTCAATGATTTCGGTTTCGATTTCTCGGTTTCTATTCGGTTCCGTGAGTTTTGTTTGAAATAAAATTGGATAAAGCTTGTTTTAATCTATTCTAACCTATAACCAAAAATCACTAGTATTTTCCCAACCCATCTTGACCCTCTTGCAAAATTCTTTTGATCCATCCTGACCCATCTCAATTTCAAAAGTTATCTAAATTGACCCAAAACAACTCATTTGGGTTTGTTTTGCCACCCTTACTAGCAAGACGTACTAGTTAGGTTGTTGTACTATAAGAGATAATTTAACGAGTTCTTCAAGAGGAAACTCGAAATTTGTATTGAAAGAGTGTTGTTGCTAAATAACAATTCCTAGCCACAACCATCAACGTTAAATTTTTATAGTCAACAAAACTTAATGGATTTCTTGTAAAATTGTAAGTTTTTTTTTATTTATTGTTGTTTTTTTATACAATATTGTACTAATTTATTTTCCATGAATATCGATTTAATATTTATATAGTTAACATTATTTTATAAAAAACAAAAATGTGACTCAACTTCCATGAAGTGAATTAAATAGCTTCTTTTCATCTATTAAGTAGTAATTTAAAAGTATATATTAATTGTTTTCATATTAAGTGTATGTGATCTAAAAGTATCATCAAAATTTAGTGTACCCTTAGTAATTTGATGCAAGCTTCTCTAGATCCCATGCATCTAGCCATCTCCTAGGGCGTACTCAAGGTTCATTACATGATCAACAACCTTCACCGAACCTCATTAAAGTCTACCTCCTTATAAATATATGCTTCAAACATATATCAAAACACAACACTTTTTCACCTTTCAAATATGAAAAACTTGATCACAGTTACCCATGGTGCAAAGGAGTCGGAATATAGCAAAATACCCTTCTCTGATGTGTTAGTTACGAGGAGGAGAAGCCTCTTCATGGGTCGTAAATGGAGGACCATCGACGTCATATCAGGTGTAACGATCTTGTTCGTTCATTTGCTTGCGCTTTTTGCCCCATATACGTTCACTTGGGGTGCATTTTGGACTGCAATGTTCACCTACGTGTTGTTTGGATTATTTGGTATAACTTTGTCGTATCACCGTAACCTATCACACCGTAGTTTCAAGCTGCCCAAGTGGCTTGAGTACACCTTTGCTTATCTTGGCGTCCTATCTATGCAGGTTTATTTTCTTATAAATATATATATATATATATATATATATATATATATATATATATGTATGTATGTATGTATGTGTGTGTAGTTCCAGGGTTGTACCTGACAATTGTTAAAAAATTTTGGGCCGAAAACAAGAAAACATTATTAAGCTTAAACAATTTAATTTTTAAATTGGCCTATCGGTTATGACTGTGTTGTGGAATATTTTTTTATATTAAGATGGGTTTAAATGAATTGGTTAATGAGTTTAAACATTAATAACACATATTTTTTTTTTTGAAAAAAAAAAACTATGTATAAATTGGGGAAAAAACTCGATCCAACTAAAAAGAGTCGGCCCTGTAGATTTTAGTGACACCTTAATTTGTATATGTCACGACGTATATCGTTACAATGAGTCATTCAAGCTCGCATGAATTAAGCTGCATGTGTGCATACAGAGGGATCCCATATTTTGGGTAAGCGTCCATAGATACCACCATCAGTATGTTGATACAGAGACAGATCCACATTCTCCGATCTTTGGATTTTGGTTTAGTCATATGGGCTGGCTCTTAGATAGTGGTTACATGCTTGAAAAGGTACTTTCTTTATAAGACGTGAGATGTTGACACGACACAAAACTAACATTAAATTCATGCCTATGTGTTTAGCTAAACTAAAGGATCGTGTCAATTTTAGGTCAATCTGTAAACATGTTTAGCTAAACCCATTAAGTTTTTTATAAACTTGTAATTAATGAGTATCTTATGTTAAAAAATTACAAAATAAACGAGTGTTATATTGGTCTCATAATTTTGTTTCAGTGCAAAATTATAATTAATATTAAAAAAAAAAGTTTTGAGTTTGACGAGTTGGCCATGTCAATCCGTGATAGGCAAGTCATGCACATTTTCAGGTTTCAAAAGAAAAAAAAATCATTTTTGTCATGAGATTTTTGGTTTGTGCCGGTTCAACCCGTTTAACACCAAGTTATACTTTCATGTCCAAAAATATGTTTCTCTAGCTTGGATGGTGTTATATGTTTTAAGTTATTGATCGATGTTTTGTAGTATCAAGAACGTAGAAATGTGGAGGATTTAAAGAATCAAGTGTTCTATAGATTCCTTAAAAGAAGCTTCCCATTGCATATGATTGCATTTTCTTCTCTAGTGTATGCATTTGGTGGATTTTCCTACCTTGTTTGGGTTGTGGTAAGACTTTATTTAAACATTAAAGCAAACAGAAATACATGTAATCGAGTTACAGATAATCATATAAAAATGTAAATAGTCGAGTTATCAAAATATGTGTTCATATATATGTAGGGGGTGACATCCACATCAGGATATCATGCAACTTTTCTAGCTACCTCGGTTTGTCACATATAGGGAACCCAGGTTTGGAACACCGGAGACCTATCCAAAAATAATTGGTAGGTATATAATAAATAAATAATTTTAACCGTACAAACAAGAGTTGAGTACCTTTATAAAAAAGACCATTGGATTTAAATACTATTATCATCAGATAATGATTTTAATTAAAGAAATGTTTGCTAACAATCCTATTTTTTTAGCATATTTGTTCTCAACAATTAACGACTAATATAATCTTAATGTCGTTAGTCGTCAGTTATTGGAAAATGTTTTTGCCTAGAAAACTCAATCTGAACACCACCACCACTTTGAACAACCCACCAGTTGAGCACACTGCCGTTGACAACCACCAGTTGAGCACCACTGCTGACCACCACTAAATGAATGCCACTGCCGACAATCCCTACATAAACACCACTGCTAACAACCACCATGTGAACATCATAACCACCACCACCACAGTTGACACCCACCAACTGACTCACCGCCAACCAACCACCATCATCTGAGCACCACCAACTGACTTCGATTGTGGTTCTAGGGTTCCGACGACATCAATACTTGAGGTCTTTACTAGAAAAATGTTCCTAAAGATCTAATCTATGGTTACATGTCTTAGATGAAAAGGTTGAGTTTTCCAGCGCAAAAGGAGTATCCCGGCCAAAAATATTTTTCTGGCGACTGAAGACTAACAATATTAAGATTCTGTTAGTCACGGATCGTTGGGAACAAATATGTTAAAAGATGGACCGTCAACAATCATTTCATTAATTGAGACTTTTATTTACCAATAGTCAATAATTGGGACTATTTTAAATCTAATTTTCCTTATAAAATTTCTAAAGTTTAGTAATGTTTATAGGTGGGTTGCATTACTTACATTTGGAGAAGGGTGGCATAATAATCACCATGCATTTGAGTTCTCAGCTCGGCATGGATTAGAATGGTGGCAAATTGACGTTGGTTGGTATATAATAAGGTTTCTTGAAGCAGTAGGGTTAGCAACCAATGTCAAGACACCTACCGATGATCACAAAATTAAGAAGTCGCGCGCTTCCCTTAGCAAGTTCAAATGATTCACGCCTTCCATGCCATGCATCTTCGAACCAGAAATATATATGGATGGTATCTAGCTCTTGATAAGTGTTTAGTTTACTATGTATTTTGGTATTGAATAATGACTGTTACTCGTAACTTCAATTTATTGTGTTAAAAGAAGGAGGCTGCATGAATCTATGTATTACTTTGTATAATTGTACGAAGTGTGGTTTGTTTGCACTTTTGATACGCTCATCTTGTTTATGCCCACAGTCAACTTTTGCTTAATTGTTTTTATTTAGAAACTTATGGAACCCAAAAACATCAAGACACATATGTGTGGATAGTTCTAAGGCGATTTTCCATGTAGGGTTAACTTAAATATATGTAGGGTTAAAAGTACTTGTTAACAAGTTAACTAATGAACTTGAGACCCGATAATAAGTGTTATAATATATTTGATAATGGTGGCCATCCCAAAATGCTCTAGCGGAGGCCGATATAGCCCTCCCATCTGGAACATGTATATATAACACGAAGGAGCCCCAATTAAACATGCAGAGCCTTACTAAGGAAAATGATAAGATCGAAGAGCATATCAAATCTCTCTTCAGTCGATGAGAGGTTACCTGCGATATTCAAATAAAAAACCCGATTACCAAAGCAACAAGCTACATGTCGAACAGTAGCCTAAGGAAAGATGCAGAAGGGCTCCATAAGACGAAGTCAAATTGTTCCATCAAAATAGTTAGAGCACTACATTTGAGGGGTGAACCTGCGTCCGAGGAAGATAGACTCAAGTCCCGGTCAATAAACAAAGACGAAGTAAACGACTAACTCTCGTTTATATTAATCAGAAAATATAACTTAAAAAACCGATTACAACTCTCAAGCCATAACTCGGTTTGACTCTTGATGAACCCTAACTTGGTTGCATTTAGATGAACCATAGCTCGGTAACATCTCGTGTGTCTCTAGATGAGCCCTAACTCGGTTGCATTTCATACGTTCTCATACATTAATGTCTAACCATGACTTGGTTTATATAGACTAAACTAACTTGCTAGCCAAGATATTACATATTATAATTTCATAACAATTAGGAAACAGGTTGTAATTAGGAAACATAACCAACTATGACTGTTTGTCAACATTGGTTCCTCAAGTTCAACGACTTGTGACTTGGAGTCCGAAATTAAGTCCAACAATCACACCCTAATCTCCGACTCGAAATAGGAGGATCTTTGACTTTAAACTTGTCTCCTTTGACATGTCTGATTTGACCCATGATATTGACCTTCTCGGCTTTCAAAATCATGCATATTAGTCTTCATCATCTCGGTCTTGATCTCCCGAAACTCTCCTTGATCCATGACTATGTTCTTTCGGTGCTCCCGAGCTCGACTGCCTCCGTGACCTTGTACCCGACCATTTCCTCGGTGGTATGAACTCACGTATTCACCCCTCTAGCTGTGATCCTGGTCATCTAATCGAGCGAACATTAATCTTCCTTAATCATCTCTTATTCCCGAATCAAATCGCGAGCTTGTACATCATTCAAATCAAAACCTTAGTCAAACATAACACATTCAACCCCGTAAAAAATGAACTTTGAATTGATCCAACTTATTCAAAACCAAATAAAAATAAACTATGATTAAGCCCCAGTGAAGCCACGAGAGTCAAAGAGGAGCAACGAAGCTTGTGTGAATATCTACACACATCGGTGACGCCCCAGTGAAGGAGTGAGACACATGCACGTGTTGCAGTGAGGGTGAAGTGGTGGTTGTGACGATGTGCGGGTTGCAGTTAAATGGGCCAGCTCAACTCGGCTCACCTATTCTTAACAAGCTTAACATCAAGTCAACTTATTTAAATTCAATTCAATATTACAGTGACCTATTGTAGACTCGTGGATCATATCGAGTGAGCTTCTTTATAAATGGAATTTAGCTGTAACTTATAACTTATAAACATTAAATTCGGCCTTTAGCTAGATGAGCTAGTCAACGAATGAACCAAGAAGTAAGTTTACGTTGGTTTGAGCTCGGCTTATATAGATACGAGCTGACTTCAATTGAGCTTTCTGCGATTTAGCCTTGAATCATGAGGCTTTGAGCAGCCCTAGATCCGTGAGAATAGAGAGAAAATATGTAAACGAGCCAAACTGCTCATAAGTTATTTAAATCCACTTGAATTATACAAAATAAAAAAAAGTAAATAAAACAAATAAATAAATACATGTGGTTGACTTTTGTCCACCAATACCCCTTATCTCAGTTGTTCAGTCAGTAACTCTTCTTCTTCTTCTTCTTGTTCCTATTTTGCCCCAATTGAAGTCCACCGACCACCGCTCCAAACTAGTTAAAACCGATCTGTCAACAAACTAACTTCAATCAATCAGGTAACATGCTTCTGTTTAGTTAACAAATAACAACTGCTATGATATATATATATATATATATATATATGCTTTATTAGATCTGTCACTTTTGCCCAAAAATCAAATTCATAGTATCAAAACAGATGTCATTCACCACATTTGATGCTTAATTTCTGTAAAAACTTTAATCAAAGTGACAAAAACTCATCAAGAATAATATGTAACGCTAACAAAATGTTCTAAATGTGGCAGGCTTGCAAAGTTTTGTATACTACAAATTCACTAATAAATACTGAAATAAAGACGTACATTACGTGTTTAGGCTAAATGTGAAAAGGATTAAAGATTGCAAACATTGGAGAAATTTCTTTATTGGTGAAATCGGGTCTTTAAATCAAGAAATTGACATGAACCGGCTCGTTCTGTTATTGCTTGTGTTATGTGCGTTTAAAGTTTGAGCCTTTTTCTGTTTTGTTTCCCCTTAACCGAATAAGAGTCTGCTAACTCTTGGATCAGCTCCTCGTCAATATGGAAAATAATTTTTGATGCATTTTGTTGATGTGGTACAACATAATTATTGAATCTACTTAAATGAGCGTGCAGCCCGTGTTTGATGAACAGTGGGAGCTTGAGTGGCGGGCGATCATGGCCGTCACGAACATCTTTAACATCATCGGGAAAGAGGATACAAAAAGAGATGGCAGAACTCAACACGGACCCGCCTGCAGATTGCTCTGCGGGTCCTAAAGGCGATAATCTTTATCACTGGGTCGCTACTCTCTTCGGTCCACAAGGTCTGCCTGACATTTAAAAAAATATTTTACCTTTTGTGGTAATTTCATTCAATGAATAGGCTTTTACGGTAGGTGAATCCCTATGCATAAGTAGGGGTGACGATTTACGACACGGCCCAAATACAACATGAAAATAATCAGGTTTTGGGTTGACATATGTACCCTGTTTGAAAAGCGGGTTGTGTTTGAGTGAACATGTTTTAAGTAAACGGGTCGTGTATTGGTTGACAAGTTTAACACATTTAGTTAAACTGGTTGACCCACTAGCCCGTTTAACCCATTTTTTACAACCTAGTTAACATGTTTACGAGTTGATTATTATCCGGCAACCCATTTGACACATTTAGATAAACGGATCATGTTCACGTTATATGATTTTAAGTGTGTGCGGGTTAGGGTTGATGCTTTTGACACGAATAAAACCATGGGTCGTGTGCGAGTTGAACAATTCAACCCGTCTACCCACCAGCCTGACACGATTGAGACCGTGTCATAAGGGATTTCCAAATTGTGTAATTGTGTTCAGTTTCATGATTTTGATTATATTTGTTGTTGTAGGAACGCCTTACGAAGGGGGGATATACTTTCTCGACATAACATTTCCGGCTAATTATCCTTACAAGCCTCCAAAGGTTTATTTTTTTGATTAATTGATTTTTTTAAAATTTTTGGTGCATTATTGAAACAAGGTCTTAGGGTGCAGGTCGTGTTTAAAACGCGTATATACCATTGCAATGTTGATTCAAGTGGCAATGTTGGATTGAACATTCTCGATGAAAACTGTTGGAGTCCCGCTTTAACGATTTCAAAAGTGTTACTCGCTTTGAGATCTATCTTTACCAATCCTAACCCGTGTATGCACTTCATCCTCTTTAAAAATGGGTAATTGATTTCATGAAATTAATTTACGCGAGTTTAATGTTGTTGAATTGTTGCAGATAAACCTCAAGTTCCAGGAATTGCTCACATGTTTTTGGTGGATAGAGTTAAATACGACGCGCTTGCCGCGGAGTGGACTCAAAGATTTGCAAAGTAGAAGTTGAAGCAATTAAGAAACTTGTAGTTTGTAGGTATTATTGTCATATGTTTGAAAATGGGCATAGCTTTATGAATTATAAACTAAAAAGTGTATAGTGTGAAAAATGTATCACAAAAATTAAGAGTAAGTCCACATGGCCATAGGACTCAAAAACCAGAATTCAAATGTTACAGAATCAGATTTTGAAACATGCAAAAATGTCTTAGTTTAGATATTGTATGATGATTTGAGTTTGAAACATGTATATAAAGATGAGTTATATGCAAAGAGCACCGATTCGGTTATGGAAACATTTAGTTGTTTAAGTGCAACTTCTTTTTAAAATTAAGAACCAAAGCAAATTTAATAGAGCAATGTGTGTGTTATGACTATGACACGCAGAACGCTTGCATCGCTGCTTTAGAGCGGCCGATTGCGTACGTAATTTTGGTTTGGGCCAAAGGAACGCCATGGTTTGGTTAGGTTCGAGATATGGTGCTAGGCAGATCCAACTTGGATACGTGAGTCCTTCTGGAGCGAACGCACTGATTCTTGCGGTTTGTGAGCAAACAAACGTGACGTGTAGGCGAAAAACCACATAATAATAATAATAGTATCATCTAATTACACATTCCGTACACAAAATAATGTATGCAACAAAACAAGAAACAAAACTAGGCAAAAACGATATTAGGCTTCTAATAGAAACCTAACCGAATTAAAATCAGTTGAATTCGGTTTGGTTAGGCATTTGTGAACTCGGAGTTCGGTTAACAGTTATTGACATAAACTTCATATCCGAACTAACCGAATAACCGATATGCGAACCGCCGTGTTCAACTTTGACCAAAAGTGGCTTAATGCTTAAAAGTCAAATTGTAAGATATTTTACATAAAAAAAATCTTGCTTAGATGGTGTCCTTTTGGCCATGACAAATTCACACCACACAAAATTTAAATAATTTGTGACATCCCATTTCCACACTTGAAGATATTTGTTAAAAGATTTGATTGTTCTCTCTTTAAAAGTGGAATGCTGCACACCAAGTGTTTGTAAAAATGTCTGCAACAAGTTCCCACATCTTCCAGGTTGTATCATCTCCATCAAGTAGCAATTTCACTCCTTCAATAGCAAACACTCATGGTACTTTGTATTGTTACTTTCTTAAATTTGAAGTAAATTGGGCTTATTTATGCTTAATGTTATTGTAATTTACTTGCAGGTGTCAAAAGCTTTATGGGTTCTCCATTACAAGAACATAAAAGATGGAGGAATTCAATAAGATAAGAAACAAGATAAGGGCTGCAGCTGTTGTTACTGCACCTCCATCTGAGGATGTTAAAGAGTATGTTTTCAGTCTTGTGGAGATTATTTTATAATTTCAATATCTGGGTGTATATCTTCGTTAATGTTTGTTCATTGAAGGTTTTATTAATACTTTTTAATGACTTTTCTAATCTTATTATAAAGATTTAAGCAAAATTATTAACTACAAAACAAAATACATGAGTGTTAAGTGATTACTTTTTGTGTAAATTAGCATATGAATAATTGAATATGAATGTTAAAAAAAACACCCAAGACAATCTTGGTAGCTGGACCGAATGTTGACACTGCCCATTCTCGGTTAGCCAAATCAAATAAAATATTGTTGTGTTCATTTGGGTCTGTTCTTGTGTTTGTGAACCGTTCGCTTGTCCAATAAAAGCTTAACAGACGAACATGAACGAGGCTTTGTTCGTTTCGTTTACAGCCCTAGAGGGGAATACAACAATATTATAGTTCATAATCGTTTCTTGGGATACAAAGGATAGTAAAAATGATCAGTCTTGACTCTTGATTGATATAAATCTTAATTTTATTGTCCTACTTGTTTGCATATCTTCACTGTTTCATAAACGTTAGGTTTAATAATATTCCTTCATTTTTCAGATATTTGCTTCCGTCGTGGGCTGATTTCGACATTGGGCAATCCCCGGTTTACTGGAAAACAATGAATGGCCTTCCTCCTACTTCTGTAAGTTTATTGCCATTAACTTTTATTACAAAAAAGGGAAATTTCAAAAAAAAATTATATGAAAATGTGAATTTTTATAAATGTTAAGGTTTTTTTTTAAGTTAAGTGTCTTAAATGGAACATAAATGAATCGTGGTTACTGTTTAGTGATTAGTTTTTTCAAATTTAACTTAAAGCTTCATAGTGGTTCAATTTAAATTAAATATCTTCAATTGAAATAACTTTTTAACAAAATTTAGCATTTATAAAAAGTATTCACAACATTAGAACACATATTAAAAGTTAAGTTGTTTTTACCTTAGTGGAACCCTTAAAGTGATATATCAAAAATAGGCTAAGGGAGTTTCTCATTCAAAATAAGCAAGTATGTTGGTTTTTTATGTATTAACCCAAAAAAGCAGGATTAATAATCTTTTATCAAAATTTCTCAGGGAGAGAGGTTAAAGTTGTTCTACAATCCCGCTGCTACAAAACTTGCTCCAAATGAAGAATTCGGGATTGCTTTTAATGGTAACTTTTTTTTTATTCTAAACTTTAGATGATAACTTTCATAGATTATTAAGAAAGCATAATATTTTATTTTATTTTGTTGTGTTTTTGTAGGCGGGTTTAATCAACCAATCATGTGCGGTGGTGAACCGAGGGCTATGCTTTGTAAAGACCGTGGGATAGCCGACCCTCCTATTTACACCATCCAAATATGTATCCCCAAACATGGTACTTTCTTTTAATTTTGAAATTAGTACTCGTTTGGTCTTTGTGGTATACTCATATTACGAATTTGATACGTTTTTCTGGAAGTTACATGTTTTGTCTAATGTTTTGCAACGCTGATGGGCCCCGCCTTGGATGGGCTGACCAAAATACCCTTAGTTTTGAAAAACAAAAATGAGGCTGTTTTTGTCAATTTAATTAAAAAATAAATTGTGTCTAGCTAAGGCAAGGACTATCAGTAGGGCTGTAAACGAAACGAAAGTTCAACAAACCGTTCGGCGGGAAGTTCATTTACGTTCGTTGATTAAATGAATGAACATGAACAAGGAATTCTGTTCGATCAACTAAATGAACAAACATAAGCATGGGTCTCGTCCGTTCAATTGTGGTCGTGAACGTTAGGCAATGTGTTCATAAATGTTCAATCGTTTATGTTGATTATTGTTGTTCGTTTATGTTCATTCGGATAATTCCTTCTAGATACTTAACTTGGTTTATGATTTGGTGGGTTATGTTTTCTGTTTGGGACTAGGGATGTTATTTTTCAAATTTATATATGTTTATTTGTGTTCATTTATGCAATAATGTCCGTTTGCATTCGTTTATGAGATCAGCGAATGAACACGAACAAATTCATATCTTATGAACGAACAAAAACAAGAAATCTCGTTTGTAGTGTTCGTGAGTCGTTCGTTTGTTCGCTGAATTCTTAAAGAACGAACACAGATAAGCTCTCGTTCGATGCGGTTCGGTTTGTTTACACCCTAATTATCAGCGTTTTACCTGCTGGCAAAACATTAGTCTAAACATGTAATTTCTAGAAAATAACTGTATCAAATCTATAATAGTTTATTTTTTTCTTTTCAAAATACTCTTTTATAGTGTTTGACTTTTCGTTTTTCCTGTTGACTTTCACTAAAATTGCAGCTGTGAACTTGATATTTTCGTTCACAAACGGGTCGGATTGGGATGGGCCTTATCGACTACAATTTCAAGTGCCAAAAGCATGGCGTAATCGGGAACTAGATTTCTTCAACCGGGTAAAGAAATCTTGAATGCCATTTTAATCATTCTATCATATCATGATTTTTTAGTAAATTACATTTTTCGTTCTTTATGTATGTGGCAAATTTCACTTTCCGTCTTTAAACTAAAGAAATGACAAGAAACATCCTTTATGTTCACGTTTTTTTATCTTGAATGTTATTTTAAGCACTAAAGCCAAAACCATTAAATGTTTTGTTTTCTTTTTAACTATTAATTTAGGGTCTCGCGGAGGAATTGAGCAAAGAAGGCGCGTGTGAAAAGGCGATCTTTCCCGATACAAGCATTGTGATCGATAGATGTCAATTGATGGGTAATTTAACTCTTGAAGGGGTAAGTAAAAATATTTTTAACTTTTATTGTTGGATAAAAATTTCTAGTTTTGATAAAATGTTTGGATAATAAGTTTCATAGCGGTTACAACTAGGGTGTGCATGGGTTGGTTTTGAGCTCAAACCGAACCAAAAAGCTAAAGTTTGGTTCTTAGGTTTTTGAAACCGTTTGGTTTCAGTTTCTTAAGTTTTTCAGTTTTTTGTTTTCACAATGGGTTCGGTTTTGCCATTTGCATATGAAACTTTTGTATCAGAGAAAAAAGGCCTGAAATAATGAGTTTGGATTTGAAACTTTGGGTCTAAGTTTTTTGTTAATTAATATTTAATTGGTTATTATACATTTGGGACTAAATTGTTGGTCTACACCATTTATTAATTTCTTATAAATTACTTAACATTCAAAAAAAAAAATTATAGCTTATTAATTCAATAACAAAAGTGGTCTTTCGGTTTTTACAGGTTCATATCGGTTATAAAAGCTGGTAGGGTTTGGTTTTTCTTTTTTTTTTTTTTGGCACATGCAGAAATTCTGTTTTTGGAAAAACGTAAAGCCAAACTGTCGGTTTTGGACTTTGGTTTGGTTTGGTTGTGTCGGGTTTTTTTTTATATTATAGGTTTGCTAAATCAGTTTCATGCGCACCGCTAGATTCAACAAAACTGTGCATCCCGGATAAACTGAAATTACCAATTAACTACCTTGTTATAATCTAATATATGAAAGTCTCACTCTTATAATCACAAGACAAGTAACCGTTTTCAATGAACTTGTCTTTTTTGGTTATCTAATATATTAAAGTCTTACTCTTAAATGACATTGTGTAATGCATTCTGCAGGGTGATCGTTGTGAACTTAATTTGGTAACAGGGTGCACGGATCCTGACTCTCCCGAATATAACCCGCTTGCAAATGTGGATGATGGATCCTGCCCTACTTACTCGGATTCAGAAGATTAAAATCGCGGTTATCTTCATTTATTTGATATGCAAATCTACTTATAGAAAATTGTTCAATGAACTCATAGTTAAGAGGTTCTTGTTCATTCTTAGGCCTCTTTTTGTTGAATACAGTTGTATACAATATACTTTTGGTAAATATGTTTTTTCTATGGTTTTCTGTAGTTAAGATAGTTTCACTCGTTTACTTATAAATGGTTTGATGCAAATTATGTTTTACTCCTAACGGGTTAAATCAGTGTAATATACAAACTAGAAAGTCATCGAGACGAGTATAGTCTTGTTTTTGATGCACTCGACTACTATCTTTGTCATAGTCTTTATAATCATGTTCGACGCAAAAATTTGTTATATATGATTAGTAAGTTGGACAAGAATTGTTTCGGTTCAGCCTGGTCCAGCTTGTTTAGACCTGCAACGAAAATCATAATTGGTTTTCTTTTTGCGAGATGTCATCCCGCCGGTCAGTTACTCTTTATATTTATGTTTAAACTTTAAATTAGTATTGCATGTAACTTATTTATAGAGGTAAGATAACGTACAATAATGGCTTATCGTACACAAAGTATTAAGTGTCGATTTAAAATTTAAATGTTAAACTTTTATTATAGCTAGTATTTTTATATATTATATTATATGTTATTTATTATTATTTTAAAGTTTAAAAATTGGTTTACTAGAGAGACTGAAGAAAAGATATCTGAATCTATTTTATGTGGGAACCAAATTTCTAACCTTATGTGATTATCACGGAGATAAAAGGCTTGCTTGATCATTATTCCTTTTCTCTTATATCAAAACAATTAACTATCATTGATGATAACGTTAGAACCCTTCAAGAAGAAAAAAGCTAAAAGATAGAAGGTAATTGAGTCAAATATTCTTTCATATTCATTTCATAGGTAAATGCTCCATACATAGCAAAACAAATTACATTAAACACCCCTTGATATCATAAATAAACATACTCCCACTTTAACTTAATTGTCTAAATAATAGCATTAATAATCACGTAACAATTAATCATTAAGATTTAATACTTGTAGGAAAAAAAAACAGGAAGGAAACTTTCAAGCGACAAAAATATCATATCATAATTGGATGATCAAGATCAACCCTAAAAGAAGCATTTAATAATATTTATCAACCACTCTTGAAGGCAAGTAACCTACATTTGTGTCGTGTTCATGATCATCTTCTATCAAACAAGCTCATCTCCCCACCAACTTACTTTCATTTTTGGGCCTTGCGGTCCTTCTTGTCCGAAAAACTCTGGAGGGATCTTTTTCATAACTTTAGTGAATATTTGTTTCAAAGGCCATGGTAAATGGTGTGCAATCGCCAATATCTCCTTTACAATATCATAAGTAAACTTAGGACCCCATCTCCCTGTATAATCCAACCATGGTTCCCTACCCACTCTATTGTTTCCAAAACTCACTACATTATAGCTTGACGCGATATCCATCACGTTGTTACTTTTTGCAGCGTCGTCCCTAGCACCAAACCCAAAATGAAACCCAAGCCTGGCAATTTGTGATTTAATTGAATCGTTCATCTTCTGAAACTCATTGTGTAATATTCGTATGTCATTTGGATCAAGCTTGCCAGCCAAATGTATATGAGAAGATGGACTAGGGTAATGTGCATGACCATGCAAAGATGCATACACCACCGGTCTAGTTCCATTAATGAGCTCAAACTCACAAGGCGCTAGCCATGCTCCCTTAGCATGTTGCGATAGATATACCGCCTTTAGACCCCCATTAAAGTTATCGACCCTTAACGTTATATGCTCCCAATCGCTAACATGCTCCCCGATAATTCCTAAGTTAATGGACATCGGTCCGAGTTGAAACCTCCCTCCCCCGTTGAAAGGGTAATACAACCATATGGCTAGATCGGTAAACGTACCCCCTTGTGCGGGTTTCACATGTATGTAAGCAACTGCACCGGACAAAGACCCTTTTCGTACCCTTTCACTGGAAGGCTGATCTGAAGGGAGGTCTAGAAATGCATCATCCGCTGTCCCATCGATGGGAAGGTTATCGCCATCGTTTATCACACCAGTTGGAGGTTGACCGAGTTGATGTAGCCCGGCCCCGTTTTCAAAGAACCACAAAACCGAAGATGGAAAGTACTCCTCATCAGGATGGAAATAAACTAATGGGGCATAAGCATTGATCATTGTACTGATTTGTGAGGGATTAGGCATAGCGGAATAAGCATAATTCTTGACCATCTTTAAACACGCTAACTCATGTGTATCCCAGCTATTTCGCGCCAAAAACATACCCGTCGGGACACTTCGGCCTCTAGTTTTTGGTTTTGTGGTATGCAAGTTAACCATACTTGTACTCATCCCCATCTTATGCCCCCATATCCATTTGCCCACCTTGGTTAACTCCGTGAAGTCGGATCTAACACACTTAACCTTGTCGGGTGAGGGCTTTTCAAGCAAAGTCGTGACAATGTGACCGATGGCTTTATAACCGTAGGGTGCGATCGGGAGCCAAATGTAACCATCTTCTCGCCTGCTTACATTCAAGCCCTCACTAGTCCAGATAAGAGCGTAGTCTATGGGACTCTTTAGTGCACCATGTGATGGGTTACCTGTGGTGTCTTTAGCTACAAGAACTGCTGTAACCATGGGCTTAGAGTTGGGTTTGCAATAGTGACCGATCAAAGTGAAGCCAGTTGGGATGGAAGTTGGTTCATAAAATGTTGCACCAAGACCCTTTGGACCACCACTATGTGTTTCCCATATTTTCTTCAAGTACAAAGTTTCATGCACTTTTAATCCTCCAAGATCAATTGCCCCTTTTCCAAAATCTCCACCACCTGTAAACAAATTTATATATTGTTAAAATTAATGTTTTAAAACATAAAGTAATTAATACACAATTAAACTATATGCTATTAAGATTACAAATCTAGGAATCAAAATATTACAAGTATACAAAAACAGACAAGGTGCTCATTAATTCGGTATCAAACCTATCAATCCAAGCCCAATAAACTGAATATATATCAAACAAACTTTAAAAACATCATGTTATCTAAAAAACAACTATATGACATGAATGACAAAAAAACAAAATAAAAACATATAAATATCATATATATACATTGAGAGACTGTATATGTATATTAAATGGACAACAACTAAATAATAAACAATTACATTTAAACCATATGCTATTGAGTTTATAAATCTTGTAATCAAAAATATTACAAGTGCACAACACATGCAAGGTGTTCATTATTTGGTTTCAAACATATCAATGCAAGCTCAATAAACTGAATATCAGATAATAGTTTGAGTGATGTCTTGCATCATATATGGACGAATGCATGTGTGTGTGTATATATCTGTGTGCGCTCGCGTGTTTACGGTGACAATTTTTTTCTTTGCTCTCGATCCTTAATTATCTTCTTTTAAAAAGAGATTGGGTTTTGCGATTCAAAAAGGAGTAGCGGCGCAGCTTGTTGCCCGCTTGCCTTCTGTTTCGATGTAATACAATAAACAATCATATATATAGATGTATGTATATTGGTTTTAAATAATACAAATATATTTTAATAAGAAATGATAAGCAAAATTAATAAAAAAAAAATCATACTTCTTTAGCTTAATTCATCTGCATCTTATTTAGGAAAAATAACTATATGGCATCAATGACAGAAACCAAAATAAAATCTTATGAATATGTAAAGAAATACCTAAGGGATATGAGACTGATTGACCAGTAATACCAAATGATACGACATCATCTTCAGCATTAATATTGCTAGAAGGATCAAGCAATGATGAGAAATCATTAAACGCAGATGTGGTGCAAACAATCTGAAAGATTATGAATATTGTTATACTAAAATGAAGTGAGAAGCTAGAGAGAAGAACACCCGCCATTTCACAAGTCATTCTAAAGCTTTGCATACATACACAAGTGTGTGTGTGTGTGTATACTATCGTATAGTAAGTACTTTTTTACCATGGTAATTATTAATTCGATATCTCCCATAAAATATCTGAGATATTCATAATCTCCTATTGTTGTTATATATTCCAAGTAGTTATTGTTTCCTTATTTCACTTTGTATTGCAATAAAACACGTATGGAACGTACAATACAAGTTTATAGGGTGGTTTCTCCTTGTCTATAGTATTCAAGTATTATTGTTAAAATTTTATTTGTTAACCATGTAAACTATGTATTGACCACATGGAGACTTCTTTAATAAAAGGGAACTTTTTTCAACCGACACAAAATCTATTCTGAAATAAGAATTGCTTAAGTTGACATTTAAGCGATAATTATATTTTAAGAAATAAAATGTTTGTAAATAGTCATTAATGTGTGCATAACAACTTAATAGTTAAGGAAAATTTCTAAAATGTCTCATTAATAGAGAAAGATTACATTTTTGTCCATTTAAATAAAAGTTTACAAAAATATCTCCTACAAACACATCTTTGACGACGTGTTAGGCCTCAACGCGTCTTTCACGACCTGTTAGAGGCTAACATGTCTTGAAAGACGCGTTAGAGGCTAACAGGTCGTGAAATTATATATAAATTTATATATTAGAGGCTAACATGTCGTGAAAGATGTGTTAGAAGCTAGCATATCGTGAAAGGCGCATTAGAGGCTAGTAGGTCGTGAAAGATGCGCGTTGGAGGCTAACAGATCGTGAAAGACACGTTGAGGCTTAACATGTAGTCAAAGACGTGTTTGTAGGAGACATTTCAGAAACTTTTATTTAAGTGGACAAAAATAGAATATATCTTCCTTAACGAGAGATTTTGGGAATTTTTCCTAATAATTAGCATGTTTGGTAATTAAAACCCAAAGTTTAAAGTTAGGATTATTTTGAAGTTTAGTATAAAATTTGGCTTAAACAGGTAATGCCGTAATGGGTTAACAAATTATAATTAATTTAAAGAGATTATATTTTAAAAAATAAATATGACTAACTATTTTTTTTCCGAAGTTTGAATTTTATATAGAAACCGGTAAAAAAGGCAAACAAGACGCCCCTCTCCACAAGCCGGAGAAAGGCCACACCAAAAGAACTTTTGATGGATATTGTGTACATTTTATTACGTATATTTATATTTGATTAATTATGATTATGTTTGGTCAAGTATATGAGGTATGAGTATATTATTAATTAAAAAAAAACTGTATTATTATGTCTCAAGTCTCTAACCAACACAAAGATAATGATATTGCGTCTCAAAGGGAACCATTTGAGGCTAAAAGAACTGTGCAATCAAATATAAGATAAGCTTTAATATCTAATTAATCGCTTAAAAGTTTGCTGGATCTTAAAGTTTTCTTGATAGATCCTGAAGAACATTAAGAGGGAGGATGTTCTTGGTGGAATTGTGCATGATTCGAATTTCTGTTCATAAGTTCGGGGCATCATTCTTTTATCGCTTGTGTTAATAATTACATGAAACATCAAAGTACATTTTTAATCTACATATGATTCTTAACTTGTAACTAGCCTATCTTTGATAATTAAACATTAGGTAGTAATCACAATAAGTTTATGGGTGTTAATTTTTCGGTTTGAAACCGTAAAACCGTTCAAACTGGTCATTGATTTGATTTCACGGTTGATTTTTCTTCTTTAACTTTTGGCCGGTCGTTTCAATTTTCAAAGGTTTTGTTTTGGTTTTCAACAATAAAAAAACTGTTACTAACGGTTTTGCTCACGATTATCTTTAAAATCATCAAAACCAGACCACAAACACTTATACATACGTAAAATATGTTATTTTTTAACTAAAAAAACTATAACAATATCATACTCAAATTAAAGATAAAAATATGTCCGTTTTTATGGTGTAATTAGTTTAAAATATTAAAGTATGAAAAAGTTATTTACGTTTAAGGGTAATAGCCATAACTATTATTTATATTTACAAGTGTTGATTATAGTTAATGGGACAATATTATAACTATATTAAATAAACATGAGTTTTAATGCGATAATGACTCTTTTACCCTCATTCATGATTGTATCATGTGCAATATTGCTTGTAAATCTTTTATGAAGTGTCTTAATTTGCCCCTCTTTCATATATTATATATAGTATAATTATAAATAGAAATATTAATTGTGTCACGTAATCTTTCTTATGATTTAATGTTAAGAAAGATTTTTTTCATGAAATTCGGACATTGTTGGTTTGAAAGTTCATAAGAGTTTAAAATTATCTAGTTATTGTATAAGTCTAGGCTTTCTATACGGGTTTTGGATTGTCATCTTTTGTGATTTTGGTATTGTAGATTGTAGTTGTTTAAATAAAGCAAATTACACGTTTACAAACTATATAGATCAAGTGATGGAAGGTTTATAATATGACCACACTGGTATCTTCCACGACATGATCTATAACAATCGTGGACGAAAAATTGCTTCAACCAAACAACTACAATCTACATAATTCAAAATAGTTGATCATTTAAAATATGTACAGAAAACCTTAAAATTATACCGTCCAATTACATAATATTTTGAACTTATGTAAATTTCCAATCCAAAAAACTTTTTATAACGAGTTAGTTTTTGAGAAAGATTCCCTCACTTAATTATGATTGTTAGGTACTTATGTAAATTTCCAATCCAAAAAACTTTTTATAACGAATTAGTTTTTGAGAAAGATTCCCTCACTTAATTATGATTGTTACCTAACGTGTAATTATCAATAGTAATAGTAATTTGTAGGCTTGTAAACAAACCAAACTTTCATTAAATCGTTCATGAACTTCGACAAGAAGTTCTTTTATGTTTATTTATTAAGTAATAATGAACGAAGATGAAAAAAATATTCATTTAGTTAAACAAAAAAACATCAACACATATTTTATTGGTTCATGGATACTCGTGAAAGTTCAGCTTTATTCTTTCGTTTACGTTTGTTAAGATGCATTTAAATTTGTTAGGCTCATTAGCTACTTTTAATAATTTTTTAGGCGCGGCACATTCTTGTTTACATTTCCTTTTAATTGATTTTGGCTCATTTATGTTCGTTACATCCATTCATCTACATGTGGGCCATCCATTTATATTTTTAATGAATGAACATAAAAAATACAAATATGTTCACTTTCTTAAAAAAGGAATTCAGAAAAAGAAAAATCATTCGCTTTTTGTGTGTGTGTTCAATCGTTTGTTTAATTGAAGTTACGAACAAACATGAACAATCTCCGTTCATATGTGTTCTGTTCATTTACAACCCTAGTAATTTGGTTGTAATTTGAGAATCATATGATGCACATATGAAGATACTTTGATTAATATTTCATGTAACAATGAACACAAGTGAAAAAAAAAGATGCATAAAATTCAAGAAAACTACTCAATTTGACCAAGAACCTTCTCCTTTCAAAAGATTCTTCTTTAATTTCATAACTGAAAACTTCAAGATCCCAACAAACTTTTAAAAAGTTAGTTAAACATTAAAGTCGGTTTTTTTAAGTTCAACGGTTCTTAGCAAATCGCCTCAAATGGCCCGCTAGAGACAAAGCCCGCCAATATAGTCATAAACATAAAATCTTTTAATTTCACCGACTATAAACTTTTTAGTTTATCGTTGTTGGTCCCAAGCCCGAATAAATTAAGAGGAGAGTTTCATCAAAAGACCTTAAATTTTGATTACGTTTTAGTCCCCACAATAGATTGAGCCGCATCATCTCAAACTTGCTTCAAGCACTAAGACGAGACATTATTTAAAGTTATGCAAATTACCTTTTTGTTAGAGTGAAGCCTAGTGAATTTGTTAAGTGTTTGTTTCTTAAACCAATTATGGGATGGAGAAGCTAGAACTCACATCATTTTAAGTTTTTAACTCACTTAAGCTTATGTATCATTAAAGTCATTCAAGTTTGCTTTTACTATTAGCATACTTTTATGTCAAATCAAATAAACCTATTAGAGAGAAAAGGGCGGCCATATGGGTAGCTTCTATTACCTAATATAGGTATGGTACATGGCTTCATTCCATGGCAAAGTTTTGTCACATAAAATTGATTCTTTTTTTATCATTACTGTACTATTGAAAAATTAAAATGACTTAATAATTATTTTTTACACGTTATTATTATGGATAGGTGCTACTAGTGATTTTGTTGTTTGTGGGTACTTGAGGGTATAAATATGGTGGTAGTGCACGATTGACCGGTTCACGGGTAGTACTCATGAGTGCCCCCCCCCCCCCCCCCCCCACAAAGCCCTTTCTCTTAACGGGTTAGAGATTTTAATATTTTTTTTTCTTAACGGCATTTTTAACACCTAAAATTCAATATTTAAATTTACTATCACGTTTGTGAAGGATAAACAATATACTACTAGACTAGTAGATCATGTGTAACAATTTAGTAGCTATACTCAAATGTGGGCATGAGGTTTATAGTATTTATTAATGCATTTAGCATACCATTCTTAGATACGAAATCGATTAATCCCAAACAACGATGTTAGGTTCAGTAATCAGAAATATAAGACCAAACAGTTAGTTTGAAGACGAAGAAAATTTATTTCAAAGACCTAAGAAAAGCGTAAAGAACAATATCCCGTAAAGAACAATATCGTTCAATTCTCGTGGCCATAAACGTGAAATGTCATATACATATTTAATGATTTTTTCTTTTTTTTTAGTATTGTGTTTTTATAAGTGTTGTGCTCTTTTTCTTATTAATGAAATTGTGTTTTTTTAAATAGTTTAATAGAAAATTAAAAAATAAATGTTGAGTAGGTACTTAGGGTAGCCCTGTGTGTAAATCTGGATACTTTGGGATGGTCTAAGTTGTTTTAAGGTGACAATATCCTATTGGTTGAATTGAGTAACTACTTTGGGTGACCGTCTCCTTCACCATTATATGTGATTCATTGACATTAATTATGACATGTCGAATTGCTATTACAATCAAACTCGTAAAAAAAATGAATTCACGTGTTACTAGGGTATTTAATTTAACTTCATTTCTAACAACTTTCTCAAGCTTATATCTAACTATAATTAAAGAGTTAATGGCCATTTTCGTCCTTGTTGTTTGCTGCTTTCACCACTTCAGTCCAAAGTTTGAAATTTTATCAATTTAGTCCTTATAGTTTTAAACATTAGCCAATTTCATCCCCCCCCGGTCTAACGGCATCCAACTATGCCGTTAGTTTAAGGGGTATTTTTGTCTTTCACATATTTATTTTTAGCTAATAGTCATTTTCGTCCTTGTGGTTTGATGTTTTTACTATTTCAGTCCAACGTTTGAAATTTTGTCAATTTTATGTTTAATTTAATTCGGGTTTTTTTTTCTATAACCCCTAAGAGCATAATCCAAGCCCATAATCATCAAGCATCAACCAAAACAGGTCTATATTTATTATGTCGACAAAAATAATCATACCCCCCCCCCCTTGTATTTAGTTTCTAGACATTTCCTAAACTCTATCCCATGGTGGAATTCATTGGTAAAGTGGTCAAGCTAATTCCTTGAAACCGTACTATACCAATAAAACTAAAATCGTTTCTTTGGTTAATGCATAATAGTTAGGGTTTAGAGATTAACATATCATAGCAAACATCTTGGTCGAAATCAACGTCAGGAGGTCGAATATCCCGCATTTCCATGTTTGCTCAAGAAATCGATACACTAGATCGCATGTGTGTTCTTCAAATCGTGGTGTTGTTCTTGAATTCTTCAAATCGACAACAACTCTAGGGTTGAGTTTGACAAATTCAAGAACAATACCACAATTTGAAGAATACACATGCGATTTATGGCATCGATTTCTTGAGCAAACATGGAAATGCGGGATATTTAACCTCCTGATGTTGATTTCGACCCAGATGTTTGCTACGATATCCTAACTATTATGTATCAATCAAAGAAACGATTTTAGTTTTTTCGTATAGTTCGGTTTTAGGGAATTACCCTGACCACTTTACCAATGAATTCCATCATGGACTGAAGTAGCACAAAAAAAGCTGAATTAAATTAAACATAAAATTGACAAAATTTCAAACTTTGGATTGAAGTAGCAAAAATATCAAACCAGACGAAAATGACCATTAACTAAAAATAAACGGGAGAAAGACAAAAATACCCCTTAAACTAACGGCATAGTTGGATGCCGTTAGACAGGGGGACGTAATTGGCTAATGTTTAAAACTACTAAAGTGACGAAAGTAGCAAACCACAGGGACGAAAATGGTCATTAACTCATAATTAAAACATCATTAAAAATATTAATCCTTTTTAATTTTTAAGTTGGTCTTTTAATCCTTAAAAATAGTATTTTAGGTAACATCTTTAAAAATTCAAAATTGAAAATTCTAACTCTTCGATTTTTGAGTCCAATTTGAACACTGGACACCTTTAAGTTTTGGTTGTTGGGTTTTCAGAATTTTGGTATGTTGGACTATATGGAAAGTGAAGAAGAATCCATTATGGAGGAGCATCAAATGGTATCAGTATTAACTGTCACGAAATCTTCTTAGGAGTTATTATGAAAATTTGTTAGTTTGAAAGTTCATACAATTTCAACATTATGTAGATTGGATTGTATAGGTTTAGGACTTCTGTTATATTTTTGGATGATCATCTTTTGTGAATTGGTTCTTGAGATTGTAGTTGTTTGGGTGAAGCGAATTACTCGTTTACAAGATAATATAGTTGTCATGTAGTGGAAGGTGCAAATGTTGTCATGTATACTTTTGGCTCATATCAATTCAATATGACCGCATTTGCATCTTCAACCACATGATCATCTATTACCCTCGTAGACGAGTAATTCGCTTCTAACCTTTTTTTTTTTGAACGACTAATTTGGATCACTCACGGACCACTGGAGTATCATCGTGCCACCAGTGATACCACACGATCATATCCACCATCAAGCCACCAATTCAGGAGGAAACTCAATATTTGAGAAAAAAAAAACCCCCTCTTGTGAGATTCGAACCCAGGACCTTACAACTATCATCTAGAACCGATTCATGGAAGTAAATCATTTAAAACAAATACAAATTGATTACTAGAAGACGTATGAGGAACACACCTTTCAATCTCTTCAATTCCTTAAATAACACACAAATATGTATGTTATAATGTTAATAATAATACATTTTTAACTCCGTCAGTTATAAACCTTCTTTAGTTTATCGTTGCCGGTCCCAAACCATGATAAAGGAGGAAGGTTACATGAAAAAGCCTTAAATTTAGAATTAGATTCCGTTTTAGTGCCCAAAATGCATGGCCTATGGGAAACGAAAATCACCTTTGTTGGGGCTTCCTGAGAACAATGTTTTTCAATTAATTTCTGTTTTATTTCTAGTTATTGATGTACTTTGTATTACATTCACGTATAATGTTAATGACTTGCATAATGATATAATGATAAATGTATTCAGATAAATTGTTTTCCGTTCTTAATACAGTTCAAAGTTTTAGTAGGTGTTGGTAAATATTAGTAAAAAGGTTGGTCACTGAATATGGGGATGAATTGGTAATTTGGTATTAGCAAGGGATAAAATATATGTATAGAAGGAGGTACATACTTGGGTATCAAAATAAACGTCTAACGGGGTTAAAACATGAACCACGTTCACATGGATATTGTGCAGAACAAAAAGTGTTTTAATACACGAGTACATGCCCAATCATGATTCGATAGACAAAATGCGTATCTACACGAGCATCAACTTTATAACAAGCTTTAACATAACTCACACGAGCATCAACTTTATAACAAGCTTTAACATAACTCCCGCTTACAAGTATCTTGTTTTCTAGTAACCATAAACATTTCGTTCAAGAGAACGTATCCTCACGATCACCCTCTGCCACATCAGCCTCTTCCAAATTGCTAAACTCCAAGAAATGAGTCGGCCTATGATCTTCATGATAATATTCTCGTGGAGTCCCGAGCTTCAATCCATACTTCATGCTGACCGTATGCTTCACCCCCATGAAATTGTAATTCCAAGGACCATTATCAGGAACCTAAGTAAAAATCAAAAGCCAACAGAATAAGATTAGTTACCAACCAAGATTCTAGAAATGTAAATAACAGGACAAGGGTGAAAATATTATTACCATATAGAAACCGAGGAAACGGTCACTTAGAAGCATCTGAACCTTCTCATAGTGGGTCGGAAGATACCCGTGAGGATTGCTTCCTGAATCCTTATTTGCACGGCCCCACTCGTAACCAGTCGGTGTAAGCTTATAAGCAGTCAACGAGCACGAACCCGGAGTAAAACTACATGTCAAAATAATAGATTTCTCCCCGTCCCATTGCTTGTTATTTTCCAAAATCCGAGCATGAAATGTAAGATCCTGCAAAAATATCATTTGGTTTGGTAAAATTACCATACTATCCTTTGGTATGAACCAAAAACCAACAGACTAGTGTAATAACAACAAACCTGTGGGGATAGTTGAGGAAGCTCGTTTGGCTGTGTGTGCATCCATCCTAACGGCTCTAGGTCATTGAGGAAGTCGTGTTCAGGGAGAGCTGACGGGAGATGGACTTGCTGATGCGTACCCCATTGTGGTGGCATGGCAATGCAACGGATTTCTTTCACTTGAGGGTTATCGGGTGGGCTTACACCATACAAGTATCCGCATATTTGAGTTCTCAAATCTGCAATGCATATGAATTTCTTCAAGATATTCTTTGGCATGATGTATGTATATCCCGTCTCCTGCAACAGATATTTGAGTTATTAAATTTATAAGGAAATTTAGTGAGGTTAACTATATGATAGAAGTGTAGGCAAATTTACCTTTATGTCCTCTGAGTTGACATAAATATGATTCACACGGAGATAAAGATTGGTGGCTGATATTGCACGCACACGCCAATCAGTCTTGGAACCGAATGCAGCTTGTTCATAGGGACTTGTGGTTGTAACAATAAGTTCGTCCCCATGAACATTTGTCGTTTTGGTGGTGACAGCTGTCAACTGACTAGCTTCTTTTGCCTACAAGACATAGATTAAAATTTAAACATGCCACGTAACACCTAAGAATATTAATTAACAAATACCTGTTTTTCAATTTCAGCTATCTGTTGTCGTTGCTGTGATGGTGGAGTAATTTCAGCACCAAGAATAATATCACGAATCTCAGATTGCGTGAGTGCGGAAGTGTTCACATTGTTCTTCTTTGCATAATCAGACAATATGAGATCTCTTAAAGCAACTTCAACCTGCAATAATATTATTAGCTTCAACTACTTGTCTTATTCTATAAAACATTAACTTAACAAATTGCAGAAATTAATGAGAACTTACCTTCACCCATTGATCATCAGTAAGCGAAGGCCAGATATGATGGGGCTCGGTGACAATAGTTTTGTCAGGCTTTAACAACATTTTAGCTTTCTCGTTGTTGACATGTAACGCACGGAGGATTAAAATCAGTCTCGAGAATGCTGTGTATGAAGATATGCTTTTTAACCAATCATCATAAATGTTGAACAAGACCATTTGCGGTTCGGATGCTTTTAGAATTAAGTCACCGAATTTTTCAATTTTTAGACATGCTTGGAACGGAAGCTGTAACTCGCTTCCCTTGATGACAATGTTGGGAAAGTCGAGCAAGTGGACTTCAAGTGGATCCAACATGCCTTTACGGGTCACAATGATTTGCTTCGGTTGCTCTTCAACAGGCAATGAACGAACAAGTGCGGCAACTTCTTCTGCTGTTTTCCACTTAGCAAGTTGACCGAGACGCTTTTGACCTGCCCACACACTCGTGTGAATAACCTGACAAATGCAAACAGGTATAACAAAAAAAATCAGCTTAAAAAGGAACATGTCAAAACAAAAGTCCACCAAAGTGAATTCTAGTTACATAGATCCTACTAAATCAGTTTATTCGAAAATAAGATGACTACTGAAAGTGATGATATGAAACAAGACAAACCTTCAAAAACAGTTGTCCTGTGCGGGGATTGAATATGAAAATAGCACCGTTGATTGGTTTTGTGGTGAGATTTCCTTCAAAGGTTTTGTGAATGGTAACACGGTACACATTTGTATCATCAACAAACCAGATAATCTGGTTGCTGAAGATTTCTCCATAGTTTTGAGATGACAGATACGGTTCAGTCGGCTCTGAAGAATACAACTGCAACCCTTTCCTTATACGCTCCCTCAACACATATAAAGCCGGATTTGACTGCAAACAATAAAACATATTCACTAACTTAAAATCATAACAAGCAAATCAAAACAAAGATTATGGTCAATACCTTCATAATCTTGTTCATAGCCTGAGCAAGTAGTGGCTTTGACCCAGGAAACCAGTTACCAAAAGCAGAATGCAAGTTGTATGCAAGATCTAGTCCAATCATCACACCTGCCAGTGTACATTAAATGTTAATATAAAAATTACTAATTGTCATGAGTTGTGATTTGCACAATTTAGATGATGTACCTGTCGGTGATGGATAGATAGACATGTTATCAGTGGTGTAGTCCATAAATTTAGCCCTGGTGTAACGCTCAATATCATGAGAATCATAATCACCCCACCGCAACTGCACATCGATCCAGTACTTGTTACTGGCTTTCTGGTCAAACACGTCCTTTGACTCCGCCACAAGGCTCGGTTTTGACATGGGCCACCTGTGTGCAGCGAATAACAGAATATCGGCACATGAACTATTCATCTTATAACTCTTCCGTGGATGAATTGTTTCCTTCTGCACAGTTTCGATTTCTAGCGCGTCAAGTTCTTGATCCAATACTTGACACAGATCCATCACGACACTCTCATGCACCTTCTGCCACAAGTGAGCCCGGAATATTTGGATCAAAGAGATCTTTAGGGTCGGGATCTTTCCGTGCATAAAGATTCCAGTTAAATCGAGTTGGACTTGGAAACCGACATACACGTTGGCTCGGTTAATGGTTGGAGACCACCAGAGTGTGAACCTACGGTTTGGAATCTGGTTCAGCCCAGATCTCTGAGCATTAGTCAGCTTTTTATACTTCATTGACTCTTCAAATCCCGAAGCCTTCTCCCAAAAAAGACCCTCCCATGTCGGGAAACTGTAAAAACAATTATAAATAAATTACAACTGTAACAGAGAGAACATGCTTATAGTTGATTGTAGGCATGTAACGTGCAAACAAACCGAACATTCATTGAAACAAACAAACATGAACAAAAGTTTTTATTCATCTATTTAAACAAACAAACATGAAGCGCATGTCTCGTTTGTTCATTTACGTTCGTGAATAACAATTACAATTTAGTCTGGTTTAATATGTTTATAGGCCAAACACATTGTTCTTCACATTTACTATTCACCTCAGTTATGTTCACTCGTCTATGTTTGGTTATTTTTGGACTTTTACGTTCGTGAACATGTTATGCTTGGTTCATTTACAAGCCTAGTTAACTAAAAGAGAAATAAAGCAGTAAAACATACTATGTTCCTTTGAATAGCGTGTGCTCGAGGATTCCTTCAACACCACCTAGCGCTTGAATAACATCCGTTCGGTAATTATTCAAATTCCATAATTTACCATCGTGTCTCTGGTGGGTCCACCAAAATGGGTTCTGTTTGAGAACCTGATATTGCTTGAAATCAGTCCTCACTCTCCACCCTTTGTCATATGCTAGTGTGTGTCGGTCCTTCTGGAACAGGGTATTGATTCTCGGTATCCCACGGTCCCACGAATCCTATAACAAAGTTTAATAAAAAGAAAATCAACTCAAATGCCTTAAACATAGCAACAACAATAATAACAGTAATAATAATAATAATAATAATAATAATAATAATAAATAAATAAAATTAATATTCATAATAATAATAATAATAGTATGTACAAAAATGAAACTTACTTCCAAATCTTCAAGTGTTAAACGCCTGTTTTGTGACTGAGCTTCCTGCCTCTTGAGAGCATATTCTGCCCAAACACGTTGTGAATCAATGAACTCACTCTCCCATGGCTGTTGAAAAATAAAAGGCAGTTAAAAAACAAATTGTCACACAAAATTGTTAAACATTCAAATATTTATATATTATATAATACCTGAATATAACGATACAGATTTGGAATCAATTGGTCTTCTTCATGACTCATACCACTCCTAAAGTGAGTTACACCAACATCTGTCTGCTGACTGTACCGAAGATCACTTTGTGGAATTAATATGTGACCCATTGATAACATACCAAGCCCTCCAATTTCCTTGGGTGTGTAGAAAATAACAGGTGGAAACCTATAAACAGAATTTTACCAAGTCATTATACACTAAAAACAAAAAAGAACACAATATTGCATAGTAACTGAAATCATAATGAACACACCTGCTAGGCATTTTTGAGTTCAACCCGATTTTGATACGAGTTTGGATTTTGTTCTCACATTTAACCAATAGATCTAACAGCTCTTGCGTATGGACAGTTGCTTCACGAAAGTAGGTCATTAAGCCTTCAGATTAAAAAACTATTAGTTGTCGCAACTTACAAAGGAGAGTATAACTGATAATTATCAAACAGAAGTAAATAGTTGGGAACCTATTAGAGCTGTGTTCCACTTGTTAACAATCTTTGTAAACGTTGTAGAACCTGAGCTCATAAGAATCTGTCTCACGCGATTCTCAAAAACTTTCATGTGTTCATCGTCAACCCGTAAGAAGGCAATTGCAGTACGCTCCTTAGTGAGCTCATTCTGTAAATTCCAAATTCCGTCTTTTGTATTACTGAATGCCTCTTGAGTCATTCTTATCTTTGGCAATATGCGAACCTCAAACCCACACCTGCATGCAACATATAACAAGTTATAAAATGGAACTTATTTTTAATATGCTGATGTGGCAAAGAACCAAGCAACTTACATGCTAAATAACAGATTCGGGTTGTCTTTGCTATAAACGGAAACGAAGCTGTTTTCCCACTCTAAGGTTGTTATACTCCTAGGAAGACGGTTCTTCATGTCCCAGAAAACACTTCGTCCAAGGTTAACTGGTAAAAAAATACAATTAGCCTTGAACAGCAAAATCTACATTGTATTTGGAATATTAAGTCTAGAAGCTTACCATCGTGTTTCATGAGTCTCATCCTTGCATCTCGAGGCCAACACTTCTTGTTATTATAACCAACCATATTCTCGTTGTTAGGATCAGGGTGCTCAGTGAGATACCTCTGGATAAGATCCCGGGCCTCTTCATGTGAAAACCGAAACAAGATGTGCACTTTATCAATGTACCGAGAGTACAACCGAATAGGATGCTTTGTTTCGACTTTCGTGTCCCAGAAAGTAATGAACTCATTAGGCATTTGCGGTGGGCCAGCAATTTCACTTGCACGGGTCAATCCAAGAATCAAAAGATCCAGCACTAGCCCATAGTATTGCACCACAAAGGAAGCAAATTGAAGGCCACGTATCAGCCCATATGAGTTTGTGTGGCTCATATCTTTGTAAGACAGCACTACGTTGTTTTTTGCTGTTACATAATCAGCAATATTGTGGTCAAGAACCAACCGTAGAAGCCTGCATAAGATACATAAAAATTAATTTAGTAAAATGTACAAACAATTAAATGTGTCAATTTCAGCCCATTTACTCATGATTGGGTTGACTTGGGTTGTGTTGTAACCGCAACAGGTGAAACAAGTAAACCAACAAATTAATTGTTCCATCCAGAAAACACAATATTATTGAATTTAGATAGCTTTGTAAATTGTAATCATATTTGACACTAACTATAGAAAAAAAAATGAAAAAGATGTTTCAAGTCAACCCAGCCCACACAATGTGTTTGACCCGAAATCATTTTGACCCATTGCCACCAAAAAATTTAACTGTCTTAGTGTCTTACCCAGAAAACACTTCATTACTTAATTCATATAATTCTTCTATCACATGTGACACTAATTATAGACATAAATTGAAAAAATGATGTTTCAAGTCAACCCAACCAATATATTCTATGTGTTTGACCAGATCACGTTCAGACCCATTACCACCTGCCACACCCCACTGTGTCACCTCTAACAAGTAAAAAAGAGATTAAGCAAAAAACCTGTTTAGCATTGTCAAATCGATCTTCTCAAAGAATTTTTCAAACTTGGTTTGAAGCATCACGACACATTGGCCATCACCAGTATCCCACACGCCCTGCAAATTGTTTATTCCTTGACACCATTTATAAACCAACAGCGGTGGCGGCTCAGAATCTGCGGGTTTAATCCAGTTTGGAAACAGATGGCGTTTATCACCTTCATACCATAAGTACTGATCCAGATACGCATCAGTAATCTTTTCAAGAGGCTCGATCTCATAAACTGGAATCAAATAGCTGTATAAATCCATAAACTCAATGCCAACTTCTTTAAAAGCACGTTGAGTAAGAAGATGACGCTTGATCCTCGATAATGCTTCATGTGGATTATCATAAGCTTGTTCAATCAACCCTAATTCTTCTCTTTGAAGTTGGTTTAACCTCACAGCTACACTGTAAGATTCTTTAAGCCTCTCGAGAGCAAGAATAAGAAGCTTGGTGTCATGCTTGTAAGACAATGGCGGAAATGGTATTGGTGAAAACTTTCTAGATTCCAACCAGTGCACTGTGGTTGTGTAAATAGCCACAGCTTCTTCTGGGGTCACGTATGGACCATCTTTCAAGTAGTTGTGTTGACGTTCCTGTAAGAAAAGTAAGAAAAACAAAAATCAATAACAGACTATGTGCCACGTGCACGTACAGAAACATATGTATTATATGTGATACATACCTGCTCTGCCTTGAGCCAAAGACGAGTCAATCTACCTAAGTTCTTTCTACAAACAGTCTTATCAACAGTGGCACCTCTCCTTATACGTTCACGATTATAGTGAGCAACATTTGTCCACCAGTCAGCTTTTGACTTCACATACCGTAGAATCATATTCTCTATAGGAACCGGTAAACCGGGTACCTTCCAAGGGATATTTGCCTTCCAACAACGCCATGCTTCACTCAAGTGCTGCAAAATGGTTCTTGCCTTATTTTGCTTTATTCCCTCTGGAAGTTTACAAAATAAAATAATAATTAGAAAGCATAAAGGTATGACACGAGAAAATAGATAAGGATTGGTGTTAGAACCTGGCATAGCATCAAGAACATCGTGCATAACAGCAGCACGAAGCTCAAGATCGAAATGACTTTCAACGCGTTGCTTTGTAACCGTCTTAGCCACTCCTTTAGAATGTCGTCCTTCAAACTGTCGGGCAAGTAAATTACCCAACCACCTTTCAAGCAAAGGCACTATACCACGAAGGAAAAACAACCACACACGCCACATAGGCGCCCAGAACCCACATCCGGGCCCCTTCCCAACGGGACCAGTATTAAACCGGTAATAAATCAAATGTTTCAAATCTTTGCACATTCGAATCTGTCGCATGAGTCGGTACTTGTAACGATACATACCGGTCAATTGTCCAACGTGTGAAAACGTGTACTGCAAACCATCAGCCAACTGGAACGCATCGACATTCCCCAAACGGAACTGAATGTTTGCATCGACAACAAGTTTTGTCAAACGCAAGATTTCACGACAAAGATGGAAAGCATTTCCAAACCGAGATTTCTTGCGCTCCTTGGTCGTGAGTGTTTTGACAGGCTTTAGATTGAAATTATAGTCAAGATGGAGGTAATTAAGGTTTTTCCTATGAATTAAAAGATTGAGCATGTTGTAACCTTGTTTACAAACTTGTAGACCTGCTTCAGCCCAGTCAAGTTCAGTGGTTTGAAAAAACTTAGTAGCTTGTAGAGAACGGAACAGGTGCTTCTTCTTTTGAGCTTTAGGCGGTCTGTGGTGTAGCTCGTTCAAAACAAAGCATTTTAATAACTTCTGGTAGCTGACCCGAACTTTAACTGGATATGAGGGAGGACTGCAAATATAAAATGGAATAAAAGTAAGCAATAAAGATAACTGAATATAAAGGTACAAGTAAAACAATGAAACACTGAAAGAAACCAAAACATACCAGTGTTCCTTGTACCACTCGGACACAAGCGGTATATCTTCAGCACGTCTCATGCGACCAGATCGCATGTTAAACGGCCGAGGAGCAAACAACAAAGAAATACCAGCAGCGGTTGTGTCAGTATACAAAGGAGTGTTAGTAAGCAAAGGTTCCACACCATCTGGCAAAGAGAACTCATCATCTTCATCAACATCCTCGTACCCTTTCTTATCACGCCGGTCTTTATTAGCAGAAGTTATTGGGTGTATCAAAGGATCATAATAAAATGCAGGCAAATCAGGATCCTCTGTTTTGATATACATCACCATTGGTGTATGGTATACACACAGCCTTACTTTCCTTGGTCTATTGTTATATAAATGAGGGAAAGCAATCCTGTACTCGGTCCTCAAAGGCGAACGGATAATGAGCTTGTTGATATCATTAAACTCATTCCAATCCTCGTCACCTTTCTCCATGTCACGATACAAGGGTTCAAATTTTGGACCACCTGCAAACAACAAAACAGTTGAAAAAAACCCCTCAACAGATCAAAAAAGGATCGGAAGAGCATGATCATAAACATACCTGGTATGCACATGTTAAGGGCTTTTGCAGTGAAAAACGACTCCATATCAAACAAGTAAAAGTAGTTTCGGTCAATTAGATCAGAAAGCAGCTGCCCTGCTAATCGATGGAGTGTGGCCATGATAGGAAGTGAAAGATGCCACTTTCTATAACTTGGTCCGTTAATAAGTTTGGTTTTAACAAGCGGCTTATGGTCGTAAAACCAAGTGTAGACAGCAGAATCTTCTTCCTCGTCTAACTCCAGTTGAATCGGTTCCAACGGGTCGACGTCAAGAAGATTATCAGCATAGTCCAGTGGAGGCTCTTCATCATCAAAAGGAGGAAAACGCATTCTTTTAAAATGCCTTCGATCCCTCTTTTCCCTTCTCATCATAATCCACATGGTTCCCCACTGCATATAAAACAATTAAACATCAATTATCAAAATGATTACCAAAATCTAAAATAATAGCATTACCCTCATGTAAAATGGCATACCTGAGCTAGATATATTGGTTCAACAACCCATGGAATCTCATTCACGAATGTGATTGCTCCAGTAATGTGATACAGCACCTTAACATCACGGACCTGTTCCCAGGGCATGGGCATGTTCTCCAGAAGCTTGTAGACCGCATGAGGAACAAATTTAAGAGCCCCAAGGTATACACGTTTATCATGTCGGTATTTCTTTGATGACATATCACCATGATCCCTTTAAGCAACACCAAATTTAAAAGTTAGATGACACTTACTAGTAAAACTGCAAGTACATAAACATCACAAAGTATTTACTCTTCTTAAAAACTTACAAAAATATAAGATGCAAGAAAAAGAAGCCACAATAAGACTGAATTCAAAGACAAAGAACTAACATATATATATATAATACTACACACACACACACAACTAACAAGAAAGCCATAACCTACATAAAAACTATAACATAAGGTGCATACCATGTGGCATAATAATAGAAAACTAAAAGAACAACAGCTTTAACAGAACTTTAAACCTTTAGAATCATGTATTGTTTTGCCCTGTGATGCTTGATAACCTACAGCATCTGTAATCACTTCAAGTTGTATATCCATGAACCATATAAACACTTAAAACTATGAGCTGAAATCTACAGTCACTCCTGCTAAATCAAACTATATCATGACTATTGTACACATCACCATAACATTAGCTCAAAACAGTCCTATTAATTCGCATCTTACTAAAACATTAGGTCAAACAGAACAGACAATACTAATCTACAGCATCTGCAACCATGTCAATTTGTATATTCATGAACCATACAAACACTTAATATTGTGAGCTGAAATCTACAATCTCTCCTATTAACTCAAACGATAGCATGATTAACTTACATCTTACTAAAACATTAAATGAAACAGAACAAGCAATATTAATCTACAGCATCTGTAATCATTACAATTTGTATATTCATAAACCATAAAAATACTTAATGTTACGAGCTGAAACTACAGACTCTCCTACTAAATCAAACTATATCACGATTAGTATACACCTTATTAAAAAGATTAGGTCAGACAGTCCTATAATTTACATCTTACTAAAACATTAGACCAAACAGAACAAGTAAAGTTAATCTACAGCATCTGTAATCATGTCAATTTGTATATTCATGAACCACATAAACACTTAATATTCTGAGCTGAAATCTACAGCCTCTCCTGCTGAATCAAACTATAGCATGATTATCATACACCTTACTAAAAATATTAAATCAAACAGAAAAAGTAATATTAATCTACAGCATCTGTAATCATTTCAATTTGTATACTCAGAAACCATATAAAGTATAAACACTTAATATTATGAGTTGAAATCTACAGTCTCTCCTACTAACTCAAACTATATCCTAATTATTGAGCACCTTACTTAAAATAATAGGTTAAACAGTCCTATTAATTCACACTACAGCATAATTAATTTACATCTTACTAAAATATTAGGTCACACAGAACTTGCATGCTAAAATGTCTTACTGAAATATTAGGTCAAACAGTCCTATTAATTCACACTACAGCATAATTAATTCACATCTACTGAAATATTAGGTCAGACAGTCCTATTAAATCAAACTACAGTTAGCATGATAAAAATTAGGTCAAAACAGAAAGAGTAAAACTCACTTGATAATCTTCCTAACATGCTCAGGCGGCATATCTTCCTTCTGCGTCTCAACGAATCCAAACTTACGTTTATCTCCATACCGCTTCGAGTTCAGCTGCATCCACTTCCTCGCCTTCTCTTCCAGCCTCGCCTCCGCTTCCGCCGGAGATGGCAACACCGTGTACGACGGTTGCGCGGCCGGGGCCGGCGGTATCGAGCCGCCTACACCTCCAGTCCCCGGCGGAGCTAACGGCGGCGGTCCGACAGTTCCAGGAGGAGCAATTGCACCGGTATTGTTCCACATATCCGGTGCGTTGTTGTTGCTGTTGTTCCACATGATTATTGGTAATAGTTAACCATGAAACCCTAGAAATTAACCGATGTAACGGTTTGTGAAGGTTTTAGGAGTGAGTGAATGGCGGTGGCTAGGGTTTTGGATCTGAACGATACGACGATAGTGGTTCAGTAAAACGAGTGGGGGAAAAATGAGTGTTTGGAAAGAAGGGGTGTATATATAAAAAAGAGGGCTAAGGCGGTTGCACCCTGCCTACGTGGTCGGCTCTTGTTGGGTGTGTGGGATGCGGCTAACAATACAAATATCTTTTTAACTTGGTTATTTGAGAAATATTTTGTCTTTTTTTTTTTTTTTTGGAATTGTGAATACAACCAACCTACCTTCATCACCACGAAAGCGAGGGGAAAATAACAATTACATGAAACAAAATTACACCAATTCGACCAATTTATCAATTTGCACATAAACTTATTCTGTTCTTGAACCAAAGAAAGCCAACAGTTTTTATGTCTCCAATAATGTCTTCCGCTTTAACTTTGTTTTCTACGAACACCTTTTCATTCTCTTTTTCCAAATACTTCAACAGGCAATAACGATAATTCCATGAAGCACCTGTTTCTCTACATCTTGAAGCTTGATGGACTTATGAAGCTCTAAGAGGTCTATAATCGAAAAACCATAAATAGGAGGTTTATACCAATGACTAATGTGTTTCCAAACAACTGTCGCAGCGCCACGACCATATTATTTTGTGCTATTTGTTAAGCCCGAAACCTTTTTTTTATTTTATAAACATTACACTAAAGTTTATTTTTAAAATGTGATTTCAATATATGTGTTTATTCTTTGTCTCAAGCACTTGATCTTTATCTAGGATATTAAAAGTTAGTATATTATTGTACTAACATGTGTATACAACGAGATATCAGTAAATGGATCAACATAACGCAAAATGTTGAAGCCACCTTGATTCATCGTGCCCCGCATATCATATCCGAATGGCGTATTTGTTGGGAGTAACTTGTTATTCTAGTCTTATAAACTTCCCAGGCCGATGTATGCCTAATATGGTACTAAAACTCTATTTTTGAATATTTAATTTACTAATTCGACCCCAAGCTTCTTGTACGTATTTATAAACATCATATTTACAAGTAATTCATTCTTTCACATAGTTTCAACAACACTCCAACATCATAACAACTTCCAAACCGATACTATTGGATATGTATCCATCGAAACTTTGAAAGTTTTGTCAACATTAACGTCTTCAACTTGCGTTTTCATTATGGGTCATCAATATCACTCAACTATTATATGTGGTAACCCGAATTTCATCATATTTGACCCAATTACATTCCAACTAATATTCTATAAACTTGTATTTTTATTTAATCATTTACACATTAACATTATACATCATTGTAACATATGACCATTGTCGTTATTATAACACAACTATAAATAAAGGCTCTTAAGGTATAACTCAACCATATGAATCTATAATCTCATTCAACACATTTAACAACAATTTAGATAAACATTCCAACAAGTAGACCACTTAACATTTTGACCACCGGTCAAGTAATATCGTGATATCAAGTATACAACAATCAAGTAACTTCGTACATTCATATTGTATAATAGTCACTTACATATGCCTTATAATCCTTAGGTGTATCTTGATTGTTAGCTTCAACTAATTAACTTCCGAGCTCTAGCAAACAATTTGCGATTCAACATGCAACATTTTAGAATGCATAATGTAAACATCATTTTACAACTAATTCATATATACATAATACTCAACACATGTTAACATTTCTATTTCATTCAATTGACTCGTAGATAATAATCAGTTAAATATGTAGCATCAAACCATTCAATTTTAATATTTTATTTACTGGAGAATTTTATCAAATATCTAGCGTGCGTAATAAATCTTTGAACACGTACTTTATTATTTTGTCATACCAGCTCATTCTAACTACTTAAGTGTCATCATATTATGATCAATTCAACCTTAATCATAAGCAAAAGCCCAAGCTTTACCAAGTTAGGTAAAAAAAATCCCAACAGATATTATCCATAAAATTCATGTAATATTTCATTTAGATTAAAACATCCATAGTTATACATATATGTGTATATTTATAACAGGGCAACAAAAGGGTGATAGACCACAGTGGGGCGTTATGCAGAGGGGTTTCGAAGCCCCGTTTCCTACGTGGAAGTAACGCGACACTGTGGAGGGGCAACGCCGCCATCCTCCATAGAGGATAGCCTTAGTATTATAAGTAATGTTTTCATAACCAGATCGGACATTAAACCGGACGCCTTACTGGTTTACTGGTCGGACATGTCGAATTGGTTAAACCGGATACAAGAATCATATGACATCACAATTAATTAAAAAAAATAAAAATAAGTTTGTAATAACTTTTAAAGCTATAAGTTTAAGTTTCTGTTGAATGATTTAAGAATAAAACTAAAAGAGAAAATATGAAAAGGAATATTTATAATTTGGGTATGTTTGGTCGGAGTAATGGAATGAAGGGGAATGGAATGAGAGAAAGAATGGAGAGGTGCACACAAAAAACCCGAACCCGGAACCGGACCCGAAAAATACCCGAAACTGGTTTTTTTTAATACCCGGATTTTTAATACCCGAACCCGTACCCGACCCTACCCGTAGGGTACGGATAGGGTATGCATTTTAGTACCAAAACCCGTACCCGGAACAGGGCCCGATTTATACCCGGAACCGGGTTTTTCCAATACCCGAAATCGGGTTTTTCAAATACCCGATCTATAACCGAAATTACCCGAAAATACACATAAAAATTGTAACCCCTTAAAAAAATCTAATCTATACCCCAAAAAAACCCAAAAATAGGGGTTTTTCAATACCCGAAAATAGGGTATTCAAATACCCGGCTTTAGAATACCCGGTTCCATACCCGACCCGAACCCGATGCATAGGGTATGGTTTTTAGAGACAATACTCGGACCCGAACCCGACCCGGGTATTACCAATACCCGGTCAATACCCGAACCCGGTTCCATACACGAACCCGGGTATTTGGAAAACCCGATCTGTGCACCTCTATGGACTATGAAATGAAATGAAATGGATTATTTCATTCTTTTGTCTTGTTTGGTTAACATATGGGAATAAAATGAATTATTACTTTATGTTATTTGTTATCAAAAAAAATTGTAGGAATGAAATAGAAATAATAAAAACATTCCAATCTCAAAATACTTTTTACATAAAAAAAACACCCTACAATGGCGATGGTGGTAGCTCCGGCAACGAAAATGGTGGTGGTGGTCAGGCGGCAGGGGTGGCGGTGGTAGAATTGGTAGTGATGGCAGTGGTAGTATGGTATGGTGGTGGTGGTGATCAGGCAACGACATTGGTGGTGCGGTGATGATCAGGCAACAGCGGTGACAATGGTTGCGATGGTTACGACGGCGTTGTTGGCAGCGACGATGACGGTGGTAATGCTGGTGGTAAGGTGGCGGTGGCTGTGGCGGTGACGGAGGTAGTGGTGGTGCCGATGGTAGTTGTGGTGGTTGTTATTAGGTGGTAGTGTTGTTGAGAAAGTAGTGTGAATGAGGAATGGAATGGAAAAAAAGAAGATGGTGGGAATGAATGGTTTTGATGGAATGGGATTCCATGTGTAATGGATGATTCCATTCACTTGATCAACCACACACCACATTTTTCATTCTCACACAATGAATCATTCCATTCTCCCTGTCATTCCTACATTCCAAACGCTACCAAAAGGTAAATCTATTAATCATATCTCGTGAACTATATATACATATAAAGTGATCATCCAAGCAACATAAAAGTTAGGTTGGTGGAGTTGGTTAGTCCAATGTTATTTAAGTTTTCAATTGAGTTTACACAGGTTCGAAATCCAAACCATCATTTTATTTTCTTAAAAATCTTTCAGTTGAATTTTGCTTTGCCTACCGGTTTAACCGAACCAAACGGTTCACTGGTATAGTCGGAAACCGCCATAGCTGGCCGGTTAATTTGAAAACGGTCTAAAGGTAGTACGACCGTTGCATCCTTACAAAACATCTCATGCTACACACATACCACTATACCAGCCCTAGAACAGTAAAAAAAATGTTTAAAGATAACTCCATGTAATTAACATTCACAACTTTACACACTTTACAATTTAAACCCAAAATTTTAGGTGTTACAACACTAACAATATTTTAGGTGTTACGACACTTCCTCGTATCATAAAATATCCTGAACACACCTATAACCATCTTATATCGGAAACCCTAACCATTACGATACTTGAGAATCCGATCAATTCGACGAACTCAGGCGATTAATCGACGATCGGACCTGCAATTAACCTGTTCCGTTCTTCAATTATACTTAAGGTACACTTAATTTCTTTAATCGGACCTAAATTTCATTTTGCCCTAATTTGTACCAAATTTATATTCTGTTTAATCAAATATGTGTTTATAACCTGTTATTGCAATCGGCTACACTTGATAACAGTTTGCCCTAATTTGTATACAAGCATTATTTATAATTTTGGTCCCAATTTCTGTTTGAACAGATCGTTGTGTATCGTATAATCGAAGATGGTGTTGGCGGAGTTAGGAGGGAGCATTTCGCGTGCTCTGCAGCAGATGAGCAATGCCACAATCATCGATGAGAAGGTTTTGAATGACTGCTTGAACGAGATAACTCGCGCTCTGCTTCAGTCGGATGTTCAGTTCAAGCTGGTTCGCGATATGCAGACCAATATTAAGAAGATTGTGAATCTTGATGAACTCGCCGCGGGCCACAATAAGCGGAGAATTATTCAACAGGTATGCGGAAGCAGTTAATTTGGATTGTTTTTATTGTCTATGTGATTGTCTTATGTACTGGCTTATGTTTATATTGTAATCACAGTTTAGCAAAACATTTAGAAGTTGAATCTGTTTAGATATACTTTGCTTTAAAGGTTTGAACAAACAAATATTGGGTTTATGTTCTTTTTGAGTGTCGGTTAAGCTTTAGATGCACAGAGAATGAGAAAAGTATTGGCTTTTGAAGAGTTATTAATATATCATACCCGTGATATAATTATCTAATTAAGTGTATTAATTGTTACTCATATTAAGCTATTGATGTTAATTCATAATAATTGTTGTCGTTTTGCGGAAAAGAATATTTGTTCCGTTTTATCCTTTCAAAGGAAACATTTTATTATAGTTTTAAGCATAATTACCGGAAAAATACCATGTTTGTGTAAAAGGTTCTGTAAACACATTTTATTTTTGATGGTGAGTTGTTTATTACACTACGCGGCTATGATAATATCGGTTTGCAAAATATATATTTTTCTACCACTTTTTTTCAAAATTTCATTTTATAAGGTTGACAATCTGTAAAAATATGAATTGTTTATATTTTTAGCCTTTAGTTTTCGTTTTGACCATTTTTGTTATTTTACGCATTCGCACGGTTATTTTAATTATATTCTAACATAGCTACATACACGAAAGGGAAATGGTAAGTAAAGGATTTTAGAAGCAAGTTGCTTTATTATTATTATTATTATTATTTAAAAATAATAGTCAAATCACGCTTCTTTGTATTTGGAACTTTTGCAAAACTTTGCGTTTTGTTAACTAATGTTGGCTAGTTTTAGAAACAAACATTTGGTTTTAGCTGTCGGCTATTATTGTCTTGAGTTCTTTATTACATTCATCGCCATTCAGAGAAAAAATATTTGGGTCTTTACTATTAGTTAAAAGTTTGTGTCGTTTAACGATGATTAATCTATATCTATTAGGCTATCTTTAATGAGCTCTGCAAGATGTTAGATCCCGGGAAGCCGTCTTTCACACCCAAGAAAAGCAAACCAAGTGTTGTCATGTTTGTTGGTCTACAAGGTATGTTGTTCACAAATCTTACATTGTTTGTAAAGTGTACTATCTCTTAATGATATATGAATATGCTGTCTTTCTTTGTAACTATGTGCATGATCAGGGTCTGGTAAAACTACAACGTGTACAAAATACGCATACTACCATCAAAAGAAGGGCTGGAAGCCAGCTTTGGTGTGTGCAGACACATTTAGGGCTGGTGCTTTTGACCAGTTAAAGCAAAATGCAACAAAGGCCAAGATCCCATTTTATGGAAGGTTTGTTTGTTAATCTGTTGAATATGCATCTAACTGCCTATGCCGTTAATGCGGAAAAGTATCGGAAACCGGTCAATGACGATCGATATTTGAGATATCGGTTATCGCGGTGGGATATCTGTAATTTTAATATCATGAAGAATTTATATATATAGCAATTTAACCCTAACAATTCAGTATAATCTCTTACCATTCACAAATTAACCTTTTGCAACTTGCAAAAGACTAACAATTGTTGCAAGTAGGAACTGATTAAGACTTAAAACACTAACATTAAACACCAAAAATTGATAATCAAGACTTAAAACACTGATCAGGAATATCGGTGATATATCGGTCAATATCGCCGATATTATGGGTACTGATAACCGTTATCATTGATATATCGGCAATATCGACTGCAATGCTAACTGCTTTATTTGTAGCAGTCTGTAAAGATTTCTGATAGGAATGATGATTATGAGGCAAAAATTGTGTAATTTGTGTGTTAGGATAAGTAAGTTTACACATCAAGACCTGTTTATTATTAATAAAGGGGTGGTCATCAATAATGAGAAGGACCATTCAGGCATTCATCAAGTCTGTTATTGAATCTGAGTCATTCATGTTAAGTTTGGCAGTTATACTACAAGCTTTTGTTAGAATATGCTACAAGAAAATATAGGCTTTTTAATAGACTTTCATTAAGTTTATGAGAAAATAGATCTGTTGGCCTTCCTATGGACTATGGTATGCATATTTTTATTTTAATGAATAATGATAGATTTAGATGATTATTGTAACAATAAATTTTTTTGTAACCATGATTAACACATTAATAGCTTATTATCATCTTTGAAATATAAGTGTTTGCCGGTCATCCGTGTCTTTCAACGTGTTCTAGAAATAGCTCGTTTTTGTTTACATTACTAAATACTATCATTAAATTAACATTTAAAACTAACAATAGCATTACCTTTATACCCCTAACCCTCATCTCTTTTCTACAGCTATATGGAATCAGACCCTGTGAAAATTGCAGTGGAAGGTGTTGACAGGTTCAAGAAAGAAAACTGTGATCTTATTATTGTTGATACAAGTGGTCGTCACAAACAAGAAGCAGCCCTTTTTGAAGAAATGCGTCAAGTTGCTGAAGCAACGGTATACTTTACTTATATTTATTAAATGTTTCTTTTTATTAAGTTCTTTGAATTTGAATTGTGATGAGAGTTTGCTCAAGTGTTTGTGATCTTGCAGAAACCAGATCTTGTTATATTCGTAATGGATAGCAGTATTGGTCAAGCTGCATTTGACCAAGCTCAGGCCTTTAAGCAGAGTGTTGCTGTTGGAGCCGTTATTGTTACTAAGATGGATGGTCATGCCAAGGGTGGTGGAGCTCTTAGTGCGTAAGTGTCATTTTCTTTTGTGTTAAAATTTAAGTTATATAATATTTCATGTATTGAACTTTAAATACCTATATCCAGAGTTGCAGCAACAAAAAGCCCTGTTATATTTATTGGAACGGGTGAACATATGGATGAATTTGAAGTTTTTGATGTTAAACCGTTTGTCAGCCGTCTTTTAGGTTTGCACCACTAAATATTATATAGTTTTCTTGATGCTCTTTATATATATATTTATTACTTCTTACAATATTGGGTTTAACTAGGCATGGGCGACTTGTCTGGATTTATGGACAAAATTCAAGAGGTGGTTCCTATGGACCAGCAACCTGAGCTTCTTCAAAAGCTGTCAGAAGGAACCTTTACAGTCAGAATTATGTATGAGCAGTTTCAAAACTTACTCAAAATGGGCCCCATCAACCAGGTTTACCTCTTTAATTTTGTTAAGGTTGATATCTATGTTTTTCTGCAGATACATGTTTTAATATGGGTTGTGTATCGGATAGGTCTTTTCAATGCTTCCAGGATTTAGTTCAGAGCTGATGCCTAAAGGCGGTGAAAAAGAAAGCCAAGCGAAGATTAAACGATACATGACAATCATGGATTCAATGACTAATGAAGGTTAGTTAGTTGAGTTGGTTAACAGGTTAAAAACAGGTTCAGTTGAAATGGGTTATTTTTTATATGGGTCAAAAGAGGCTTGGTTGAATCAGTTTGGGCTACACACTTTTTGTCCTTAAGAGTTTCTATTAATTAATAATCAATATGTTAGTTGTAGTTATAAAAAATGTATTAATATAAATTATTAAAAATTAATTACACGCACTGATTTTGGTTTTGGTCCGCAAGTTTGTAAAAATGCATTTTTAATCCACTAGTTTGCACAAACTTAACACCATTGGTCTCTAAAATGGACGAAGGTAAGGTTAACTTTTCTGTTGGGACCAACTTTCTGCCAAACGGTTTTCTGAATGTTTGCTTTTATAAGATCATAAGTAAATGCAACGAGTTTGCCACCTATGCAGCGTCCTTAATATTCTTAATATATTTCAGAATTGGATAGTACGAACCCAAAGCTCATGAACGAGTCAAGAATGATGCGAATCGCAAGGGGCGCGGGCCGGCAACTAAGGGAAGTTGTTGAAATGTTTGAAGAATATAAACGACTCGCTAAAGTTTGGAGCAAGATGAAGGGTCTTAAAATCCCGAAAAAAGGAGAAATGAGCGCGCTATCTAGGAACATGAATGCACAACATATGAGCAAAGTTCTTCCTCCACATATGCTAAAACAGATCGGTGGTATGGGCGGTTTACAAAATTTAATGAAACAAATGGGTTCGAACAAAGACATGATGAGCATGTTTGGTGGTGGTGACAAGTAGACTGCCAAATCCGTTAGCTTTTGTAGCATCGCAGCTCGGGTTGTTAACTAAATCGGCTTGCTTAGCCATGACTTAAGTCACAAGAGATGGTTAAAAATATGGAAACTGGTTTTTGGTTATTGTTTTTTTTATGTTGCCTTTTGTGAAACCTTAAATTTGTTTATATACTAGATAATTGCTTTCATAATATACTTTTTATAACCCTTTTTATTATTGTTTTGTTTTGTTTTTTGCAATTGTAAGTTCCATACATTTAAATATTTATATTTTTAGTTATGTACTCCAAAGGCGTTACATGGCTGATATATTGCTTAAGATGCGGTTTGTTTTTAAAGAAATAAAATGATTGCAGTTTAAATACCACATTTGTAGATTTTTATAGAAGAAGAGGTGGACCAAAGGTATATAGTTTGTTATAAAAAGAATGCTTGTTTTTTAATTTCTGCATACTGCTAAAATAAATTAAAATTTAAATAAAAATCAATTTTTTTTAAACTTAAAAAGAGTTAAAAACATTGAAATTTAAATAATAGTTATACAATACTGAAATAATATTCGTTAGGAAGATAGATTATATTTCTCCGTAAAGATAATACTGAAATAATAATAGTATTGTGTGCATACGCGACATCACAAAGATAATATTTCTCTGTAAAGATACACAATTAATTAGGAAGATAGAAATGTTTAACAAACCATAAACATATTACATACGTGGTGGTTGAAACGGAAATGGTGCATATGGATCTAATAATGCCCGTGATAATATTTTAGGATGTGCTACCTCTTCCCATCCGGCCATAATGAACATAAAAAGCATGTTGAAGTCACAAATTGCTAATACGTTTTGATAACAATCCCCTTTCCCCTTCCTCTATATAAATCTTATTTCCCAGCAGAGATAACATGTATCAAAGTTCTACCTAGCGCACCAACCGGTCCTTTAAAACACGGCGTAGCCTCTTGTTACGACCCAAAATGTTTGTATTTGGATTCAAAGAAGTTGGTACTATAATATTTTTGGCCAAAATCATCATTTTATCCAACACTTCATAAAAATATTATGAATTATTTGCTTTGAGTGTTGAAACTACGCTTGATAACCACGTAATGTTGATTCTAACCGATTATAAAAAAAACATAGCCATCTTCACCTCAACCGATACATGTTTTTCCTTTAGCAAATAATTTATTCTAAAATGTGCACATAGTCGGACAAAGGATTCATGAGATATGCGTCGCATTTCAATGCATTGTTTGGGATTCCTTGCAATAACTCGAATGTGTATTTGTGTCCCATCATATCTGAATCATTGTCTCGCATTCGTTTCAAACCTCTCCTCCAAAAAAAGCGAACATACAAGAACATAAGAATTACAAGAAGTAATTTCTTATCATAATCCATTATGATCCCGTGTTAATAAAACATAAACAACCATTAAACATAAACAGCAAAACAACCATGTAATGCTTTTAACATAGCCTAAAAAACATACATTGTTTCAACATACCAAAAGCATACAATGTTTTCAACATAACCAAAAACAAATAATGTTTTATTTTTTATCAACCAAAAGCAGATAATGTTTGTAACGTAGGCAAAAAAAAACATGCTCTTCACTACTTCATTAGTCCTAAACTTGTAGCCGTCATCGTGATCCATGCTCTTAATACGTCAGGATTATTGGCAATTCCATCCATACCTCTCTCATGTTTGAGGACACTCCAAAAATATGAAAAGCAGCTAAGAATAGAGGATCTACCGGCTCTAACCCAAGCAACTTTAACTTCTCAGAACATTCAAGAACTGTTGGCCCTTAATCAAATAAAGTAGAGCCTTTAGCATATCAAGTGCTAAATCATCAGCATTAATAGATGATGATTTTGAGGTTTTTGCCCTTTTGCTTGGATTAGGATCAGAGGTAGGCTCATGAGTAGCCTCAGAGGTCTGATGAGAAGTGCTGGCATCATCTTTTGTGTCATTTTCACTATGACAAGAAGATGATCCAACCACAGATGTTGGTTGGGTTGAGGTCCCCTCGTCATTTCCAGTGGCAGTATCATTATCCGAATCATTGTCTCGCATTCGTTTCAAACCTCTCCTCCAAAAAAAGCGGACATACAAGTACATAACAATTATGAGAAGTATTTTCTTATCAGAATCCATTATAATCCTGTACGTATTAATAAAACATAAACAACCGTTAAGCATAAACAACCATGTAATGCTTTTAACATAGCCAAAAAAACATACAATGTTTTCAATATAACCATGTAATGCTTTCCCTAGACCTAAATATAATTTGATAAAATGAGTTAAATTATAGTGTTTGAATGTGTGCCTTGGAATTCATTATCTAATGAATTAGTGAATTACCCTATAACAGATCAGACTGTGACTAACATAAAGGGTCAGGTCAGCTAATAAGTTTAATACCACACAACAAAAAGGATAGTTATATACTAATAATCTATTTGTTGGGATTTTGGAGCAAAGAGCTGTGAATATTGTTGTGCCACATTAGCATATACAACTATTTTCCCCTATTAATTAAGCATAAGCATAGACACAACATTGTAAGCCTACAAATTGATAGAAGAATCAATTACAGATAAGCATACACGCAATCGCACAAAAGAAAAGTGTAGAATGAGAGAAAAACCTGACGATTGAAGAAGATGATGGGGTGGAGAGCAGTGGCGACGGCTAGGGTTGAGTGTTTATGAGGGAAAAGGGGGGTTAGAAAAGGTTAAATGAGGCTGCAGATGTTGCTTAATAAAACCTCTGCAACAAAACAAACGCTCTTCGGGATAGAAGAGCTCATGCAAAGTTTTGGCTTTTTTTTTTCTTTTTTTCTTCTTTTACTTCTTTTAGAAAACAAACATTACTTAAGTAATGAATGGCAAATTTAAGCTGCTAAAAGAATGTAATATAGTTCCATTCAGAGGTGCACAAATCGGGTTTTTCTAACATTTGGTTTCGGGTTTGAAATCGGGTATTGACAATACCTTGGTCGGGTTCAGGTCCGGGTATTGTCTCTAAAACCCATACCCTATGCACCGGGTTTGGTCGGATATTCTAAAACCAAGTATTTGAATATCATATTACCGGGTATTGAAAAAAAAACCATATTTTCAGGGTTTTTCGGGTTTTTTCCTGAGAATTTTTTGGGTGTAGATTGAGTTTTTTTTTAAAGGGTTTCACCTTTTTGGATATTTTTTTAGATATTTTTTGGGTAATTTCTGGTATAGATTGGGTATTTGAAAAACTCAGTTTCGGAAAAACCCTGTCCGAGGTATGTAACCGGTACGGTTTTCGGATATTACCGAGTACAAATTGGATCCAGTTCCGGATACGGGTTTTGGTTCTGAAATGCATACCCTATCCGTATCACACGAATACCCGACTTGAGTAGTAAACCCCGGGTATAAAAAAACCCAATTCCTGTTTTTATTTTCGGGCTTTTTTATGCACCTCTAGTTCCATACTTGTTCTAAAATTTACTTAAGTAACATAAGTGATTCATTTTTTAAATACAAACTAAAATAATTTTGAAGATCATATTGAAGAAAATTAGTTATGGGCTAGACAAAAATTAAAAACAGGTTCACTTAAAACTTCGCCAATGCATAAAATAAATTCTTTTATATAATTTTAAAAGGAAAAAACAAAAATAATACAGAAGCTCATGGGGGAGATGAAAAACAAAATAGCCAAATTGGGCTCAAATTTATTCCTATGGGCTAATTAAGATTGTTGCGCCACCTATTTATTTTTAGGAGCCATGAGTATGAGTGTATGACGGTCACATATATTCGATTTCAACATTGGATAACTTGCCTTTGGGATATCAACAATTGTTGGAGTAGTCTATATGGGTCGTGCTAACACTATCCAATGTATTTATTAGAAGAAACCTTGTCTATGTAGAGGATTAGCCTGATAGATTTCATTGACGTTTATCAAACTTAAACCGGAGAGTGATAACTTGTTTCTTATCATGCTTTTTTGGGTGCCTTATATTTCTTAGTTTAATTGCGTTTTTGTTTAACATTAGTTTAATCTACGTCAATCAAATTTTACCATCAAATACAATGTGTAATACTAACTACATGGTTCTCGCAGCCCGCAAACTTCACCCTCTCTCTTGAAACTCATGGACCAAATATCTCTCCCCCTCACACAAAAGTAGCTCATCTCTGCCATAGATGGTTCGTTGACAAAGACTTAAAACTCTCACTCTCTCTTCCACGATTGATCTGTTCTCACTCTCTACTCCTAATCGACGTCTGTAATGATCGACTGACCACATTGTAGATAGTAGATACACTTCTCAAGTTTACACGTGATAAAATTGCATGCCCATAGTATCATATAATTTCATACTTCATGTACAATCCTAGTATTAAAATAATATTACTAAGCTGAGATAAAATAGAAAACATAATATTTCTATACGCTAATTAATATTATTGCAACCATTTTACCAAATTATTTAAGTTACTTAAAATATCTGATTAAAATTAATATCTTTAACATGATAATAATAATATAATCATATCTACTTTTTAACAACTAGTCTTATGGCCCGCGCTCTGCCGCGGAAATACGACTCGGTCAACATTCGGTGAATTCGTCAAAGAACTTAAATCAAATTTTATACCCATAAGACACGCGATTCAAAACACGCATATTCCAGCGTGTTAGAATGTCTTCGAAACTATATTAAAAAAGTACGCGTTGCGTTATGTAGTTAAAAATAAGCAAAACCATTACGTGTTAGGTAATAGTATGAATTAGTATCGGGCAATGAGTGACTGTTTAGATAATTAACCGTCAAGGTACCTAAAATTACATAAATAATATGATTGATAAACAATAAGTTCTTTAGTAAGAAAACCTCAACAACTATTGATAATTGATTGTAGTATATATATGGTCGAAGAGTCATCTATAAACGCGAGTAGCAAGATTACGGTGTGGATAGAGAAGGAAAGTATTGAGCACTTGGATCAAAAGGGTTGTACATGAAGCATAGAAACTTACACTTTTGATGAATAGTGGTTTTACACCCACATAGAAAAATTGCTTTTTAATATATATATATAATATATTTCATTTCATTTCGGTTAGAAATATGACAAACAACTACTAGTCCACCACATGCTAGTAGGGAACCTAGAGCTAGGTCTAACCCGATCCACCAAAATTGATATGCTATTATAGAATAGAATGTGATTTTTTCATTTATGTGACAAGAGTTCATAGGCAACAACCAACCTTTATACGAATACTTTTTAGGCCAAAACAAAAATTCTAATAATATTTAGAAATCTATATGCCTTTATGGTAATATATAAATAACATATATAACCCTATATCCATGAAACCATTAAAAAAGTATCATTTCGTTTTATTTTCATGATTTATTAACATACAACCTTACTCGCTTTTTTCTTTTGTTGCGATGTCGATTAAGATTATAAAATTTTGTAAAAAACAAGTAAATCACGATTTATTTTCATTGTTTTAAGGAATATATATGTAGGTGAGTATTCATTTAAGAGTCAAGAATTTGTTGAGAATCCCGCGTAACTAAAAAACTAACTTATATATATATTTTTTCATATAAAAACATTACATATTGCTAAACCTATTTTGACCGATGCATAAATTTAATTTTGCCCCACTATGAAATGATTATAGCGGCATTGTTATCGCATTCGCATATAGGTCGTGGGTTGGATAGTAATGGTTGTATTTTTGGATAAATTTATAGAGCAGGCAGGAGGCAGTCACTTCTGCTCCTCAACGGGCCCGTAGCCATTTGTTTTATTAGTCGAAAATGTCTTCATTTTCACATGCTTCGGTTATAGAAATAAGAGTAAAGTGTTATTTTCGTCCTTCTAGTTTGACAAATAATGCGAATTTAGTTCAAAAAGTTTACTTTTTGCATATGAACCCTCCACGTTTCTTAATTCTTGCCAATTATATCCAAATCACTAACCTCGTTAAATTTAATCGTTAAGTCAGGGGTAGACATGTCTTTTCACTATTTCTTTATTATATGAGTAAAGTGCCAAAATCGTCCTTGAGGTTTGGTCATGTTTGCGAACTTCGTCCAAAAATATTTTTTTTCGAGTAAAGTGCCATTTAACGTTAACTCGGGGGTGTTACTGTGACATTCGTCAATTTCGGGTCTTGTTTGTATTCGTTTTTGTATTTGTTTATTATGTAAACCGATCCGATTTGTAAACCGAAGCTTATATTATAATCAAAATGATGGATTTATGTTACAATATTGTTTCACACTTGTTAGGTCTTGAAAACATCCTATTTTTATTTTTATTTATTTATTTTTGTTATTTTGTGTTTTTGTCTCGATCCATTTTGCATAAAAACTCTTATGTCTCACACCCATATTTGACCACCAACATTACCTTATATATACACCACCTTTCCTCTTCATTTTCCCTTGCTACAACTTCAAAAAAAAAAAAAAAAACTTTCTCAAACATCAAAGATTCAAGGTTATCTTCTTAAGTGTTCTTGAAGGTTTTTAGTCTTTTATCTTAATTAGTTTATGTAACCTTATTAATACTTGTTTATGGTTGTGCAACATATATATAATATACACCCCTTGTTTACCTTTGGTAGTTACTTCTCCGATTCCGGTCGGTGAGGTTTCGGACCTCATAAAGCAAGGCTTCATGGAGGACTTCGTGTCCTTGATATATATACATCTATATAACTTGTTCATACATATTAATCTTGCTTATTTTAGTTTGTTGGTCATGTTTACAAGTTCCATGGTTATGGGTTTTTAAGAGTCTATGCTTCGGTTTAACCGTAAATAGCTCTGAACCGTAAACCGAACTTTGTTACTAGTTTTGTTAAATAATTGTTTAAACATACTTATTGTTAGATCTAAGTTTCTAAAATCATTTTTACAAATTCTATGGTTATGGGTTTGTAGAATCTTACCTCGGTCTTAACCCGAAACACGATCCGAACCGAAAACCGAACTTTTGTTTAAAGACTTTATTGTTAATTTTTGGTTGTAAAATTTAAAGTATTTTTATTTATACATTATTATACAAGTTCTTTAGTGTTTGGACATGTGGAAACCATCTATGAACTTGTTGTGAGATGGAAACCGAACCAAACCGATTCTTACTCGCTTAAGACACACAAGTGTGTTTTTTTTAGCCACCAAGACTTGTATATTTCTTTAAAAATAGTTACAAATTGATTTTTAAATATTTTCTTAAGTACTTGGAAATGTTGGATCCAACTTGATCTCATAACAAAGTTTGGACCGACAAAACCGAACACTCGCTTAACGTGCGTTATTAGTTATAAAACAATGGAACTACATACTTGGTTAAGTCTTATTAATTTTATTGAGTTATCTCATAACATTCAATATTTTGGAAAGCTGACTTTGGGTTTGACCAATTATCAAGACCCAAATCGACAACCCGAACACTCGATAAAAAAAAAACCGTTTTAGTATCTTTATTCCAAAGGGATTTGCATTCTTGCATTTTACCCACCTTATTACTTAACATAGGTTGAGTAAATATTAAGGTTATATACTTTAACCCGGTTTCGAGCAAACTTACATTTTTAAAGGGTTATTATTATAAATTCTTAAATAGTTACATTTTAAACCTTGAACTTTAATTATTTACGTTTCTCAACATTTATTTTGTTTAAAGACCTTCAAGACAACCTTTCTAAATTCAAGACTTCTTTTCTTTTTAGGCATTGTGCGTTAAACTCGTCGTTCCGACAAATCTCCAAATTATCATCTTTCAAGTTTACTACTTGAAGGTGAGTACTTCATACCCCATTTTCCATCTTTTATTTTGGGGGTGACATTTCATACTTATTCAATAAAATGTTAAAAATTATATATGTGTGAGGGAGGGAGGGAGGGAGAGGAATGGAGTTTGATGATGTGAATTTATAATGTTAATGAAATATAAAGTTCGAGGTAAACAGATAACATAATTTGGATAAGCAAATTAATCAAGGAGATTTCTGTGAGAAAAAAATAAAATTTTGGAGACAACTTTAGAGTACTCAACTGAATCAATTATATAGATGGTTTTTGGTCCAGTTACGAAGACAATATCATATGAGCTAAAGCAGGTTTTGATAAAACACCACATCTTGAAATCGTAAATCTATATTTAAAACATATTATCTCATTACAAATTTACATGAAGATACATGCATATATCTATATGTAACCGCAATAATCAATTTTTTTCTTGTAATTTGTTATAATTCTTTTCAAAAGTACAACACAGCCCACTTTGTAATGTATTTTTTAAGTATATTATCTTTTTCTGGATGACATGTAGCGTAATATATGGCTACATTTTGCGCTATAAAGCGCCGTAGGAGACCTACAAGGTGTAAATTTACTCAGAAAGGATTCATTTTTTTTATTGATTGAAGAAGAAGTACAAACCCTAATATAGAGCTGAACTAACAACTGATTTCTAACTAACTAACTAACTAACTAAAGATAATTAAATACAGGGGGTAATAAAAAGTCAAAGTCAACATCCCCCCTCAAGTAGGTGGTATAGAAACACCTAACTTGTGCAGGATATCTCGATGCTGTGGAACACCCAAGCTCTTTGTAAATATGTCCGCAAGTTGATCCGTAGTCCTAGTATGTGACAAAGTAATAAGTCCCTCTTGTAGTTTTTCACGGACAAAGTGACAGTCAAGCTCTATATGTTTTGTACGTTCGTGGAAAACCGGATTTTTAGCAATGTATATAGCAGCTTGGTTGTCACATTTGAGAGGTATAGGAGTAAGATTAGGAGCATGTAGCTCGTGTAATAATCTAGTCAACCAAGCTAATTCAGCTGTGACCCGTCTCATGGATCTATACTCAGCTTCTGCTGAACTTAAAGCAACTGTTGGTTGTTTCTTTGATTTTCAGGAAATTGGTGATCCTCCAAGTAGAGGTGCACAAACCGGTTTTTTTTTAAAAACCGGTTCGGTTATTAACAGGACCGGTTTTTTTTGGCCCGGAAAAAAACCGGTTCGGTTAATAACCGGACCGGTTAATAACCGGTTTTTTGCTGTCAAAACCCTAACCGGTCTAACCGGTTAGGACCGGTTTAGAAACCGGTTAGAACCGGTTAATAAACCGGTTTTTTTATTAACCGGTTTTTTTTATTAACCGGTTTTTTTTTTTTTTTTTTTTTTTAAATTTTGCGGTTTCAAATACGAATATTTGTTTTTTATATTTTGTACTTAATGAAGACCATTATTTTTTCACAGTATAAACAAACCGGTAACTACAAGGCAAAACGGTAACTACAAGGCAAAACGGACTGACCGAAGCCATTCTTTGCTTTCGTTGTTAGGGTTCTTTGCTTGGAAGATGAGTATGAGTGTGTGTTGGTGAATGTGTTTTCAACAAACCAAAGATTAAAAACACATAACTTTCATTTATAGTTTTTACATTAAAAATACAAACATTAAATCGTTATCGCATATTCGTAACTCAAAAATACAAACATTAAATCATTAACACTGAAGAAATCTCTGCCAAGAACTGTTGTTCATGATTTAACTCAAAAATACAAACATTAAATCGTGAACTAGCAGATGCTCCTGTTGTTCCCAATCGCAGTTTGTTCATGATTTGCCTCCATGTTTGCTGTTTCTTTAACTAAATTAGAAAAATCCAAATCAACAAGTAAATAAGAGCACATATTAGGAAAAAGAATGCTTAGACACGATTACATGAACAACTTGCTGTTTCTTACTCATGATTTGCCTCCATGTTTGCTGTTTCTTTAACTAATTTTCTTCGCTACCCGATCCCGAGCTATTTCTTAGGTAATCGTCGTACGCGGCTTCTTCATCGGTCATTGGTTGAGTGTGTCCTTCATTGACCTCGTCTTCATACAAGCCCGCTTCATACTCCATTTCCCCCTCGAGTGAGCGTTGATGTTGTGCCCTATCTAAAGAGTCAAAGTAATCCTTGTAGCAAATCGACATCTCTATAGCTGGTGCAGTGAGTCGAGTCCTCCTAATCGATATAACCCTGCCAGAAACAGAAAAAGCAGACTCCGAAGCTACCGTGGAAGCTTGGACCGTTAGTAAATCTTTGGCCATGGCGGCGAGGATCGGAAACTCATCCTCCTTACCTTTCCACCAAGCCAGCAAATCAAGACTTCTAAATTCATCCGGAGTCATGTGTTTCACAAAGTTGGTACCACCATACCTTCCAAGTTCACTGCTTGGGATGTTTACCTTTTGACGTTTACCGGCGTCTTCCGAAATCATGTAGTACATCCCCATTTCAAGGTCGGTTTGGGATTGGGATTGGGCAACAGCTCTTAACGAGTCATGAATTTGGGAAGACGACCCGTATTTTGTAAGGTAGACATCATACATGTTTGACAAGGTGGTGTTGAAAGCATTCTTTAAAGTTTGGCTATAATAGGGGTTTTGATCGTCGTTTAACCCTAGCTCATCACAAATTTTTTCTATTAAAGCTTCAACACCACCAACATTGATGCAAGGGTTTAACGCAGCAGCACATGTCAAAACAGCGGGTAGTTCTTGAAAATATTTTCTAAATTTTTTCTTTCATTTTTACACCCATATCAAAATAAGGTGCACCCCTACAATGAAGTTCACTCAACTTTGTGCACATGACAGCAATTTTTGGTAAAGCAATGGGGCTTGTTGGATAGTAAACCCCGGATAAACTAGTTGTGCAAGATTTAAAAATTTGAAGGACCTCCGTAACGATCTCAATCAATAACCAGTTTCTAGGATCGTACGGTGCACATTTACCCCTACTTGACAAAATTTGATGAAACGCAATTAATGATTCTTTTTGTTGGATGGCTTTCTCAAACATATTACAAGTCGAGTTCCATCTTGTTGGACAATCCCAATTTGGCCCCAACCATTGACAATTAGCTTCTACACAAAATTTTTTGTATCTTGAAAATGTTTTATTGTTGCTAAAAACATCTCGTAACATTCTTTTAAAATTGTTTCTTTGCGTTTCGATCACGTTTAACCCATCTTGCACGGCCAAGTTGATAATATGTGCAATGCATCGGCTATGAAAAAACGCTCCATCACAAATAGGTTTATACTTTAATTTTAAATGGCCAACCGCGGCCGTATTGTTGGACGCGTTATCAAACGAAATTGAAAAGATTTTATGTTCAATATTGTATTGTCGAATGACTTTATCCAAGATTTGAAAAATATTTCTACCCGTGTGCGGGTAATCAAACAATTGAAACGCAACGGTTCGTTTCATCATTTGCCACGACTCGGGGTCAACCCAATGAGCCGTCACACAAATGTATGAGTCGGGCGAACCATGAGGTACCGACCACACATCCGTTGTTAAGTTTACACCAGTTTGTAAGTTTGAAAAGTATGAAATTAGTTCGGATTTAGCGTTTTTCCATGCTTTAAGACAATCTTTTCTAAGGGTCGAACGACTTACGTGTTGGTAGCGTGGTTGAACATAGTTTTGCATCATCTCCGTGAATTGAGGGTTGTCGAAGTGGTTGAAAGGAAGTGTTTGTTGAATCACAAAGTTTGAAAACTGTTGACGTACCGCTTCAACGTCGTACGTAAACACCGCTCCTTGATTCGTCATCTCCGGCTGCGAACTACTTCCCGATTCGTCCTTCAAGGCCTTGCAAAAGGGCCTTTGTACATGCGCTTTTAAAGTGGAGTTTGCATCTTTGCCATAAAACTTCAAACAATGTTTGCATCGAGCTTTTTGGCTACCGTTAGACATTTCGCATAGGTCGAAATGTTGCCAAACATCATGGTTTCGTTTCGTGGGGATGACCCGAACGACCGTTTCTCCCGTGTTCGAGGCACCCATGTTGACGGATGAAGCAGCACTTTGGGAGGCCATGATAATCGACTACGAAATAAGAGTGGTATACTCGAGTATGAAATAAACGACTACGAAATAAGAGCGTATGGAGTGGTAATGTGGTATAATTGAGCGTGAGATAACAAAATAATCGCGTATGAAATAAACGTTTAGAGCGTTTGGAGTTGTATAATCGAGTGTGATCTAACCAATACCCAACCTAAACTATATATAGATGTTTGTGGGGGTAAAATGGTAAAAAAAAAAAAACGGTCCAAAAACAAAAAAAACGGGCATATAGCCGTTATAAACCGGTTTTTTTATAAACCGGTTAACCGGTTTTTCCATAACCGGTTAATAAAAAAAACCGGTTTTTTTATAAACCGGTTAACCGGTTTTTCCATAACCGGTTAATAAAAAAAACCGGTTTTTCCATTAACCGGTTCGTTAACCGGTTTTGGATCTAGAACTTGTAACCGAAAGACGAACCGGCGGTTTCTAAACCGGTCAAACCGGTTTTTAAAAAACCGGTTTTCATAAAAACCGGTTTCCGGTTTATACCGGTAAACCGGTTCCCCAACCGGTTTTTTTGGCCATCTCTACCTCCAAGTGTAACAAAATAACCACTAACGGATTTTCTAGTATTGGGACAAGAGGCCCAATCAGAATCATAGTAAGCATGAAGATCAAAAGAATCCGAATTATTAAAAAATAATCCTTGTGAATAAGTGCCTTTCACATACGATAGAGTATGCAATGCTGCATTCCAATGTGAATGTCGTGGTTCTTGCATAAATTGACTCAGGAATTGAACTGCAAACGAGAGATCTGGCCTTGTATGTGTTAGGTAATTTAACTTACCTATTAACTGCCTGTATCGCAAAGGATTAGAAAGCAATTCACCTTCATTAGCTTTCAACTATAAATGAGGGGGAAGAGGAGAATTTTGAATATGAAGAATAACATCATCAAATTCAGCTAACATATCTTTGGCAAATTTTCTTTGTGATAGAATAAGACCATTGTTATGATGCAAAACTTCAATCCCGAGAAAATAATTCAGAGATCCCAAATCTTTAATTTGAAAAGCATGATGTAAGAACTCTTTTAATGAAGTAATCTCCTTAACATTATTCACCGTTACCAAAATATCGTCCACATAAACAGCCACATGGACAGTAGACAAGCCCATTGATTTAGTGAACAAAGAATAGTCATTACCAGATCTCACATAACCTTTTGATTTAAGAAAACCTGGTAGCTTGCCATACCATTGTCTTGAAGCTTGCTTTAAGCCATAAAGAGACTTTTGCAATTTTAGAACTTGATTAGAAGGTAAAGACATACCAGGAGGAGGTGACATGTAAATTTCCTCATCTAGATCACCATGCAAGAATGCATTATTCACATCAAGCTGGAATAAAGGCCATTTAAATTTTGTTGCAATAGCAATGAGAGAACGAATTGTTGTCATCTTTACAACCGGTGAAAACGTTTCATTATAATCAATGCCAAATTTTTGTGTGTCCCCCCTCACAACTAATCGGGCTTTACACCTTTCAACAGTCCCATTGGCATTATATTTAATCTTGTAAACCCATTTACACTTGATAGGTTTCTTCCCTGAAGGAAGATCAACAACTGACCACGTGTTGTTATTTTGAAGAGCCGTAAATTCTTTGTTCATAGCATCTTGCCAAGCTGGGAATTGAACAGCTTGTTTATAAGAAGTAGGTTCATCCAAGATATCAAGGTGATGAATTATGTTTTGGCTAGAATTAGAAAGTTCAAATGAAGGAATTGAAACAGTGGAAAGACAAGCATTTGTTAAGGTATGACAACAGTTAAGATGTGAATCCGAAAGATGAACATTATTGCAAACATAATCTCGCAAATAAGATGGTGGATGAGATGTTCTGGTTGTTTTACGAACTTGAGGAGGATCTAAATGATCAGAAGATGATGAATTAATAGGAGAAGATGGATTAGGAGTATCAAAATATGGAACATTTATGGAAGAAGATGGAGAAGAATCAAAATGTGAAACATCTTCGTGAGAATTTGAAATATGATTTGTTGAGAAGTCATCAAAGAAAAAATTGAAGTTATCAATTGGAGGGAAGATGGAAGCTGAATTAGAGGATTTGATAGATGGAAAAAGATGCTCAAAGAAAACAACATCTCGTGAAACAAATATAGAATTGGTGGTAAGGTTATATAGTTTGTAACCTTTCTTTCCAATAGGATACCCAATGAATAGTGTTGGTGCATTTTGTGACCGTCGCTATGCAATTCTGACCAGCGGAACGCCACAGGCGAAGTTAGCACAACTTCGCCTACTGAAGCCCACGCCCGAGAATGTTTTATATATATATACGTGTGTCTTGTTTAGGTTTAGTTAAATCCAGAAATTAGTGTGTGTTTTGAGCAGTTTGTTTGTTTAGAGAGAGTAAGAGACAAGGAGAGTCGTGTGAGACGACCCGAGGTAGAGCTCACCTCGGGTCAGTCGTGTTTTCTGTTTGGTTACGGTATGTAACGTGTTTTGATTATTATATATGAATCTGCAGATTTGATTATCCCGTTCTTGTATTTGTTCGTGTATTTGTTCGTGTACGTGTTTGTGTTCTTCATCTTGTACACCATTAACGAGTCTAGGAGGATTCCGCACTCCTAGACCTCGTGCGGATCTCGTATCGATCGGCGACGCCCCCGGGGGGACCTACATGTGGTATCAGAGCCTTAGGCTCTTATGCTATGGTTCGAGATCGGCGTTTTGGTGTTTCTGGCACGAATCTGATGCGTTCTTGGCTGAACAGCGCCGCAGGCGAAGTTATGGGATTCAGGCGAAGTTGCCGTCACTGTTCGTAGGGTTTCGGCGATGTTATTGGCCAGGCGAAGTTAGCAGCCAAGCGAAGTTATAGCCAGGCGAAGTTATGGACAGGCGAAGTTGACTTTAGGCGAAGTTAACGAGAAAAAAAAAAGAGTGTTTTGGAGTTTTCGTTTTTATGGCCAGGTGTACACGATTATTGTGAGACCGAAGACGTTGTTCCGTCAACGAGTGAAACTTGTTATCTCTTGGTCTTACGTGTGAACAAATACGTGTCAACTCTGGATTTGGAGTTGAGGTTGTGAATGGGATATTGTTTGAAACTGGATATTGACACATATTTGGGTGTTTGTGGGCAATGAAATTGTTGTTGTTCGAGGTTGACCAACTGAAGAAAGTCAAATTGAACTGAAGGTTTTTGTCATTACTGGATTGCGGTTAGAGCATATTATTTATGTTATTTTCAAGGCGTTCGAGAATTGGATCCTGAAACGTGATGCTTATTTATTAGAGTGAAAATTCTGGAACAAGTTGGATTTAATCGGGAACTAAAGTGTTTATGTTCTTGATCGTTATCCCTGGTGATTGAAGATGCTTCGGATTAATTAATGGTCATGTGTTAGATTCTGTCAAGGTGGTTTTGTGATGAAATTGATCACTTGATGTTAAGTAGTTGAAGATTAAACCTTATCGTATGCCGACGAGTTGGTGAAGTTGTGGAGGAAGCCCAACTTCACGTGTTGGTGAAGTCAGATAGACTCACATGATTGGTTGAGATGATCTATTGGCACGAGGATGCATGCATTTCAAAGACCTCAATCGTTATAGTCGGAGAAGCTTACACTGAAGGGAAGATCTGATATGGAAGACGCTGGGTGATTGGTAGATTTGTGAAGCTACATGACAGATTCAGACACGGCTGGTTGACTGCAAACAGAAGATCATCAGTTAAGAGGGGGACTGTTGGTGCATGTCGTGTAACAGATGATCTTTTGTGTTTGTTAGAATTGAGAGCAACGGTCAAAGGGGAGACTGTTGGTGCATTTTGTGACCGTCGCTATGCAATTCTGACCAGCGGAACGCCACAGGCGAAGTTAGCACAACTTTGCCTACTGAAGCCCAGGCCCGAGAATGTTATATATATATATATACGTGTGTCTTGTTTAGGTTTAGTTAAATCCAGAAATTAGTGTGTGTTTTGAGCAGTTTGTTTGTTTAGAGAGAGTAAGAGACAAGGAGAGTCGTGTGAGACGACCCGAGGTAGAGCTCACCTCGGGTCAGTCGTGTTTTCTGTTTGGTTACGGTATGTAACGTGTTTTGATTATTATATATGAATCTGCAGATTTGATTATCCCGTTCTTGTATTTGTTCGTGTATTTGTTCGTGTACGTGTTTGTGTTCTTCATCTTGTACACCATTAACGAGTCTAGGAGGATTCCGCACTCCTAGACCTCGTGCGGATCTCGTATCGATCGGCGACGCCCCCGGGGGGGCCTACAAATAGACACGCTATAGCACGAGGTTGAAACTTATCACGACCATGTTTAACAGTAGAAGCATAACACAAACACCCAAAAGCTTTGAGATGAGAATAAGAAGGCGGTTTATTTGTTAGGACCTCATATGGGGTTTTGTTACCAAGAACCGGTGTAGGAAATCTGTTTATTAAATGAGTGGCAGTTAAGACACAATCTCCCCAAAACGTTAAAGGAAGTTTTGACTGAAAAAGCAAGGCTCTTGCAGTTTCTAGGAGATGTTTATGTTTCCTTTCGACAACACCGTTTTGTTGATGAGCATGTGGACAGATTTTTTGATGAATGATTCCTTTGTTTTTAAGATAAGTAGCATGCTCATAACTACTACCAAACTCAAAGGCATTATCCGATCTTAAACATTTCACTTTGACATTAAATTGAGTTTCAACCATCTCAAGAAAACTTTGTAAAATGGAAAAAGCATTTCCTTTAGTTGTTAATAAGTGTGTCCATGTAGTTCGACTAAAATCGTCTACAATTGTTAAAAAATATTTGCAACCATTGTAAGTAGGAACTTTGTAAGGGCCCCAAATATCAATGTGCAAAAGATCAAAAATAGCATCTGTAGATCTATTACCAGACGGAAATGGTAAACATTGTTGTCTAGCTTTAGGACATATGGAACAATGATCAAGAACATCCAAGTTTTTATTGGAAATGATATCTAAAAGTTTCATCTTATAGGTTGGTAGATGACCAAGCCTATGGTGCCAAGTTGTATTAGAAACAATAGAATTACATGCAGAAGTACTAAACAAAGAAACGTTAGAACAATTGAATGAAGGAATGTTTGTTTGCAAAATGTAGAGCCCATCTAAGAGATCATCCAAGACCAGTGGACTCTTCATTGATGGGGCCTGCAACAAACAAGATTTATTAGAGAAGTAAACAATTCCATGATTATTTTCACAAAGTATAGAAACGGAAAGCAAATTATGTTTGAAATCAGGAACAAATAGAACAATATAAAGAGTTAAATGTTTGTGAAGAATAATTGTTCCAATCTTATGAACCGATATAACATGACCATTAGGAAGACCAATAAGAAAAGGTTTTGAAATTGAATGAAGTGAAGAGAAAAGATTTGGATCATTACACATGTGATCGCTTGCACCTGTGTCAATAATCCATTTGGAATGAAAAGAAGTAGAATTACATGCCATAATACCTGCAAAATTGGCAAAGTGGATGGAAGAAGTAGGTTGTGAGGCTGCAGCTTTACCAAGATTGTGTTGCTAAAGAAGCTGCATTAACTCATTGTATTGATTGGCAGTAATTGAAGATGCAACATTATTTTCTTGTGAAGAGGCAGAAAATGGCAAGTCTGACTCTACTTCAACATTATTGGCAGTCCCCCGTTTTGGCTTGGTGAACTTAAAGTCTTTTGGAAAGCCAATGATTCGATAACATTTGCTAACATGATGGCCTGACTTCTTGCAGTGAGAACACACTTGATTCTTCTTGTTATCATTATGATTAGCATATGATACATTCATAGAGGCAGATTCAGTTTGAAATTGAGAAATTGAATGAATTTCTCGCTGTTTCTCATCTTGAACAACAAAAGAATATGCTTGATTGACAGTGGGTAACAGCTTCATCATGAGAATATTGCCTCTTGTTGTATCATAGCTTTTGATCCTCATCTCTTTTAGCCATTAGAGGAGCAGTACCACATGTACAAGTCGGAATTGTGTTTAAAGATGACAATTCATCCCATATTATCTTGAGTTTGATGAAATATGAAGCAACATCAGAATTACCTTGAACAAGATCTGATAAACTCTTCTGTAACTGATAGTATTTGGCACCGTTATCTTGACCATATCTATCATTGAGTTCGAGCCATAGTTGACGAGCCGAAGTAACATAGAGAACACTAGCACTGATTTCTCGAGACAAAACATTCAAGATCCATGAAATTACCATATCATTACTTCTATTCCACAGACTAATTTGAGACGTATCAGTCGGAGAGACAAATTCGCCATTGACGAACACCAATTTGTTCTTTGCTGATAAAGCGATAGTCATAGCACGTTTCCACGCACCAAAACCTGAACCATTGAACGATTTGGAAACGAGAATCATCCCTGGATTATCAAACGGATGCAGAAACAATGGCTTGGAAGAATCGATTGGAATCGAATTTCAGACAGATTCAGACGAATTTGCAGACATGATGAAGAAAGAACGAAATGAACGAATCAATAACTGAATTGAACGAAGATTGAATGCGGAAGCGAAACGAAAATCAGAATCGATTTGGATGATACCACGTAAATTTACTCAGAAAGGATTCATTTTTTTTTTATTTTTATTTTTTTATTGATTGAAGAAGAAGTACAAACCCTAATATAGAGCTGAACTAATAACTAATTTATAACTAACCAACTAACTAAAGATAATTAAATACAGGGGGTAATAAAAAGTCAAAGTCAACACAAGGAGGCAAACCCGGGGTTGACCATAATGCCTGACCCTAAAGGGGTTATTAGCACTTAGTGTCCGGTTGCTTCCCCATGAGGTATATATGCCCAATGAATCGTCATGAATTGAATAATTTATATTGATAATTTTGCATAGTTTTTAAATTTTGGGAAAAAAAATCTTATTTGAATTATGTAATTTAAGACTAACATACATGCTTTAAAGCACTATTTATTTGTAGCTTTTATATTTGTTGTTTTGTGAATGGAACGCAAGACGAAGTAGTACAATGGGCCTAGAGAATGAACAGAGAAAACGTGTGGGTGTGATGCATCATATCAAATCATCATCGTAAGAATATAACCACAAAAATAAATAAAAAATAAAATAATATAAAATATAATTAATTGAATAAAAATTGTCATTTTGTTGGGACAACAGCCTGGGATTTTTATGTCATGTAAAATTTCAGGCCCCACTCCATTATTAAACTTTATTCATTCACTAAACCTTCGTACTTTTTTCAAAATAAAAACATTCAATCATATGATTGGTTTAAAATGATTTAAAAGTAAGTTTTTGATTTTCCTTATTAATATCAAACTTAGTATAAATTTCTTTCTGACTCGTATAAATCCAGGGAAAACGATTCTATTGACATGCTTCGACTTAAATGATTTAACGGTATCTAGCTCAAAGACGTATTAAAGCAATTTCACATATTAGTTTCATAATTAGTTTGAGATTCCATTTTAACTAGTCTCGAGTAGCAACTCGGATACTATGAGCCATAATTACACATAGAATAGAAGTGTAGACGAGCCGAGGGGTAGGAGCCTAGGAGGTTGAAGAAACACTAACCGGACCCCGGGCAGATTACTGGTAACCTGGGGGTTAGATAGATGTTTCCCACGAGGGGTTAGACCCTGAGAAGATGGTTCTTCTGATAACCTGCAAAACAGACACCGTGAGCTTGTCACTGAGAAGGGGGGGTTCCTCCTTGTGACCACCCTCCGGCGTGAGAATCAGACTAGATTGCTCTTTAAATATAAATGTATATTAAGAGATTACTAGAGCAGATATCAGGTATAATATGATGATATAAGATGATGAAATGATGGTCATACCATTTGTGGTATTTATAGCCGAAGGTAGGTTTCCAAGGAGGTATGGCCGGCTGCAACAGTGTTCCTGTTCCACCAACAGTAGCCTACGCACGTGTCCTGCTGGTAGTTGGTGGGTAGGTAGCGGCTGATAGCGACCAGGCCTGCTGTATACTATTCCTTTTCCACCAACTGCCGGCTACGCACGTGGTATGACAAGAGTTGGTGAGTAGGCAGCGGCTAATAGTGACATACAGTGTAGGAGCATGCTGCTCGCCATACTGTTGTGCATAAGCTGTCGTATCTTTAGTCAGATCTTTTTCCCATACCTCGTCAGGTACAGTACGGAAGATCTTCCCGTATCGTACGGACTGGCTTATTTGGGCGGGAGTATTCCCCCTCCCGCCCTTGTGCGGGATTGTTCCCGGCTTCGCTCATTCCTTCAGGTGACACTGAATGATGAGAGCTAAGTGCCTTGTGCGTGTAGCCTTGCTGCGCGGGTGGCCTTCCCTAATGGCTTGTATCCGAGGCTGCGGGGACAGGCGGAGTCCACCATTGGGAGGCATTTCCTGCGGGACCAGCTTGCGTACTGCGCGTAAGGACGTCACGTCTCTGAGCATGGTTGGTCCTGCGGATCCAGTTGGTTTCTGCGCAGGCGTCCTTGTTTAAGGTGAGTCTTGCGGGTCCAACTGGGCTCTGCAGAGACCTACCTCTTCAGAGGTGCTACAGGCAAATGGGAACAGAATTGAAAACACATTTTGATATACATGTTCCCATATATTTAGCTTAATTCAGATCTAGTTTGGTCTCTTCTTTATATTAATAAGAGTATTAGAGCAGTTTATACTAGTGGTGGTTACTGGTTAGCATGTGTTCTAGGTAGTTAGAATGAAGTACGTTTATGTGTATTTCAACATGTTGAGTTATCAACTTGGTTGTATTAGAAGCGTAACTAAACTATACAGTATATTATAAGCATTGTATTTTATTAAGTTTATATTAATTATTGTGTATTTATATGTTATTATCATAAAATACTTATATATATTACATGATTTATTGTTTATTTGATTATATATAAAATCTATCTATAATAATATATATAAACAAAAATCCAAAAATCCTATGTTTCGCGATGTGGTCGCTCCCCCCCTTTTATGGAAGCCACCAGATTTCTTGATTTTTAAATGGATGTCTCTCATTGATTTAACCTAAATTCATGGGTATGGGTCTTACCAAAACCAGATAGCTCTTAAACGGGTTATAACATCTCATTAAATTAAAAATTAATCTTACCAATTATTTGATATGAAAATCCTACAAAATAGGAATATACTAAAGACACATAGGATTTTTAGGTTTTCGTTATTTAATATTCAATTTAAAAAGAAAAAGATATTATTTACAATTAATAAACAATTATATAGTAAAAAACATAAGTGGATCATGGGTCACCAAATCCAGATAACTTTTAAACGGGTTATAACATATCATTTATTTATGAAAGCATTTCATCATCAAACCCTAAGTATATTATTAACTTTCTTACAATAAAGAAAATTAAAATCAAAAAAATAAATATTAAAAAACGAAAAATGTAAAACAACCATTCTCTCAAGCCATCAGATTACTTTATTTGTAAATAAAGGTTTCTCACGCATTTGACCTGAATTCACAGGTAAAGGTCTCACCAAACCCAGATAGCTCTTAAACGAGTTATAACATCAAGTATTTGATATGAAAATCCTATAAAATAGGAATATACTAAAAATTAATATCCTATTTTATTTTTAAAAAAAATATTATTTATAATTAAGAAACAATTTTATAATAAAGAAAATAAACGGGTAATGGGTATCACCAAACCCAGATAGCTTTTAAACCGGATTATAACATATCATTTATTTGTGAAACCATTTCATCATCAAACCTCAAGTATATTAATTATTAACTTTCTTACAATAAATAAATTTAAAATCCAAATATACTTATATAAATATTAAAAATGAATAATGTAAAACAATCCTCATAATACGAGAGACAAAATCTAGTGGTTTATATATGTTAAAAGATAATTTTGAAACGAGTTAAAAGAGAGCTGAGATATTATAGTTTTTCTAGTATAAACAGATGATCAAAGGTAAATGTAAAGTGTGACTTTCGGTTTTATAATAATAAAATAAAAAAAGGGTCATGTCCTGAGTTGGGTTATAAAATCCGGTTATTATTGTATGTGCTTGATCCGATTAAGAGAGGAAATTGCAATTACACATCTGCAAGTGCACGTTTGATTGGCTCCATTTGTTTAATACACGCATCCAACTGTCACTTTGGTCCTTTTGCTTTCTGCCTGCTGTCCTTTTTCAAATTCTGACCAATGATCTGGAAGGTATGGTAATTCTGTTCACCCATACCATATCTCCACTTGTACTCTAGTATCACCCATCATTCCAAATACCAATCTTGCTTGTGTCATAATATAACTTTTAGCTTCAAAAATATAAAACCTTACAGAAATGCAGTATCCCTTAAGTATCCATCTAATCAAAAATCAGAATAATAGGGGTGTTGTAATTTAAATTTTAAATTGTACTTAAAAAAATGATTTAGAATTGAATTTAATTCGAGTAACGAATTTTAACTCAGGTTTAGGTTTTGTTTTTTAATCGGGTATTACTCGAATTGAACTTCAAATATTGTTTTTTATTTAATTTAGAATTTGTGATTTTCAAACTGATTCGACCCAAATTTTTAGTACAAATTAAAGTTTTAGCCTTGATGGATCGAAGTGTTCCAAATGTTCATTTCCTTACCACATTCTCGAGCTTTTGACCCTATAATCATGTTAAAATAAAGAACTTGTAGCATTTGGCAACTCAGACCACCAGTATTGTTCACTTTGCTCACTCGAGGATTTTTTTTTTGGCTTTCCAGGTGAAGACTTCAAAGGAAGCCACCCATCCTGATACTATTCCTACCTAACTACCTATGTACGCTTAACTGTGTAGTTCTCCTCTCATCCACTAACATTCAACCCAAAACGCGATGATGATTAGAGATGTGGGCATTTCTTATGAACCAAGAATCTCTCATGTCCACGATTGATGTGAGATTCGCCTAGGGTGTTACAGAACTAGCATCATCAATCGAAAACGTTATAGTTATTTGTCTCTTTAAAAAAATATAATTGAAAGCATGACAAGGGAACTAAAGGAGGCATGAGTCAACATAGAAAACAATAGTAATTATGCAGTTACTACAGTTATTTAATTATTGATGACCTATGATTAACGCGGCATGTGTTATTGTGTTCGTTTGATGACATTTTAATTAATGTAAGAACAGACCGAACAAATGGTTTGTCTATCTCAGTGCTAACCTTGTTTAGAGAGCGTTAACTTTATGCCAAACATCTAGTATAAACATACCAACAATTTCTAGCAAATCGATCAGATATTGGTTGTGAGTCGTTCATTCTTATAACCATGTAATAGTGATAGGAAGGTAATCAACAAATCAGAACATCGCTCCCCTCTATCTACAAAATTATCTCTCTACTCAATCAATTGCGCGATAGTTAAAACCTGTGTTTTATGATTTGATTCACAGTTTAATTTAAAAAATGACCGTAAGGTATGAGTTGGAATCAAATGGTCTTTATCATTTATTTAGATTAAAAGTGTGGCAATATTGCCAACTAGGCAAAGTCGATAAAAATATATATGATCACATCTACAAATTTTCATGGTTTTATGTTAAATTTATTTTAATACCAAATTATTAGAAATGAGTAACTCTAGTAACCACCACGTACTATAATGTGTCGTACGTTTGATCTAATATTCTAATCTATATATCTTTCTGTGCAACTTAAGGCTTCCCATGTTACTCACCTTCACGTACTCTCTTAAGTGTGGTCCTCCGTCCTCCCATACACCGTAGAGATGTCCTACCTATGCTCACGGGTAAAATCGTCTGCATTACTCATGTTGCATAGACATCACATTATGTTCTGATTTTATATAAAGTGTAAATTTAATCGGTTCAATTGGTCAGTTAACAATGAGAGAAAATGTATATTTCATCGGTTCAACGGGTCATTGTGATCTATCAAACTAGGGCTGTAAACGAGCCGACACAAGCCAAACCAGGTTAGACTCGAGCTCGGCTCATAAAAGATTTGAGTTAGCTCATAGCTCGTCTAGCCAACTTGTTTATTTCTAAAATGATTTTAATTATATATTTTTTACACATATTATTCAATAGAAAAGTAACGTAATATTTTTTTATATACGTGTACGTAATGCATAATTTATAAACTGTAATATATATATATATATATAAAGGATTAGATTCATTACAGAAGTGTTTCTTATTACGAGAAGTGTGAGAAATAAAACCAACCAATCACAATATATATATATATATATTAAAACTTGGCCAATTATGATAGGTTATACTTTACGAATATTAAAATTTTGGCTTTAATACTATGACAAACGGGTATATTGGTTCAGACTTGGCTTCTTTATAAATTAGTGGAATTTAAGCGAGTTTTGAGCAACAAGCTTTATGAATATTCTTAAATTGAAACGATGACGCATACAGATTATTCTGATATGGTTTTAAAACACTGATATAACTTTGGGTTATTTATTTTTTTTGTAATTAAACTTTCAATGATATCCCATGTTAAAAACAAGGTAGTGATTACATTAAAACAGAAGCTAAACGGGCAACAAGCTACGCTGTTACCTTTTTTTGAATTGCAAAACCCAATCTTTTAAAAACTACATTCACTGATTTCAGAGTCATAACATTAGTATGTATGACCTGTTGAACTCGGCTAAGTAACTCCACGGCTTTAGGCGCGAGGAAACCAAAAATGTAAAAAACAAAAGGAATAAATACATGTTAGTTGTCAAGACACGCCTTTTCAGTCACCTTGCCTAAGCAGCTTGCCCGACCTGTGAAACGACTATTCCCCAAACCCACCAAAGGAAACCCCTGTTAAATCCACACACGTATGTTTTCTTCCTATCCAATCATACACCAAAATGTTAGCCGGTCGGTCAGGAAATTCACAAGTGTTTCTTTCTTAACAGAAATTGCAACCCACCTGAATATGTCGAAGGGCACATCTTTAACCAGATCGTATCGATATTTGAACCCCCGGGAGCTCTTTACAATGATACTTTTTTATTATGTAGAATTATAATAAAGCATTTTAGCTTTGTTAGAAACAAATATTATTATAAAAATAGTGGATTTTATTTTATTCGATTTACCCATAAGAACAACTCGGTGTATTTGTTACATCACCTGTCAAAGTAACATGATATCAACATCTCTCCCACACAATATACTCCAGAATTGTTTATAAGTAACCTCTCTTTCTAAAGCTGGGGGGTGTGGGGAGTCTAATGGGGGCGCGAGTGGGGGCTCCAGTCAATAATATTGTGACGTGTGGCAGAGAGAGAAACTGGATAAGGGGGGTGTTGGAGCCCCCGTTGAAGCCCCTGGCCCTGGTGTGGAGGGCTCCAGCAAATTTTTTTTTATTTTTTTATAAATATATTCAAAAAACGTATTATTAAAAAATCTCATAAATTATTAAAAAAAACACACATTAAAAAAAAATACATTAATATCTAAAAACATCGGTTGGTCTGGTGACGACCATAAATCGTCGTCAATATAATCTGAATCTAGGTTTGGGTACCAATTTCCATACATTTTTGGGTATTATATAGGAGTTTGGGATATTATATAGGAGTTTGTAAGGTGAAATTGTGTTTTGATATGGTTGAAATGGGAGTAATTTGGGGTATTATATAGAGGTTTTTAAGGTTTTTTTTTTTTAATATTGGAGCTCAACGGCTCTTTCCTGCCTCCACAACGGCTCTTTCTCTCTCTTCTCCCGCGACCACACTCACGCCTGCCTGGGGGCTCGCGCTCGCGCCCCGTTCGCGCCCCGTTCGCGCCCCGGTTCGCGCCCCGGTGGTGTGGGCCTGGGGGCGCGAGCGGAGGGGCTCACGCGCCCAGGTTAGCGCCCCACACCCCTCAGCCTGGTGTTCGAGTGCGGCCGAGTGGGACCGATGATCTCTCGGCTTACCAATTCACTTGTGATGAATGGAAATAAGAGGTGTTTAGGAGGTACGGGATGGTGAAGACGTTTGACGAGGGCTACTTGTGGGAGTTGTTAAGGAGGTGCTCGAAATGGATGCAACAATGTGCGGATGACTTTGGCGAAGGGGCAAAACGAACGAAAACTAGTTCGTCCGGCACATACGTCTCTTCGAGCGGGTCGGAGAATCAAATTGAATTCGACCTAAACTTGTCCGAAGGTCATTTGAAAGACCAAGGTTGTAGCCGCCCCCCGGGTAGGAAACGTGGGAAAAAACCGGTTGGTGATGACGACTTTAAAAAGGAAATTAAGGAATTGTCAAGTGGCCTCTTCTTGATTGGTGAAGCTTGACATACAAAAAACCGGCTCAAGAGTTTTGGCTTTTCTAGCCAAAGACTTTAGCCACCTACCGCCATCCGACCAAGCGATAATGGAGGAAGGAAAAGATCGTATTCGGAAGGAATTGATGAAAAAAAAATAAAAACGTTATTTTTATGTATTTTTTTTAGAGGTTGTTGCATTTTAAATTTATGTTTTTATTTTTCTTTTTATTTATGTTTTAATGAAATGTTGTTTTTTTTTTTTTTGAACATACAAGCTTTTCCTCCTACTATTTACATTATAACGCCAATGCCAGGAATCGAACCCTGGACCTCTCACCAAAAGGCCAAAGCCTTTACCATCCCACCAAAGTGGTGATGGCTTAATGAAATGTTTTAATTTAGTATTTTTGTGTTTAACAAACAAAAAAAAAGTCAATCAAGCTCCGGATCACCTGGACCACTATACCCTTTGGGTCTTGATCATGTGCCATGTCAGCGCCTACGTATCGTAAATATATTGGATCACCTGGGCTTGGATCAAGCCCCAATACCCTTTGCATAAACGATCAGTATGCAAATGATAAAAAAAAATAAACGTTTGTAGTATGCTATTATTATTTGTTACTGTTTAGATGTTTTTCTTTATATATAGTAAAAAATATATACTAAAATAATGAATTTATTCTCTTTTATACCATTTTAGATTTCACCACAAAATGACAAGAGACATCCTAGCTCCCGCTATATGTTAATTCACGAAGGGTCTCTTTCTTTTATTTATCTTTCTATCAAGTTTTGTTTAATAAAATATCTATCAAGATAAATAAGATAACAATAATAACATAATAATCATATAAAAAGCCAAAAACAAATGGTGTACGTTTGTCCAAGTTGATATGGTGATGGAGAAAGAACCAATATTTATAGCACTTTCCAGATTAAGATACTATTCCGTTTCTCATTAATATATTAAAACTCTACTCTTTATGTAAATCTTTAAGAATTGATACACACTATATATATATATGGGGCGGTTAACGTACACTAATACATTATCGTACATTACGTACGCGAGTATCCTGAACGTCTGATTGTACGCGATTAAATTTTTTAAATACAACTATACCCTGCTATACGCCAGTTATTAGAAGGGTATTTTCTTCCAAATATTTTCCGTCCAACTATACTCCACAATTCTATTCTTCAATATCGCCAAATCTATGTTCTTCAAAATTCCTCGAAATCCGTTGACCGCATTCCAAACGGCAATCAAACCACTAATTGCTTACAAATGGAGGTCAATCAACAGTCCGGCTCCTGCATGCTCCACCCCCTCGGTTCCAACCACAACTTCACCGACGACAATTTCGATTACGAAGACACCGCCGACGAAGAAGACCATCCAGAAGCTATAAACGTATTACTTGGACGTATTAGTTGAAAGTATTAGTTGAACGTATTACTTGAAAGTATTAGTTGAATGTATTAATTGAAATTCTTCAACGTGTTTTCTACTTCATACGATTTCATCAATGTGATTTCCGGTCTCCACCACACCACCGTCTTCCTCTGTGCTCTCCATCATCAAAATCCATCATTTTCTCTCTCTTTTCTTTGAGAAATAACAACTGGACATCTTCCGTTTTATAACCATAGGCGACGACCGGCCATTCCATGGTGTTAAATTTTGATATATATATATATATATATATATATATATATATATATATATATATATATATATATAACCGCCCCATATATATATATATAGTGTGTGTGTCCATTCTTAAAGATTTACATAAAGAGTAGAGTTTTAATATATTAATGAGAAACGGAATAGTATCTTAATCTGGAAAGTGCTATAAATATTGGTTCTTTCTCCATCACCATATCAACTTGGACAACGTACCCCATTTGTTTTTGGCTTTTTATATGATTATTATGTTATTATTGTTATCTTATTTATCTTGATAGATATTTTATTAAACAAAACTTGATAGAAAGATAAATAAAAGAAAGAGACCCTTCGTGAGTTAACATATAGCGGGAGCTAGGATGTCTCTTGTTTTTAGTATATATTTTTTCCATGGCGACGGCGGATCCGCAGTCCCTCAATTGAGTTTATTATGCATTCTTTGAGGTAATAAACTACGTTTGAAGAACTATAGTTTGATTTGATTCCACCTTTGAAATTGAAAGTTATTCAATTTGGCACTTTTGACTTTTGGTGTCGATCAATTTGGAGATTCAATAATGTTTATACAGTTTGGGGTTTTCCTCAGTGGATGACTAACCTATGCGTCTATTACAAGAGGATTGGTTATCATCAAAGCTCCAATTTTGTTGATTTGAGACTAATATGTATCACCTTATGAGGCTGTGGTGATGTTAAATTTTGATTTCTTCTAATACGTTTCACTTATACGTTTCTATAATACGTTCCTTTTATACGTTCAGTTTAAAAATGTCAAAATTCATCAACACTCTTATGAAAATGTTAATACGTTTTGCTAAAACGTTCCACTTATACGTTCCTCTTTGATTTCTTCTAATACGTTTTGCTAAAACGTTCTCTGATATTTTCTTAAGAAAATGTTTAAAAGACAATTATACCCTTATGTTAATACGCTTTGCTAATACGTTCTTTTATCAGACAACTTTAAAACCCGTCATTCAGAACTCAAAATTGATCGATTGAAGCTCCAAATTGATGATTAATTGAATCGATTTCAAAGATTAACCGATCAATTGGCTTCAATTTCAATTTCAATTCAACTAAACAGCCCTGTGATTTGCGTTTTTCCAATGAGTTCGTTGTCGACAGCGATGATGGTGACAAAGAGTGTTGATGGCGCCGGCGAGCGGAGGTGAATGAGGTGTGCTGATGTCGGTGAGGGGTGGTGGAGACGGATTGAGGGAGAGGGACGAACAGATTAGTGTAATTGTCATTTTGGGTTTCTGAAAATCAACGGTTAGAAGTGTCGCGTACGTAATGTATGATAAAGGATTATTGTATTTTATCTTTTATCTATCTATATATATATATATATATATATATATATATAAATAATGGAAGGGGTCACATTAGAACTCAAAAACCAATAAACTCATTCACACATTTATTTCAAAGCTTAATTAATATCACAAAAGTTAATATGTAATCTTATCCACTGAGTAAAAGTTAAAATAAATGCGTGATTAAAATTCATTTTATTGACTAGAAATGTGTTATTGTGTGTAGGGACGAGAATTGTGTGTATGGGTCAGAAGAGAGGAATCACGAGGTGCGAATTAAGATGGGGTGGGGAAAGTAACAGGACATACATATGCATATATAACATAATAAGATGTGTTGAAGGGTACGAAGGTACCACCCTAGAATGCATCCAAATTGTTACAAACATATACCTTTGCATCAATGTACTTCCATTCCGTGGATGTTTAATTTCCTATCATTTTTTTACTCGGCCTTTGAAGATAAGAAACCAACAAATCGAACTAATAAACTAAAAAGTCTAATATATCGTATCAACTTTAAGGGTAACGAGAATGGGTGTAGGTTAACGTTTTAAGCCGTTTGCCTGCCACTTTATTGTAATCGTTTTATAGTAAATTATATAAAACTTCGATATGGTTTAGCTAAACCATTTTGAAAATAAAATATAATAAAGTGGCTTTAAACTTTTCTTGACTTACTTGAGAGTAAGGAAATATTTAATCCTAGGGAGATTTGTTAGTTGTAATTTTAGGCACGTTTATAACATTTTGAACACTTAAATTTCACCCCATGTCATGCAATTATTGTATTTATATCTCATTATTTTACGAAACGCTTATTTTCATAGAACATAATCTACTTTGATTTATTTTTGTAGGTGCGGCGTGATTGCGAGAGAATGAACTAAAGAGATGCAATCGAGTTAGATCGGTTACGAAGAAAATGAGCTTAAAAAATAGAGTTAGCGTGAAGTTTATTCAATACAAAAAATATATAAATATATAAATACATGTTAAACTAAAAATCACCACCACCATTGCAATTTGCAAACTAGTTTGCAATCTTGGGCTTCATTGGGCTTAGATAATCTTTTGGGCTGCATCAACAAGAACCGAAAAGAAAATAAATAGAAGATGACAATTCTGGAAATGGACTTGGGCTAAATATACGGGCGGTTAGAGGTGCACAAAAAACCCGAACCCGGAACCGGACCCGAAAAAATACCCGGAACCGGTTTTTTCAATACCCGGGTTTTTGATACCCGAACCCGTATCCGACCCTACCCGTAGGGTACGCATTTCAGTACCAAAACCCATACCCGGAACTGGACCCGATTTATACTCAGTAATACCAGAAAACCGGACCGGTTCCATACCCGGAACCGGGTTTCTCCAATACCCAAAACCGGGTTTTTCAAATACCCGATTTATATCCGAAATTACCCGAAAATACCTGAAAATACCCAAAAAAAACCCCTAAAAAGTGCAACCTCTTAAAAAATCCAATATATACCCGAAAAATACCCGGGAAAAAGCCCGGAAAAACCCAAAAAAAACCTGAAAATAGGGTTTATTCAATACCCGGTTTTAGAATACCCGGTTCTATACCCAACCTGAACCCGATGCATAGGGTATGGTTTTTAGAGACAATACCCGGACCCGAACCCGACCCGGGTATTGCCAATACCCGGTTTTCCAATACCCGGTGATACTCGAACCCGGTTCCATACCCGAACCCGGGTATTTGAAAAACCCGATTTGTGCACCTCTATGGGCGGTACATTTTGTGAAAAAATCAGTTAAAAGAAAATATTTTGTTAAAAAAAAAAGACATGAGCGGCAACCGACGAGCGGGGCACCTACGAGGCATAGTCATTTGAAGAACGGGAAGAAAATAAGTTTAATAGTTGGCAGTAATTTTCATTGCAAGACCTAACTCAAATCCTTCATTGCAAATATTCGCCCAAAGTGATACAAGTGGAGATCAAAATTGAGCCTTCACTGAAAAACTCAGGCCTTCCTATCACTAGGCCACAAGTAAGGAATACTTGGGTAGCATTATTATTATTTAAATACTAATAATAATTTTGGTGGTTACATTAAATAATGTGATAAATTAAATATACATTAATTAATGTTTAATGTAGTGAATTTAATATGTATTATATATTAAAAAAACGTATACCCCAATTATTACTGGTTTACAAAAGAAAATTTTTACCATTTAAAAGAAATATTATTATTGAGTGCATCAAGTGTGTTGTATGAATAAAAACTTATAAAACTTGTAAAATTAAAAGGTTCTTAACATGCTCTTTCCACACGCGTGTTACAATATTGTACAGATAAACTATTTATCGAATTAGAATATTTTGTATATCATGTTCTCTTTGTAATTTGCTCTGAAAATACGATTAACAATTGTTACTGAATATATTAAATAATCTATTAGTCAACTTGTGTGGTGTAAGAATTTGTCATCTGATGCCATTATACCATAAAAACGAAATAAAAAATGTTTGGCACGTTTATATATTAGCGTGTGCATTTAGATCATTTTAAGTATGTTTAGGTTATACTGATGTATTTGACATGAATAGACATATACGTCATATTTATTTGAATAATTTGGTTTGCTCACCCCTAACCAGATCGACATAATTGATCACACCACTAATTTGAACTGTGATAGTTCAAAATGGAGTTCAAATCAAGTTCAGAGCAACACGAGATCATGTAACACAAAAACGTCCCAATTTTTGGTTAAACGTGCATATGCAAATATGTGTATATTTTGCAATTAAAGTCTAACCAGATATTATTATTACAATTAAAATGCATCTTCATATACACTCACATAAACTACTGTAGCAAATATGTACAACTTTTGATACATATGGTACAACTTTTATCTTAGTGTTGTAACAGAACAACACGTGTGCTCTGACGTGTTGTTCTTCCTTTTATCGCGTGCAGATGAAACTACTTTTCACTCTTTCTTGCTCAGTATATTCTTCGTCTTCTCATGTTCAGGTCAGGTCAGCCATCATGCTTGACTTTTAGTATGCCTACCAAGTGTTTGATGAAATGTTTTGTGTATCTGATTTGTTCGATGAACTGATTTGTTTGAGATGCATACTAGATTAAATAGAAGTACTGACATAATATATTGAGAATGCGGTTTGTTGTTGATGTTTTGGGTGCCTACCAGGTGTTTGATGAAATGCTTTTTTTGTGTTCGTGAATTACACTCACTGAATTGGTTTGATTGAACTGCATGTTTACATTTATTTGACCGCAAAGACAGAGCGTCCACATTTGTTTTCACATTTGAGCTGATAATAGTAACAGTTGCACTTTTATCCAACCAACTCTCGGTATACTCACTTATGCATCAATATGGGCTCTTAATATAGATGTATGCTCAAAAGTTAGACGACCCAGCCATTTGAGTTTTAACCCGTTAGTCAACTCAATGTTGACCCGTAACCCGAGTCAGCCTTAGCTGACCAACTAATTTTGACAGACTCAATTAGTAAATTAGGCCTAATAATAAGCAAACCTCAAACCCCAAATCAAGAAATCAGTAGTGCATCCACCCAAAAAACAAAAAGAAAGGGTTTTTTTAACCACCACCAAAAGAATATAATTAAACTACATGCACATGATTCGAGTATTATAGCTAAAGTAACATAAAAACGATACATATAAATTGACTCAAATGTTTGTTATTGTTGGTTTGATTACCTTAAAGACAGGTCAATTAAAGAAATGTGGCCCTTCACTTTTGCCCTCATTATTAAACATTTATACATGTTTATATGTATACATATATACTTCTGTTTTCTATTTGTTTCAATCATATAGTTTCTATATTTATTGTTGCTTTATGTGCTTAGAATTTTTTAATCAGATTGGATGTTGAATTATGCAGTGACTTGCATTTCGTTCGTTTGTCACACGCGTTATTTTCTGTAAGTTCTAATGTGTTATTTTGTCTTTAACATTGATGTTGCAGCAATAGTATAAGGTAGAAGCCCTGTTTTCGTTATGTTGCTAAGTTCCTAATTAGGTTTAGGTTAGTACTTTTCATTGTTTACTTTCTAGCAACGTTGTGTATACGTTTGGTTATTTTTTTTCTGCTTTCCTTATGACTACCCGACGAAAACGAACCGCTCACGCTGCTTTTTCGGTACAACAAATGTCTCACTTATCCACTAATGATCTACCTGAATCTTCCTCACAGTCTGCGAACCATGTGTCTTTGTTGTCGTCTTCGTCTATATATCAATCAGGTTACCATGACAGCAGAGACTGTAACTGGACATCCGAGTTTTGTGATGCTTTCTTTTGGTTTGATGAGCGCCTTAAAGCTGGTCTCGTTGGTAGGCGTCCTAAGTATTTGCATTGCTGTAGGGGTGGTCGTGTCGTGCTACCTTACCCAAGAATGCCTCCTGACTCAATTATTAGGCTTTTTTAGGAAACCGACTTTCTGATGAATGTCAGAGCGTACAACTCCATGTTCTGTATGACATCTTTTGGAGCCAAAGTTGATGATTTCATAAATGATGGATCTGGTCCGTACGTATTCAAGGTTGAGGGCCAGATACATCACTGGATTGGTAGTCTTTGTCCTCCTCTAAACGAGCCCCCACGTTTTTTACAAATGTATGTGTACGATACCGATAACGAGCTTTCAAACAGGATTGGTGTGTTTTCAGGTGACGGTCGTTCACGCATTAGACAAAAGAACGTAACACTTCTTATGGATGTCTTAACCACCACCAACGAGTTGGTTAAACTTTTTTGGACCACAAAAGACTTATGCAGTTTCCCTGACGTCTCAGACTTTAGCATTCGTCTTTACAGTTCACACGATGCTCAATCCTATGACAGGCCTTCTCCGGGGTCTATTGGAGCTATTATTCCAGATGGCGGTTCCTCATGCAATAACTTTGATGTTATCATTCGTCACAAGAACGGAGTCCCGCAACGTATAAGCAAGCTTCACCAGTCGTACATGCCATTACAATATCCTTTTCTTTTTGTGCATGGTGAAAGCGGTTGGTCTCCCGATACGTCTCTGCGTAATAATACATCTAAAAGTGACCGTAAACTCTCAATGAACATGTACTATAGTTATCTGCTGCATGATAGACTAAACATACACACCCATATGTTGAGGGGAGGTCGTCTTTTGCAACAATATATTGTTGATGCGTACGTATCCATTGAACAAAGTCGGCTAGACTACGTTCGGATGAATCAAAACGTTTTTCGTACAGAAATTTTCCAAGGCATTCATGACGCCGTAGAATGAGGTGATTCAGAAGGTCGGTCAATTGGCAAACGCACGATTTTGCCATCTTCGTTCACCAGTGGGCCACACTATATGTACAAACACTACTTGGATGCCCTTGCAATCTGTAAAGTTCATGGAAATCCTTAATTTTTCATAACTTTTACATGTAATGTGAGATGGCCTGAGATTCAAAGGCATATGTGTAGCTTTCCATCCCTTAAACCAGAGGATTGTCCTGATATCATAGCAAGAGTCTTCCAAATAAAGGTTAAATCTCTCATAGACTTTCTTAAGAAAAAAAAACCTTTTGGAACGGTCACCGCAGGTACACCTTATTAGATTCGCTTCGTGTTCATTCAATTTGCGCGTCTTAACTGTAGCTCTAACACAATGTTTGTATTTACGCTCTGGTAGATTTATACACAATAGAATTTCAGAAGAGAGGTCTCCCTCATTGCCATCTATTGCTTTGGGTGAACCGAACGCCTGCAGACATGCACCCAGCGGATATTGATAGCTTCATATCAGCTGAGATACCTAACCCTGATGAAGATCCATTATTGTATAAGGTCGTTACAGAGCTAATGATTCATGGGCCATGCGGTTTAGTTAGACAGACCTCAACCTGCATGTTTAACGGATCGTGCTCAAAAGGTTTTCCCAAAGACTTCCAAACAACAACTTTCTTCGATAAGAAGGGTTACGCGCATTATAGACGTAGACCTTCGGGGTTTTCAGTAAACAAGAATGATGTGGTTGTCGATAGTAGATATGTTGTTCCTTATAATCGTGCTCTTTGTCTACACTTCATGGCACACATTAACGTCGAGTATTGTGGCTGGAGTATGCTTATTAAATATCTTTTCAAATACATTTCTAAAGGATCTGATCGTGTTTGTTACAAGATCACAAAGTCTCCTAATGAACCCGCTATTCCGAATGGGGCTCTGTCTCATGTAGATGAGATCCAAAACTTTGTAGACGGTCGTTTCATATGCCCACATGAAGCCTCCTGGAGAATATTCAATTTTTCAATACACGAGAGGAATCCACCAGTTCAGGTACTGTCTGTTCACTTAGAAAACTCGCAGAACGTGACATTTAGGGACAACGACAACCTGAACAACATTGTTGAAAACAGGTTTATTACACGTACAATGTTAACAGAATGAACAAATCTGAGAAAGATTACAATTGTCGACGAAGAGATGATGCTAAGGTCAGTTACTTACCTACCTCATACTATTGTACATATTAAACCCATTTACTGCTTAGTATTTCCTAAAAATAGTGTTGTTTTAATGTTTATTATAGATTATAGATTACAGATACTAAACCCAATCAAACATTTTTATTTTTTTAACTTAATTGGGCTTGAAACACTTATCTTTTGATTTACTTAGGATTAAGGTCTCTAATTTAGTTCTCTACTTGATTATATAAAATGTCACTTATTTAATGCAGCGACGACACACTGGAATTCACCTTCTGGCCAAGCCACAACATTAAAGCTCCAGAAAGAATCAAGAAGGGAAGCATCCTTGCAATAACATCTGCGTTGGTTACAGAATTCATGGGTAAACACGTTCCAATAACATCAAAATTAACCTATTTATTCCCTCATAACTAAACCAACAGCGATTGTAACAGATCACCCACAACTAGAAACATCCGTCGCAACAACAATCACTATAGACCCAACATTCCCAGAGATCATCGACCATGTGAACAGGTACACACAAATCACAAGACATAAATTAAACAACTTAACATTGTATCGAAAGATATCATGTTAGTAGTAATACGTTTTAGATGTTCGTTGTCGGCACCACAGCCCTGCATACGGATTGGTCAATGCATAGTCAAAACTTTTAACTGGTTCGGCTTAAAACCGGTTTAGGAGTAAAGTTGTTTGAACTAATCAAACCGATTAGGTTTATGAAACAGTTATATTTTCTCAAAACAGTGTCAATTTTGAAAACAGGTTTGGTAATTCAATGTCCAAATCACTATACAAACTGCCAGCATGGGTCGGTTTAGAAACCAGCAAACCGGTTTTAGGTTGCTACCGGGTCAACTTCTTTTTTCTTTTATTTATTTATTCAAATTTACCATCATAATTATTAGGCGTTTGGAAGTGGGGTTTTGTATTATTTATCTTTTTTCTTTTTATTATCTTCTTACTTAAATGGTATTAAATGCATATTTTCTGTAATTAAGGTAATGTTTTTTCACAACTAATTTGAAGCTTTGAACATCAAATTAGTTATGTAAAACTCTTTTTAACAAAAAAATGTAGTTTAGTTAAAGATAAATGAAGGATGAACATGACTATTGAAAGGAACATGTTGGGCATGGTTATTTAAGGGTGTTAATACGTTAATATAGTTAAAGTTTTTAGCTTTTTTTTTTGTTCGTCTTTTTTTTTTAATTTAATTTAGAAACTGATGTCTTACACAAGTTGAATTAACATGTGTAACAGGTTGAACAACCTAATGTTACCAGCAGACGAACTATCAGTGACACTTGCAGAAATACTCACAAAGAATCCCCATCGACAACCGGTAAGCAATCATTTTGCTGAATTAGAAATAAACACAACACTAATACACAACAACATTAAAATGCAGAACAACCACAGGTGCTACGCACACATAAAGTCCATAACAACGGACTCAAAGTGGTTCTATGTCATCTGTCCCGAATGCGGAAATCATATGCATCCACAAAAGAACAATCCACATGGTTTCTCATGTGAGGACCACAATACCAACAAACCACCAAACTTTATGTAAACTTAGTTAAAATAGTTTAGTTATGTACAATATAGAAACTTTACATATTGGTGTGAATTTCTTAATCTTATGTCTACTAGGTACTGTCTCAATGCTATCATCACTGACAACACAACTGATGTGCCAGCAGTTTTCTTTAATGATGCAATGACAGCTCTCCTTGGAATACCATGCAACGACCTCATCAAAACTCATGGCTACAAAGATCCAAAAAACCCACCAGCACCCGTTTTCACAGCAGTCGGTAAAACAAGAGACATGATGGTCACAGTCAAAGCAAACCACACATTAGCTGTAAACAGTGTCAAAGAAACAACAACAGCACTCCCCCTCGACCCAGCAACACCGGCTGCAAAATCTCAAGGCAAAAGGCCAATCAGCAACAACCAGGTAATATGCAACATACAATTCAGCAAACATATAGATATTCGTTGGGAAATTTGTTTATGTTTAATTGTTTAACAGATTAAAGGAGATAATTATGTTCGTGAACATTCGGCGTTCATCTATGTTACAATATGTTCATTATCATTCTATTGACTTACACATCTATCCACTTACAGGAACTGAAGAACAAAACAAGAAAAGAAGGCTCTAAATCAAGTCACATACAACTCTGTTTTGACCATGGAATGAAGAAGAAAGCTAACTTTTGGAAAACACAAGAAACAAGCCTACAAACCTGTTGGGGTATTTTTTGCCCATAAGAAAGCCCAACAAATATTATCCTACATGGGTTATTATTATTATTTAATAATAAAAAAAAAGAGAATTTGTTTTTTTGTCTTATATGGGCTTTGGTCAAAAACCTTAGTGTGGGCTTTGACTACGTAAGGAACTATAGGTGATCAAATCGGGTTGGTCAAAGGAACCGGAACCGGTTCAGAACCGGTTCCATTAGTCAACATCACTGTTTAAACCGGTTCCATGTTCGAACCGGTTAGGGAACCGAACCGGTTCCCCAACCCTCGGACCCGGAACCGGTGGAACCGGTTCTGACAGGTTCCTAAACCGGTTCTTACACTGTAACCGGTTCCAACCGGTTACAGTGTAAAAAATAATTTTTTTTTTCGTTTTTCGTTTCCGCTGCTCGTATTTGTATAACATGTTAAATAAAAAAAACAATTAACATAAAATTCATTTTATTTACTTTAAGGAGTTCAAAAAAAAAATGTTACATGTTTTAAAATATTCAAAAACAAACTAACAAAACATTAAACTTATAAATATAAAATTGTGACATATTATTTCTAGAAAAGCCTTCTTGTTCGTCGTAATTATTGAGTGACGACTTATTCATCAGAATTACTTGTAGAAACGCCTTCTTGTTCGTCGTGCACTCGAACATCAAGTGGTGTTTCGTCTTCCAGAGTGGTTACGTGTTGAACACGATCGATTGAGTCCAAGTGATCCTTCAAGCAAATGCACATCTCCACCGACTCCGAATTCAGTCTTGTTCTTCTCACCGATATTACCCTGCCACTAAGAGAAAAAGCAGATTCCGAAGCTACCGTAGAAGCTTGGGCGGTTAGTAAATCACGGGCCATGGTGGCAAGAATCGGAAACTCGGTTTCCTTTACCTTCCACCAAGCCAAAACATCAAAAGTGCCATATTCCTCTTCGGATAAACCGGTAGAGAAATCATATGCACTATACCTTCCTAGTTCGCTTGAAGGGGTGTTACCCCTTTGTTTTTTAGCCGTTACGTTGCGAACGGTGTTCATAAGGCTAATCATGGGGTCTCGTACTCTAGGAGCACTTGAACTTGATGAAGACCCCCCCGGCGTAGGCATGTGTATGTTTGACCCATATTTATTTATATAAAAGTCATACATAAATTTAAAATTCAAGTTAAAATCATTTTGTGCCTCTGTTGAAAAGTTTGGGTCAACTTCATGCATATCTAAGGCTGAAAAAATTTCGTCTATCACACATTCAACCCCCGTAACATTTAACATTGGGTTTAAAGCGGCGGCGCAAGTAAAAATCGGTGGCAATTCAAGAAAGTATTTTTTTAATTTAAACTTCATTGGTAATATGATGTTTGAAAACATTGGACTTTTATTTTCAAATTCTTTAAGATTGTTAACGATTAAAAATAACTCCGAAAGAACCAAGGGACTTGTCGGATAATACGTTCCCGATAGTTTCGTAGTTGATGTTTTAAAAACTTCAAGAAAAGTCGATAAGTCATTGATAATTTCCCATTTCTCATTTGAAAAGGGGATTGCCAAATCATTCTCGGCAAGACTAGAATGAAACATTTGTAAAGTGTCTCTTTGTTTCAAAGCACTTTGAAACATTATGCAAGTGGAATTCCATCGATGAGGTACATCCCAATTAGCTCCCAAAGCTTTTCTTCCCGTATCTTTACAAAATTTTCTATAATCCATTTGTCTTTTTTTACTTTTCTTAAAAACTTCATGTAGCATTACTCTAAAATCGTTTATAACCGATGTAACCTCATCCGAAGCAAGTCCGTCTTGCACGATTAAATTAATGATATGTGCAACACACCTTGAGTGAAAAAATACACCATTGCAAATCGGCGTATATTTTAATTTTAATTTATCAACCGCCGATGTATTATTCGACGCGTTATCAAATGCAATTGAAAATATTTTATTTTCTAGTTTATAAGTTTTTATAACATAATCTAAAATTTCAAACAAATTATCTCCCGTATGTGGATACTCAAAGAGTTCGAAAGCAATGGTGCGTTTCATCATTTCCCACGATGACGGTTCTACCCAATGAGCGGTGACACAAAGATAAGATTCGGGTAGACCATGTGGAGCCGACCAAACATCAGTAGTTAAGTTTATTCCCGTATTTATATTTTCAAAATATGCAATTAGTACCTCTTTGGCCTTCTTCCACAATTTTAAACAATAACGTTTAAGAGTATGACGACTTACGTGAGTGTATTGTGGTTGAAGCGTATCTCGAATCATGGCGGTTAAGCGAGGGTTGTCGAAGTGGCTAAACGGCAAAGCTTCTTGAATCACAAACTTCGCCATACGATCTTGAACTCGATCAATTTGGTATGTAAATATTCAGCCTTCACTATCCATTTGCGTTTGTTGCGACTCGACGTTCTGTTTCAACGCCCTGCAATACGGTCTTTCGATGTGTTTCTTCAAATTTGAATTCGAAAGTGGGTTTAAATAAATCCCACAAAACTTGCACCGAGCCTTCAATGAATGGTCACTCAATTCAACCAAATCCCAATTGCACCAAATCTCTTGATTACGATTATGAGGTACAATACGAACGAAACTTGGTCCGGCGGTGGAACCTTGACCAACCGATGATTGTGAGGCAGCCATAACAACAAATATGAATATAGAAGAAGAGAAAACAAGAGATTAGAGAACTCAGAACGTTGTAATAGCGTTTTTTTGTATTTTTTTGCGTTCGGGTTTGCGTTTTGAGTGTTGTGATGAACCCATTACACCAAATACCTATTTATACTAGTAGTGGGGTGTTTGGGGAGCCAAAAAACGGCCATTTTTGACCCCAACGGTCAAAAAACGGCCATAAAACCGTTTCCCAACGGCTAGAACCACTCCAACGGCTATAACCGGTTCCGAACCGGTTCCGGTCGAACCGGTTCCAGAACCGGTTCCGGTTCGGTTCCGGTTCCTACCCGGTCCACCTCCAAACATGTCAAACCGGTTCCGGATCGTCGGGTTGAAACGGAACCGAACCGGTTCCTACGAAAAACGGGTAGGAACCGGTTCGGTTCCACCGAACCGGTTCCAGGAACCGGTTTTGTTGTCCACCTCTATAAGGAACACGAAATAATCAAATATAAAAGGTTTCTTTGGTGTTGCATTATTATTCGGCCGACACAAGAAACAAAACAGAGAGAATAGGTTTTTGTGGTTGCCTCTTCCACTGGTCTGTCGATCCAACATAATACGAAGAGAAGAAAATTGGTGGTTCTAAGTTTTTTTGTTGCTTTGTGAAGATAAGAGACGTGTCAGAGATCGATTCATTCTCTTATTGGTGATACCTCTTATTCGTTTACTATTTTGTAGTTTGATTCCATATACTTGAAGATTGTTTGTACCAAGTATATGATGATTTTTGTATGCCTCTAGTTTTACCTAGAGAAGACTTTGTATTGCTATTATTGGTGATAGTGGATTTGAATAGGCTCTATTAGTCATGTGGTTTTTACTCTCGCCTTGAGAGGTTTTCCACGCTAAAAATTTTTGTGTCCGTTTTACTTTTAAATTATACCCTATTTTGTTTGCATCCTCATTGGTTCATTCGGGTCGGGAAAAAGTTTAGCCAAACGAAGATTAATTCCGCATTTTTGTTTACCGTTCGTGGCTAGGTGGTCGTTTTTCCCAACACAAACCATGGAATGAAACCCAACAAAAAACTTTTGAATGACATCCAACATGAAATCCATGGATAAATATGTATGTAAAACCACTTTTTATTTTGAACTAAACGATCATAGGAACGTATGTATGAACTGCTTTATCAACAACATGTGTTTCTATAAAACAAACCGTCAAAACACATCTAGCACAAACAAACATGCAACCTACACGCCCCGCAGCAACGTGCGGGTACGGTTCCTTGTATAGGTTAATTAACATTTGTTACGAGCATCTAGTACTTTCAACATATGAGACCCTGGCGTTTATTAATTAGTTAGCTTAATTTCGATGATCTAGCTTGCATTCTTGGATCGTGACATCAGATTCTCACATTTTAATTTTTGCGCTGTCTCCGTTACAGCATATGAGCTAATATACCAATGGAATTTGATGTCAACATATAATAATTTATTGGTCAACTTGTAAGCCATATGGAAAATGTCAAATAATGCATATGATGACCTTTAAATCCATTAGATATTACTTTGCTAATTTACTAAGTACGATGATGACCCTACCATATGATGATCCTTTAGAGGTAAGACTGTATACGCCTTACACTTCTTAGACCCTATTATAACTTTTCTATCGGTAGGGTATTACTTTGCTAATTTAGATGTGTCCCTAGCATCATTCCATTTTTTTTTCAAATATCAACTCATTTTTCAGTCTTGTGATTAGGGAACCATAGATGTTCAAGGGCTTTAACTTGATTATGAATCTTCAATTTGCGGACACAATTTTGACTCAAACTTTATGATGGTAGTGCCAATTCTCGTCAATGGTGGGCGATCGGATTCAGTTAATGATATATACAGATAATTTTTATAATCGTTGTTGAATACAGATAATTAACCTAATAGATAAACACGCCCAATGCATATCTATCCTTATCCGAATTTCTTAAAAAAAAACTAATAAATTAAGAAAATTGGATTTCAATAATCATAAATATGACTAATTGACTGATGTGTGAAAAGTTATATATAAATTAATAAATAAAACAGCTTACAAATTAGGTTTTTAGTGGGATTTACCAAAGCAAAATTCACATAATGACAAGCGTATCGGTTGTGTATTAGTAAAGTTTAGTAAGTCCGGATATCGAGTACGTAGACATGTACCAAGATGGACAAGTAATACTCAACCTCTGTTGGAAACTAACCTTAATCTAATGGCTTGTTTGGTTGGAAGGAATTGGTGGGATTTTAAGGGAATTGGAATTTAATTCCATTCGTTATTGTGTTTGATTGGCTAAGGCTAGAAATTGGAATTGAAAGTAATTCCAATCAAATCCTTCAACTGGGAGAATTCAAAATCCTTCCATGTTTCTAAGGAAAGTGTAGGAAATCTCAAGAATGTTTATTACATTACGAAAATAACCCTAGTCGATCCACAATCACCAACATTTTTCTCCGGTCACCACCACTAACATAATTCCGGCCACCATCACTAACGTAATTCTTGCGAGATGTAAGTTATGTTTTTCCAACAATAACAATACCAAAACACCCGCCGGTCGGCCACTACCAACCCAATAGAATAGGCATAAACCATATGGAAAGCCCAATTAAATTAACGAGGCCCGATAAACTAGACTATAAATATAGGTTCAAACCGATAGAGATTTAGGCCCAATAAGGTTCTGTGGCTCATGTGGTTCAATTGGCCCAAGACAAGTGCCCGCCCCATTCTCATGAATCGGCCCATATGTGAAATTGGACCGGATAAGGATCTGGCCCACTTTCACGAACCCATTAGTTGGATTAACTTAGTGTCGCGATTGGTTAGAAAGCATGATTAGATTAGTTATGTGATTTTATTACCAGCTTAAATATTCATGGTGTATGGATCAAATGCAAATAACTTTTATCATGAAAAATGTATAAATAAATAGAGCAATTATATTAACACTAGTGTAATTATTATTATGTACTTTATAACTTTTAAACTAGAGTAATTATTATTTTTTTATAACATAATTACCCTTTTAAAAGATAATTACACTTGTGTAAATTCTCGTTCATGTAGCTCTCTTTGGTTTTTCTTTATGATGGCTTCTCTCCATGTTGTGGAGGTTGCCTGTTGGGTATTTGTTGGATGTTCGTTTGGTTGTAAAAGTTTTATGCTCGAAAAAAGAAAAGAGTTAAGGAATTTCTTATTTTGCATATTTTTCTTATTACATGTCTTTTAAATTATTGAATTACTATTTTTGCATATTTTTCTTATTACATGTCTTTTAAATTATTGAATTACTACCGATGAGCGCGCCCACATGTTCAATACAAATTCAATTCGAAAACTTGGATTTTGAAACATTTAGAAAGGGAATATATTACCTATGTTCTAATAAAGTAAAATAAATGTAGATATTTATCATTTTTTGGTTAATTATCACACTTTTTCCCTCCAAAACTAATATATATGTAATAGATCAATTATTATTCACTTTTCTTTTACACTATATTTATATATATCTATATATTTTTATAGGATTAGTATCATTTGAGAACTCTTAAATAAATTAAGAACTTGAAGGAACTCTTAATAACTAACGTTTTTTGTTAAAAATTTTGTATGTTAATGTTATTTAAGTATAGTTTATCACTTTTGACATCTATATTTACGATTACAATTATGAAAATTAGTTTTTTTTACGTATATCTATGTTTTTTTTTACACATATGTAAATTTTTATCACATAAATTTTATACATGTGTAACTTGTGATTTATATATGTAATCAAATTTTTTTTTATAAATATAATAAAGCAAGTCTCAAATAATGTTAATATATAAAAAAAGTTAAAAAAAATATTTTGTTTTTAAGAGTTTCTAAAAGTTCTTAAGTTTTTTTGAGTTCTCAAATGAAACAAACCATATTTTTATAAATATAAATATTAACATATTATTTGACTTTTTATTTCAAAATACTTGCTGAATTTCAAAAAATTAACAACAAATCATGTTTATCGAATGAAAATTGTTTCGGGTTTGTTTTGAAACTTAAATTTGATTTTATGGGTTAAAAGTTGGTAAATAGATTGTTTGGTACAAGTTAACTACATTTAAGTTAAAATTTGTTGCAGGTCAAAAATGAAAATTTTGAGTATTTTTTAAAGTTTGAGAATGCAAACTATATTTATTGTCAAATTTGTTATGGGTTCAAAGTGTTGATTTGAAAATGTTAAAAGTATGAAAGTTATAATTTTATACATGATTCGGGTTTCAAAATTATTTTTAAGGGCATTTATTGAAATAATCAAAAGGTTCTAGATTTGGCAAATTGACTACTTTTCATTTAACAAGTAAAATTTAAGAAAAGATTACCTATCAATGCTTTTAACTTTTATCAAATTTGAAATATTTATGTCAACATTAATTTTTCCTTCAATGATGATCAGAACGTTGTTTGGAAAGCATGTCATGCAAAACTATGCTCAAATGAAACAAAATATTCACAAAATTGAATGAGTTAGTATGTTATTTTTTATGTTGCTATTATGACAAAGTCGAGAAGCTCTTTGAAACTTATCAAAATCTTTTTCATGGTGTAACTAAAAAAAACATAGTTCTTAAAGAACATTTATCGTTACAATTTAATGCTCTACTTTCATTTAATGGGTGGTAAATTGAGAAATATATCAATAAAAGTGGCGTTCATTTTGTATTTAGGCTGAGTGGTTAGAACTACTATCGTATGAGAGGTATTATTTCCGAAATTGGTTCATAACCAAAATTCTTTCAATTATACATATATGACACCGAGAATGAATTTTTCAATAAAAGATGCATTCTCGGGTATACGCTATTTAATTATTTGTTTTACTTGTAATTTTATAATTTGAATTATCCCGTGTATAACACGGGCTCTAAAACTAGTATATATATATATATATATATATGGTTAGGTTAAAATAAAAACCCAATTGAGTTGTGAAAACTCTAGAAACCATTCTCAACCACATGTTTTTAATTAAAGATTAAATCTTGTGGTCCACAATTAAAGTTAATAAAAAATGTTAACATAATTATAACTTTTTCTCTCTCCTAAAAACATATAAAAAAATGTTAAAAAATAGCAAAAAAAAATTTTGTAATGTTTTGATGTTTTGTATTAAATGTTACAACATATATTACATGTAAAAAAAAACAATGTTACATAGGGTTTTCGCGGGTTTTCACAACTCAAGTGGGTTTTCATTCTATACTTTGCCTATATATATATATATACATATATATATGTATATATATATATATAACCATGCAAAATACTATTGATGAATGAGTGGGATGTAGCTATGCACTTGGACAAATGTACAAATGTACTTGTGATTAATCTTATCAACCCCGGTGGGACTTGTTACAAATGTAACATTCAAAAAGGCTTTTAATAAGGGTTCTGTTATGGACACCCCCACACTCCATCAATACGGCCCGTATAGCCAATACGGGATGTATTGGTTGATTTTTCTAGAAATAACCATCAAATTTGTCTTATTATGTTTTTTTTATCTTATTATCAGAAGGGCGTATAGCCCTATACGCTGCCTCTGATATATATTTTTTAATTTATTATTTGTTATTATTATTATTATTATTATTATTACTGTTATAATTCCGATGAGGGTGCTGTAACATCTCATATTTTACGTATTTGTATTCATTTAAGTTTAAACCGACTTGAGATCGTAATTCGGATATTTCGAACTATTTAAAACTTATATTTATTGGTATTTAACTTGGTTTAACTTATTTTATAATTTCATAATTTTCAATTATGCCAAATGTCCCTTAGAAACCTTTAAAATCACTTAAAAAGGCTAAAAATCGTATTTTCGGGAACTACAGGCTAAAGTCAAACATCTTTGACTAGTCAATTTCTCATGCTTCTGATCGGAACCGACTTTCGGTCTAGAAAACTTTTATTTTTGTAACAAAATTTTAAGGTTACTGACCAAAACCCGACTTCCGACTTGTTGTTCAAATTCTGGTCAGTACCAGCTCACTTAAACGTTTAATTTAACATAACCGGAGTTCTAAACATCCGTTTGGATCGATTCCAGCGGCATTTTAGAACCTGAACCTTTGAGATATTATAATATAAGTAAAAACGAACTTAATGCCGCCGGAATCGATCCAAACGAATGTTTAAAACCCCGGTTATGTTAATAACAACAATAAATAATAATAATAATAATAATAATAATAACAATAATAATAAAAAATAATAAATTAAAAAATATATATATCAGAGGCGGCGTATATGGTTATACCCCCCTTCTGATAATAAGACAAAAAAATATAATAAGACAAAATTGGTGATTTTTTTTTTGAAAAATAAATCAATACGCCTCATATAGAGCTATACGAGCGTATTGGTGGGGTGTTTTAACAAAACGGGGGTGGCGGTAGAAAACCCCTTTAATAATCAAACACTACTACACTAGGCAGCAATATCTGAATGTGCGTTGATATTTATACAAGTCACATAATTATAATTATGACCTGTATAAGTATCTGGTGATCATATGGATATGGATGTCGAATGAAAACGCATATACGAGTCATATAGTTTTGTAAGACTGGTATAGACATACACGAGTGATATTACATAGATCGCATTTGTTATAATTTTTTTAATTAACAAAATTTGTTACTTTTTATTGTTATGCTTTTTAGTAAAGCGAAACAACCAAGAAATTACGGGTCGTGGATACTAGCGCAAGTGAATAATGAGCCACTTCTTTTTTTTTTTTAATATTGACAAATTTTTATTATTGTATTTTTTATACAAGCTAAACAACCAATATAAGTTACAATCAAATGGGTAAAAAAAAGGGTTTACTCCATAGAATAGTAACCAAATTTTAAAGTTGTTCCAATCAGGTCGTTGAAAAAATATTTTGTTCCAATCAGGTCGTTGAAGTTTATTTTTTGTTCAAATCCTAGATATTTTACTTGAATAGCAGGTAATCTATGTTTTTTTTGTTTTTTTAATATTTGGAAAATTGGATTTAAATAATCCAAACTATTAACCATTGGCTAATAATAATCTAAACTAACAATCTAACCACCGACAATCCCAACTTTCAATTTTGTTACCAATAGCAATCCTGGTCTAACAAATTGTTAACTCAGTTAACTTTTGATGACGTAGCTTGCGACATGAATAATTATTAAAAAAAAATTTAAATATATATCAACATTTTACCCCATATGTGGACCCACCACCTTAAGAAAAACAAAAAACTTCATGTGAGGAATTCCTTAATCATCGTTTAGCAGTAAAGGTCATTCGATATATTATTGAAACCTTCCTCTATCAATTTCAACCTGAAACTTTTCTTTCAGCCACCGCTCCACAACGTCTTCCTCTTCCTTTAGCTCCTTCTGCCCATCTCAAACCTTCACTGCCTCTTCCCCATCATCAATATCAATGATGACTCTAAGGAAGACCAGAGGGCGGTGACTCGGCGACCGTGAAGAAGGCCACCGGTGTGAAGCTAGTCGAGAGATCAGAGGCGGTGACCATCGGCTTCCTATATGGTCAATCTAAACCTGCGATTCAGAAGAGAGGAAATAGAGAGGGAGAATGATAAATCATAACAAAGAGAGATGGAGAGCCAGATTTGTACTCGCCGGAAACCTGCAACTCGTTTTCCGGCGAGCGGATATGAAAGGGTGATGGCATGATGGTGATGCACAATGGGTGCTGGTCAGGTGATTGTGTCTATGCACGAAGTGCTTTGGCAACGGTCGGCGAAGTCTGTTTTCCGATGATGCTGATTTGGCCGGCGACATGGAGTTGGGTTGGGGGAGTTGAGATATGAAGAAGAAGCATATACAATTTTCATCTATTTTTATTTTTTTAATTGAGATAATGGGGTATTTTGGTCATTTTACATGCATTTTAGTCTTAGTAAATATCCACATCGCACGCCACGTCATCAAAAGTTAAAAAAAAAACAAAAAAAAAACTAGATTACCTGCTATTCACGTAAAATAACTAGGATTGGAACAAAAAAGAAACTTCAATGACCTGATTGGAACAACTTTAAAACTTGGTTACTATTCTATGGAGTAAACCCTAAAAAAAATAAGATAAATATACAACAAAACAAAAGGGTAAATATTTACATTAAAAAAAACCCAAAAAGGAAATAGATCAAAATACTTAGATTTTACATTTTATATAAAAGATCTCTAAAAATGCATATACTAGTGAGGCTAGTCATTGTGGATCTGGAGGAGGCTATAATTGACTTGAATATTGTCATGACGCGGGAAATGGAGGAACATCGAAACCCTTAGCCCGAGTGCGATCATCCTGTCACTTGTCACTGATAAAACATTATCTAGATGTCCTCCGTTCGGTCCATACGAAGACATAGATGTTTTTGTTAACAATAGTAGGGTAGATAATACGGAAATAATGACAAAAAGTTATACTTGATCGGTAAAAAAGCATTGCTATCTTGATAGAAGATTCGCCATTTGATTTAGATAGTTATCGTCAAATCTGTCTCGACAGCCTTAGACTCAACCTTTTCCTGATTATTTATGGTATGACCCCTTGAGCACCCTTGGACTTAGGTGATGTTTGTTTTTTGTCTGAAGATCTTCCTAGCCTCTTATGTCTGCGCCGCGTAGACCACGCGCAGCCTTTTAGGCTTGCAGACTGTTTGTTTTTCTGAAGACATTTCATTAAAAAAACGTTCGCGTGCCCTCTTATCTTAGAAGACATGGACCACCCACATCTCAAGTCTTCTACATCTTCTCATATTTTATTTTCCGTCAGGTCTTGGTTCCACTTCTCTCAAACCCTAGCCCCTTTCATCCATCCCACCTCTCCACCTTCGGTGACCTCCTCCTCTGGTGCGCCGCCACCTTCGGCGTCCTCCACCTCCGGCAGCCCTGCACCTCCACCTCCAGCGCCTGTCACCTCCATCCCCTGCAGCCCCGCACCTCCACCTTTGGCAACCCCGGCCACCGATGCTCCCCCGTCTCCCCCGTTGCTCGTCCGCCGTTCCCTCTTTGGACATCTTTAAGTGCTTTTGTGCTCTACACATTATCCCTTGTTGTAACACCCCGGCTAAAGCGGAAACGCCTGAGTGTGACGTACAGATTGCTCAAACACACGTGACACTATTAGGTGACCATAATAACATTATTTCATTTAAATCATCATGTAACACAAGTTTATCAAATAATACAAGTTGAAACAATAAATAAATAAATGATAAGTTGTTCTTTGAATATCCTATAGGCATGCTATGTGTCTTCTAACTTTCATCCTCGTATCTTTACACCTGTAACATATGTATAAAATAAAGTCAGCTATGAAAATAGCTGGTGAGATTCCCACAGTTTGATATAATACGTAAAAATCATACAATTCACTGATAAGTGATAAACGAGCAAGTAAAGTCCTTTCCAGTTGGTATCAACCAACATACTCGGGTAATCGCACAAGTAAGGTCCTTTCCAGTTGGTAACAACCAACGTACTCGGATAATGAGGCCCTTTTCCACTCGATACAAATGGACCTGAATGCAAAGGGGAGGAGGGCGTATGATCATACTTATTGAGGCTACCACGTGCAAGTAAATTCGAGCAAGTAATCAAGTAACACACAAGTCCATATAGTGAATTACAGTTTGTAATCGAAATCATAAATACTTGAAGTTTTGTAGGAGACATATGCTACCCCAAAATATGAAAATGTTTAAAAAGGGGTTGTGAGAAACTCACATTGAAATCGAAGCTAAACTTGTAATATAACCCGAAAACATGATAACGAAACGAAGCAACCGGAAGTGCGTTAAAGAACTCGAAACGATTGGAACTTCTTGAACTATAAATAAAACTAAAGTAAAATCTAACTAAAGGGATTATAAACGTTAGACAATTTAATTTTAAGGATTAAGCATTACGTTATTGTGTTTTATTAGCATTTTATGGCTTCTTATATTATAATATTATATTTAAACTTTTAATGGAATATTTAATGATTTAAGATTATTTTAGTATTGTAACTAAGTTATTGAATTAAAAGATAACGAGTTTTTAAGTTAACAATTTTGAGGTTAACGAATGATAAGTTAGCAATTTTAAAGTTAACGGGTTACGGTTGATGAAATATAAGTTAACGAATTAAGCAAATGATTTAAAGCTTTACAAAACAAAATAAAATGAACAAATTTACATTAACGGTTTAATGATTTATTCATATTTTAATAATATCTTAACGATAATATTAAGACTAGGTTTAAATATTATAACGTTCCACGAACTTTGGTGTTAACGGTATACTTTATTTTGAAAACAAAAGTACTAACGAATTATAAAGTTTAACAAACGATAAATAGTATTTAAATGATTTATAAATATATATATATATATATATATGGTTTATAATAATTAATATAAATCGTTTTAGAAAAAATAACAAAAGACATGCAGTGACCCGGGTTCGAACCCGGGTCCTCATGACCGTAATGCACAGACTCAACCACTGTACCAGCTTGATTATTGTTAACATAAAGAAAATAAATATATATAAACACATATTTATGTTCATCTTCTCCATTAACAAACCCTAGATTTCAATTCGTTCATTGATTCCATGTTTGCTTAAATTGAGTTGGGGGTTTTAATAGACGGCTAAACATTATTCAAAAGCATATAATAATTAATCGTAACCGTGCCAGAATGTATAGGAACGACAGGTGGCCGGAAGGTTTGACCGGAAAACTTTAACTTGGATTTTATGTGATACTGATAACTGTTAATTGGTACGAGTTTAAGCTTATTAAGAGGTCCTATTTATACTAGTTGAAGGAGCGTTTACGCGTTAATTGCCTTAATTTGATAACCACAATTTCCGGCGTAAAATACGGAATTGATTTGCGGCTAAAGGTTGTTATAATGTAAGGCTAAGGGTAGTGGGGCTTGATCCAAGCCCAAGTGATCCAATATATTTACGACACGTAGACGGTGACGTGGCACAGGATCAAGCCCCAGGATCAAGCCCCAGAGGGTGTAGTGGTCCAGGTGATCCGAGGCTTGATTGAATTTTTTTTTATTTTTTTTAAATACTATTTTTCTAATAAAAATTCATTATATTACATTAATAATAATTTAAAACATTACATTAATAATAATATAAAACATTACATTAATAATAATTTAAAATATTACTAGTCTAATACAAGATTATCGGGTCTTCTATCCCACAAATGCTCGACCAACTCATGCCGAAGGTTGTCGTGTATCTCACGGCTCTTGATGATATTTAAGTTGTCGAGTCGTTGTTCATTGGTGATCGTCGATTCTTGTCTTGGAATATCACCTTGGTAGTTTTGACAAATAGCGTGACCCTCGTCTTCTAGTATCATGTTATGTAGGATTACACACGTGTAGACGACTTCCGTTATCTTCTCCCTTGTCCAAAATTTTATTGGATTCGCCAATATTGCCCATTTTTTCTTTAGGACTCCAAACGCCCTTTCAACATCTTTTCTGGCCGATTCTTGTCTCTTCGTGAAGTACTTTCGTTTGTCAGAAAGTGGAGACGCATAAGCTTGAACTAGTGTCCCCCATTCGCTGTAAATACCATCAACGAGGTAGTACCCGTACTTGAAGTGTTCTCCATTAACCCCGTCGATAAGGTCATCGAATATCGGTGATTGATCGATAACATTGAGGTCATTATTTGACCCGGCAACCCCAAATAACGCATGCCAAAACCAAAGATCATGTGACGCCACCTCCTCAAGTACAATAGTAGGGCCGGGGTGATCACCTCGGTGAAATTGACCTCGCCAAGCAGTAGGACACATAGCTCAACCAACATGCATACAATCGAGGCTACCGAGCATCCCGGGGAAACCATGCCTTTCACCGTGCACCTCGTATGTGCGTTGGATATCATACATTGTTGGTTTACGTAAGTATCTCCGCTTGTATAGTGTTATGACCCCTAAATATAATTATTTAAAATTATATAAATAAATGTAAATAATAAAATTTTAAATAAAACTATATACCTTTACAAAAGTGGTCAAGCGAATCGCGTCCGGTCTTTTTAACCATTTGTAGATACTCGTCCAACATGTCCGAGCCAACACCATACGCTAGTTGCCGAAGAGCGGCGGTAATTTTTTTGAGTAGGCGTGAACTCGGGATGACCTCTAGTGTCATCCCTTTGTTGAAAATACTCAAAGTGCTCCGGCAAGTCATTTGCTAGACGCATGAATAATCGCCTAGTCATTCGAAAACGGATTTTAAAACTTTCCTCACCATATGCGGGATTGGGGCTAAAATAGTGACGTATCAAAGTTTCATTAGCAGTCTTTTGATCACGAAGACGTGGTTGCCGGAATAATGGGGCTCGAGGGCGTCTTTAATCGATCAAAAAATTTATCGTCGTTTGAACCGCTTGACAAATGAGTTATCTTCTTCGGAAGAATTGAAAGACGAAGACCATGCCATTTATAAAAATGGAGAGAAATATAGTTTTGGTAGAGGGAAAGTATGGTTTTTTAAGAGAATAAGAGATAATGGGGTGAGTTTTAATTAAAATAGAGTGTGTGGATTGGTATTTATAGGTTAAACAAAAAAAAAACTTTTTTTAAACCCCAATCAACCAAACCAACGGCTATATGCACACTCAACGGCTCAAAAGAGCCCCGTGGTCCGGCTTGCCCCAGCCATTCGCGCCCCTCCTCGCGTGCGGGTGGTAGTGGTGTGCGCGATCAAGCCCCGCTGCCACCTAGATCCCCCTTGATTCACCCCCATTACCCTCAGCCTAATTAATAAGTTAGATATCGATGTTAATAACGCGTTAACTAATTTTACGGGTCAATGGCGATGATTTATGGCTTAATTTGGGTTGGCCGGAAGTTTGCGCCGGTGGCGGCTTTGGCCGGGAAAACGGGAATGGGGGAAGGGTGGGCTGGGTTATTTTATTAAATTAATATATTTTAAATTCAAAAGTTTCAGTTTAGCCCCTCAACTTTCCTTCATATTAAAACAGAATATAAACTTTATCTACAACATTGATTCTTATACTTTGAATGTTTTAAAACTAGAAGATAAAAGAGAAATATACGAATTGGATCCCGAACTGTGAAACGTGATAAATGCTTAAATACTTGGAAAGTTTTGTTATATAATATTCGTATTGTTTGAAGATCGTTTAACTAAGAAATTAAATCCTGAAGTTTTATTAATAATAGAAGACGAACGAATGGACTTTTAATTATTTTGAATCTTTTATAAATGATAAATAATAAGTAAAACACATCGAAACGACCCAGCAGGTCGGGTTATAGAATACAAATCCAAATAAAAATGACGCATGAAATACATGTAACGAAACTTAGGATTAATTACTAACATTTTAATATATATAGGCTAAGTATAAAATGAAAACCCACTTGAGTTGTGAAAACTCTAGAAACTCATTCTCAACCACATGTTTTTAATTAATGTTTAAATCTTATGGTCTGCAATTAAAGTGAATAAAAAATGTAAATATAAATATAATTTTTTCTCTCTCCTGAAAACATATATAAAAATTAGTAAAAAAATGTTAAAAAGTAGCAAAACATTTTTTTTTTGATGTTTCGATGTTTTGTATTAAATGTTACAACATTTATTACATGTAACAAAAAAAAAAAGATATTACATAAGGTTTTCGCGGGTTTTCACAACTTAAGTGGGTTTTCATTTTAACCTTACCCTATATATATATATATATATATATATATATATATAACAAAACCAAATTCGAAATGGGTTTTGTGACTTGTATTTCTCACCTGGTTTGCTATTAATTTCTTAGGCACATAATTGATTTTTGTATATACTCTTGTCAATGTTTTTTGCTTTTAAGGATAACTCTTGTGTATTTAATGATTTAATTGTAAAATACAATCTTAGTTTTGATTATGTAAAAATTTGAATAAGAAAGAAAGATATTAAAATATTGTTGCTATATCTAATGTTGAACCTTATTTGGATTCGTTTTGTTTTAATTTCTCTTTTTTATCCATTTTGTTTATTTTACCGGTCTGCAGACGCTAAAAAATAAACAGTCGTATTTTTACAGACTGCAGAGGTTTGGGCCACCTCTTCTATTGTAGATGCCTGCAGATATGGTCCGCAGACTGCAGACATTTTACCACTGGAAAAACAAGCAGCACCTTAGTTGTGCACTGCTTGATATCTTATCGTTATAGTTCAGCTGCAAAAGACATGATAAAACAATATCTAAGATCAATCGTTGTCCCATTTTCCATCAAATTCCCTACAAAACCCTTATTTCAAAATCTTTTGTATATCATCTTACAATTTAATTACCAGCCTTAATAATAAAGTGAAAGAGCCATCCCAAAGAGATCTTACACATACGTTTTTAAATATTCGGTATCACAACAAAGATCGCAAAACAATAACAGAAGAAGAGAGTAAGCTTGAACTCGATTGAAAATCATTAAACACCCATTTTTCAATCGATGATCATTATCGTCATAGTGATAGTGAGACAAGTTGGTAACCAATACCAATTTCGTGAGATGATCATACGGCCATTGTCATGTTAATATGACAAAAAGATGACTGTAAAAATATTGGTAGGCCACATGCGATCACTACCTATGCGCAGCCAATAGAGTTGATGATTGTCTTATTAGGGAGACGAAGAAGTCATTACAGTAGAGACATCTTGATAATATAATCTCTAGTGGCCCATAGAAGCGTTTTCAGTAGTGGCTTCATGATTATATGGATGAGTTTGATGCAAATAGCTAAAATTTCTTTTGATTATAATTATCAATCAAATAAAAAGTTATTCTGTTTACCAATCCTTACATGCTCCAATCCTTACGAGATATATGTTCTTTACAAATATAAACATACAATAAGATTAAGAACCCATAGATTCATAGGTTTATTTTATTTTTTGTTCTCTTATTAAAATTTAAAAGGCTATTACTAATAATTTAAAGAAAATTAAAAATTGTGGTTGCTCGATCCAAGGTTTGGAGTCCTAGTTGAAGAAGTGGTTTGGAGTTTGGAGCATCCGATGATATGGGTAATGAAGGAGAATCTGACAAATTTAAGGTAGTGAACCGTGAACGACCATTACTATACGGTAGACTTGACAGTAGGTTAGTAAATGCTCACAAGCAATAATAAATCCAAGCCCTTTATCTATAACGCGCCTCGAATTTTGTCAACAGATCCTACGACTCACAATTTCTCATCCATTTATAACATTTGTAGCAGACAATAAATAATCATTTACCTTCTCTGTACTCCCTCCCGCCAAAATCTAGCCCACAATTCTAAATTCTTTTTGCAATCCTAAAACAAAGAACACATTTAAAGAAATATGATTTACCAACATACAATTAAAAGTTGTTTTTATAAAAAAGTAAAATATGACCACACACATATATATATATATAAGCTTTAATAAAAATGTTGCGTTGAATCATGAATGAAAATAATAATTTCAAGTGAAAGAAAAAAAGTTAATCTTTTACACAAAATGTAACTTTTTATCAAATTTTCAAAGTTAAAAATCATTATTATTATTTTTTTCTTTTTGATGATTGATGTTCTACAATATTTCAAAAACTTCCTTCTTGACTTCATTGACTATTTTGTTTTTCTTTTTAATCATGACTTTGTTACATGTATTTTCAGTAAGATACAACTTTATGATGATGAATTGATGTACTTTATCAAATAATGAATATAGTCAACCAAGTTAAAGTTTAAATTTTTTATATTATGAAATGATTTAAAAAAAAAACTCATTTGTTCAAAATAAAGTGTTGAAAACGAATAGGATACAGTCATATGGGTCAAATCGAAGACCAAACCTTCATAATGTTATTATGCGCTTGGTATTGAACGGTCGATTATTATGAAACCAAGTTGAACCAGCAAATTAAATAGGTAATAATTGAACACACAATATATCTTTTTCATAGATTATCGAATCTAGGCTTTAAGACAGAGGAAGTCTTCACCAGAATGACAATAACATGAGCAAGACAACAAAACATGTGTAGATCATGAAGGCACATAAATGTCAATGCACATCTCAATGCTTACATTGGCGACAAATATTGTAACTATTGGATGATCAAGGGTGGACCTCGTCATCATGGGTATCATTTGTGTGTGCGCACCTATTCTTTTTTCGAACGACTAGGATGATGTGTGTCTTATTTTACGAGTTTAAAGTAGAGAGAATGAAATAAAGACTTATGATATGATGGTCTTTTATCCTTACCTTTTATGAATTTCTATATCTATTGAAGTGTAAATTTGATCATGGCATAGTTCTAATTTTGTAGACCGATTCGATCTAGCTTTTGTTTTTTAACTATACAAATAAGATTATGTCGTCCAGTACCAGGAAGTAAAAAATTGAATTGTAATACCCTAGAATAAATATATATATCAATTGATTATAAGAATAATAACTGTGTTCTGAATGTTTATCATGTAACACTTTAGATTAATATAAATTGAAATATAAATGGTTATACATGTAAATTTAGCATTAACCAATAATAAAAGTTATAAAACTCATGTGTTTCGTCTGGTTTTGAGTATGATCTTGTCCACATGCACACAACACCACTCATGCAAATCTGGGATTTAATATAACTAATAATATGGGTAGTTATGAATCTGTTATCTATTTAATATTGTTAATCAAATTGATTAACTGAACAGGTGAAGGGTATAATTAACAATACATTAACTTATTAGTGCTAACGCATAATAAGGTGATTTTCTTTTGGCAAGCGAAATCATAGATAGGTGATTGAAATATAATCATGAGTTATCTCTTTTGGTGATGTACAAGAACAACGGTACAAATTTGATAATTCGGAGTACCATATATGAAAAACTCTAGAGTTCGTGGGTAACTAATTAATGGAACGATTTTATTTAATAATCCTAAAGTCGTCGTCACCGGAAAATCAAAAAGTCAACGAATCAGATAACATAGATAGATTTTTGTAAATCTAATTTACAAACTAATTAAACTATAGGTGCTCGAATCGGTTAAAAGACGAGTTAACTGTTTTGTGAACTAAGGTACGGATTCTGTTTTTGTTTCCTCTTAGTATTATTTATATTCCGTTACTTTGTAGTACGGTTTCTGTTTCGTTTACTCGTAGTATAAATTATATTCCATTTATATTCGGTGTCCGTCACTTTGTAGTGCGGACTTTTCAGTTTGAGTTCGGTTTATTTATTTGGTATGTTGTAGCATGCAATAGATTACATATTTGTACTCATTATTGCATGTTCCGTTAGTAGCATTTTTATGCATATTTATATGAAATTAGCTTTTGTACTCTGTCACCCGAGCATGTCTGAAATGCCGTATGGGCGTCAATGGCATGCACTTATCGTGACAGTGCGTAATAAAAGTTCGCGGCGTCTCTAGCTTGGCCCCTAGAGGCGTATAGATCGATCTTAGCTCTGAGTTTGTGTTTGTTGTGTGGAGATGAAATAATGGGTGTACGCCACGCTCACCGTCTCATAGGTGCATGGACTAGCTAGCTGTGTACCAGTCTGTTCTGTTTAGGCTCGTTGGTGCTTCTGTTTCACGTGACTTGAGTTCTTGATATGTGTAGTCACGTGGTTTGATATGTGTATATATTCTGATATGTTTCTGTATGCGTTTGATTTTGTAATGACCAAGCGTCGGATTATGTGTCAGTTTATATTTAGTACTTTTGTTAGTCAAAAGTTGGTTCCGAGTTTGTATCAAAGTTCTTAGTCTTGTTTTTACTTCGTCCGTCCTTACCTATACTATTGTTCTTCCATTACTAGGCAATTTTTGGCTCAGCCGTATTTTCTTTGTTGTGTTTTTCCTATTTGTTTACAGGTAATCCGGGAAATCAGGGGAGTTAGTGACGAGAGAAATAAAGTTCAAGGTTTTAGAAGACTATGCATTTTCGGTTTTTTTGATGAAATTTAATTTAACTTAGGCTTTTATGAGTTATGTTTTGATATATGTAAATGTGACACGTCAGCCTGTTCTGGGTTTGGGTGTTACAAGAATTGAAGTCAAAAACATATTCGGAAAACTGTTAACATCATTTATTATATCACCAAGTATATGGTTCATAATAGATTTGAAGACAAAAAGAATAGTCTCTATTCAAATGTGTTTTGAATTGATCGTGAATTGATTCAACTGAATAGTTTTCTTTGCAATTTATCGTAAAAAAGTATCTTTGTTTTCTGTACTATCTTTTTTTTTGTTTAAAAGTTAAACTTCATTCACCACCCCTGACTAGGACCTCAAAGCGAGGATCGTCGGGGAATTACAACATGTACAAAGGAGATTTGCACCATTTAACCCAAGACAAGACCTTAAACCTTGTTCTATTTTGACACCAAAAAAAGGACAACCTTTTTATATTATAGATAATAATTCTACCGGGCATCCTCGTATCCTTGAATATCTTTTCTGTACTATCTTGAACTGTAATAAGATAACTAATTATTTAACATTTATTAAGCTCTAAATATTTACACTATTGACTACTAATCAATAATTTTTTTTATTTAACATTCTCTAAAAATAATAGTAAATGCCTCTTAATTAAGTCAGATTAATGATAAATAAGTAATTAAATCTAGTGGTGATAAATCTTGCTATATCATGGATCCTAGCATAAACGGTCTATTAACACTTTAAATGTTTATCTCAAATGTCATGCAGGTATTTGAAGTTGCTGGATAACGATTAGATCACGGTTTAACGCAGCGGGTTATTTCAAATGAACTGATAATGATTAGATCACGGTTTAACACAGCGGGTTATTTCAAACCAGTTCATGGGAGTTTGTTAATTATCGTCACGCTCCCTTTGGACCAGCAATTTTTTATTTGTTACTCATGGTTAGTTTTCGTTTCTCTTTTCTCATCTCAAACTTGCCTTCTGGTATCGCTTTCATTGGTCGGTTTGTAATTCTGTCTCATCCTTTCTAGTTTTTTTACTGTCCATGCTCATTTTATCGAAACTTTTGCTCTTCCAAAACAAAATAACCATATATACATACTTTTTTTTTGTATAATTTGTAGTCTTGTAAAACAAAATACCACATATTATATCTACCATAAAATATTACAATATAATAATAATAATAATAATAATAATAATAATAATAATAATCTCTAGGGACAAAATAACGTTTGTTAAAAATTTAACAATAATCAACGTTAACCATAAGAAAGAATACATAAAATCAAGCACACTAACAAAGAACATTCCTTAAAACTAATTAACTAACTTATAACAAACAAGTACACAACAAACCCATCTCAAACCGGGTCAGGAACAACCCGAATACGTGTCCGTTTTCGGCGAGCAAAGCGGGAACAACACCAACAACTCGGGTTCGGACGCTCGAGGCGTCCGTGGACTCGGATGCAAATAAAACCCTTTTTCCGCAATCGCCCTCTCCTCTTCCTCCACGGGCGTCCGTGGACTACTCCCTCGTCCGTACACGTCCAAAGTCGACACCGGCGATGACATCATCATTTCACTCCGTTGTCTGGCCGGCGGCAACATGATCCGGACGGCCGTTTGTCGACGTTCGTGGAGCATGAACTCGGATCGTTGGTGACGTGGCGTGGCGCCGGTGAGGCGTTGGACGACGGCCCGGAAGTTTGAAGGGTCGGCTTGGACGAAGGTGGTGGTCGGAGGTGAGTTGGTGTCGGAGGCCATGATGGGAATGTATGTATGTATGTATGTATGGAATGAATTAAGGTGGTGGGCTTTGGTTTTATATAATGGTAAGAGGTGGGCCCCGATTGAGTTATGATATTGAAGCGGTGTTATAAGTTGTTATGATATATAGAGGGAAAATTCAAATATGAAACGTTATTTATTGTTGTTGTAGTGGTGTAGTTATTGAGAGTGTCATGTTTTATGTGAAGGATTTGAATTTCGAATTAGTATTTATGTGAAAATGCAAGGTGCTATAGCTTGGCATGATAAGTGTTGTTTCTCTCATGCAAGGAATAGGTAAATGACTATTTACAAATGCAATGCGCCTAATCAGGAGTATTACTATTCACATGGGTTGTTGATCTGGTTTTCATTTTGATGTAATCGCTACCTTGCTCAAATAATGAGAGTACTCAGTAGAAGTTTAAAAAAAAAATTAGAAAGGCACCCCGCATTATTTCGATTGGCTTTCATGTCGTCATATCTAACAAACCACTTAGACATTACGATTTATATCTATATCTATCTATTTTAAAATGATTCGACTTTTTACGTGGTTCACACGCTTATAAAGCAAATGAATGTTGTCATTGTTAATATTCATACACGATTAAAATGATCGATACATGAGTCGAGCCACAATCACATAACTGGTGAATATTGTGTAGTTAACTACCACTAAAGAGATAGTTTCCAATATATTGGTGCATGAGTGAAAGACTGATACGCATGCAAAAATAGTCACACAACCTTGGTGTTTTATATGTCATTGTCATAGACGAAAATTTTATCTAACATGACTATATAAGTATACTAAAACACTAGATATCACTCAGTTGGAACTATGAAGACATACTCGTGTGTCTAACACAAAACCTTTGGATGGGTGAGCGTGTGTTGCATATCTCACACGTTACCGAAGTTGGGAGATGGTATCCCACTATTCCCCACTTCCCGTTGTTGCCCTTGCTCCATCTTGCTCCTTTTTTATGTCCACCCAATTTGAGACAAGTATCCCGTTAAGGCGTTAATCCAATATTATCTTTTATAAAACTTTTATGTATAATCATGTTATATTCAAATTAGACTTTTATTAAACATCTTAAAAAATACAAATAAAGAATAAAATTACACTCATAACAAAACTATTACTAGAGTTTGAAATAATAGAATCATTACAAAGTTGAAAATTAAGTTCTTTTATTAAATTGGTATATTGGTTTTTAATGATCCAAATTATTATCTTTTGATCACTGCTGGTCCACACTAATGGATTGGCTACTGATAGTCCAAACTTTTAAAGTATTTGTTCCTAATGATCCGCGACTAACAGAATCCTAACGCCGTTAGTTTCAGGTCGCCGGGAAAACGTTTTTGGCTGGAAAATTCAAATTTATTGCCGGAAAACACCTCCTGAATACCGCAACCACCGCCAATTGACTCACCGCTAACCAACTACCACCACTTGAGCACCATCAACCGATTCCGATGATGGTTCTAAGGTTTCTGGCGACCTCGATAATTGGGGCTTTTACTAGAAAAAGGTACCTAAATGCCCGATACGAAGTTACCAAAAATTTTGGGACGAAAATGTTGAGTTTTCGAGAAAAAAAAATTGAGTTTTCCGGCCAAAACCGTTTTTCCGGCGACCTGAAACTAACGACGTTAGGATTCTGTTAGTCGCGGACCGTTAGGAACAAATACTTTAAAAGTTGGGACCATTAGTAGCCAATTCATTAGTTGGGACCAGCAGTGACCAAAAGATAATAGTTGGGATCATTAAAAACCAATATACCTATTAAATTCAAGTATATCATCTAAAGTAAACACCAAAATTATATATCTTGTGTTTTTCTACAATATTCAGTGTGACTTATACATTTTGTCAATTTAGTTTGCAGTGAATTAAAAGTTAAAAGAAGGTAAAAGTCCGGGAACCGAACCCAGTGTAAGAAAAGGTCCAGTCAAGTCATATCAGAACCGATGAGGTCGGGGTCAAGTCATGTCAGTCGGTGTGGCTGGCTGGCTGGCTGATCTGGATACTGGACCCTGGACCCTGTTTGCTACATGCCAATTTTGCCAACATTTGTCCTTGTTTTGCCAACATATTATCCAAATGTACCAAAGCCCTCTTTGCCAACAATACCCGATCCTTGGGTAATATCCACTACAACCAAAGTGTGGGCTACCTACGTGTAGTAGTCTGTGACTCTGTTCTTTGTCGTAGAAACAATATTACTTTTAATTTAATGTGGCAATATACGCATGCTTAGGTTAAAACCTTTTTTAACTGAGTTGATTAGGATGAGGTTAATCTTTTTTACGACTAAAAAGGAATTTTAACATTGGACTTCTTTTCGTATAATTTATTTTTTTGTTTAGGATTCTAAATATGTACGTGAAAATAAGATTACACATGTTTATGTGCGATTTCTAAAACATACACGGACTAGAGCTGAAATGCGTTTTAAGTTTTAACCATGTGAGTGTGAGCGTGAGTTTGGAGAGTGTCACGTTGGTTTACACTAACTTGCGCGCACGCCATGTATGCGTGAGTGGGGCGTGAGCAGCCTCATTGTGAGTGTGGCAATGGACGATGATCCAATCTATTGTGTTTTCAATCAATTACATGACAACACCTACCTCCTTGGCTCCTTTTATATAATTGATCCTTTTATAGTATACTTTATCTACAATAAAGAGTCATTTTTGCTCCTATGGTTTGCTAATTAGTTTTATATTTATGTCCAAAAAATTTCTTTTTAGCATTTTCGTTATCATGTCATCATTGTCATGCTAATTTAGTCCAGTTCATTAGATTATCCGTTCTGAAAGGGGCTTAAAGTCCCCCTACAATGTCACATGACTACCACGTGAGCAATGAGGGCTTTAAAGCCTCAAAAATAGAAAATCTTGTTGTGGTCCGAGAGGCTTTAACATATACATATATACATACACACATACATACATAAATTTAAACAACACAATAAAATATCAAGTAAATAATAATATAACAATACATAAATTTAAAACCATAAAAACATTAAACAACTTAAAATTAACTAAAAAACAACTCCTCGTTCGTCTTCTTTCGCATATTTGGCTAATCAAGGGACGCGAGCGTTGTACTCTCAGGTGATAGCCGTCTCCATACGTCAGTTGCCTCGTCTAATCAGAAACCTTAAACATGCTCACACATGAGAATAGAAGGTTCTACTGAGCGTAACAGCTAGTCCAATCTTTCTCAATCTCTCCGGCTATAAATACCCTACTCCTATCAATGATAAAGGGATCCAATATTCTCTCATTGAATATATTTATGTTTGGTTGGAGGTAATGGAATGGAGGGGGAATGGAATGGGAGAATAAATGGAATGCACAAGGGAATGAAATTCATCAATACTATTCCTTTGCCTTGTTTGGTCAAGTGGTGCTAGTGGTAGTGGTAGCACTGGTGATCAGGTGGTGATGGCGACGGTAGGGTGACGGTCAGGTGGGGTAATTAGGCAGCAACAGTGGTGGCGACATTGGTTGTGGTGGTTACGGCGACGATGGTGTTGGCGACAGTGGCGGTGGTAGCGCTGGTGGTAAGGTCGTGGTGGCGATGGTAGTGGTGGTGGTGGTTGTCAAGTGGGGTTGTTGATAAAATATGGTGAAATATGAATGGAATGAAAAAAAAAGGTGGTGGCGAGAATGAATGACTTTGGGTTGAATGGGATTCCATGTGTAATGTTTTATTCCATTGAGCAACCAAACATCACTTTTTTCATTCACACGCAATGAAACATTCAATTCATCCTGTCATTTCTGCATACCAAACGATACCTCAAACAGAAACCGAAATTTTCAGTTACTGGTTGGTATTAACATATCAATTTTTGCACTACCCACGGTTTGCTGTTAGCCGACTTGTGTTATTTTGAAAAGATTCATAGTAATGAAAACATTTTCAACCATTAATGTGTGTATTATTGGTTATTTTCCACCAGTGAAAGCAAAATTACGCTTATCTTATGCAGCATCCCAAGTCCCAACCATGCATAGCTCACTGATCACCATATTAGACATAGCCAAAAGAATGTATAAAGATTCTGATAGACGGGTTCAGAAGTTTAGAGATATGACATAATTCGTGGTTAAAGGTGTTAGGGGGTTTATTAATTATGATATCTCCTTTCAATAGGGATAAGAAAGACAAATTGATATAAATTCTTTCCTAGAAAAGGCAGTACATGTGCTTTCGGTTGGTACTAATCAACATATTACCTTATATAGAGTAAATTTGGGGGTAAAGACATAGATGTTCCGAATATGTAATACCTGATATGTAGCGAGTTTGATGAGACAAATGACCATGTTTTTGGTATATGTGTAGTTGCAACTGAATATGGTGTCTTATCATGGTGTGGCTTGGTCTCCCTTTGACAACAGTTTATGGACTAGACGAGCTGGTAGAATGGTTGGAAGCGTTTGAAGTTCAAAACCACAAGAAAGATTTGATCGAGTTGAGTATTTTTGTCAATTGGTGGGTGACATGGAGATTCATAAATGGATTGGTTTTACAAAAGAATTGCATGACAAACTTACGTTATTCGACAATATATTGCATTTTTCACATGTATGGTATAGTAGTAGGAATTGAAAATGCGTACTGTTTGAAATGAATGCTTTAAGAGCGTGCATCTAATTTTTTTCTTGATCTATCGTCTTGCTGGTTGTGTTTCTTTATAAAACATGAATTGGAAGACTGATAAGAAGTATAACAGAATTGAATATATAATGGGGGCGAGCCCAAATGTGTCAAGGATGTCTTTAGGCCCAACATTCGGGCCTTCAGGGCTCATATATCTTAACTAAGACCCGTCTGTTTTATTCGTATCGGCCCAAGTTTGTTTAATAAGGCTTATAGCTCCTACCTCATTCGTCTTGAACCTCACATCCTTTTCAGTTCGATAGTTCTCCTTGGAGTGGACCATGCCCATGATGATTGATGGATTACATGTTTCTAGCCATCTAGGTGACGGTTCCTTTCTAGTGGATTAAAAGCAGATGTATAAGCAAACCGAATGCTCATTGAACCGTTGTACTAGATGTTCGTTCAGTCATTCTCGTTCCTACATTTACGTGAATATATTATATATGCTTGCTTATGCGTGTTCATGTACGTTCTTTCAAGCGTTTGTTCATTTGTCCTTCCTTATGTTTGTTCATTTGCGTTCGGTTATATATATTTGTTTATGTTCGTTAAATAATCTTTCAAGTGTATTTGTTACTAATATTATTTTAAATTCTTAACACCCTCCCTCCTCTCTCCCAAGAAAAAAAAAACAACCATCACCACTGGCACTATGTCCATTTAGGGATTCCTCGTTTAAGGTTTATAATCAATTTGGGATTTAACTTGAAACATGTTAAGTATTTTTGTTTCCGCATTTACAACAAGGCGGACACTGGCCTAAATCGCCAGTGCACTCTTCGTTAAACACCGTGAATCGACAACAAGTTCGAACCCCCTAGCCCGATTTTGTTATTTATTTATATTTATTTTCTGTTATTCTTATTTATCCAAACCTATTTATTTAATTTTAACTTGTTTATTGATGTACCTGAACACCGTCAAACTCTTAAAAATACCATAACAAAAATTATTTGATGTTTAATACCCTGATTTTGAACTAAACCATTTTTTATTATTTATTTCAAAAAGAGAGATTAAAAAATGAAAGTTATATCACAGTTATATAAAGGTTCCAATGATCCCAAAATCCGTTATAAATCCTAAAAATCCCTAAGTGTCGTATTTAACTTGTTAATTCTCTGCAAATCATTTTATTCTAACATCCTTTTATTCTAGGATAATTCACCGGGATTTCTCCGCGTTACCGGTCACCATGCTTAACTGTGACATTCGTCAATTTCGGGTCTTGTTTGTATTCGTTTTTGTATTTGTTTATTATGTAAACCGACCCGATTTGTAAACCGAAGCTTATGTTATAATCAAAATGATGGATTTATGTTACAATATTGTTTCACACTTGTTGGGTCTTGAAAACATCCTATTTTTATTTTTATTTTTTATTTATTTATTTATTAATTTTTTTGTTGTTTTGTGTTTTTGTCTTGATCCATTTTGCATTAAAACTCTTGTGTCTCACACCCATATTTGACCACCAACATTACCCTATATATACACCACCTTTCCTCTTCATTTTCCCTTGCTACAACTCCAAAAAAAAAAACTCTCTCAAACATCAAAGATTCAAGGTTATCTTCTTAAGTGTTCTTGAAGGATTTTGGTCTTTCATCTTAATTAGTTTATGTAGCCTTATTAATACTTGTTTATGGTTGTGCAACATATATATAATATACAACCCTTGTTTACCTTTGGTAGTTACTTCTCCGATTCCGGTCGGTGAGGTTTCGGACCTCATAAGGCAAGGCTTCATGGAGGACTTCGTGTCCTTGATATATATACATCTATATAACTTGTTCATACATATTAATCTTGCTTATTTTAGTTTGTTGGTCATGTTTATAAGTTCCGTGGTTATGGGTTTTTAAGAGTCTATGCTTCGGTTTAACCGTAAATAGCTCTAAACCGTAAACCGAACTTAGTTACTAGTTTTGTTAAATAATTGTTTAAACATACTTATTGTTAGATCTAAGTTTCTAAAATCATTTTTACATATTCTATGGTTATGGGTTTGTAGAATCTTACCTCGGTCTTAACCCGAAACACGATCCGAACCGAAAACCGAACTTTTGTTTAAAGACTTTATTGTTAACTTTTGGTATTTTTTTATTTGTACATTATTATACAAGTTATTTAGTGTTTGGACATGTGGAAACCATCTATGAACTTGTTGTAAGATGGAAACCGAACCAAACCAATTCTTGCTCGCTTAAGACACACAAGTGTGTTTTTTTTTAGCCATCAAGACTTGTATATTTCTTTAAAATAGTTACAAATTGATTTTTAAATATTTTCTTAAGTACTTGGGAATGTTGGATCCAACTTGATCTCATAACAAAGTTTGGACCGACAAAACCGAACACTCGCTTAACGTGCGTTGTTAGTTCTAAAACAATGGAACTACATACTTGGTTAAGTCTTATTAAATTTTATTAAGTTATCTCATAACATTCAATATTTTGGAAAGCTGACTTTGGGTTTGACCAATTATCAAGACCCGAACCGACAACCCGAACACTCGATAAAAAAAAACCCGTTTTAGTATCTTTATTCCAAAGGGATTTGCATTCTTGCATTTTACCCACCTTATTACTTAACATAGGTTGAGTAAATATTAAGGTTAGATACTTTAACCCGGTTTCGAGCAAACTTACATTTTTAAAGGGTTATTATTATAAATTCTTAAATAGTCACATTTTAAACCTTGAACTTTAATTATTTACATTTCTCAACATTTATTTTGTTTAAAGACCTTCAAGACAACCTTTCTAAATTCAAGACTTCTTTTCTTTTTAGGCATTGTGGGTTAAACTCGTCGTTACGACAAATCTCCAAATTATCATCTTTCAAGTTTACTACTTGAAGGTGAGTACTTCATACCCCATTTTCCATCTTTTATTTTGGGGGTGACATTTCATACTTATTCAACAAAATGCTTTATATTTGAATCTTAAACCACAAACGTAGTTGTATACTTTACCTAAATAATTGCTCGATTTGGTGTTCTATGCTTATATGCCTATGTGTTTATCGCTTTTGGTTGGTGGAACTATAAAATCCTAGACTATTTGGCACCCCTTATAGCAAGGTGTCGTTAACGTAATGCAATTAACGATAACTATAAAATCCTAGGCTATTTGGCATCCCCTTATAGCTAGGTGTCGCTAATGTGTTTAGCGATATCTATTTATCCAAATTACCACTTTTATTTATCGTTTCGTATGCAAGTTTTGTGGCTATCTTTATTATATACTAATATGATTAAACTTATGAATTGCTCACCGACCTTTGTGTTGACAAACTTTATTTTATGAAATGTTGCAGGTTTGCATCTTGGTTGATTTATGATTGTGAAGAAAACGACATCAAAGACCTTAGGATATTAGTAAAAATGAACAATATCAATTTGCCATATTTTGTGATATCTTGTTTATGGTTATTTTATGGATAATTGTTATGTGACATTTTCGATGTTGTGAAATGAAATGAGTTTATTAAATACTGTCACTTTAATTAGTGTCATGTGCTTATGGACAATCGTTACACCTCGGTATGTTCCGCCGCCTTTGGTCGGGGTGTGACATTAACTGACCACACGCTACCGTTTATTATTCATGTGAGTTTTCATAACTCATTTTTCTAATTTTCACATATTTTGGGTGTAACATGTATGCTTATTATCGAGTCTACGCTATTTACAAGTATTTTATTTTCACAAACGATTCACAATTATGTCGTGTTTTTAGTTCGATCTATATATTTATGATATGTTCTATGTGCTCAGACTAAATGCTATGTGTTTACAGTTTTATGGTGGTGGTTGCTCATACTTGATGTGTTCTCTCTCAACAGTGAGCACACACCATTCGTTCTCAATAACGAATCCTCACACGCGTCCATTCTCAATAATGAATACTTGTTCGTTCTCAATAACGAACCTACACGTCCACTCTTAATAATGGACACCCTTATTTGTTACATATTCATATACTTTGAATTATACACCAATTGCCTTGTGAATTACATTTTACCACATTACTAAATTATTTAACTTATAAATACTCACCAACATTTTGTTGGCACGCTATTTTCATATGTGTTACATGTGATATCGTGCGATGTTTACTCAAGATTCGAAGACATTTAATAGACATTTAGCTTACATTAAATAAAAAGACTCACATGTCTTATTTGTATTTCCTTTTGAACAATTGTTTAGTTGTTGCAAGTTTTAAATTAATATAAATGATATTGTGTCATTTAATAGTGTCACTTGTGCGATGAGCAATCAATATTACGCCCTAACATCTAATTCGTCGTCGATCCGGGGTTGACAGACTGGTATCAGAACCGTGATAATAAAATAGGTGGTTAGACGTAACGACCTAGTATAGCTATAATTATTTTAGAGAAAATTACAATTTTTGTCCTTTTGAATTAGTTAAATTATGAAATAAGTCATTTATGAAAATGACTTTCACATTTTATTCTTTATTTGCATATTTGGCTTGGTTTTAGTCAGGGCCGGCCTATATGCTTTACTAAGTGAAGCTAGGGCTTGAGGCCCACCGATTTTTTAAGGCCCCAATTCAAAAGAAAAATTAATATGTTTAATATATATAATATTTTATTTGACCTTTTAACTAATCAATTTGTTATGGCGTGTTGGGGAAGTGACAAAAGGTTGTTATTGTCTGGACCAGGGATCGATTCCCACTACCCATACTCAATCCATTTTTTTTTAATTTTTTTTAGGTCCTAAAAATTTCAACTCTAAGTTGATAAAATAATTCGATTTTTCCCCCTAATTTCAAGTTCAAACAGCTCGAAGTTGATAAAAAAAAAATTCGATTTTCCCCCCTAATTTCAAGTTCAACTTATTTGTTTCAAGTAGCCTAATAAATTATACTTTTATTCAAAATAAAAAGTTATCATTATCTTTTAGTACTTCAAGTATTTATTTTTAATAAAGACTAATTTAGTAGCTTGAACATATGCATCAGTTCTTAATTGCGATCAAAACTTGTTATCAGTTTAGAAGATTAAATTTACAATTTTTGTCATGAATTAATGTCTAAGAAGAAATGAAACTTTTGGTTTAAAATTTAACTTATTTATATAATTGAACATGAAGCAAATTGAGTAAATTTTGGTAAATACAAACCTGCATTTTTCTAGAGAGACCTTGGATTTTTTAATCGTTTTAGGCCACCAAAATGATTAGGCCGTCATTGATTTTTAATCTTTTACATTACGATTAGGACGGTGTTCGCTTTTTTTAAAAAGGTCTGCGCAAGTCGATCGAAAAGCCAATAAATGTTGGAGTGATTTATACGCCAATATATATTATGCAATTTTTTTATATTTTCAAGTGGAGCGATAAGTATGAGTAGTTGTCATATTCAATTCGGTAGACCTATGCCCTTTTTTTTATTTTGAATTTTTGTTCAGATATGGGAGATTTGAACTTAAGACTTGTTAATATATTATTTTTTTTCTTCCTTTTAAATATCAAATACTCCAGTTTTTTTTTCTTCTTCCTTTCATGAAAAAAAGAATATGTTATATTCACTTCGTGACTTTTATTAATATTACTATATGGAGTGCAGGTGCAGATATATATTACGAAGTTTCATGATTTTGAGTACGTGCTCAATTATATGAAGGTTTTCAGGCAGTATGATGTCCCCCTTAAATCTAGATGGTAACAATTTTCGAAAAGGCACATGTAGTGTCAGACTACATAAGTGCACGGTTGCCTTTTCATATATCAAATGCTAATTAAATGCTCTCCTACTGATAAATCATATATTGTTAGTGCTGTCTCTGATAATCATTAAAATATTTTGAGTTGAAGACGAAAAATTTTTTAAACCTTAACTAAAAGAGTTTTTTTGTTGGGTTCAAATAGTTAAAGGCTTACTTGGTTATGATTTGGGTTGTATAAAATGTTTTTGTTTATAAAAATATGCTTATCAAATGAGTTGAGTAATCGAATTCAAACACTAAAAACACATATATATGTTTAAAATTTTCAGGCCCACCAGGCAGTCTGGCCTAGGTCTGTCGACCACTTTGCCTTAGTTCATGGCCAGTCTTGATATTCTCTTGATAACCACCGGACTTAATCTCACACCCCTTCAGATAACAAAATCTTATTCAAGTACTTCATACCACTAGGACAAAGAGTCAAAAGCCCATTTGAAATATTCATAAGAGCATTCAAATTCAATCCATCAAAATATGTTAGTGAAGCTTTTATAATGTAGTGAATGGTTCATGGTGTTGTGAGTAAAGGAGAGAAAAATGCAGTGATTAATCTATATATTTGAAAAGTTATCGTTTATGTCCTATAATTTTTTTATATATTTTGAAAATTAATTGCGAGTTAAGAAAAAATAAAAAATAATGATAAAGATATAGAAAATAACATTTAATTGAAAAGAAGAAAAAGTATAGTACTTTTTAGTGTTATCTTATATTCAAAGATAAAGGAATGGATAAGAATGCTCTTAAATCTTGTATTCCTTTTCAACTCAATTCGGCATGCCTATGAGCCATAAGTCAATTAATTTGATGACAATTGACATGTTACCGTATTCACTTCAACACTTTCATCACGGATTTGTCAATTAAGAGTAACGTATACTCCAATAAATAAATTTTGATGATATATAAAGGGGTTTTCCCACACACCGCCAATTTTGGGAAAGCATCGTCCGTAGAGGCAGGGTTATAGATCCACCTGCAAGACAACATAAGCCACCCGTTGTTGGAAGATAACATCAGCTAGCCACATAGTAAAGGAGGTTCTCCGCAGACTAACTAATAGTCAAGTCACCCGCAGTCTGGAGAGACCCTTATTCTTTTTACTCTAGTGGACCCCAAACCAAATGCCATAACCTAATTAAATAAAGAAAATATTGCACTGGCTTTGTTCTTTTCTTTCTCTTTCGTGACCTGCTATTTCAAAGATATAATTCATAGTATGAAACTAAATGGAGTTAATAAGCCTAGGAGCCTAGTGGAATTTGACTAAAATTAACCGGTTTAGGTTCCATGATTAATATTTTATTATTTAGCTTCTTTTTATTCGATTAACGACACATTTATTAAAGCCTACACTATATATATAAACAACTAGGTTATTGACCTGTGTACGACATGGGTGGAAGTCTTGAAATCGTCAAGTAAACACATATATAATTTCAAACGACAAGTTATTTTTTATATATTTTTTGAGACAGCAAAGTGATTTTTAATTGCAATTCATATTCATAAGCAAACAAAGTACTGGAATACATAAACTTACAAAAAGTGACGTTACATAGTAGAAAGTTTATATAGAAAATTTAAAACTTTAAAACATAAATGATTCAGGCTTCTTTTCTTCATGAACCGGGAACACAGTTGTTGACATAAACATTCATACACCAATCTAACAAACATAATGATTAACTGATTACGAAAATTGCTTTTATTTTTTATGTGAAAAGTCTTGTACCCTAATCGAAACCTTTTTAAAATGACATGTTTTGACCAGAACCAAATCGATACATTTTGAGAATGACCCGTTTTAATTCGAACCAAATCAATATCTTCTAAAATTGACCCGGTATGACCTGAACCAAATCGATATGATTTTAAAAAGACCCGTTGAAACCTGAACGAATACCTTTTTATATGACTCGTTGACTAAAACTAAACTGATACCCTTTTAAAATAATTCGTTTTGACCCAAGCCAAAGCAAATCGAAACATTTCTAAAATGACCCATTTTCATAAATGAAAATTGAAATAACACACTTGAAGATCAAGAAGAAAAATAAAGGGTAGCATATATAACGTTCTTAGCTTTTGAAATTCTTTCTACTAAACACAAATTCATTATCGCTGGTTGTGAAGATAAAAAAAAACGCTTTAATGATTTCAACCCACTTAAAAGTTGAAACTCATTTGAACGTTTCACTTAATTTGTGAACCCTTCATATTCTTTTATTTTTCAATAGACACTAAAACCAACAACAGACAAATTAAATACAAATTGAAACAAAACTAAATTAAAAAAACTAAAACAAAACCAAAACCAAAACCTAAATAAAACCAAATACCAATAAAACTAAAAAGAAAAACCGAAATGAAACTGAAAAATTAAAATCGATAAATCTGAAACCGAACCAAAAACAAAAACTATAAAAACAAAAACAAAAAACTGAATAAAGTTAAGCCCATCTAAAACAAATCCGAACAACAACCAAAAACCGAGAAACTAAAATTATAAATAACAACCATGAAATTTTGAAAAGAAAAAACTTGAACTCATTAAGAAACACATGCATTAATTGCATAATAGATTAAAATATTAAGTTGAATGTAATTCAATTTAATTTTGAATTATTTTATTAGTAAAAAATTATAAGAATTGATGTTATTTATGAAAAGAGTTATTGTTTTAATAGTATAGTAGATTAACTAAATATAATATAAATTATAATAATAACGATGCATTTTACAAATAAATAATATAAAATAGAGTGTACATAAAATGCCACGATCAAACGCCTAATTAATGGTGAATGGAAATGGGAACATCTTACAATGGATTTCATAACTAAGCTACCACGTAGAGCTAGGAATCATGATACTATCTGGGTGATTGTGGACCGATTAAAGTGCTCACTTTCTGCCTATACGAGAAGCTATCTCATCAGAAATACTAGCAAACGTGTTCATAAGAGAGAGAGAGTGACAAAGCACGGGGTGCCGTTGTCGATCGTATCTGACTGCGACACTCGCTTTACTTCGAGATTCTGGAAGAAGTTCCATGAAACTATGGAAACTAGACTAAACATCAGCACGGCGTATCATCCTCAAACAGACGGACAGTCTGAGAGGACTATCCAAACCCTTGAGGATATGCTACGTGCATGTGTGCTGGACTTTGGAGGAAGTTGGGATGATCATTTGCATCTAGCAGAATTCTCTTACAACAACAGCTACCATTCGAGTATTGGTATGCCGCCGTTCGAGATGCTATACGTACGGTAGACGTTGTAGAACTCCGGTATGCTGGGGGAGAGATTGGTAAGAAAGAAATCGGAAGTTTGGAAGTCGTGCAAGAGACTTCTTCAAGGTTCGATCAGATTAAGGCAATGATGAAAGCTGCTCAAGATCGTTAGAAGTCTTATGCTGATAAGCGGCTAGCAATTAGGAGTCGTTAATGGGCTATTTCAGCTGAGATAACTTCACAATCGTAACCGACAGCGAGGATCCCAAATATTTAATGTGTCTTTCAATGCAATCATAAGTCTTGATAGTTACGTAACTTGTTCCAGACGTTTGACCAAGAAATTAATGAACTTTTAATGTCTTTTAAGTCTTCAATGACGACCTGCAAAATTATAGCCGTTAGTGAACAAAACAAAAGGTTCAGGTTACCAAACTTATTTGGGATCCCTGCTGGTAAGATATTGAGACTCAGGATCCTAAGCAAGATTTTGACCACAACAGTTAAAATACAAGAAAAAAATAGATATGTAATAGTTTGATTATCCCCCAAATCATAGAGAACCCTAATTCAACAAAACATCAATTGAAGATTAATAGCCCTCTGTCATGCGAAGTTGATAGAGGGCTTTGATTCCTTGAGTAAAATCGAACCATATACATGTATGAATTACCATTTACAAGTCCTAATTGAAGGAGAAATGAAAGCTCGGGTTCCGGCTTATAACTCGAATTCAAAGACGCTTATGGAATGCTTCTATGCTGGAATTGTCATGGTGGTTTTCGTCGTGATGATGAAGTGATGGTGTGGAACAGTTTACTTGAGTTTTGCATACATATTTATAGGGCAACAAGGTCAAATTCAGTCTGCCGGAAAGTTAACGAAAATTTGATTTGAATTGATGCAATTAACTGGCAATTGCTCAATGTTTACCATATTTATGATGTCGTGTTGGTTACTTACCAATCAACTCCCGTGATTTATGGGTCAAATTGAAGGAAGAAAAGGAGGGGGGGGGGGGGGGGTTACCGTCGGTGGTAGCGGGGGGAAGGAAAATGTGGGGGGGGGAAGGTTTGGGTTAATTGCAGAAAGGTCCCTAGATTATTATTTGGTGATCTAAAGTTGCAAAAACCATATTGCATGTAGGGGCTAAAATGCACATGATAGATACTTTAAATGCAAATAATCATAATAAATTAATAAGAATTCATCGTTTTTATTAAATACAAGGATCCGATTACAAACGGTTAATAAAAACGAAAACAAATGTTAATCCAAATTTTGACGAATGCCACGTCTAATACTTAATGTCTTTTTCTAATAAAAGTGACATGGCCTGTGGGGAAAATAGAATTGACAAATCTTTATTAGTGGAGCAATTACTAATTTCAGAGCAAGTTGAATATTGTGTTAAAGAAGACCATTTCTTCTATTTAAGACCCAACCTACAATAGAAATTCACCATATAATTCGCGAGTCACTACAAAAATGGAGGATTGTTGTTTGAGTAACCATAAATCATTATTGTCTATATTGATGATGACGCTATTGTTTGGCATGGTTGGGCGGATACAAGGTGTTTGCAATGAAGATGAGAGAAGGGCACTCATCAAAATCAAAGTCTCCCTTCACGAATACTTTTCTGACGTCGACAATCTTCTTTCCACATGGGTTGATGATGGCAGTACTGGTGTCTGAGTGCTGTGAATGGAAGGGGATAAAATGTGACAAAATTACCGGGCATGTATCTGACCTGTCGTTGAGCAACGTGTTCTCAGAAGATTACGAGCGTCTCTATGACCGGACTTGGCCATTAAATGCTTCTCTTTTCCTTCATTTTAAAGAGTTGAGAAGTCTCGATTTATCATATAATTATATTGACAGCACGTTTGTGGGCAAAGGTATCATCATATCATGTTCAAATGTTTTTGGCATATGAACAAATTTACTTAACCTTAAGATTGTTTTTGCGCAGGACTTGAAAATTTGTCGAGTTTGAAGAAGTTGGAGACGCTCAACCTTAGCAATAATCGTATTGAAACCAACATCTTTCCTTGGTTGGGTTCACTCACTTCTCTCAAAATTTTGGATCTCAGTTACATGAGTGGATATGTGGGCTTGGCCTTGGGATACTCAATAGCTCATGGCATGTTTTTCTTTTCACTTTCTTAGTTATTATATTATATGGTTTTTTACTTTATAAAGATCAACACTCATAACTGCAGATATTTTTGAATTTTCAACTTTGGAAAACTTGGAGTTATTGGATCTCGCTGGGTGTGGTGGCTATTATGGTACCTTACAAATGCAAGGTAATTATTATAGGCCAAAATGCAAAATTACAGAAATAGACATCCTGGACCTTGATTCTACCAACATAAACAAGCTTGAGATTCCGACTGCAACTTCCATAAACATTTGGGTGTACACAGTCTGGTTTTGATGGTTTAAGGTTAAACTGTAAGCCAAACAGTTGATAATAGGTTTTTATTATCAAAAACCGAACCGAACCGAACCGTTGAGATTCAAACCGAACCAAACCAAATCAAACCAAACCAAACCGTAACTAAGGTTTGGTTTGGGTTTGATTTCACGGTTTGAATCAAAAGCAACTCAAGTAAATACCTTTTGTATCGGTTTAGGAATTTAGCACTTTAACACTAGGTTTAAACAGGACTTAGCAACCTCTTCTACGAATTGTGCATATAATTAAGTTTATAATAAGGTTAAAAGGATTTTTGCAAGCCTTATGGAAGGACCAGTGATGGAAAGACCTGTAAAATAATAGCTTAAAAGCCTAAGGTAACGTTTGGTATGCAGTAATGACATGAAAAATGGAATGAGTCATATTGTAAACGAATGGGAAAATGGGTGTTTGGTTGATAAATGGAATGAAATCAATGATTACACAAGGATCAAAACTATTAATTCCCATCCCCTTTTGTTGTTTCATTCCATTCCATTTTCACCCTACACCCTCGACAGCATCACGTGACAACCACAACCACCACCACTTGCGTCATAACCATTGTCGCCGTAGCCACGACAACCATTGTCATCGCCGCTACCTGACCACCCACCGTCACCACCATTGTCGTTGCCTGACCACCCACCGTCACCCCTAGTTTGACACCACCATCATCATCGCCACCACCATTGTCGTTGCCTGACCACCCACCGTCACCCCTAGTTTGACACCACCATCATCATCGCCACCACCACCGCCACCACCAACACTACCACCGCCACCACCACCACTACCATCGCTTGACCACCGCCACCCTTACCACCACCATTGTAGCCACCACCGCCGCCATTGCATTTTTTTTTATTTTGGTAATTTTTTTAGTATTTTGAGATTTTATCACTTCTATTTCATTCCAACGTTTTTTTTGCTGCCAATTACCAAACAAATAAAGTAATAATTCGTTTATTTTCATAGGTTAATCAAACAAGACAAATAAATGATAATGATTTATTTCATTCCTTTGTCCATTTCATTCCATTCCTCCTGCATTATATTACCTCTAACCAAACATGGCCTAGATGTTGATTCCTTAAGAGTTTGGCAGATAGTTCGCCTAATAATTAGCCTAGTTTTATTAATTTAACTTAATATAAATGACTAAATATATTTAACACGAGTACATGACAGAAGGCTTTGAGAAAGTTTCTATATTAAGGAACTTGAAAATTCTACGCTTGGGGACCAACCAATTCAATGAAAGCCTTATTACATCTTTGAGCGCTCATCAAACACTTAAAACTCTAGATCTTTCTAACAATGGACTATTAATTGGGCCGGCTCAATTTGAAGGTATGCCTTGTATTTATCTGAATTTATTCTATTTTCGTCCTTTGTTTTGTCATAATATCAACTATCAAGGGATGTTATTACAATTACACGCGCTATATGCTAACTTTATAATAAACTAGCTTTTTTCTCCGTATTACGAAGTTGTTTTACATTATTCGTTTATAATATTTATATCTTTTATTTATTTTAGTTTTATTAATGAATTCACAAATATATAAGAAGTTATAATCTGGTTTAAAAACTATTTGGGTTTCATGAGACTCATGACCCGCTTATTTTTTTTACTATAAAATTGTTTTTTAATTATAAAAAATAATTTTTAGTATCTCTATTTTATAGATTTTCCATATCAAATATTTGGTGAGATATTTTTTAATTTAATGAGATGTTATAACTTGTTTAAGAGTTATCTGTGTTTGGTGAGACCCTACCTGTGAATTCGGGTGAAATGCATGAGAAACCCCCATTTACAAATAAAACAATCTGGTGGCTTAAGAAAGGGTATATAGCAACCAGAGAGCTTTTAAATATTGTTTCGTTTATATATATTCCAGATATTAAAAAATTGGATTTTAATAGTAATTGATTAGGTTAATCCCAACTAAAGAAGTGTATGAGGACAGTTCCAACTTTTCTTATTTTCTTCCACTAGTTTTTTCTCTAAGAAAGTAATACTTGTTAGTTTCTATTAGTGAATGATAGTGTGACAAAGAATTCAAAATAATCAAATAATACTACAACAATTAGAACCGTAAACGAATCGAACGTTCGGTGAATTATTCGTGAATCATTTGGCGGAAAGTTCGTTTATGTTCGTTTAATTAAATGAACGAACATGAACACATGTTCCGTTCGTTCATTTATGTTCATGAACATTCGTTTATGTTTGTTTATGTATGTTCGTTTATGTATTAATAGAAAATAATTAAATATTATCTGGTTAGGTCACCTGGTTAAAAATTTTATATTTTTTAATTTGTGTTCATTTAAGTGTTTTCATTTAAGTTCGTTTATGTTTGTTTGTGTTCATTTACATTTGTTCATATATGTTCACTTATTTTTGTTTATCTTTGTTCAGTTATGTTCGTTTGGATTTTAAACAAACGAACACAAATGTTCTTGATGGATTTTCGACTCTCGGATAAGATAGATGTAACATGTTCATGTGCAAAGTTTGAAACATATGGGATATTATGCAAGCATATATTATATGTTTTGAAAAAGAGGAATGTTGAAACCCTTCCTGAGCATTATATTTTACCCAGGTGGACACTTGATGTTAGGTATAAATCTGATAATCACACAATTGGGCTCGAAGACATACATAGTGGAAATGAAGTCAGTGCGTTAACTTTATGGTGTGTTCAATCAAACTTTAGAAAAGCAATCGAACATGCAAGAGATTCCCCATCTGGGATAAAGAAACTAAATTCCATCTTGATGAACTTTTTAGAAGAACAAAACGTTCGAACAGATTCTGAACAACCGGAAAATACTATGCATAATTCTAATGCAGGAAGTTCGCAAGTAAACTTGATGCCTCAAATTTCTATTCGTGATCCACAAGTTAAAGAAAATAATAAAGATCGTCCCAAAAGTGCAACTAGAATCAAGTCTTCCCTGGAAGCACCAAAAAAGAAAACTTGTTCATACTGTAAGCAACCGGGTCATAACATCACCGGATGTTCAAAAAAAAAGAAGGTAAACATGTATTTATTTATAAATAGTGGTTGTTAGTATGGTACTTAAATTAGTTTTTTTGCAGGTTAATGAGTCATTGGTAGAAAGAGAAGGGTGACATGTTAACCGATTGGAGACCTAGCAGTTTTGTAGATTTGATTTGGTACCACTTATTTGAGTATATGTTCGAAATAAACTTGTTTCTATAGTTTTTAGATCTTTTTAGTAGTTTTCATATTTTAATGACGGTATGTTTTGTTGAACTCTTTGAATGTGAAAATGTTGCAATGGTTTTTCTGTTGAAATATGCTCAAAGAAAATAAAATGTATAAAAAAATCTATGAATTTGAAAGGGAACATAAATTAAAACAGGTCAAAGTAGCGCAATATAAAGCAAAACAGGTCAAAACGTAGCAATATACACTTAAACGGCTCAATATAAACTTAAACGGGTCAAAACGCAACAATTATAAACTTAAACGGGTCAAAACGCAGCAATTATAAACTTAAGCGGGTCAAAACGTCGCAATATAACTTGAAACAGATCAAAATATAGCAATATAGAGCGAAACTGGCCAAAACGCAGCAATATAAACTTAAACGGGTCAAAACGTCACAATATAACTTGAAACAGGTCAAAATATAGCAATATAAAGCGAAACGGTCCAAAACGCAGCAATATAAACTTAAATGGGTCAAAACGCAGCAATATACACTTAAACGGCTCAAAACGCAGCAATATAAACTTAAACGGGTCAAATCGCAGCAATTATAAACTTAAGCGGGTCAAAACGTCGCAATATAACTTGAAACAGATCAAAATATAGCAATATAGAGCGAAACTGGCCAAAACGCAGCATTATAAACTTAAACGGGTCAAAACGTCGCAAAATAAATTGAAACAGGTCCAAAACGCAGCAATATAAACTTAAACGGTCCAAAACGCAGCAATATAAACTTAAACGGTCCAAAACGCAGCAATATAAACTTAAACGGGTCAAAACGCAACAATATACACTTAAATGGCTCAAAACGCAGCAATATAAACTTAAACGGGTCAAAACGCAGCAATTATAAACTTAAGCAAACGTCACAATATAACTTGAAACAGGTCAAAATATAGCAATATAAAGCGAAACTGGCCAAAATATAACAATATAAACTGAGACGAACAACTATGTAAAATCTGTACATATAGAGACAATGCAAATATATGAAAGAAGGTACATAACAAAAAAATTATTTTTTTACATTTCTTCCAAATACAGTTTCAACCGTTTACATGGACATAAAAGTAACAACAAAAATTAGAAAACCTATCTAACTATAAATCAAGTATCTCCTTGTTCGTCTTGCATCATCTTCTTTTGCCTTTAATTTATCTTCAACTTCATTCCTTATAGCTTCAACATCATTCTTTGATGTAAGTAGGCTTGGTAGGATGGTTTGTCTTGAGAAAGCAGTTGCCTACAAAGCAAAATGAAAAGCATTAGTAATCTTTTTAAAAAAATTGAAAAATGAATAAAAATAGTTTTGGGTATACCATATACGAGCATAGTGTTTCATGTAATCAGTGGGGTATAATTGATTCATGTACCCATACAAGAACCTGAAAAAAAATAATTCTGGAATACTCATCATAGATGTGGGTTTCGGGTAGTGCAAGCAAAAAATTTTCAAATTAATTAGAATTGGGCAAATGTTATTTAGTTACAGAAAGTATGTACCAAAACCACCATTCAGGCACTTGCTTGTAGTTGCTCATTAGTCTGGTGTGTATGTCCACTTTCTTTGAAACTTGATTTGCTCCTATTTCACTGTAATATATGCATCACAAACATAGCTTATATGACCCATTTGAGGTAAAAACACACCCAAATAGATTATTTAACTTGATTTAGGATTTATTAATTTTCTCATAATTAGATAAAGTTGAAAGAGTACGTTATCAGATAAAACTAAATGAAATGTTAATTGAAGACTACAAACAAAAAAACGAGTTGGAGATGCCACCCTCTATTTATAATCAAATTAATACTCCTATGTAATCACAACATTTCAAAGTACCCAATTCTAAAAAAATCTTATAAGTCTCATGTGAAGTTCAACTACCTTCCATGGAATACTAACATATTAACCACCATGAACGAGAGAGTCGCAAAACCGACACAATCTCAAATTTAACTAATAACAGTAGAATAACAAGCTACACAATCTGAAATTGGGTAAGAAAAATTAGAGTGGACAGAAAGTACCTAGAATTAGAAACTTGTGTGAAGAGAACAATAGCTAGATTGGGTTCCATATATTGCGAAAACCTTCGTATCTGCAAATGAAATTGAAAGAAAGGTTCAATTCCTGGGAATATTTTGATTCTTGGACAATAGAGAAAAATATAAGATTTAGGGGATTAGGGTTTATAGATCAATTAAAATATTAGATTCAAATTAAAACCTATTCTCTAGAAATCTGTGTCTGAAAAACATAATTAGATGATCAATTTCAATACCTATTGCATCAAAACTTAGAAAAACTGAAACAATCACACACAAAACGCATCAATTTCAAACCAAAAAAACATTATTCAATCAGAAACCGTAACCTTACCTGACGTGATGGCTGGAATTCAATCTTTGTCCTTGTTAATTGTCTATAGCGTGAACTGATGGCTTACGTTGTATAATGAAGCAACTGAGAGAGATGAACAGAGGTGATTTTCTATTTTAAACAAAATAAGCATTTTATTTCACGTGGTGTGAATAGTTGTTTTCAAAACTTAATATAAAATTAGTTACAAAAATATAACTAAGATGTCATTAATCATTATTTAATAAAAATACCGATATATAAACTATTAAGAGAAGAAAACTCATTTTAAAGAATTTCAAAAACTTTGTTATGCTAAAAAGTTGGCAGGTAGCAAAAGGTGAATTGCATCAGTGTATTGTCTTATCTAACATTATTTTAATATTGGCTACTTTGTTTAATAAAACAAGAAAAGAAAGATATTGGAGGCGGTGCATTTGACTTCATCTTCTCCAAACGTTCGCCGGATCCCCATCATGGACCTGAAATCTTCAAAATTTATTTCGATGTTCTCCTTTCACTTTAAGTACTCAGTGCTCAGTGGAAACATAGGAGAGGTTTAAGTTGGAACTTTCTTCGGGTCGGTTCGGGTTTCATGCGGCGTTTCCGGTTCAGACCCGAGACCAAGACCGAAACCGAAAATTTGTCAAATCTAGAACCGATAACAACCGAAATGCAGAGAGTTAGGTCCGGTTTCGGTCTTTCTTCGGGTCGGTTTTCGGGTTTTTTCGGTTCTACCCGATAACTACACATCCCTACTCATCTCCATTTCAAAGTTGGTCAACTACCTGATCGAAGGCGCAATTCCACCCTCATCGATCATTTCCTCCACCCCTGCGTATTGTAGCCACCTTCAAAATGAATAGAACCGGGAACTGCGATCTAAGAGGGCCCAGATGTTGGAATTATGGACCGGTTCGGGTAAGTCAATACGGCCAATCGGGTTTTATATGGAGCGGACTTTGAAGCAAAAAGTGGACTTGTTGGCCCATTGGGTTTATAACTAACTAAATTAGTTAAACCTAATTATAGGTTATATAAACACATGATGTTATGACGTAACCTTAACCCTAACCTAATCAACAAGTCCATCTCCTTTCTTCCTCCACCTCATCACCGGCCAACCTGCACCACCGCTGCTGCCCGACCACCGACACTCGCCGCTGCCGCCGCTGTCCGCGGGCTGCTGTCCGCACACCACCACCGCTGCCGGGTTACGGTAGTGCACCGCACCGTTGGTCGTTGGATCTCGTTGTGTCACCTAGCTCGGTTCGTTAGCCTTCGGTGTCTCAACCGGTTAATTATTAACCGAGGTAAACTTAAATATATTGTTAGTTTATATTTAATGTTTTGACTCGTGCTCGTATTGTTTGTAACCGGATCCTATTGGGCTTAGTTTTTTGCGCTGATTAAATATATATATCTTCCGTTGCGTATAATTATTAATTAATGTGATTAATTATTATTTGTCACGTTTATTGAACCGGATTTAATAAACAAAATTTTAACTGATCACCACTGAAATCCAACACCAGCTCCACCCATAGATCAAGCCAAAGCATCGTTGATTGAGTCTCCCCAACCCAACTTTCAATTCTCATTAAGAGTGAAGCAATATTCAAAAGTCGTGGTCAGCAACTAATTTATTATGGGTAGGCCCGAGCAAGGAAATTGATCACTGACTTTATTAGCAAAACGCGATTTTCAGAATCGGCAACTTTAAAATACAATTTTCTCGAACAAGTTGAATATTGGGACCTGAAGATATGCCTTCAATTTAATAAACAAAATTTTAACTTATCACCACTGAAATCCAACACCAGCTCCACCCATAGATCAAGCCAAAGCATCGTTGATTGAGTCTCCCCAACCCAACTTTCAATTCTCATTAAGAGTGAAGCAATATTCAAAAGTCGTGGTCAGCAACTAATTTATTATGGGTAGGCCCGAGCAAGGAAATTGATCACTGACTTTATTAGCAAAACGCGATTTTCAGAATCGGCAACTTTAAAATACAATTTTCTCGAACAAGTTGAATATTGGGACCTGAAGATATGCCTTCAATTTAAGAGCCACATACCGAAAAATAATTCAGCAGTTATTTGCATTCCTACAAAGCTACAAAAACAAATTAAACCCTTTAATTTCTGGTACCAAAATGAAGACTTGGTGTTTAAGTTATAAGCATATCTCAACGTTGTTGATTTTCATGATGCTACAGATTTTCAAGATTAGATGGACACAAGGTGTTTGCATGGACGATGAGCGGAAGGCGCTCCTCGAAATCAAAGCCTCCATTCACGAAATACCATACTTTTCTACTGTCGACAATCTTCTCTCCACATGGGTTGATCATGGCGAATGTTGTGATTGGGAGAGGCTTAAGTGCAACACGAGCACTGGCTATATCACAGACCTCTATTTGAGCAACATGGCCTCCACGGGATACGATCTCAGCTACGAAGACACGGGCGAGCTTGACAGGACTTGGCCGTTAAACTTTTCTTCGTTCCTTCGTTTTAAAGAGCTGAGAAGTCTTGATTTGTCATGGAATTATATTTATAATATGACAGGGCTTGAAAGGCTGGGGAGTCTGAAGAAACTAGAGATACTAAACCTTAGCACTAATTATATTGTTATCAACAATATTTCAGATTCTCCTTCCTTTGGTGCACTCACTTCACTCAAAATTTTGAATCTCAGTAGCATGAATATATATCCCAGACACACCCCTACTTATGGCATGTTATCTCTTCGGTTTCTACTTTCTTAATTTTGTTATAGTTTGCATTGGCATTCTACTGACCAATACTCGTCTACAGATATTTCAAAACTTTCAGATTTGGAAAACTTAGAGGTATTGGATCTCACGTGGTGTGATTATTATGGTAGCTTACAAATTACAAAAGGTAATCGTTATATACCTTCCATACTGTTCTACAATATTTTTTTCATCTGTATAATTCAATTCGTTATCTATAAAATTCTATTTTCATATAGGAAAATATCAAAATATTAAAGAATTGGATCAACAAACATATAGGGGAAAAATGTTAAATTACAAAGGGAGATAAAAACAAGAACCATAAGAATGATTTGTGACCTAAAAAAACCTCTAAAAAATCCAAGAAAAATAATAATAAAATCATAGCTCAAAATATAAATAGAAAACGAAAAAGTAAAAAAACTAAAATGTTTTCCCCGCTTTTCTTGTTCAAAAAAAAATTACAAAAAAAAAACAATGTCGAAGAAAAAAGAAACAATGACGAAAATAAACAAAAAACACAATAGATCGCAAAATATAACAGAATGCCAAGCAAATATATAACACAATGTTGAGTAATATAACACAATATCAAGAAAAAAAGACACAATCAATGACGAAAATAAACAAAAAACACAATGATAAATAAAAAGACATAATGATCTTTTTTTCTCAACATTATATCTCTCTGTTTTTTTTAACGGGGAAGACGGAAGAAACATTTTAGTTTCTTATTTTTCTTGTTTTTTTTAATATTTTGATTTATGATTTTTTTTATTAATTTTTTATTATTTTTTAGAGGTTTTTTTAAAGATCACAAATTCTTCTCCTCATTTTTTTTCTACCTTTATAAAATAACTTGATATAGCATATTAATTAGTAGCACCTTTGGCAAGATGAAACTTATTGTCACATCAAGTAGATATGCTGTTAGTTCACGAGACCGCTTACTATTTTATGACTTTGCTCAAACATGACACATGAAAATATAAAAAAAGAAAAACAATATAATATCATTAGTCCACCTCTTAGGTAAGACAGATGGAAAAAAAATTGTTCACCAGTTCTGCTCCAAAAAAATAAAAATAAAATTGTTCACTTGCAGAAAATTGGTGGTTACCCTAGTGTAAACACATACCAAAAACAGTACCAAGATTGTCAGTTGTGTACTGCTACGATTCAGTTTTCAGTACTTTACCATTTTGATATCGTGTTAGTTAGTGTTTTACTTTTACCCAAAAAGAAAAAAAAGAAATAAGCTACGTCCCAAAATTGTATCAAATTCATTCATACCAAAGCGGTAAAATGACACAAAATTTAATCAAATAAATTGTATACAAAATTGGAAATGAAATATATATATATATATATATAATCTAACTATACTATTAAAGCAACACAAGTTGTTCATATGACATTTAACTAGGCACTTCACCTATAATGTTAAATAGATGCCATGCTACCTCATGTTTCAAACCAAATGGGCTTACCAACTCCAATAAAATGGTAATTTTGTTTGATTTTTTGATTTAACATATATAAATGTGATTACTCTTCAAGTATAAAACCAAAATTATATTTAATTGTTAACATTTTTGATGCTAGACTGTCGTTATCTAGTCAAAAACTATTAATTCAGTGTTTCTAATCACCTAAGCAAGCTAGGGTAAGTAGGGTGTCAAACCACGAGGAGTATATGGTCAGTATGCAGTGAAACTGATTCCTAATATTATGAAGTAGTTCAAATAAAGTGCTAATCATACTAGCAAACAGTTTATCTTTTTATAATAAGCAAACAAGCAATCACGTATTCAATCGATTAACAAAGACAAATCACACCCGGTAATCCAAGTACGTAACATAAAAGCAAACTCATGCAACTTAACAGATAATCTATCCTGTGTCAACTACAGACTGACTAACCGGTTAAACCTTAGGCATCCACGCTCACTAACACACGGCACTGGTTATCAAACGGTCCCTGCCAGTGTGACTCAACAAAGGGAAAGCGTATGCTTTCTTGCAATTAACAGGTCAAAACAATCCTACAAGCAATTATCATAGCAACTGGCACACTAATCGTTCTGATCGAAATAAACCTAAACTGACGTTGTGCACAATCATACTATACATTAATACTCATAGATTAACATTAAAGATAGTTACAATCAATTCGTTCTTAATACATGAGAAAAACTGAAAGATACAATACTCTACATCCTGGGCATGACTCGAAGGAACTAGCCGCGCATTGGCATCTCTCGGGCTTCGGTTATGATCTGGTAGGACATGTATGATGCTTGGAGATGATTGGAAGTGATGGTGGCTCTCCTTTCTGCTCTGAAAATCGTCTGGAAGGTCAATAATCTCGTCTAGGGTTGTCCAAATGTTTTATAAAACAAAAGCCTAACTTTCACGATTTTGGGGACCATCGCGTAGCGCGATGGTCTCCTTCCCTGGTCCATTGCACTACGCGATGGACCAAAAGTCAACGCCTGGTCATAATTAATGGGCATCGCGTAGCGCGATGCCCTGTCTTCTAAACCCATCGCGCTACGCGATGGGTCCCTTTTATCAGCCAATCCAAATACATGCCTCGGTTCGCGTGCTGGACATCCCAGGTCTTCATTCCATGCTCGTACAGGTCCAAATTAAGCTCGTTAAATACCTATGACCTGAAACACAATAAACATGTATGAAGTATCAAACTTCCTAAACTAAACGAGTAAACCAACTAAGTTAACAAACTAAAATATATACAAATAAACCGAGCATCAATTTTCATAATTCACAATATCACATTGTCTTCTCATAACACTTTAGCACAACCATTTAAAATTGTTCATCATTTCTCTATTTATTTTAAAATACATTATGTTTTTATTTATTTTCTTTTACAACAAAACCTTAGTCTTTGTAAATTTAGTTTTTAATCTGTGAAAACATTTTGTTATACATATCATGTTTATACACACAATATTTAATATAACAATATCGGTATGAATGTTTTGTTTTAAATAAATCAAACATCAAACGTAAAATTATAGTGCATAATATATTAAAAACTTAATAGAAAAAATCATAAATAAAAATTATTATATGAAACAATTGAATTTACGTATTACATATAATAATTTTTTTTAATTATATTTTTCACCCGTGTGGAACACGGGCTCTAACCTAGTATATATATGATATCAATGTCTTGAAACCCGGAATGGAAATCGAACCGGCAATCTTACTGGGTCACCATTCGGACTAAGTCAAAGGTTGGACCGAATTGAAGCCTTAGATGAAGTCATAATTATTTTGATTATATACAATACAAATAGTTTTACCGAATGAAAAATACAAATTTAGAAATCTATTTATATTGTATATTGATCAAGCAAAAAGAAAGAAAATTATACTTTACTCTTTTTTTTAGCCCAACACACTGCCCAAATAATGGTGTCGTACCATTTTACACAATAGTGTTGTGTTGTTTAGGTTCTGAATTTTTTATTATAAAAAATAGGGTGATCTTATTTCATTTTATATGGTTTTGTTAGGGTATGTTTGGTTAGAGGTAATGGAATAAAGCCGGAATGGAATGAGAGAATGAATGGAATGGACAAAGGAATGAAATTGATTATTACCATTCATTTGTCTTGTTTGGTTAACCTATAGGAATGAAATCAATTATTAATTTTTATTGTTTGGTATCCAAAAAAATTATAGAAATGAAATAGAAATAATAAAAACACTCATATCTCAAAATACCTTTTAACCAAAAAAAGAAAAAACTCTACAATGGCGACGGTGGTAGCTCCGGCAACGAAATGGTGGCGGCGGCGGCGGTGGTGTCAGCGGAGTTGGTGGTGGTGCCGATGGTAGTGGTGGTGGTGGTGCTTGTTAGGTGGTGGTGTTGTTGAGAGTAGGGTGAAGGATGAATGGAATGAAAAAAAGAAAATGGGTGGGAAGGGATGGTTTTGATGGAATGGGATTCCATGTGTAATGGATGATTCCATTCCCTTGAGCAACCAAACACCACTTTTTCCATTCCTACTGTCATTCCTGCATACCAATCGATACCTTAGTGTTAGGTGTAGAATATTTTTTAACTACCAAAAAACGGGTATTGTTAAACTATTTTACATAGTGCTATTATAAGTGCCAAAAAATTGTGTTCGCAACTAACACGCAAATACTCTTGACCATAAAACTCTCATGTGTACACTTGTCGGCATCGCCACCTCAATCGAACAACACATAAAAGAAAACATTCATATACTGCAGATTCCAAGAAGGTTCCAATAATAAGGAAGTTGAAAGTTCTGAATCTGGGGGCTAACTATTTCAATAATAGCATTGTAGCATCGTTAAGTACTATGCCGTTACTTGAAGTTCTCGATCTTTCATATAATCAGTTATCTGGATCATTTTCACCTCAAGGTATGCTTTATCTCTATTTCAATTTTTTTCTGTAATTGTATGATATTTATACATAAGCAAATGATATAGTTACATTAACGTGATATTAAACAATAAGTGTTTACACATAAATAATCTTAATTTTGTGTATTGAAAGATAATAATCTCACATTTAAAAATTATTACTAACGGTTCAACCTTTCAACTATTTTTGTCTCAATAGACCTCCGTTAAAAAACACTTAATGTCGTTAAGTGTTTTTCTGAGTTTCAAATCGATATTTTAGTGCTTTTGATAGGAAGAATGATACGAGTCGTCTGATGTAAAACTTATCTCAAAATGGTGATCCAAATAATGCAACAGTGATTCAATTATGATGTTTGAATTTCCAATTAACAAAAATCAAGCAATTTGAATAACCACTTTGAGATAAGTTTTAAATTAGTCGACTCGTATCATTCTTCGGATTAAAAACCCTAAAACATCTGTTTAAAACTCGGAAAAACACTTAATGACATTAAGTGTTTTTTAATGAGGGTCTATTGAGACAAAAATAGTGAAAATGTTGGACCGTTGGCAGTGATTTTTAAATGTGAGATTATTATCGGCCAATACACAAAAATGTAGGATTAATATTATTTATTTCCAATTTACCTTATGAAGGTATTACCTGTTCCTGGGCAGAGTTGGATTGCTTTTCAATCGTCCAAGTGAGGTTGATTAGTCTCACACCCATAGCACAATAGTGATGGTATATCCCCCTGTATCATAAGATAACCTGAATTTTTACGAGTCAAACGGGATAGAGCTAGGTTGACCCATCCACAAGCACTTTCTTGTCCAATTTATAGTGATTATATTAATAATTAACGTGTTAAATAATGGTAGCAACAACAAACTTGAGAATATATGTTCATTTGAATCTTTTAATAAAAAGGGCATCGTGAGACTTTAACCCCATTTGACCAGTTTCGTTTTTCAATAAATTTATTAAGTTATTTAGCCGGTAACCCGTTTATAGGTAAATGGGTCGAAACTTAAAAGCGGTTTCTTAAATAAATATTTTTAATTTCTAAGATATATGGCCGAAAGATATTTATGCTTCTAATATAAATTGTAACATAGTATACATGTCCGGCTCAACAAATCTGGAGGCCTAGATCAAAATAAGATTTCGAAGCCTTTCATCACGATTGTTAAGAAAAAAGAAATTGTTTATCACAAGTTTTGAACTCATAACATATACTTTAGTAACAAACAAATCTACAATCACACAAATACATTACTTTGATTTTACTTTATATGTTATAATATATCTATATAAAAAGTTTTTTTTGAACTTGGAGGCCTTAATTAAATGTGGGCCTAAAACCCTAATTTGTTTTTATTGTCCCACAAGCCACCCCTAATAATATAGATATTTATCCATTTCCATGATTAAACATGAACTCAACTTATAGTGGTATCTAATAGATGGAGAAAAAAGTTATGCTTCAGAGCTAGGGTGAAAGTAGTTTGGTAACTGACGCCATGTGGTTTTCATAGAATGCCATAAAAAGATCCAACATATTAGATGATAGTGATTGACACTATCATCTAATATGTTGGATCTTTTTATGGCATTCTATGAAACCCCCCCCCCCCCCACACACACACACACATATATATATATATATATATATATATACTTACTGTGAGAAATGAATATGAGCTACTAGTTTTATTTTAGGTTTTAAATGTTTAAAAATAAATGAAAAAAATATAAATGCAACAATAAATGCATTCATCTCTTCAATTAATACAACTAATATAACCATAATAAATCACTCTCTAATTATGGATACACATATCCTATATGTGTGTAGGTTATATGTTTTTCGTGTGTAGGTTTTTCTTATTCTTAGAACAAGTGCATGTTATATGTTTTTGTTTAGGTTGTATATTTTTTATTTACATTTAATGCTAACATATGTAAGATAGTTTTTTGTATTATTCATCACAATGTATATACGTGTTGATTGATATTGATATATTGAGTTGGAAGAAATTGGTTTTGGATAGAAAAAAAATTTAATATATGATTAAATTGTATTTTTGTAGGATAAAATTTTCGAGTGTAGGTTATATGTTTTTCTTGTGTAGGTTATACGTTTTCGTGTGCGTGTTTAGTTTATTGATACTGAATTTTGTGTGTCGGTCATATGTTTTTCGTGTGTAGGTTATATGTTTTCTTATTATCAGAACAAGTGTAGGTTAATGTTTTTGTGTAGGTTGTGTACTTTTTTGTTGATATTTAATGCAAACACGTGTAAGATAGTTTTTTTTACTATTCATCACAATGTAACTACTTGTTGATGGATATTAATATATTGTGTTGAAAGAAATTGGTTTTGGATAGAAAGAAATTTTAATATATGAATAAATTGTACTTGTGTATAATAAAAATTCAAGAGAGAAAAAATAAGTTATAAAAATAAATGAATTCTTATTATTTTCAAATTATAATAATTTGATTAGTTATATTAATTAAATAGATAACTATTATATCTACTTATATACTATTAAATCAATAACTATTTTCATAAATAAGATTTATTCTCATAATTTCTTACTAATAAAATAATTCAAAATTAAATTAAATTACATTCAACTTAATTACATTTAACATATTCTAACTTTGTATACTATTAATATACATATTTCTTAATGACTTTGGGTTTTATTTCCAAAGTTTCATGGTAATTGTTTTTTATTTTGGTTTCATTTAATTCGGTTTTAGTTTTTATAAATTTTGTTTTGTCTCAGTTTCGTTTTTGTTTGATTTTTTTTTTGTGTTAGTTTATTTTTAGATATGTTTAACTTTATTCAGTTTTTCATTTCGGTTTTTACAGTTTTTGTTTTTGGTTTGGTTTCAGATTTATCGATTTTAGTTTTTTTAGTTTTATTTCAATTTTTATTTTAGTTTTATTGGTATTTGGCTTTATTTAGGTTTTTTGTTTTGGTTTTGTTTTAGTTTTTTTTTCAATTTAGTTGTGCTTCAATTTGTATTTACTTTGTTTGGTGTTTGGTTTTGATGTCTATTGAAAAATGAAAAAATATGACTGGTTCACAAATTAAGTGAAAGATTCACATAAGTTTCAACTTTTAAGTGAGTTGAAGTCATTGAAGCTTTATATATACATACATACATACATACATACATATATATATATACATATATATATATTGGATATTCATAAACAGTACTAATGAATCCGCATTTGGTTAAAGGATTTCAAAAGCTAAGAACGTTGTGTGTATTACCCTTTAGTTTTTTTCTTAGTTTTCAAGTGTGTTATTTCAAATTTTCATTTATGAAAATGGGTCTTTTTAGAATTGTTTTGATTTATTTGACTCATGTCAAAATGGGGCATTTTAAAAGGATATAAATTTAGTTATGGTCAACAAGTCAACATAAAAAGGTATCGATTCCGTTCGTGTTTCAACGGGTCTTTTTAAAATCGTATTGATTTGGTTTGAGTCATACAGGGTCAATTTTAGAATATATCAATTTGGTTTGTGCTAAAATGGGTCATTCTCAAACGTATCAATTTGATTCTGGTTAAAACAACCCATTTTAAAAAGCTTTCTATTTGGTTATGGTTCTTAAATACGCTTTGCACGTGCTTCAGTTTATAAGGGTGTATGACTTTTTCACATGAAATGTAAAACATTATTCGTAGTCAGTTAGTCACTATGTTTGTTACATTGTTGTATTAATATGTTCATGTCATCAACTGTGTTCCTGGTCTAGGAAGAAAGAAGCCCGAATCATTCTTGGATGCTCATAGGGAATCTTTTCTAGATGCTTATTTTATGATTTGTTTGCCTTCAAGACTAATGCTAGTGAAGTTTGTTTGTTTTCTATTGATATTATTTTTTAGAGTTTATGTTTTAAAGTTTTAAAGTTTCAAACGTTCTTCGTAAACTTTCTACTATGTAAAGTCATTGTTTATAAGTTTATGTATTTAAGTACTTTGTACGCGTATGAATATTAATTGCAATTAAAAATCATGTTGATGTCTCAAAAAATATATTAAAAAATAACTTGTCGTTTGAAATTATATATGTGTTTACTTAACGATTTCTATATTTACACTCGTGTTGTCACACCCCGACCAATGAAGGCGGAAACGTCGAGGCGCAACGTGATTGCTCATTGCACAATGACTCATTAAAATCCATATCATCATAAATAACACAATAATTGTTCATACAAAATGCCAAATAGATAAATAAATAAATAACTTGTTCTTTCATTTTCTAATATCCTAAAGCCAAGATGATAAGTTTCTTCAAGTAATCCAATCAAGCTAACATCAAACCTGTAACATTGCATAAAACAGAGTTTGTCAACACAAAGGTTGGTGAGCAATTTTCATAGTTTTGGACAATAAGTATATAGTATGAAATCCACAACTAGTATATGAAAACAATAAATAATAGCAACAATTCAGATAATAAAACCGTCAATAAGAATACATTGACGACAATAATGAAATCGTCAATAAGAATACATTGACGACACCTTTCTATATGGGGATACCATATATACTCGGAATTAACGTATGATAATACTTTGATGAGGCTACCCGCCTTAGCATTCAAGAGGCTACCCGCCTTAGCATTCAAGAATTTGCACATAATCATGTAAAGCATATAACACCGAATCGAGCATTTATTTAAGTAAACATATACAATAAGTATTGTGGTTTAAGACTCAAGTATAAATGTAGATTCCTGGACGGATCGTACACGGGATGTCGCTATCTGCGCAGGTGCGGAATCCCTGCGTAGGTAGATACGAGCGTAGAATACGTATAAAACAAACACACGAGCAATAACCGAAACACGTTATATTGATAACCCGAACACGTGACACGAGGTCACTATTACAGACTCTGACTTGTAAACACGTAACTCTCACTGAAAACGAAACCTAACCAAACTCGCGAACTCTTCAACTGTTACGATGAACAGTATATATAAACACGACAACTTCGCCTCAGGCGAAGTTGTCCATAACTTCGCTTGTTCAACAAGTTCGCCTGAGCGAACTTGTTAACAACTTCGCTTGTTCAACAAGTTCGCCTAAGCGAACTTGTTGACAACTTCGCTCGTTACATAAACATAAACATAATCAAAAACATAATTACATTACAGACTCGATTACAATCGTTAGACTATGAACTACTGACATACATGTACCAACAGACTCCCCCTTGGCAGTAGCTTCATATCTTGATCTTCAAAGCTTGAGTCTTGTAATCTTGTACCTTTACGCGTGCGCTCCTTCTCTAACACATACCGACACCACCCTTTGATATTTCCTTGCTTGATCCTTCCAAGCAGGAATGTAGAAGATCTTCTTTTCGTTGAGCATCTTCAGATCAGCTTGCGATAGATTAACAAGATGCATCGGGTCGTAAACCCTAAGCACTTCTTGTTCATCCTCATCTTCCATTACCGCCTCCGCTGTTTCACAATCCACGAACCACCATTTTAGGTCTTTGAGCACGTCCTTGGGCATAAGCTTCATCGGTACTTCTTTAAGGCACCGGATCGGTTTATACTTCATAACCATCCAAGGCTTTCCATCAGCTCTCAAACCTCTATCCTTGTCTTCGACAAGTTTCCCCTTTTGTGGTTTCAGCAGCTCAAACTTCTTCTCCTTAATGCTCTCTTTCCATACGATCTTTCCGATGACTCTAGCCATGTTATTGTCACTTCGATTTATCAACCCCAATCTGGCTAAGTCTTTAACCTCACATTCAGGCAGTGTGTTTAATGATCTCAAAGTTCTCCTGAAGTACTGAATCCCGTCATATCTTTTGATCACGAAGAGCCGCAGCTGCTCATCATATATCCAGCAGATAATACCTTTCTTTGCTTCAGCGTATCCCTTAATATTGTAACTCTTTTTGAACATTTTAGGGACCGCCGGTTTCTTCGTCTTTACGAACCATTGAGCACAACCTTCCTTCCAATTCGGCTGCTCTTCCCATTCAGTATCTTCCACAACTGTCTCATCACCTATATCGGGCATCTCAACCTCTGGAATCTCGTGTTCAATATCTTCATCTACTATCTCCCCTTCTTCTATCACATTTTCAACAATAATCTGCTCACCGATCTTCTCAATCTCATCACTCGGCAGCACATCTTCTTCAAGCATAAAATCATCATCATCATCTAGCTCTTTCAACGCGTCGATTACATCATCAACATCATCATCACCAGCTGCGCTTGTAGACTCCCCCTCAGCTGTGGAAGTACCAAGAGCTATAGAAGTTCTTGGCAGCTCACCACCTGCACCTTCCGGTGCATTGGGATCATCGTCATGATCTTCTCTCCGTTTTGTCCTCAACTCATCTCCCCTACAGCTCATCTCCCCTGAGATGCCAAGAACGCTTTCATAGCGTCTATGATCTTCCCATGCTCGACCAGGAGGGAGGCCTGTAGTTGGTTTGCTTCCACTAGGCTTTGAATAGTCTTGGACTGCTCAGCTACGATCCGCTCTAGTGAAGCTATCCTTTCGGAGTCTGAAGTAGGCGTTGGAGTTGGCGGGACATCAGCAGCAGAAGTGACCGCAGGTGGTACACTTGGTAACCCTGCAGTAGTAGTGACTGTAGACTCAACAAATCGTGCTACTACCACCGATGGAGTAAGCGATTGAGGTGGTAGAGACACAATTGTTGGAGTCGACGTCTGGACGGCAGTAACCTGTGCTGTAGAAGGAATAAGAGACATACCAGACAAGGCAGGTGGAGCAAAACGTACCAGCCTTGAAGTTTCTCCAGCTCCCGAACCCATACCTGTCCGTTCTCTTCTTGAACGTCTGAGCACTAGCTGAACTGCTTCTTCTTCATCATCTTCCTCGTCATCGTCGTCAACCGTTCTCATCCTCTTCCCAATCGTTCTCTCCCTAGACACCATCAATCGTCTAGCTTCAGCAAATGTCTCATCAAGATCGGAGTCAGCTACCGAAGTAACTGCTCTAGTAACATCCATGGCCTGAGAACCCGAGACATCCATATCAAACATTCCTTGGCCGCTAAAAGCAGCATCAAGGTCGACGTCTTCAGCAGTAGGCACAGCAGGCGCAGCTGATACAGCATGAGGTGCTGCCGCCTGTTGTGGTCTTGGGTCTCTGAACTCGTCCCCACCAGCAGGAACATACTCCGGGTTGACAAGATACCCGAACAGTGGAGTATGCCTGGGACGCAGCTCAGGCTTGCTTCGTGCGCTAGAAGTGCGACACTGAGCAAAGATACGCTTCGTCACACATTCAACGTATCTAATAGGGCGTCTCTGTGGTAGCAACGGAGCCACATGATTGAGAATCATTTGTAAGAATCGAGGATACATAATAAATCGCTCACGCGCCACAGCCCTCCTCTGACGATCAATCTCGTAAAATATCAGCTGACTAAATGAATATCTTCTGTTGTAAGTCAGGGCAGTCATGGCAGACTGCATCGTCGCGCCCATTCCATCAGTTCCTGCCTTCCTCCCAGACATGCACACGATCAAGACGTGCATTAGGAAGCGCCACTGATCTAACAAAAATCCTTTTCTCCTCTGCGTGTCCCCCAACGGACCTGAATAACCCATCCTGAGATATGCCCCATCACGAAAAGGAGCGACGAACTCCGTTGGATCATCCCTCGTTTCTTCTCCAAACTGCAAAGCCAACCGTATATCTTCTGAAGAGAACTGCACAACATGACCATTTACGGTTGCTCGCATCACTGGGGGCTCAACCCGGCAATCATACTCTACCGACTGCCAAAAGTCTTCAATGTTAGGTAGTGAAATAGGCAGGGTATTCGTGATCGCATGGAAGATCCTTGAGCGCAGGAGAAATGTGATTATTTCCCTGTAGTCCTCCACGCCACTTGCGTCTGGGTCTAACATGATGTACTGGTTATGCGCTGGAAAGAACTGTCTTTGATCATTACCGTCATCACCACCAGCACCGCCAACAGCAGCCATATCTGCACTAAACGAACCAAGTTAGATAACTGTTAAGCAACTCACAAGTTCGCGTTATACCATGAGCGAAGTTGTGATTAAAACTGTATAGGCGAACTTAAAGGTGAGGCGAAGTTGGGAACAACTTCGCTTCATCTGTAAGTTCGTCTAAATAACTGTTAAACAAATTGGTTTAGGCGAAGTTGAAGATAACTTCGCCTTATCACAACATCGCCTCAGGCGAAGATAAGTGTTAGGCGAAATTAAGCTTCAGGCGAAGTTGTGGATAACTTCGCCTTAGGCGAAATTAAGCCCCAGGCGAAGTTGTGGATAACTTCGCCTAAACCCTAACTTCGCCTGAACTTAATCGGCGACTGTTAGGATTCCAACACCGGAAATCCGGTGTTTTCGGCTAAGTTCGACGATCAAGGACATCAATACACATGATATTAAGGATGTGAAGTTGAAAAGGATGTCCATGCACACGTTAACACAAGTTTTTAAGATTTCGGTTTTGAAGGTCCGACGACCCGAGGTCTCGAACCGGGTAAAAACGATCAAGAACGAACAATTTTGTGAGAGATATCGACAACACATACCCTCAATGATAAAAGAAACTAGAAGCAAAGATCGAAAACGAAAAGAAATCAAGTTCGCCGGAAAATCGGAGCTCAAGTTCGCTGAGAATTTTGAAAATAATGATATCACTGTTTAATAATCCTTATATAGGGTCAGTGTTGGTCAGGCGAAGTTAAGGATAACTTCGCCTAGGCGAAGTTAAGCACAAGTTCGCCTGATTCAACAACTTCGCCTATATTTTCAGAATCAACCCTTTAAGTTTGAACATTTTGCAATTAACATTTGAAAGTTTCATAAAGAGTTAAACAAAAATGATCAAGTCTAAGTAACCAGATATAAAATAATACAACTACAAAAATAGAAAAACTTATAAAAATTTAACGAAATAAGGGATCAAATTTCAGTCTAGTCAGGGACACCACGTTTTAGAAAAGATCCTAACAGGAATCATACTAACTACGTGACTGTTACATAGATCCGTGTTTAGCTGTATTATGACATATAGAGACAGGTTGTAAGCAGGTAATATACTTTAAAGTGGTTTTCATCGTTTCTGTGATACGAGTTAGGTTCAATTAATCCTTAAAATTTAAGTGGGCAACAACTCAGAAATATTGATGCCTCCTATCTATCCTCAAAGCGTATTTGGCTTTCCCCAAGTCACCCCGAATTGACTTTGACCCATAGTGTCTGATTAACTTGTATGTATTCTTCTCCTGTTTCCCGTTCTTCTTCTTGCTCTAAGATAGCGAAGTCTTGAATTTATGATCACTAATATGTTACAATAACTTAATTTTTTTTTTTTTTAACATAGACTTCAAAGTAGAATTTTACTGCAAGTCCCGAATCTGGATCACTGCAGTGTCTTGAAACGCTTTCTTCACGGGAATCAGAACACACATGGGCTCGTGTATGACTGGGTAATCGCTTTTCTGCCTATCATTCGAAAAGATATATATGAAGACACGCAAAACTCTTAAGGAGTTTCCACGTAAAATCAAGTAAAATTAGTTTGTATCACATCTACTTTTACGCACCATAAAAAGTTACCATGACATACAATGATTGTCCTAAAGCCTTTTAAGCCTAATAACTTCACCAGTTAAGCACACAAAGTTAGTATATATATCATTTTCCAAGGTTGGATCAATTTTCTGTTAAACATAGCAAAGAACTTCTTACGAAGTAACAGACTTGAAAAGTAATTTCATTTCCCAAAACAAATTTTGACTTCAATCGCCCCGTTCACGTCAAAGTTTTCAGGTAAACGGCAATCCTGAAGATCCAATGGATCAACTGGACCGACCACATACAGGTATGTGTTCTTCTAACTAAGTATGAACGACTAATTTTCAGTGATAGAAAGAAAACACATCATAACCGCCCCGGTCACTTTCAGTCGTCTGGTTAATGGCGATCCTCATTCTCTACAAGTAGAAACGAGGACCAAAACATATCCGAGGATATGTCCATCAAACTGAGGTAACCGACTAATTTTAAGCAATAGTGACGTTTTTTTTTTTTTTTTTTTTTTTTTTAAACCAAATAAAAACATGGTTACTCGGGATTGATCATCCCGTTCAGCTCAATTAGGTTTTGAAATCTGGATTTATCAAACGCTTTTGTAAATAAATCAGCGAAATTTTCTAGCGTATCGACCTTTTCGACCTTGATCAGTTTCTTCTCAGCACAATCCCGTATGAAGTGATGACGAATGTCAATATGTTTAGTTTTACTATGCTTCACGGGATTGTTAATTACTGAGATGGCAGCAGTGTTATCAATTAAAATAGGAGTGAGTAAGAAATTCAGACCATAGTCGCGCAATTGTTGCTGAATCCACAAAACCTGTGAACAGCAGTTGGATGCTGCCATATATTCAGCTTCACATGTTGAGATTGCAACTGACGTCTGTTTCTTGCACTGCCAGGAAACTAATCTTCCACCGAGAAACTGACATCCTCCTGTTGTCGACTTCCGACTCTGATTGCACCCTCCATAATCAGAATCAGTATAAGCAACCAGTTCCACGTCTCCTCCCTTCGGGTACCACAACCCTAGCTTCGGCTTGCCCTTGAGATACCGTAGTATCCTCTTTGCACCTTTCAAATGAGATTCTTTCGGATTTGCCTGAAAACGTGCACAAAGACAAACAGCAAACATTATATCAGGCCTAGAAGCAGTTAAATACATTAATGAACCTATTATCGCCCGATACAGAGTTGGGTCCACATCTGCGTCACCATCTGATTCAGCGCCCAATTTGTGATTGACGCAGATTGGAGTGTCATATGGAGAACTGTCCTCCATCTTGAATCGCTTGAGCACATCATGAACGTACTTCGTCTGATGAATGAACATCCCGTCCTTCTTCTGATCAACCTGCAATCCTAGAAAGAAAGTTAGTTCACCCATAGCACTCATTTCGAACCTTTTCTTCATGACATCCTCAAAATCTTGACACATGGAGACTCTTGATGCAGCAAATATGATGTCATCCACGTAGACTTGAACTAGTAGGAAGTCGCTTCCTTCTCTCTTCACGAACAGTGTGCTGTCAATTAAACCCCTTTCAAAACCATTCTCGAGCAAGTAGTCCGATAACGTTGAATACCAGGCACGAGGTGCCTGATGTAATCCATACAGCGTCTTGCTCAACTTGTATACGTGATCTGGGAAGTCTGGGTCAGGAAAACCCGGAGGTTGCTCAACATACACAACCTCATCAACTTTCCCATTTAAAAACGCACTCTTCACATCTAGCTGAAACACCTTCATTCTCTTACATGCAGCAAACGCCAAAAACAATCTTATCGCTTCCAACCGGGCGACAGGAGCGAACACCTCATTGTAATCAATACCCTCTTGCTGATTAAACCCTTTAACAACCAGCCTTGCCTTGTTTCTAATGATAATCCCCTTATCATCCCTCTTGCACTTAAACACCCATTTTGTGCCTATAGCATGCACATTCCTTGGTTTTTCAACCAAAGTCCAGACTTCCATCTTCTCGAATTGAGCCAACTCTTCTTGCATGGCCTCGACCCACGAGCTGTCCTTAAGAGCCATTTGGTAATTTTTCGGTTCAATCTGGCTAATAAAGCAGGAGTACAAACATTCGTTCATTATACCCGTTTCTTTAATGCTTGTATAAACACAGGTGTGCTCATTCAAGCTACTTCTGGTTTGTACACTGGAGGACACATCACCTATAATATTCTCCAATGGGTGATCTTTGTGAATTCTCGTGGTCGGAACAGCACCGACATGCAAATTATCTTCCAAATTTGAAGAGATCTCATCAATGGTTGTTTCTGGCTGAGAGTGAAATGGATTGATAAACTCATCTTCAGGTAAGGCAGCAGGGGTATCAATAGTGTTTGATGTGGAAGGTTGACTTTTCTCAATAAGCTGTCGATGCAATAGATTCTCTTCCTCATCAAGTATCATCTTCGACGCAATTCTTTCTTCTTCTTCAGAAATTTCCAAATTAGGGATGTTAAATGACTTAAACAGCTTAACATAGTCGAAAAGCTCAGCAGGTCCATTGCTTGGTTTTGGCGATTGGTAACTAGTAATGTCGGTGTTACACACCACCTCCACCTTGCAAGTCGACGTATTGAAGACCCGTCTGTTGGGAGTCCCAACAACATAACCGACTAAGATTCCTTCATCGGCTACTTCACCAAATTTCGAATTAGTCTTCAAAATCGAACAAGGAGACCCGAATGGTTCAAGACCGCTCAAGTTGGGCTTCCTTCCATGCATAAGCTCGTAACATGTTTTTCCAAGTCTCTTAACGGTTAACACCCTATTCAGAACATAGCAGGCTGTAGCAACTGCTTCAGCCCAGAATATCACAGGAAGTTTTGAATCTGCCAGCATAGTTCTGGCTCCTTCAATTAAAGTTCGGTTCTTCCTTTCAGCCACTCCATTCTGTTGCGGAGTATACGGAGCGCTGTATTGATGTTCAATTCCTTTCTGAAGACAGAAGATTTCCATTTCAAAGTTCTTGAACTCTGATCCATTGTCACTTCTGATGTATTTAACTGATTTACTCATGACGTTCTCAACTTTTGTAATTAGATTCTTCACCATTTGAGCCGTCTCATCTTTCGATTTCAGAAAATATACCCACGAATATCGCGAGTAGTCATCAGTGATTACCAAGCAGTAAGAAGTACCTCCTAGACTTTTTACATTCACGGGACCGAAGAGATCCATGTGAAGTAGTTCTAGAGTACCGGCAATAGAGTTGACCTTCTTGGTGAGATGGGATTTCTTGTGTTGCTTTCCCTTCTTGCATGCTATACATTTGTCTTCAAAGTTAAAACTTTTTAAGGGAACGCCCATCACAAGCCCATTCTTGACAATGAAGTTCATCTTCCGAAGATGAATGTGCCCCATTCTCCTGTGCCACAATTCAGATTCTGATTCGCTTGCTTTCGTCATTAAACAAGATTCTCCCGTGGCCATTTCAGTAGACCTCATATCCATCACATATGTATTTGTTTCACGTGGAGCTTTCATTACTATCCACTCGTCTGGTATCTGGAAACCAGGCTTCAACACGATCGCTTCATTCTTCGTAAAATGGACAGTGTAATCTTTATCACAAATCTGCGACACACTCAGCAGATTGTGCTTCAATTCCTCCACAAAATTCACATTCTCAAGTGTCATCCTTCCATTTGACACTGTACCTCTACCAGTAATTCTTCCTCCGCTTTCACCAGCAAAACTAACTCTCGCTCCCTGAACAGGTTTTAAGTCTTGCAACAAGTGTTTGTTGCACGTCATGTGCCGGGAACAGCCGCTATCTACAATCCAAAGACTGTGGGCAGCCCTGTTCAACTGTTCCTGCACAATAAAACAGAGAATTAGAATCTTGGGACCCAAGACCAATTGGTCTTGGATCGATACGTCCCGTACCCTGGCTTTCCAAAGTTAGCATCAGGATAATTCCTGTAAGTCCTGTTAGGAAATCTCCTTGAAGATTGAGTGTGATGCCTTCCAAACCTATGTGAATTGAAAGTGTTATATCTTGTGGTTTGGTTGAAAAACTGAGGTTTGTTTTTATGAAAACTTGAATTAGTTACATTTTGGCATTTTGAAAAGTTTTCATTTTTAGCAGTATCAAACTGATGCTTATTCTCAGTTTTATTTGGCCTCACACCTCTGTATCTCGGCGTCAGAGGGCAATCTGCAACAAGATGTCCTAATTTATTACATCTAAAGCAACACCTACTCTCCATTTTCTTTTCAAATGTTGGTTTGGATGTAGAGGCAGTGCTACCAGCCGTTCGTCTCACATAAGGTGGGACATACGGGTTGAGTGGAGTACTCTTTTTAGAAGATTTATTTTTATCTCCACCAGTGGGTAACACTACCTTCTCTTTCGTCTTACCTGATTCGGACAACTTATCCGAATCCGATGAGACTGGACTCGTAACAGAAATATTTACACTAGAAACAGGCGAAACCGTTTCGCCATTACTAACAGTTGGTTCTTTACATGTAACCTTGATTGGAACTGTCTGAGGAACTTCAAAATCCACAGATTTCTGAATACTAGGGTTGAAAGTGTAGTTGTGGTTATAAGGTGGTGGCACCTCGTGATAACCAATTCCTCCCCTCTTTGCAGAGGTACCTTGATCACTAACGAGGTGATCTAGAATAGCTGAGGAATTTCGGAACTGCTCGAGTTTTCGGTTCAGTTCCACCACTTTCACCTGGTGGTCAGCAATCTGCTTTTCTCGTTCAGCAATAAGTTTAGTCTTTTCTTCTAAAACCTCATAACTTAGGTCAATTACATCAATTTTTTCAGCAAGTTTAGTTTTTAAGCTTTTGACATCTTTTTCACATGCTTTTATTTTAACTTTGTAACTGTTTTCTCTTGCCTTAGTAAAATGATGATCTTCTTTAAGTGTTTTAAATTCAGCATCTAAACGAACATACTGATCAGTTATGGTAGCAAGTTGCTCAGACAAATTCTCACATTTTGTACAAACAGGTTTAGAACTTACCTCGGAGGGTTGACCATCGTTATCTGCCATGAAAGCTTTCTCCTTACCAGTAGCTTTCTCCTCTCCAGTCATCTTCTCACAATCTTCATTTTCTACCTTAGCCATATTCGCCTGCTCACCAGTTTCATTCGCATGCAGGTTCCAGTTGTATTCACCGGCTTCTCTAGACAACATGGCATTGACTTCTTTACTAATCCCAGTAGGCTGTGCAGACCGGCCTTGACCCCGTTCAACTCTCTCGTTTCTGCATTCTTTAGCAAAGGGCCCATACTGTTGACAGTTATAGCACCTCACTTTAGACTTGTCGAATCCGGGCCTACCACCAACAAACTTTCTCCCCGTCTTATTCATGAAACGCTTGACTCGCCTCACTATCATGGCCATTTGCCATTGCAAATCCATCTCCTCCAGATCATCAGCATCGATCTGGTCATAATCCTCATCCAAAACAGCAGGGTCCACAATCTTCCCTTGTATGTAGTTCTCATATGAAGCAATAAAAGATGCATAGACTGCAAACTGCTCTTCAGCAGATTTGACACTCATTGGCATCTTGGAATAGTTATTTCTTGAGGCACTGGGAGAGAAACTACGGTTGGATGTTTGAGGTTTCGAAGCACTTGAACCTCCAGCAGCAAAGCAAACATCACCGTTCATGTTTACTGAAACGTTTCCTTCATGAGAAGAGTTTGAACCTGACTCTCCTTTGGAGTAGTAAGCAGCAGATTCAGGCTTCGAACTTGAGCCTGAGTTAAGTTTGGCACCATACATACCAGGGTCTTGAATCTGATCTGTTGGTGTCTCTTTACGAACCATATTAAGCTCAAAGGTTCTGAGCTTGTTTACTGCTGTCTCCAAATCACAATTAGGAAAGTCTCTGTCTTCCCTCATCAGAACTGTGTACATTTCCCACTTCGGTGGGAGAGCATCGAGAAGCTTTTCAACTATCTCCTCTTCTCTGTAAGCAATCGAATAGTTGTTTAGCTCTGTCATTAGATGATAATATCGAGTGATAATATCATCCAGAGATTCGTTCTTCAAATATTTGAAGACAGAGAACTGAGTCTTCAACAGTTTAATCTTCGAGGCACGAATACCCACGTTCCCTTCGAATCTATTTTCAAGAGCATCCCAAAGCTCTCGAGCCGATGTATACTTTCTGAAAGTATGAAGGATCTCCTGTGGAAGAGCCATAGTGATAGCTGCGTGAGCCTTGCTTTCGGCTTCGTACATCTTCTTCTCCTCTTCCTCCATCTTGCTGTACTTCTTTATCACATCCCGACCTTCGTATTCCATGGTCGGTGGAATATATCCATCCTGGATGCACACCCACATCTTTGCATCCTGGTATTTAATATACTGAATAAACCGATCCTTCCATGCAACAAAGTCGGTTCCTTTTAACAGCCTTGGGGCCTTAGTGGCTGACCCCGCTTCGACCTCCATTTTCACCAATTCAGAGATGTTAATTTGCGACATCTTCTCAAAACCCGAAAAATTCAAAAATTTGTCCAAACAGTACTAAAGGCGAAGTTAAGAATAACTTCGCTTAAGTGTTAACTTCGCTGGAAAAATTCTTAAATTCGTGTGACTCGGCGAATGTTGAGGATAACTTCGCTTACGGTAAGCGAACTTAGCAGGTAAGCGAAGTTGAGGATAACTTCGCTTAGGCGAACTTATGAGGCAGGCGAAGTTGTGAATAACTTCGCTTAACCTTATATCTTCGCCGAAACCCTACTTTCAGTGACGGCAACTTCGCCTGAAGAACAGTAACTTCGCCCGATGAACACTGAAAATATTCAGATCTGTTGTCGACGATTCTGCAGTTTCCGGTCGTTGTAAAGGCTTGAAAATGACTGTATATAGAGATTAGAACTCAATACGAACAAAAACTCGTCCCGTGAATAGGTCAAACGAGACGTTTTCTACACCCGCGTGAAATCCCGAACCTCACAATCGAGCCGATGGATCTGATACCAATTGTAGATTCCTGGACGGATCGTACACGGGATGTCGCTATCTGCGCATGTGCGGAATCCCTGCGTAGGTAGATACGAGCGTAGAATACGTATAAAACAAACACACGAGCAATAACCGAAACACGTTATATTGATAACCCGAACACGTGACACGAGGTCACTATTACAGACTCTGACTTGTAAACACGTAACTCTCACTGAAAACGAAACCTAACCAAACTCGCGAACTCTTCAACTGTTACGATGAACAGTATATATAAACACGACAACTTCGCCTCAGGCGAAGTTGTCCATAACTTCGCTTGTTCAACAAGTTCGCCTGAGCGAACTTGTTAACAACTTCGCTTGTTCAACAAGTTCGCCTAAGCGAACTTGTTGACAACTTCGCTCGTTACATAAACATAAACATAATCAAAAACATAATTACATTACAGACTCGATTACAATCGTTAGACTATGAACTACTGACATACATGTACCAACAATAAATCATTTGAATTTGAATAAGTATGCAACGCCCCCCCCCCCCCCCCAAAAAACGAAAGATGGAAAACGGGGGATGAAAAAGTACTCACATTAACAAGTAACTTGAAAGATAGTGTCGTGAATAATCGGAGAGATCGGTTTAACAAGCAAGACCTATATTAAACGGGTCTTGTGTTAGTAGGTAGTCTTGGAAGGGTTTAAAATAAAATACATGACAAATAAAGTAAATAAATAAAGTTTAGGATTTAAAATGTAAATATTTGAGAAATTAAATAAACGAGTTTTGTAAAATAAGTTTACTCGAAACCAGGTCTCGGTATTCTATTCATTAGTTTTTTTTTCTTTTTTTTACTCAACCTATGTTAAGTAATAATGTGGGTTAAAATGCAATATTGCAAAACCCTTGATTATAAGAATACCAAAACGAGGTTTAAACGAGTGTTCGGTTTTGTCGGTTCGAGACTTGATAATTGACCAAGCTCAAAGTTAACTTCCCAAAATAATAAATGTTATGAGATAACTCAATAAAATCAAAATATACTTAACCAAGTATGTAGTTTTATTATGAAGAACCTTAACGTTCGTTAAGCGAGTATACGACTTTATCGGTCCGAACTTGTTATAAGATCAAGTTGGTTACCGACATGCCAAGTATGTTTAGAAATTAACTAAAATTGATTTAAAATAAAATCTTGAAGAAAAATATGAGTTTTGGTGGCTAAAAACACACTTGTGTGTCTTAAGCGAGTGAACTCGGTTTAGTTCGGTTTTTGGTTCGGTCCTTGACTCGGAATAAGACCGAGGATGGTTACCAAATACCCAATTACCATGGAACTTGTAAAATAACTTATAAATAATAATACTTAAGTTTTACATTCAAAAAGTTAACAATAAAGCTTTTAAACGAAAGTTCGGTTTTTGGTTCGGTTCTCAACTCGGGATGAAACCAAGGCTAGTCACCACATACCCAATACCATGGAACTTGACATATATGAACAATAAACAAAAATATGCAGAAGTTAAGCAAGTATAACAAGTTATGTAGTTAGATTTGTTAAATATATAAACAAGGACTACAAAGTCCTCCATGTAACCTTGCCTTACTAACCCGACATTTCAACCGGCTAAGACCGGAGAAATGAAAGACCGAAGGTAAACAAGGAGTGTATATTATATATATGTTTTAACATCAAGCTTTAAGTATTGAGAAGTTAGTTAAAATGAAAGATTAGCTTATGAAGAACAACCTTAGAATTCAAGAATTTGAGAGAGAAATGAGGAAATGAGCAAGCACAAATGAAAAAAATAGGTGTGTATATATAGGGTAAGTTGAATGGGTCTTTCATAAAGGGTGTTGCATGAAAATGGGTTGGTTATAGACCCAAGAAAACACAAACTACAAATGGGTCATTCAAGTCTCAATTTTGGTAGTTTTATTCCTTGGAGTTCGTTTTGAGCGTTTTCTGGGCATTTTAAGAACCGAAAAGGGTGTTTTTTTAGATCCAATAACTATAAAACAAATATGTAACATAAAATTCATCATTTTGATAATATCGAAAGGTTCGGGATACAAAACGGGTCGGGTTTACATTAAGAATACAAGTATAAAATAACCCGAAATTGACAAATGTCACACGTGTCATACACGGATCCATACCCTAGTTTATTAGTTATATTAATTAAAGAGAGATCATGCATTAATACTTTGCTCATTTATCTTTAAACATTTAAAACATAAAATAAAAATAGTGGTTCATATTAATTTCTTACATTTCTCACAGTATTCTCATTTCTCTCCTGAACCATCCCCTTTATATATATATGTGTGTGTGTGTGAGAGAGAGAGAGAGAGAGTGCTTTGTTAACTTATATGGCATTTATGATAAAGATAAGTTTGATTACCTCTTTGGCTCAAGGAGGAAGTAGATCAATAAGCCATCCTCAATTGGCTCGAAATCTACAAAACCGCACAAATAGATTTTCAAAATGGCACCCGAAACAAAATTAAAATCATACTTTATAATGTTTAGTCATTTTCTTTCCAGTTACATTTGTTGTATACTATTAAAGTAGTTGTTTCAACCTGTTAATTTATAAATGGGCAATCTGAGTTATGATTAGGAAAAGATTCAAACTGCTTGTTCTATTTTCATTCAATATCAACTTTTGAGTGTGACTGCACCCATTTACCACGTGCGATTTATTACTTATTTCTTAATCTAAAACAAATTAAACAACATAACTGTTTGTTTTAATATAATTGTGTTGACTAAGTAGCTTACACTAGACATCATTTCTTTATATCGTTCCATATTTAACACTTTGAACAAACCTTCAAGCATGACAAAAAGCTCAAAACCAGAAAGTTATTCAAAGTTGTTGATGCTTCTTTAGGGTGAAAAGGCGTTTTCTAACAAGCGATTTAAAACGATTATTCTTGATGAATTCAATATTATAATTAATGAACTGTTTCATTATACATACAGTTAGAGACGGACAAACATCATCCAATAGTAACTAAAAAATATTATCCCTGCTATTAGAATAGTATCTATGAACATTAAATTAAAAGATATTATAAAAGTATCTTTTGACACCTCTTGTTAAAATTTGGATTGTTAAGGAGTTACCCAAGCTTGGTTGGGCCTGAGCTTGGCTCGTTTATCTTAAGAGTGTTGAGCTAGACTTCGACCTCGACACTTAAAAGGTCAAGCCAGCTCTTTTATTTTTTTAAAAAATAGTTAAATACTTTTGAAATTTAAAGAAAAATATAACATCTTAAACATACGCATAATGCATAATTAATAAGCTACAAAAATTATAGCTTATATGTATTAAAATTTTGGTTATAATTCATATATATATACTGAAATTTATGATTGAATATGAACAAACCAATGAGCGAGCCATCTAAACTAACCTAATAAGCGAGCCAATAAATAGAGCTTAGCTTACCTTGGCTTGTTACAAACCAAGCTGGCTTGAGTCGTTTACAAACTGACCGACTTGACTCATCAAGAAACGTATGGCAAACTTACCATTTTACATGACCAATGTAGGCATCTTTGTAACTCTTTAAAAGAACCCGACAAAAAATATTATATCTTTCAACAAAAAAAACATGTTTTTGTTCATAGAAAGAAAAACTTATGTAAACGTAAATGCAAACATTGATTACCTAGAACCCAAACAAAAGTTGAGATAATATAATTTCCCTTTTCTGCTTCATTTCTTCTTTTCTTTCACGTCATCGTTCTTCAATGATTACAAAATCGAACCTCAAAATCGGCTGAACCAGGTCTACGAATCCGATACGAACTTCAAACATCTTTGTTTTCCTCAAATCTTCAAACTTTATTTCCAAAACTTCAACGGATCAACAAAAACTTCAAGAAATTAGCATCTCGGTTCAGGTAATCGCGGTATCAAGAGCAAAGTTGAATCAATTGATTCAAACCCACTCTCATACCACTTGTAGGTCTCCCAACTCACTGATCTATCAAACAAACGTATTTGCTCTTGATAATCGATCGAGAAGGGTGCGTGAAATCATACGATCGAATGAATAATACAGAGATACTACAGATAACGAACGGTCCCAAAATCGGTAAAAATGATAAATATATCAAAGGAATACTGACCCCACCCAAGGTGAGCTCCCCATGAAAACACATCAAATAAAGACAACAATTACGCTATTTATAGCCTAAAATATTCTTTCTAGAAGCTTTCTCCCCATTGAAGGTGCACGTGTGCGTTGAAGCTCTCGTCTCGAATCTGGATTGCTCGCTGACGTTAACCGATTGATTGACCAAATATGTATTTAACAGGTTTTGCCACTTTGATATCGTAAGTCACAATATTGGACTTACAAGTCATAAAAAATGCCATTTCTGTCGTTCGTTCGTGGTGGTTGCTGAGTGACAGCGGCTGTGGCACACGCTTCCTGCAATTCAAAATTTTCATACTAATCAAATACGGATATCCATAATCTCGTACAAAAAACTAAAACAAAAGGATCATTTGCGGCAAGAAAATGGAATCTGAAAGACAGTCAGGTACAAACCAGCAAATCGATAGGATTTCTTCAGATCTATGTTCGTACACTGCATATATAGAGAGAGAAGAAGATAGTTCCTCAAATCTGTGTTCAATCAGGAGAAGGAGAGAAAAAAAACCTGAGAGATTTAGGATGAATTTCAAAATTCAAAAGTAGCAGATCATGGAGCCAATGTGATTCAAGGATAACATGACACGGTTTATGATCGGGTATGAAATTAATGGTTGTGGTGGGGTTTTTTGATGCATGATTCTCAATCTGGTTCAAGCCCTGAGGAAGAGAAAGAGACCATATGTTGAGTAAGGTGTTTGTTTGTTTTCTTGGCCTCTTTTGTCTGCGCCGTGCAGACCATGTGTAGACGTTTGGTCAGCAGACTTTTTGTTTTTCAGAAGACATTTCATTAAAAAAGATTTGCGCGCCCTCTTCTTTGTGCAGACATGAACCAGCTACTTCTCACATCTTCTGGCATCTTCTCATCTTTAATTTCATTCATCCCCTTCTCAAAACCTAGAAACATACAACCCCTTCTTCCACCCTAACCTCCCGTCAACACTTGCCTCTCCACCTCCGATTCCATTGGCCACCACACAGCTCCATGCCGCCGCCGCAGCACACCCAAGCCGGCCACTGCTGCTCCTCCGCCTCCCCCGCTCATCGGCGGACCAGGGGAAGGTAGGGGGTCACCTGACGAGGGGTGGATTTAGGGCTTGGATAGGGTGGCCCGGTGCCCACTGTGGGTAATTAATAGGTAGAATAGTTTAGATGGAGAGAAGAGAGTTGTGAAAGTGTAACTGTTTCTTTGGATTTTTTTCCAGTCAGGTAACTAACTTGGTTGGGAGGGCTTGGCAAATGAAGAAGATGAGTATATTATTTTATTATTTTGGTGTTTCCTTATTGAATTGTTACTGCTTTACTCGTTTCTTAGTACTCTGTCTTTACTTTGTTAAAGGGGTAAGTTAAAACTATTTGATATTTTACAAAAGATAAGAGCTGTACATCAAACTCAATTTATCAATTTAATATTTTATATTAGATACTTTATACTAAATTAACAAATGTTGTTTGGCTATTATTTACATTTTGATGTTTGAGGACCTTTTTATTTAAATTTCAGTGTGTTTAAAAATTTCAGTTTATTTTAGCACCTGCAGACGTTAAAAAACAAACAGTCTTCTACTTGCAGACTACAGACATTTGGTCCACCTCTTCTGCTACAGATGCCTGCAGATGTGGTCCGTAGACTACAGACATTTTACCTCTGAAAAAACAATTTGATTTCATGTCTGCAACTGAAAATGTGGTCTGAAGGTCTACAATCTGAAAATATAATACTGTTTGTTTTATAAACTGGAAATCATCTGCATCAGCTGAAAATTAATTACCTATCATACATATCATAGTAGATAGAATTTATCTAACGTCTGTAAACTCCTAAAATAATTGGTGGTGGTGTACGAACTATGGGAGTGTGTAACACCCCGACTGAAGCGGAAACGCCCGAGTGTGACATACAGATTGCTCAAACACACGTGGCACTATTAAATGACCATAATAACATTAATTCATTAAATAGCCAAGTACACAAGTTCAATCAAGTAAACAATACAAGTTTAAATAAAAGATAAACAATAATAAAAAAAACGTCTCGTTTATTAAATAACCTAGGTATTCTAAGCGTCTTCTAGTCCTTCATCCTCTAATCATGGTACCTGTAACATATGTATAAAATATGGTCAGCTATAAATATAGCTGGTGAGATTTCCACAGTTTAAATACTACGTGAAATCCATACAATTCCATGAAAACTTGTGAAAAGCACATAAGGGTTCTTTACACTCGATGCAATGGACCTGAGTGTAAAGAACAAACGAAGGTCCTTTCCAGTTGGGGCTACCAACGTACTTGGATAATGAGGTCCCTTTTCCACTCGATACAAATGGACCTGAGTGCAAAGGGGGGGGGTATGATCATACTTAATGAGGCAACCACTTGAATTCCATATAACAATTAAACAAATAAACACACAAGTCCATGATTGAATTGTAGTTTGTAAGTAATCAAAGTAATAATACTTGAATTTCATAATGGATACATATGTCACCCCAAAATATTAGAACATTTAAAAAGGGGTTGTGAAAACTCACCTTAGTAATTGAAGTAAAAGGAAATAAAAGTAACTCGAAGGCGTCAAAGGAAACCAAAGCGGTCAACCCGTACAAACTATAAATAAGAATAAACACGACATTTAACGACTACTCTAACGGGATTTTACGGTTGATTATTTGTATGAATGAATTAGAAGTTAGTTATTATTTTATTATAATTTATTACTAATTCCACAGCTCTTAGATTATTATATTATTAATTATATTTTAACGGTACTTCGATTATTAATATGAGATTAGTTTTTATCGGTAAGGAAATGAAGTTTAAACATTCGAAATGCTTGAACTATTGTTTATAAGTCGCAAATATATTTATTGTTTTGACGAAACGATTTTTAAGAAAAGTAAAGTTTACGTTACGATTATTACGTGATTTTTTGGTTACGGTTTACGAAAACAAGAAACTTGGTTTTAAGTGTGAAATGGTGATTTACAATTTATATTTAATTTACATAATTTTTATTTAATTTAAAAAGGTTTTTATAAATTTATTTTGATTTTTAATTGATTAAAATGATTTATTTATTATTAATAAACTGGAAAAATGTTTAATAAAAAATATGGGGTTGACCCGGGTTAACTTTGAAATGGATTTTAATAATAATAATAATAACAATACAGGCCCAACACAAAAAAAGAAAATAAGCGCTTGACTCGGGTTTCGAACCCGGGTCTCATGTTTACGATGTTAACGATTTAACCAGTTGGACTAGGAAGCAATTCAATGAAGTTATGGAAATAGTTTACTTTAAACAGATGTTCAACTTCATCTTCTTCATCTTCAAGAACACAAACCCTAATTTATCAATTTGGGTTTCTGTTCCATGTTCGTTATAATTAGATTAGGGGTTTTGTTTATTGGTGTAACGACATTAACAAGCATATATTAATTACTTTATAAGGTTTTGTTTTGACCGAAACCCAGTTGCCGGAAAAACAGAAATAGAACTCCCAATTACAGACAAATCGGTGTATTAGAGGGGGATTGAGAAGTGTGAGCGAGTTATGTCGAGTGTAAGGATCCTATTTATACTAGTAGGAGGAGCGTGTACGCGGTTATCACATTAATGGTGAATCCCGTGAAATCCGGCGTCGATTACGGGGTGTTTTACGGCAAGGAATCACAATTAATTAGTTGGTTATTGATTAATATTGATGGAGAATCATTTTTATATAAACAAATTCGAGTTAAAAACGCATTTAAGGGGTGTTTGGGAGTCGATGGAACCGTTTTACGGTGACCGGAAAACCGGGCCGGAAAAACAGGGGGAAAGGGACGGGGTGGGTTGGGTTAGATTTTTAAAAATAATATAATTTAATTAATATTTACACTTTGGACCCTCAGGTTTCACAAACATAATAAATGAAGTTTAATATCTTTTAAGCTATAATAAGTATTTAGAGTTTACATTTTTTTGCCCTAAACTTTATAATTAATTTATATAGTTTTCGGTTTTGGATAATTTACGCGTCTAACCCGTACGGCTCGATTCGTGTTTATGACTCGGAATTAAATAATAATAATATTGAATATGGAACTCTTAACGTCGGGAATGCTTTTATAAATAATAAATGATCAATAAACAATACATCGAAATGACCCAAACGGGTCGGGTTTACAAATACAAATATGAATCGAATTTGACGAATGTCACAGAGTGGGTGGTGGTGGACGATTAGTGGCAGACGATTGTGGTAGGCGGTGAACGATGGTGGTGGATGGTGAGTGGTGGTGATGGACAGTTGTGGTGGGTGGTGGATGGTGGTGGCCGATGACGGGTGGTGGTGGTGATGGACGGTGGTGGTTGTGGGCAGTGGTGGTGGTGATGGATGGTTGTTGTGGGTGGTGGACGGTGGTGGTGGCAGACGGTGGGTGGTGCTGGTGATGGACGGTGGTGGTGGTAGTGGACGATGGTTGTGACCGACGGTGGGTGGTGGTGGTGGGGGGTGGTGGGCAGTGGTGGTGGACGGTGACGGTGGGTGGTGGTGGGTGGCCGACGGTGGGTGGTGGTGGTGGACGGTGGTTGTGGCCGATGATGGGTGGTGGTGGTGATGGACGGTGGTGGTGGTGGCGGACGGTGGGTGGTGGCGGTGAACGGTGATGGTGGTGGCGCACGGTGGGTGGTGGTGGTGTTGGACATTAGATGTTGATAGGATGTGAAGAAGTTGAACAATAGCTTATTTTTTGATGCCATAAAAACATTTTTTAGATCCTTTTCTTCTAAAAAACAAACAGTTTTCAGAAGCTTATGTCTGCACGCCCGCAAACGTAAGCCCCTTGCAAACCTTTTAAGCAAAAACAAACAGAACCTAGAGAGCGCGTAGATTTGAATTTTAATCTGGTTTGATGGTTTCTAAATTAAACCGTGAGCAAACTGTTAATAACGTTTTTTGTCGTCGAAAACTGAAACCATCTCGTTGAAAATTGAAATCGGCTGGTCAAAATTTAAAAAACAAAAAAATCAAGTATATAGATATTTTAAATATATTTAACTTGCTATTGTGTTTGGAACCAAGTTGAACTGTGTAGGGCTTTGTGTTTGGAATGGGTTGTACAAGATACATTAACAATTGTAAAATTCTTAATTTAAAGAGTTTTTTTGAAATTACTTTTGTGTTCATCCTATATGTATTATAATATATAATATAGTATAGATATGTTAAATATATTTAACTTGCTATTTTCTTAGTAGTTAAATATTTAGTATAGGCATGAGTTTAATAATTATCCCCCAAGTTATTAATTAAACACTCTCATTTGCATGAACAATTCAGGTACTATGAGCAACCTGGTGCACTTAAATCTTGATGGCAGCAAGTTCTTTTCAGTTGATGATTTCATGAGGTCCATGGCTGCTTTTCCATCCCTAAGATTTCTTTCATTGGATGGTTATTTCATTGAGGGAGGAAGCCTCTTTGCCAAAGGTATGCTTGTATCTTGTGCTACTGTGCTTCTCTTTTTTGACTGATCTTTTTTTTTTTATCGAATTTCCTTATATCTTTTATTGTTTTTACTTTTATCAGAACTCCCCCATTTACCTCACTTGGAAGTTCTCATCTTAGGTTCTAATAATTTCAATGGAACATTACCGATAGAAGGTAAGAACCTTGAACCGTTATCTTCCTTTTATTTTTTCATTATATATAGATGCCAGGACCGTCTTGAAGATTTCGAATGGCTCACACGAGTAAAAAAAATGGGGAGTTATTTTTCAAAAATCGACAATAATTGGATAATAATAAACAAAACACAAGTTATGTTTGCTTAAGTTACCATTCAATTATCCAAAATCCTATTGTGGGCTTAGATAATCAAGAAAGAATTACTCAAATATGTTATAAAACGAGTGGACTTATATTTATAGTTAAAATAATGATGAGCTTAAGTTACTTACAAAAGTAAAATAGTATAATAATAATTACTCTAGCTCAAAAATTTTAGTGTAATAATAATTACTCTGATGTTGACATAATTACTCTAACTATTTGTACATTTTTCACAATAAAAGTTATTTGTATTTGATTCTAACCCTATATATATGGGAGATTTCAAATGAGAATCACTTTGAGTTTTAAGAACTCGAAAGAACTCAACGTAAAAATTTTAAAATTTTTTTTACACATACGTAATATATGTAGGTTACATATACTTAGAAAAATTACAGAATTTTTTACGCACCGAGTCAACTTATTATATAGGTGTAACGGACGTTTAAATTAGTGTAATCACTGTACATCTTTACTCTCTCTCATACTTTAATTTTTTAATCGTATTTAATCTCAACCACATAATCTAATCTATTTAATTAAATGTGTGATCAAGAGTGAAGTTCTTGAGTTCTTAAAACTCAACAAGCTTCCCTTTGTTTTTAACCTTTCCCTATTAAATAAAGGCTATTAACAACCTAATTAATTCCTAAACAAAGAAACATGGATTGCAATTTAATTAATAATTCATTTACATAATTAAAATGACATGGTTGTTTATAATCTTGCCTTTATGTAGCATATTAGATCTAAAGGTTGAAATCATTTCTTACACTTTTTAAGAAAAAACTATTTATTATTTTAACATTACTCTCTTTCTCTCTCTCTCTATATATGGTTGAGTTATCGTAAAAACAAGTAAATTCATAGGGATAGTGAAAATAATGGACCCTTACATCATGAGATCCAATGGTTAATATTAGAAATTAGAAGTTATAAAGAACCATGTAGTTTCTTAACTTTAACATTTCAATATAGTGTTTTAAGGATAATTTTGTCCAAATAGTTTAAAAGACAAATATCCGTAAAAAATTATGCCAAGAGTGTGCTATGATTATGCCTACTATAGTTCTGTTTGTTTTTACTTAAAAGTTTTGAAAGGGGCTTATGTCTGCGGACGCGCAGATATAAGCTTCTGAAGACTGTTTATTTTTTTAGAATAAAAAGATCTGAAAAATGCTTTAATGGTCTTAAAAAATAAGCTATTGTTCAACTTCTTTACACTTTTCACATCCTATCACCACCAAATGTCCACCACCACCACCACCCACCATTCGCCACCACCATCGCCGTCCACCACCACCCACCGTCCGCCGCCACCACCACCACCAACCGTTGGCCACCACCACCACCACCGTCCATCACCACCACCACCCACCGTAGGCCACAACCATCGTCCACTACCACCACCCACCACCCACTGCCGCCGCCACCACCGTCCACCACCACCCACCACAACCTTCCATCACCACCACCCACCGTTCGCCACCACCACCACCTACCACCACCGTCCACCACCACCACCGTCCATCACCCACCACAATTGTCCATCACTGCCACCACACCGTCCGCCACCACCGTTCACCCGCCTACCACAATCGTCTGCCACTAACCGTCCTCCACCACCCACTCCCATAGTTCGTACACTACCACCAATTATTTTAGCAGTCCACAGGCGTTAAATAAATTCTATCTACTGTTATATGTATGATAGGTAACTAATTTTCACTTATGCAGACGATATCCAGTTTATAAAACAAACAATATTATATTTTCAGATTGCAGACCTTCAGGCCATATCTTCAGTTGCAGACATGAAATCAGATGAAATTAGATTGCAGACAATTTTTATCTTCAAAAACAAACAACATCTATGTAGGATTTTCTAATAGTTTTCAAAAAAATATATCCCAATAATAAATCTAGAAATCATTGAAATTAAACTTCAAAAACCTCTTCATCCAGTTTATCGGAAGGAATCATGTTGGGGAACTCTTTTAATTTAAGACAAAATGGCAAAAGACGTCGTTTACGTTTGATCGTTTTTTCGATAGACGTCCTTTAATGAAACAAATAGCAGAATACATACTTTACGTTTCGAATCCCTTTCACGTAAAGTCCTTTAGCCCTAACCCAGATAATTTTTTTCTTTAAATCTGATCATGTGCAAAGCACATAAGGGTAAATTTGTCTTTTTACTCCTTAAGGGACTATTTGTGTAGATTACTTAAAGTTTGAGCTATGATGAAAATACTTTAAAATTTAAAGATAAATAAATATTTAATATATATATATATATATATATATATATATATATATATATCCTCCCTCCCTCTTACACTCTCTCTTCCCTAATGCCGGCGGCCATATTTCTGCAAAAGAGGATCAGCTGTTGTTCCGTTGTTCGGGTCGATAAAAGACCCAGATCCGAGAAGTGGGTCGGGTGTCTCTTTGTCTACCAAAATCAACTTGGTTTCTGTCTCCAACTAGGGTCAATGGCTCCATCTTCATCTTCTCCATAACTAGCCATCATCTTCAAATCATTCAAGTTCTAGGTTGATTGGAGCAGAGAGAAAGGAAGATGAGAGATAGGAACCTCAAACCCCTGATAAATTAGTCCAAATATGAGATTTTGGGTTCTCTTTAAAGAGAGAAATACCTGCAATTTAGGGGTTTTTTAGAGTGAGAGGGAGAGAATCATCTGTGATTTGTGGTGGTGGTTGCCGCTAGAGGTAGGGGTGGGGATATACGGGAACAATGGTGGTGTCAGGGAATACGAAAACAATGGCGTCGGCGATACAGTTTCAAAATGAAGGGTTTCTTTGCTGGCGCCGGCGGTGGTTACGGTGATGTTTCTTTGCTGGCGGTAGGGTATGAAGGGTTTTGATGGACCAGAAATGTGAAGGTGTTAGGGATATGGATCAGAGATAGAGAATTTTAGAGATAGAGGGAGATAGAGTAGAAAGGGATAGAGATAGAAAGGGATGGAGGTGAAGGACGGTGGTGGCGATGGAGGTGAAGGACGGTGGCGTCGATGGAGGTGGAGGACCGTGGCGGTGATGGAGGTGAAGAACGGCCGGCCGGTTGTTGGTGAGAGAGAGAGAGTATATATATATATATTAAATATTTATATTTTTATTTTTTTGGTTCAAACGTTATGGAATCCACACAAACAGTCCCTTAAGGGGTAGAAAGACAAATTTACCCTCGTGTGCCTTACACATGACTATATTTAACGAAAAAAATTAACTGGGTTAGTGCCAAAGGACGTGACGTGAAAGGAATTTGAAACATGATGTATGCCTTTTGCTATTTCTTTCATTAAAGGACGTATAATAAAAATCGGGTCAAACGTAAAGAACTTCTTTTGCCATTTTGTCTTAATTTAAAGTAAACCATTAAGATGAGCACCCACCTACATTAATGCCATCGTCATCCATGACCAGTGGTAATTAATTTACACCATTGTAACGTTGAATATAAAGAGAAAATTCTCAAAATGGCTTAATTATAATTAAGATTTCATTTTCATCCAATTAAATAAAAGTTTTCAGAAATGTCCCTATAAACACATCTTTGACAATCTGTTAGTCCTTAACGCGTCTTTCACAACCTGTTAACCTCCAACGCGCGTCTTTCAAGACATGTTAGCCTCTAATGCGTCTTTCATGATATGTTAGCCCTATTAATTGTTTTTTTAATATTACATTATTATAATTAATTTAATATACATTTGTCATTTCTTTTATAACTTGTAATGCATAAAGTTTTATAAAGTTCCAAATATACCGATGAGATTTACTTATTTTTATCTACGTGTTGGCATAAATTTTACTTAAAACGAGACTGGTCAAATTTTATTAAACATTTATTGGACATTTTAATATCAATTTGACACTCGGTTTTGAGTAAAATTTATGACAACATGTAGAAAAATAAACACGTCTCAACGACATATTTAAAACTATATATAAATTTATATATTACAAGTTATAAAAGAAATGACAAAATACGTATTAAATTAATTATAATAATGTAATATTAAAAAAAAACAATTAATATGGCTAACGTGTCGTGAAAGACGTGTTAGAGGCTAACAGGTCGTGAAAGACGCGCGTTAGAGTTCTTAGATTTGAAGTTGAACTTTATTTTAAAAAAAAATGTTTTTACCAAAGAAAACCCTAACGACCTCCTCTCTTGTTTATCTTCATATAGCTTTGGCATCTTTCCACCGACTGGAGGTCTTAGATTTGAGTTACAACCATATTTTCGGTAGCATTCCATCAGCGATAAAATCATTATCATCTCTTAAAGTTCTTTCACTTGCTGGCAATAGGCTCAATGGATCATTACCCGATGATGGTAAATAATTAAGTTATATATCTAAAGCATATAGTTGTTATACACCTTTTGTTACGTACATTACCTATTTACCTTTACCTATACTTAGTTAATCTGTCTAATATGTTGAACCATATTTTTCGTTCGTTTTGGCAGGATTTTGTAATTTAAAGAACCTCAATGAGTTAGATCTTTCTGGAAACATGTTTGAGGGAAATTTGCCTGAATGTTTCAACACTTTGTCATCTCTTAAGTTTCTTGACATTTCTTCAAATCGTTTCACAGGAAGACTTTCATTGTCTCTAATTGCTAATCTGACTTCACTCCAGTATGTTGATTTTAGTGACAACAAATTTGAAGGTCGATTCTCATTCAGTTCATTCTCCAATCACACAAAGCTTGAGGTAGTCAATTTCATTAACAGTAATGACATGTTCGAGATTGACACAGAAGAGCCTATAGGATGGATTCCATTGTTCCAGTTGAAAGTTCTTGTGTTACCTAATTGCAATATAAACAGGCCAAAAGGAAGTGTTCTTCCTGGTTTTCTTGAGAAGCAACACAAGTTACAACTTCTAGATATGTCACAAAACTCCATGCAGGGACAGTTTCCAAATTGGTTGATTAAAAATAACACAATGTTGGAAGTACTTAATCTACAAAACAACTTAATTCATGGTTCTATCATGTTGTCTTCCACGAATCTTAATATAAAGTTGTTAGATATATCTGGAAATCTCTTGACAGGTGTTATTCCCATACACATACAAAAGTTCCTTCCAGGTATAACTCATCTAAATTTGTCTCGGAATTCATTAGATGGCGTTATCCCATCTTCACTCGGTGAAATGGATGAATTGAATACACTGGATTTATCTCATAATAAGTTGAGTGGAGAAGTACCAATTGGATTGTTAGCAAACAGCTCGAGGTGGCTATCTATATTAAAACTATCAAACAACATACTACATGGTGAGGTGCTTTCTGGAAACTTAAGCTTGGACATTTGGAATCTTTACTTAGATAGCAACAGATTCACAGGAAAACTTGGAAATGTGACAACCATGACTTTAGATCTTTTGGACATTAGCAATAACTTTTTTACAGGTTTGATCCCGGATTGGATAAGCAACATGAGTTCCATTTCCGAACTTGCGCTGAGGAATAACAGCTTGGAAGGCTCGTTTCCTTGCGGAACAACTTCATTCTCGTTTCTTGATATCTCCGAAAATTCATTCTCTGGGCCAATCCCATCATGCTTAAATACGCAAAGATTGGAGCATCTTCATTTAGGTTCCAACAGATTTACAGGATCAATACCTAATTCTTTTCGTAATTTGACTGGACTTTTAACTTTAGACATAAGCAACAACAATTTATCAGGCAAAATTCCTAAATTTCTTGGTGAACTGTCCAATTTAAGAATTCTTCTTTTGGGAAAAAATAATCTTAATGGTTCTATTCCGAAGCAGTTGTGTCAATTAACTAATGTTAGTTTACTTGATTTATCCAGCAACTCCCTAACTGGTTCAATACCTGGCTGCCTCTATAATGTTACTGGCCCAAGTTACCAAGCTTTCATGCAAGAAGGCAGTACACTAGGTACAGGGGCTACATCCTATAGCTACAGAGGTTTTTTAAGTAGGGGGTTGTATAACGAAGAAATTCAATTCTTCAAAATACTAGACGAAGTTCTATTCACTACAAAAACCCTCTCCCTCACCTACAAGGGTGGCATTCTTGATATCATGTCAGGATTGGATCTATCATGTAACAAACTTACAGGTGATATCCCTGCAGTGCTAGGATTAATGACCCAAATTCGTGGTCTGAATCTGTCTCACAATTTGCTGACCGGGTCTATTCCATTGAAGTTATCAAATCTCACAAACATAGAGAGCTTAGACCTTTCTTCTAATAATTTGACCGGAAGAGTTCCACCAGAACTAGCTAAGTTGAACTCTTTATCTTTTTTCAATGTTTCTTACAACAATCTATCGGGCGGACTCCCGGACATGAAAGCACAATTCGCAACCTTTACCAAGCAGAGCTATGAAGGAAATCCGCTTCTTTGTGGTCCACCACTGGAAAATAACTGCACCATTGAATCACATGTGACCCGTCCGTCAAATGAAGAAGGAATTGATGAGGAATGGTATGATATTGATATGACATCCTTCTATGGAAGTTGCGGTTCCACGTGGTTTGTGTTCATGTTGGGATTTGCAGTACTTCTTTACGTCAATCCTTACTGGCGTAGAAGGTGGTTATACTTAGTTGAAGAATGTATGCATACATGCTATTTCTTCCTTTATGATTTAGCAAGAAAGTCGATCTATTATGCTCTTCACCAAGTAGAGCTTGTGTAACAGTATGAATGAATAAACGTGAAGCTTTCATTCATGATTCATATGTATTTGTATTTGACTCTTTGTTTATGAATGATAGTGTGTTAGAAGACAATAGCTATACATGTTTTCCAGTCCTACTTGTGCAAGAGAAAATGAAATCGAAATTTACCAACAAAATATATATGTTGCTATTATAATATAAAATACATAGACCACTATGATTCAATCGCTGGTCTATGTTAATATTGGTCGCTCAAATCACTAATAACTACCGATAGCCATCATGAGATTAAATCTCAACAATTTAAAATCAAGAAGATTGCACTACTAGAAAATTGAGCAATTGCGACCAAAATTTGCTACTGAAAATAAGCGGTAGCAAATTTAGCGACCGATTTAGCAAATTTGCTACCAAAAATGCCAATCAAGTGATACGGTAGCTAAGCGGTCAGAGTTTTTGCAACCGTTGGCTAGGCGGTAGGAGTTTTTGCAACCGTTGGCTAGGCGATCGGAATTTTTGCAACCGTTTGCTAGGCGGTCGGAGTTTTGCAACCGTTTACTAGGCGGTCGGAGTTTTTACACTAAAGTGGGCTATTGCTACCAAAGTTTTGCAACAGAAATAGACGGTTGCAAATTTTGCGACTGTTTTGCAACCAAAATAAAAAAGATCACAAAATTACCTACCAAAGTTAACATGGTTGCAAAGTTAGCGTCCAAACAAGATGCGGTGGAAAACGGTCGCAAAAACAGCGAGAACATGACTCGGTCGCAACACTGTGTTCGCAAAACAAATATAAGAAATATTAAAAATAAAATTAAAATATGGGTGATCTCATTTTATTTCACATCCAGTACTTACGTCATAGGGGTGTAGTTTTCAATCCATATCCACATGCTTGATTGTTTTGCCTCTACCAATAGAGATCTCGAGAATGCTATCCGTTTTCATCTCTCCAATTTGATTTCAATTACCATCAGTTTGCTGTTTGTCTTCATCTGGTCACTGGATTTCAACTCGTTTGCCGGTTCCTAATTGTGCCGAAGGCAGACGACATCGGTGATTTCGAGGTTGATTATCGCTTTTTGTTGTTCACCGTTGGCATCTAATTTTGATAAACGTATACTATTTTTTGCATTCTAGTGGTTTGTAGGATTTATTCCTAGATAACTATCATGAATCTTTGCCAAACAGGTATTCAATTGGACAAATATAGTTTTTTGGTTTATGCACATTTGTTGTTCGATAAAGTGTTTCGAGCTTTAATATGGTTTATGCACATCAGGTGTTCGATAAAATGTATCGAGTTTTAATTATGGTTGCTGCACGCCAGCTGTTTGATAAAGTGTTTCGAATTTAAATTATGGTTTCTGCACACCAGGTGTTCGATAAAGTGTTTCGAGTTTTAATTACAGTTTCTGCACACCAGGTGTTCGATAAAGTGTTTCGAGTTTTAATTATGGTTTCTGCACACCAGGTGTTCGATAAAATGTTTCGAGTTTTAATTATAAGGCTTTAGATTTTGTTTGCTTCTACTTACAATTTGAGGTTGGGAGTTAAAATTGGATTAAATTCTTTGGATTATGTTTGAGGTTCAATCTCTTTAATACATTTTGATTATGTATGTTTTAAATATTGAGATGTTATGATAGCCACTTTACAATTTGATAATTTCAAAACGTGGATTGAATAGATTTATAGCTTTTCATGTTTGTTTGTTCTTTACTCTTGTGTTGTGTTGCACGTGCAGAGCGTTGCTAGGATGCTTATTGAGTGAAGAATTGCCATTAACACTATCAACAACATGAAATTCTTGAGGTAAGAATGATAAACTCATTGTTTCTTTAGGATTTTATAATATAGCATGTGAATCGTTTTAAACTAGTCTATCTCGAAATAGAGTAACTGATCACCCAATGACCTTTCACCTAATTATATATTTATGTTTCATTTTCTAGACCAGTAGATATACTCTTTTGAAATGGAGTAACTAATCACCTAATCACCTATTGACCTTTTATAATTATGCAGTTAATTTGGATTGAAGTATTTTATATTCAAAATACTTTGGGTGACTTTAGGCGTGTTTCTTTATTAGCCAGTTTTATTTATTTATTTTATTCTTTTCTTTTTTTATTTTACCCTTTGACCAATTAGATACACATAAACCACATCAAATATTTATAAGTAAACGACTCAAAATTTCTGCTTTTCACTATATTTCGTATGTGCTCTAAGATGACACATATTTGTTCTAGCTACATGATGGTATTGCAGTTTAGCCAATTACATCATTTCAGTAGAACGGTTAAACAATCATGCACATTCCACCTTAGCAACCGGCAGTAGTGGTTAATAACAGACATTCATCATCTTCGAAGGGAAGGATTCATTTCGAGAATCTAAAGGTAAATTCAAACTTTCTTCCAGTTTTATATTATAAAGCGCGTGAAGATTTATGATTCAAATCCTTTCATGAACTATAGACAAGTGGCAAAATGGGTGACATGAGACAATTATAAGTGCCTACATGTCATATACAGTTAATATTTTTTTATTTCTACATGCTTATAAATTTATAAAGTTTTTAATATAAACATGTAGAAGTGAGATATTTTTTCTGTTGTGTCTTAATGTTTATGTCTTTATGAAAAATTAGGGTTTTATTTGGAGATTTAAAAGTTATTGTCATTGATTTTGTATTTTGCTTAAAAAAATCACTCACACAAATATATATCTCTGATATCTTGACATGCAGACATAATGGATCCTAGAAAACAGCTTGACTTGATTCCAAACAGAGTACCCTATGGAATAACTATGGATTTCGCTCGATCTCTAAACAAGGTAAAACAATCAAACAAACAACTGTTACCATATGCTATGTAGGACATGTAGGACTGCCACTGATGTTGTTTTTATTTATTCATTATATTTTTGCAGCTTAATGTACATGAAACAAAATACAGAGCATGACACGCCATATTGAAGATATGTTATTTTCTCTAGATATTTTTTTTGATCTTTATATGGATTAATATATATTCTGCTTCTAGTTTGTTTAAATGTAAAATGGTAGTGATGATGGGAGATGATACATGGACACAGTTGTTTCCTCGTCACTTTAATAAGTCATACATGGACACAGTTGTTTTCTCATCACTTTATTAAGTCATACATGGACGTTGTTGTTCCTCATCACTTTATTAAGTCATGCATAGACACAATTGTTTCCTCATCACTTTAATAAGTCATACATGGACACAGTTGTTTCCTCATCACTTTAATAAGTCGTATCCAACCCCCTTTTAATGTTGAAGATCTCGATACGTTATCCTTTATATACATGGTTTAATATGTTACTGCACTTGACTTGAGATTTATTGGTGCATATGCAATGATTTAATTGGGTTCTTTTAACATGATTTATTTGGTAGGTAGGTAATGGTTGCATCAGTCACCTAGTTTCAACCTTGTATGATGATGATTGGGATGTTCATACAACACATTTTCGTGGCGTGGCATGTCTCTCAATTGGTAAATAAGATTTGATTATGTTTTTTAAGTCTGTAAAAGTGTTTGTGACCATACCCATATATCTATATTTTTATGTAATGATATGATAATAAATATGGTGCTGATTTGTTTTATTCATTTAGGATCATGTTGGTCATATATTTGGTGTTGATTCAGGTCACATGATTGATAAACTGCAACAATATAATGAACAATTAGAGGTATGTCCTTCTGCAAGTCAGGTTACATGAAATTATATGGTGATAAAATTGAGATATTTGATGCCAACATTCTACTTCAGCAAATTGTAAAGTGCTGCAGAGTCAATCTAGTAAAGGCGGTCTGCATGAAAATACTTCTTGTTATCAGTGATCATGGACAAACAGTAAATGGTGATCATGGTGGTGGGTCCTCGAAGAGGCATCTACTCAGCATACTCTTAATCTAAGTGTACTCTTAATCAAAGTTTGACACCCCATCTTGTAAATTATATGATTTTAATTCTGATTATTAGTTTTTATCCCAAATGTTGGCACTAATCCTTTTATACAGTGGAGAATGTTATATCTTTAGGTATAAGGAAGATCAAGATTTAAGGGAACAAAGTGATGAGGTATCACTCATATTATCTTGTCTGATTTTATTTATATAATATATCCAGATTCAACTCATATGCTATAATAATGAAAACATAAAAAGATTAGTCTTTATAAATTTTCAAGGTGGTTTAAGTGATGGATATATAAGAATTTTGTGACGTGTTTGGCAGGTATTGCTTTCCATCTTAACAAGCCCAAACCCGGATATAGAAGAATGCAACTGGATATAGAATAATGCAATTGGCTATATCCAAAAGAGTGCCAGAATAACGTTTTTTTTTTAAATTGTTTATAAATCTCGAATATCGTTTTGTTAATATTGAGCATCTATGTGAGAAATGTTTAGTTTTATTTGTGTATGTTAGTATGCATATATATATATATAGGGGAGATTTCAATTAAGAACCCCTTTGAGTTTTAAGAATTCGAAAGAACTCAGTGTAACGATTTTTTTTTTTTTGAATTGTTTTTACACATGCGTAATATATGTAAGTTACATACACGTAAAAAAATTACAGAATTTTTTACGCACTGAGTCGACTTTTTACACATGTGTAACGGACGTAAAAGTTAGTGTAACCACTTAGATATTTATTTGCTCTCCTACTTTGACTTTTTTGCCAGATTTAGTCTCAACCATATATTCTAATTCATTTAATTAAATGTGTGGCATAGAATTGAGTTCTTAAGTTTTTAAAACTCAACATGGTTCTCAAAATATCTCCCCTATATATATATTATAATTTTTTTGTAAGAAATTTTTGGATGCCTTGTGGCCAGAAAGCCGGTTGCAATCTGTAGCCAGTGGTGGTAACAGTGGTCGCAAAATTTCTAACTGCAGCTGTGGTGGTACCGGTGGTCGCAAATATTCCGACTACCGGTGGTCGCAATACTTACTTCAATTGCTCCCTGCTCAAGGGCTTGGGTCAGAAGTGTATTGCTACCATCCGGCCTCAAGACTGAACTAAGGCAATCCCTTCTTTGCTTAGGGGTTTGGTTCGGGTTCAGTTTTTTGCTTCGCTTCAGCCGGTCAAAGCTTCCTACAACTGGTCTTTCTGGCTTACTTGGTTGACTTCAAAACTTCAACAAGGCTTTCTTTTTCCTGACCGCTACGCGTCTGGCTTTAGTTAGTCCAACCATCTTCATATCGAGGGGTAGACAATAACTGGATATATGAGATAAAAGAAAGAAGTGTTATGTGAAAGAAATGGCAAGTACTAACAAATGATACGCATACACAAGGGAGACACCTTTCACTATACCTGAGCGGAAGAGCTCTTAAGTTTCGTGTTTTCCGACTATCAGTGGTTGAAAAGCTTGCGACTGTAGCAGTGGTCGCAAGTATTGCAACTACAGTAGTGATCGCAAATGCAACAGCGGTCGCAAATTGGTCGCAACAGTGCATTAGCGACCTGTGTTTTTCTGACCGCGTTTTTTGTTGCAAAATGGTCGCAATAGAATTAATGCGACCGTTTTGCGACCAAAAAGGATGGTCGCAAATGCCTATTTTTCTAGTAGTGTTGGCAGTTTTTTAGAAATTAAGTTACAAGCAGTTGAGGTTTTGCTCACACGGATTTCCCACATTCTAAAATTGCTCACTTTTTTCATCTAAAGTGATCGCATATTCCTAATTAGTTTATCCCCAGTGACATAAGGAGTCAATCTCGAAACGCACTCAAGGTTTAATTGCAACATTTCTTGCTAATAATAGTCCAGTTCAAGAATTAAGTGAAGGAGTTCAAAGACAAATGAGTGCAGAAATAGTTAGAATCTTTGAATGGTTGGATCCTACTTTAAAATGAAATAATGGAGACAAATGTTAGTTTTATAATATATGTAGCCAATACAAGCTGGAATGAGTTGGGCGATTTGTTATCTACATGACTACACAGGTCTGTATAATATGATCAGTGTCAACTCATATTTGTTTGTTGAAACGCCTCAGTGAAAGAAAAAATAGTTTTAATTGTGTTTGGACAAACTTTGTAGAGATCAAACCCTAGTAATTGGTAATTAATTCGAGTTTCCTTTTTGTTCATTATGATTATTATGGTTTTATTTAGTTGAACTTGCTTTTTTTGATAGCTACGATGTTGTGGGAGCTAAGGGTTTTTATTATGCTCACAAATCTTCTATGAATGCTGATGCTGCACAGGTAACCCGGTTAATTTGTATAGGGTTGGCTACACGATAGGAAATACATCAAACCAAGTTTGTTTTAGTCAACAGATCTAGCAAATATAATTACCGTTTGGTTTCTGTTAATCATTATGTTTGTTGCGATGGCACAAAAGATTTTCGTCTCATAATTGTCATTTGTGCAAAGTTATATGGGTAGACTTTAATGTAAAAGCACTGTTTACTGTCAGTTGCTTTTGTATAGTTTGACGGACCCGAGTGGCAGCTTCCTGTGTTTCAGCCAGGCAGCAATATTGTTTTCCTAATGTAGCTGAAAAGTTTAGAATAGTTGATGGCCATTGTTATTATTAGGATTCTTTTTCTTGAGGGTTCTCACTAAGTCACACTTCTGCACTTTCATCCACTTGCTACTTTTATATCATGTGGGTTTCGGTTGCATAATCATAAATTCATAATAGATTTGATGTGTGAAAAAGTAAAATTTAGCTCTGTTTTAAAATTCTTGTTAAGTGAAGTATCTGTGTTGGACTTCTCAACAATTTTGACTTAACCTTTTGTTCCTATCTGGTATATGAGCAATGAATTGGCTTCGACACCAATTGTGGTCTCAAAGATGATTATCGCACACGAACACAACTTATTTTAACGAAAATCTTGCGTACACACCTTTATACCATTACTCGGTATTTAAATTAAAACAGGGAGCAACTTCATATAATAGTAACCAACTTTCAAAAGTGTTCCAATTAGGTCACTCAACTTTAAAAAGTGTTTCAATTAAGTCACTCAACTTTAATGTTTGATTAAATTGAAGGTTTTAATATGCATTTTTAGCCTTTTTCTTTTTTTTTCAGATGGGAAATTTTTTTATCTTTTCTTTTAAACTGACACTGAGTGGCAACATGAATTTTATTTTTAATTTTTAATTTTTAAATTTTAATATAATTAACGTTTTTTAAATTTTTTTAAATTTAACTACATATATTGCAAATTCCGACCCCCACATCTTATCCTCTATTTCTTTCTTGACGCACAAAAAAATCGGTGAGACTTTATTTGAAGATATAGTGACCCGATTTGGGGAAAATATACATCAGTAACCTAATTGGAACACTTTTGAAAGTAATTGATTACTATTGTATAAGATTTTCCCTTAAAACAAACTCATAGTTTTGACTCCAAACAAACTTTCTAGGCCTCAGGAATTAATAACCGAAATTTCAAATAAACTAACAACGAATAATACAAATGAATGACTCCATTAAATTGACTCACCCAAACACTGGCCCAGATTTTGACCCATATGAATATAATCCAATTAACATTATGAGCGGATAAAGCGACTTTCAGACTTGGCAACTGTTAATACATACAAAATATGATTTTCTAAAGCAAGTTGAATATTGTCTCAGGAAGATATTTCTTCAATTTAAGAGCCACCTAACAAAAATAATTCAGCATTAAATTGCATTTCCTACAAAGCTACTAACACAGATTCAACCCTTAAATTTCTTTTACCAAAATGAAGAGTCGGTGTATCTCATCATTGCTGGTATTCATGATGTTACTGATTTTCATGGTTAGATGGACACAAGGTGTTTGTATGGACGACGAGAGGAAGGCACTCCTCGAAATCAAAGCCTCCATTCACGAGATACCGTACTTTTCTAATATCGAAGATCTTCTCTCCACATGGGTTGACGATGACACTCATGGCGAATGTTGTGATTGGGAGAGGATCAAGTGTGATACACGAACCGGGTATGTTACACACCTAAATTTGAGCAATATGGGATCCATGGAATACAATTCCTACACACACGATGTGATGATTGATCAAGACAGGTTTTGGCTGTTAAACTTTTCTCGCTTCGATCATTTTAAAGAGTTGAGAAGTCTCGATTTGTCATGGAATTATATTTATAATATGACAGGTATCATGATGTTCACTTTACATGGCATGTTAGTAAACTAAGTATAATTATATTTGTGAAAACCTTAGATATGTTATTTTAAGGATACACACACGTGTGTGTATATATGGAATGGTTTAGACGAGAAGTCAAGTTATTGCTAGAAATGCGAGAAGTTTTTTATAGCCCTTGATTAAAATGAATCAATGGCATACATCTCTTATGGCATATTTGTAATTAATGGGTCAATGATTTAATGTAAATCTAAACAAAAAGGGAAAAACAAAAGAAAAATTTTGATTCACTGGATTGACTCCTCACACTTCTTACAATAACTTGACTTCTTACCTTAACTTAAGTCTACTTAAGCCTATATATATATAGGTAGGATAAATAAAAACTCCTCTTAAAGAGAAAATATAAAAATTCTTAAAGAATTATATTTAACTTTTTTTTTAAAAAAAAATTTGCATTTCCTTTTTCTTCCATTATTCTTATATGTTGATATTCCAAAAAAAACAAAAACCTCGTCGGTGTAGTACACATGTGTAATAGTTTGCATTGAATATATACAGGAGTGTTGTAGTCAGTGGCGGCTTAACCGTTTTGGGAGCCTAAAGCGAATTATAATACATGGGGCCCTTCTCCAAAAAATATATATTTTTTTCCTTTTGCTTCAATCCTAACATGTTGAAAATATGATGAAATTAACTAATAAGATTTTATATGGACGTTTTAGCTATATGGACTCCAAATCGACCACTATAAAACAGATAAAAAAGAGCTTTAGCATAAACGAACTAATGAACTTCGCAGATTCAACTAAGGAGAAAAAAATATGCCAAAAATCAACTAAGCAAAAATCAAGCATAACTTTATTAACAACTGAAAGAAATGAGAACAACTGTGAATCGTGAAAATGAAAATTGTAAGATATAAGAAAAAAAAATCAAACTTTTAAAACCTTGACTCATAAGTTCCCTTTGATTGTGAGTTAAGAGTCGATAGATTCTGTAATTTGTAGGTGATTCCTCGTCTCCTCTCCCAAAATCAATCTCAATGATGTATATATAAAAAATATAACATTCAACATGATAAAGTTTTTTTTCCCTAATCAAATAGGGATCAAGTAATTCTTTACATGTAATACTATATTCATGTATTGTATATATATGCGGCTTCCTTCTAGTTTTTGATGAAATTCCTTTACTAGTTTTTTATGAAAAACTTTTCAATGGAGTATACAGAGAACACATTTAATATCTTAAAATAATATAAATGAAAACAATAGAAAAGTATATTATATGATATTATAAAAGTAACTGATATTTGGAAATTTAGAAATTTGATTGGAAAACTATCAATAGAGTATACTAAGAACACATTTAATATCTTAAAACAAATGGAAAGCATTAGAAAATTACATTACATGGTACTAATAAGGTAATTGATACCAGGAAAATTTATTACAAAAAAATAAAATAGAATAAAATGCACATCCATACAAAAAATAAAATAGAATAAAATGCACATCCAGTGGAGGATCGAACGAACATATGACCAGATGCAAAGAAAGCAGCATGCAAACCACTACACTACCAAAAGTTTATTTGCTAAAAATGAAAGATACTTATTAATATGATTGTTAAAGGAGAATATTTAAAAAATGAGGCCTTTATAAAGTTTGGGGGCCTAAAGCTAGGGCTTTGGTTTGGTATTCTATTGGGCCAGCTCTGGTTGTAGTGGATATAATACAACACTATTGCACATGCACACTATTGTATATATGCAATATAAGACTAATACACACATCGAATACACATTACTACGCATGTGTAATACAACATTAATGCACATGTGCACTATATCGATTTTTATTTATTTATTTTTTGCATATAATACAACACTAGTACACGTATATAATACACAAATATTGAATATATGTAACTATACAGTATTGAACATAAAAATACGTAGTAATACGTATGTGCATTACAACGTTATTTTTTTATTTTTTTTCCAGTAAAGAGCAACAGAATATAAGAATAGTGGAAAAAACAGAAATTTGAAAGTATTTTTTTTATTTTTAACAAAAATACGTCTTTTGGATTTTTAAAGTTTTCTCTTGATCCTCTCCTTATATATATATATATATATATAGATAAAGGATAAAATACATCGTACATTACGTACGCGACACTTCCAACCGTTAGATTTTCAAAACCCAAAATCATAATTACACTCATCTGCTCGTCCCTCTCCCTCAATCCGTCTCCACTGGTACAGTCGCCGACATCAGCACACCTTCTTCACCATCAACACTCTTCGTCACCATCATCGCCGTCGACAACGAACTCATCGGAAAAACGGAAAACTCGTCACAAGTTTGTTTAGTTGAATTGAAATTGAAATTGAAGCCAATTGATCGGTTAATCTTTTAAATCGATTCAATTAATCATCAATTTGAAGCTTCAATCGATCAATTTTGAGTTTTGAATGATGGGTTTTGACATTGAACGTTTAATATTTGTCTTGAACGTATAAAGTTTTTGCCTGAACGTTTAAGATTTGCCTTGTACGTGTAAATTTTTTGTCTGAACGTTTAAGATTTGGCTTGAACGTATAAAGTTTTTTTGCCTGAACGTTTTAGATTTTGGCTTTGAACTCTTAAGGTTTTGAACGTACTAACTGAACGTTTTAGCTGAACGTTTAATTTTGGCTTTGAACGTTTAAGGTTTGAATGTATTAACTGAACGTTTTAGCTGAACGTATGTCGCGTACGTAATGTATGTTAAGCGATTATTGTACGTTAACCTTCCCCTATATATATATATATATATATATATATATATATGATTAGTATCATGAAAGAACTCTTAAATTATATTATTTAAGAACTTGAAGTAACTCTTAATAACTAATGTTTTTTATAAAAAATTTTGCATGTTAATGTTAATTAAGTGTAGTTTTATCACTTTTGACATCTATATTTATGCTTACAATTATGAAAATTAGTTTTTTTACACATACCTATGTTTTTTTACACATATGTAAATTTTTATCACATAAATTTTACACATGTATAACTTGTTATTTATATATGTAATCAAACCTTTTTTTTATAAATATGATAAAACAAGTCTCAAATAATGTTAATATATAAAAAGTTAAAAAAATATTTGGTTTTTAAGAGTTCCTAAAAGTTTTTAACTTTTTTTGAGTTCTCAAATGAAACTAACCCTATATATATATATATATATATATATATATATATATATATATATATATATATATATATATATATATATATATATATATATATATATATATATATATATGGGAGGGGTTTTTTGAGAACCAAGTTGAGTCGTAAGAACTTAAGAACTCAATTCTATGCCACACATTTAATTAAATTGATTGGAATATGTGGTTGAGATTAAATCTAGTAAAAAAATCAAACAGAAGAGAGAATAACTATGTGCAGTGATTACACAACTTTAAACGTCCGTTACACATATGTAATAAGTCGACTCGGTGCGTAAAAAATTCTGTAATTTTTTACGTATATGTAACCTACATATATTACGTATGTGTAAAAAAAATTTGAAAAAAAAATCATTACACTGAGTTCTTTCGAGTTCTTAAAACTCAAAGGGGTTCTCATTTGAAACCTCCCCTATATATATATATGTGTGTATGTATGGGGGTGGGTTAAAATAAAAAGAGATGGTTTTCTAGGAAGACTAGGAATAAATCATAGTCATTGGATCATGTTAATCAATGGTTGAGATTTAAAATTACCAAAAACCGACATAGTTTCCTAGAATTATTCTTTCACCATAGGTTATAATGTCAAATATCAAAAATCTATTGGTTCTTACCATTCCTAAGAAACTACGTATTCTTATTTGAACCCTTTATATATATATGTATGTATGTATGTATATATATATGGTATGGATCCTAAGAGAACCATTAGCAAATTAAGAACTTTGAGAACTATTTTGAACCACTAAAAAAACCTCTAAAAAATATTTAAAAAATTATAAAACAAAAATTTTAAAAAAGTAAAAAAACCAAAATTCTTATATTTCATTCCGGTTTCATTAAAAAATGATTTTTTTTCTTTTTAATTCGTATTATACCTATACACATATGTATACTTTCATTTAATCTCTAGTTACATAATGTACGCATATGTGCATTATCATTTACCTTAAATTATACATATGTGTATAGAAAAAAGCATATGTGTACATATATGTACATATTATACATATATATATAATTTGGCTATACCGATAAATTTTTTTACAATTTTTTTAGAAACCGGAATGATAAATAAGAACTTTTGTTTTTTTTTACTTTTTTTATTTTTGTTTTATGATTTTTTTTTTATTTTTGGGTTTTTTTGTGGTCCAAAATGGTTCTCATAGTTCTCAATTCACAAAAAGTTCTCACGTGATCCTGATCCTATATACACACACACACACACACACACACACACACACACATATATGGTTTGGATCAAATACAAATGAAGTTAACGTGATAATTGTGAGGATCAAATAGGATAATTATATATACAAGTAGAGTAATTATGTACTACATCATAGAGTAATTATGTAATTACTCTATGATGTAGTACATAATTACTCTACTTGTATATATAATTACCTTGTTTGATTCTCACAATTAGCACGCTAATTTTATTTGTACGTTAACTTTCCCCTATATATGTGTGTGTTTGTGTGTGTGTTGATTAATTACATGTTGTGTATGTAAAACATGGTCCAATATCAACTTGAGAGACCCGAATGGTTAATACGAAAAAAGTATTAGGGTGGTACGGAAGATCTCAATAGGCGGTTTAGTTGAGATCTAAAATTTAGGGACCAAGTTGAACAACTCAGTGCCAAAATTATCTTTTGATTTATGATTAAATAAATTAGAAGGCTAGTTTGATTATGTTTCCAAGTTTGAGTAAGAATGGGATATTGAGTGTTATATAAACCCATCAATAGTTTTTGTTTTAGTTGTATTATGTATTTCTTTCTTGTTTGTTATTAATAAAAGAGTCGCAAAAAGTTTATGCGCGCAATATCGTGTTTGGTTTTCTTGATTCACTTGTCTAAGGTTTAACAAGTTGTATGAGAGCCTAACGATACAGGCTCATCTTTTCGATCGGCGCGGCAAGTCTTGGTTGTGGTAGTAGTTCCAATCAAAGGCATAAGAGGCCAAGAAACCGATCGCAAACAAGATATGGTTCAAGTTCGATATGAGGAGAAGACTTGAGGCGATTTGATGATCGATTGATAGTCATCCGTGGGTACATATCCTAAGCGAGGAAAGAATCAGGAAGTTTTGAAAAGTAACAGAAAACGAAGAAAGTGCACGATCATGGGAGAGTTGGGTCGATCTGCCCGTAGCTGTATTAAAGTTTTGAATATATTATGAAACCACAAATTATACAAGCACAATGAAGGAATATAAATATAATACAATGACTAATATCTAGGGATACTATTAAATACAAATTATATACAAGCTAATTGTGTGGAGACAATCACTCTAATATATTGACGAAACATGATTTGCTCTTTCATAATCAATTGATTTAATCACATCCTTGATAGCCATTGAAACTCCCACGATCACTGAAGTACTCCTAGAAGAAAAGGAAAAGGAGATGCATTTGCTTTGTGAGAAGTTACCATCGTCCGTAGAGTTGATAATATTATTTTTTCAATTAAAACAAAAAAACCTTTTGCAATTGTGAACAAAGTCTACTGTGGACATTTATTTGCATGTCATAAAAGTCAAAATAACCTCAATAGTCCATCGCAAGTTGGGTGTGATTTGTAGGCCGTCGGTCTTTTGCAGCTACATTTAAAGCCAAAAGTGTTAATAAGGTTCATTTATTTTGGTTTAGTTCAAATTTTTTGGTTCAAATTTTTTCTTCGGGTTAATCATTGGTTTTGGTCAATCAATTGAAACAATAGCATAGTTTCAAGTCGTAGAAGGAATTAAGAAATTGAATCAAATCAACTACAAACAATGGTCGACATCTATCAAATCATATCTTGGTCAAGATCTTTGGCAGGTAACAGACGGCACTGATACGATACAACCCACAAACGATATTAACTGTGTTATCGGGAGGTGGCAGGTGAAAGCGGGTCGTGCGATTTTTATCATCAAGACAACAGTTGATGATGATGTTCTTGATCACATTCAAAATACCCAAAGCAAGTGTGAGATACGTTGGAGACCTTATTCACGAAGAAGAACGATGCTCGATTGCAATTAGTCGAAGGTGATCTGATACGATTCCCAAGTTGATCTTCCAATTTCATAATATTTTTGGAAGGTCAAAAATCAATGTCGCAAGGTTGGAGAACCTGATCCACAGTCTCGGGTTAACGATGCTCGTATGAAGCGGATACGCATACGCAATTTAAGGCCGGAGTATCGTAGTTTCATTACTGCTATCCAAGGGTGGGCGAGCCAACCGAGTAAAACCGAGTTCGAGAATATTCTTGCCGGACAAAAAGCCTTGGCAAAACAGTTAGTTGGTGTGTCAATTAAAAACGAGAGCGAAGCCTTGCATGTCAAAAGGAAGGTGAAGCATCGGTTAAACAAAAGTAAGAACCGTTATGGCGAGAAAGGCAAGAGTAAGTAATAGGAGAACGAGAAATGTGAACGACTAAAGAGGAAATAGCGGAATAGAAAGAGTCCAGTTGAAAACTCTGAAGAAGATTCATCGGACGAAGAGAACGGGGACAAGGAATCAATGTATCAACTAAAGCAGTTTCCTCTTTGGTACAATAATTGTGGACGAAAATGCATATGGCAAAATACTGTCGAAAACCTACGAAGGAAGGTAATGTGGCTGTTGTGAAAGAAGAAGAACTGTGGGATGTGAGGATAATATGACCAAGGTTCAAGAAGAATATGTGTTTACAACCATCACCGAATTTAAACCGAATTTGTTAAATGAATGGTTTGAAGTAGGCTTTTGTTGGTGGACAAGTTAAGAAGTAGTGTCGGAGTCGAATCAATTGAAGGTGACTTTAGAATTATCTCCTCTCATTTTGAATCTTGATGACGAGGAAATGTGGTTGAAGAAGAAAGTAAGGTTGATCAAGACGTAACCATGATAGTAACCGAACGGGTTGTCATGGTGGAACATAAAAGGTTGAAGTCAAAAAACCAGCAAAGTTGACATTGGTTTTTGCATGAGGTTCATGCAAAGTTCAGTTGAGCTGGTGGTCTGAATGAACAACCGAATGAAGGAGTTAAGTTCGAGAGGAAACAGTGTCAAGTGGGGATGGAAGATTTGCTTTGAGTACCATGACAGTTGGTCATGAAGTTAAGAAAGCAAAAGTTGTTTCTCATCTAAAACCGAGTAATGCAGTTCTAAACAATGGCAATCTCGAAACAAACTCAGTTGTCAAAAGGAAAAAAGAATCCTGCTGGTAGAGTAAAAAAGTCTAACCCAAGAATCAAGCTCAAAGAGGTGTGAGCTTTACAAAGTGTGAAAGATCTTGGAGGAACAATGAAAGTTGATATTGAGAGGGAGTGTAAAACATGGTGCAATACAAACTTGAAGGACCCAAATGATTAATACAAAAGGTATAGGTATAAGGGTGGTACGGAAGATCTCAATCGGCGGTTTGGTGGAGATCTAAAGTAAAGGGACCAGGCTGAATAACTTGGTACCAAAGTTATTTTTTTAATTATTAAATAAATTAGAAGTCTAGTTTGATTATGTTTCCTAGTTTGAGTAAGAGTAGGATGTTGATCAATAGTTATTTGTTTTAGTTGTATTATGTATTCCGTTCTTGTTTGTCATTAATAAAAAGAGTCACATATGGTTAATGGCATATCGTGTTTGGTGTTCTTAATTCATTTGTCAAAGGTTTAACAGTTTACTTCATATATTTCCGGTCATCCCATTGTGCGATTTATGATATATTATCATTGATAGAATGATGCAACTTTGTTTTTTTTTCTCAGGATTTGAAAGGTTGTGGAATTTAAAGAAACTAGAAATACTAAACCTTAGCACAAATTATTTTGATAGCGAAATCTATCCTTCCTTTGGTGCACTCACCTCACTCAAAGTTTTGGATATCAGTACCATGAATGCAAATCCACCACGGACACCTACTCATGGCATGTTCTTTGCCCAGCTCTCCACTTTCTTAATTTTTGTTATCTTATGCATTGGCGTTCCAATGACCGATACTCGTCCACAGATATTTCAGACTTTCAGCTTTGGAAAACTTAGAGGTATTGGATCTCACCTGGTGTGGTTATTATGGTAGCTTACAAATTACACAAGGTAATCTTTATATATCATCTTAATTTACATATAACGATTCTTGAGATGTGCCAAATACTTCCCTACAGTATTTTCTTCATCTATAAAATTCAATTGGTTGTCTCTATTTTTGTGAAGAACAATAACTATATCCGGTAAAAATCTGACCAATACTATTGGTAGGGTCTGAGGATGGATGTAGGCCTACAATACCGATCTATCCCAAGATAAAGTGAGTGAGAGTCTCAACTCAAAAAAAGACCAGTATAAAAAGGCATGGCATAAAAAAATTGTATTAGCCAAACCAGTAAACTGTGTATTCTGGGAAAGGCAAAGCAAACTAGCAGGGGGGGTTAATTGGGTCGGCCAGACCAACCAGTTTGACATTTTGAACAATGTTTTCGTTATACACTTCAAAAGCTTAATTTATACTATTTAATAAAACGATAAGATGATTTGTTAATATAATACGCATGTACATAACTTTATGTTTCTACGACGTAAAATATAAATATTAAATATTAAAATGCTGGTTCGTTTTATACAACCGGTTCAAAGTTTCAAATCATAAACCATTGAAACCGAACCATATATATTTCAAACTAGATAAACTGGCCAACTTGCTTTGGTTTGGATGCTTCAGTCAATTTCTACCATCAATGCTAAAACTCGCTTAATGAGGGTAAAACTGTGACATCCATGGATGTATCCTTTTAAGACATGAGTTATTTATTCCTCCCGGATTTATCCTTTTAGGACATAAGTTGTGTTTTTGTTTCACATAACGCTTCTATAATTACTAAAGATTATAGAAAGAAAACAATGTTCATTTCATTGTTACTAGAAGACTAATATAAGCATTTTACTCATTGACTAACACTAAAAGCTTTCATGCCTAAACACATGTTTATTGAAAGCTTCTTTGAGCAAGTACATACTATTCTTGTTAAGCGTGTTTGAAATTTGACACAGTGAACAACACAAAACACTTTCATGCATTACTGCAGATTGGAAGAATGTTTCAATATTAAGGAAATTGAAAGTTCTAAATCTTGGGGGTAACTATTTCAACGAAAGCATTATAGCATCATTAAGTACTCTGCCGTCACTTGAAGTTCTAGATCTTTCAAACAATCAGTTATCTGGGTCATTTTCACCTCAAGGTATCTTTTATCTCTAATTTAATTGTTTTGTGAATTGTATAGTTTGAAATGATATGGTTTGATTAACTTATATTGAAATGTTTACTTCCAAGCATTAGAAAAAACAATATGTTGCCATATATAACTTCTTATTGGAGGAACTTGATGGGCTCTTTGTTTATGTTTCGATCATGTAATGAGAACAATATAGAATATCTTTTAAAAAGATAAGACAAATTCTAGCAAGTCAGTAGCTATCACCATTTTTTTAAAAAGATGATGGATACATAGCGGTTACCCTTTGTAGGATCATTCACGAACTAGGTCATGAGTTAGCTTTAGCGGGTTCATGGGTAGAAACAAAGACAACGTTCTACCCGATCTGAGTTTTTAAGAGAGATATCTACAAGAAACCTAACCTAAAGGAAAGTCGACCTGGGAAAGCACTTCTTAAGTTGATAGAAGGACTTCTAATTCACTTACTCAACTTCTTGAGTAGCAAGAATCTTTCCTTAGAGGCACTGAAAGGGTCCAAGCCATAGGAAATACAACAACTTAAGTACGGAGAAGATGGAAGGGCGCTCAAGTAAAAGAAATAAAAGCAAACAATATAGTTCAGGGACATTGAAAGTTGAAGAAGTTGAAGGCCAGATGCAAGTATAAAATGGGACAGCCTAAGAATGAGAGGTCTCCTTTCTGTATGAGACGAAATATGGCATCGCCCATGAGTCTGGCTTAGCTTTCAGGTACGAGTCAATAATAGCAGGGGATCGCCACAATTAAGAAGCAAGCTAAAAGATGATGTTTAAATGCCTTTATCTTGTGAAACAAACCATAAAATGTAATGATTCGAGTAGCCCACGCAGAAGTTTTCTTAGCGAAAAGTACATGCATGGATGGATTCATGGGTGGGGGGGGGGATAGTTTTCCCCTTACTTTCAAGTGTTAATGATAGTCTACTTATATAGTACATTTTACTTGTATTGGCATGATCGAGTTTTAGAATTCTCTCGCAAGTTCTTAATTGGGCACTCTCATCTAATTTGCATGAACAATTCAGGTACTATGACCAACCTTGTGCACTTAAATCTTCAAGGCAGCAACTTCTTGTTAGTTGATGACGTCATGAGGTCCATGACTGCTTTTCCATCCCTAAAATTTCTTTCGTTGAATTTTGCTCAATTGGGAGGAAGCCTTTTTGCTAATGGTATGCTTATGTCATGTGCTTGCCTTTTTAAACATCATCATCATCATCATCGTACTCAGTATATCCCACCAATAGCAAAGCTATGGTAGGGTCTGAGGAGGGTAAGATGTATACAGCCTTACCTCTACCCCGTAGGAATAGAGAGGCTGCTTCCGGTGAGACCCCCAGCTCGATGGTAGTTTTGCATCAAGCCTTGGACATAAGGCACATAACACTCAACCATTGGGACACCGGCCGATTGGTGCATGTACCCTTGTCTTTTGGCTATCAACGCTACCACATGATGCCTGATTAACCTTCCGCCACTTTTAACGTTATTTTCACGAGATTAGTAAAATAACGTCAAAATTAGTGCAATTTCACTTTAGCCCACCTGAGGGTTCACACATATACACATTATATGCGCGCACCCAAGCAGGGCATGAGTTATTTAATTTCCTTGTCTTTTTAAACTATTCTAGTTATTTAATTTCCTTGTCTTTTTCATTTTCTAATCAGAACTCCCGAATTTACCTAACCTGGAAGTCCTCCTCTTGAGCTATAATAATTTCAATGGAACACTACCGATGGAAGGTAAGCTCTCTTAATTTCCTTTTATTTGTTTCTTAAAAAAACCTCTTTATGTATAATTTGCAACTTGCTTCAACGTTTAGACTCTACTATCAGCCATTCCTACTTTGGTGGGGTGGTAAAATGGTTATAGTGTAAAATAGGTGGTTTAGAGTTCAATTCCCTTAAGAGTGTAACATTTCGCTGTAATAAAAATAAAAAAATTTCTTTACAGCTTCGTTTCGTTAAACCTCAGACTTCTTACTCCTTCAACTTCCATTTCTTTTCATTGTTTCTGAAACTCGTGTATTGTTTTCTTTTTGAATTTATTGTTGAACTTTATTTTTTAAACGAGTTCTTACCCATGTTTTGATTTCGGGGTGAAACAAATATTACGAATTTGTAATGTAACTGTGAAGCAAAATTATAACTTTTGTTTTAATTCGGTAAAAAAAATTTAGTCTTTGTTTAGTAATATGTATATGTAATCCTCTCTGGTTTGTCTTTCGTATAGCTTTGGCATCTTTCCATAGTTTGGAGGTCTTAGATTTGAGTTCAAGCGATTTTGTTGGAAGCATCCCATCAACGATAAAGTCATTATCTTCTCTAAAAGTTCTTTCATTCGCCAACAATAGGCTCAATGGATCATTACCCGGCAATGGTAACTAATTAAGTTATCTAAAGCAAAATTGTTAACACATTTACATTCCTTTGCCTAATAGTTAGTTAATCTGTCTAATGTCAAATGCCCATGAAAGTGCAATTTTATGTTAATAAGGATGAACCATAGCTTTTGTTCTCGTTTGGCAGGATTCTGTGATTTAAGGAAACTCAATGAGCTAGATCTTCATGGAAACAAGTTTGAGGGAAATCTGCCTGAATGTTTCAACACATTGTCATCTCTCAAGTTTTTCGACATTTCTTCAAATCTTTTCACGGGAATACTTTTGCCATCTCTAATTGCTAATCTGACTTCACTCCAGTATGTTGATTTTAGTGACAACAAATTTGAAGGTCGATTCTCATTCAGTTCATTCTCCAATCACACAAAGCTTGAGGTAGTCAATTTCATTAACAGTAATGACATGTTCGAGATTGACACAGAAGAGCCTATAGGATGGATTCCATTGTTCCAGTTGAAAGTTCTTGTGTTACCTAATTGCAATATAAACAGGCCAAAAGGAAGTGTTCTTCCTGGTTTTCTTGAGAAGCAACACAAGTTACAACTTCTAGATATGTCACAAAACTCCATGCAGGGACAGTTTCCAAATTGGTTGATTAAAAATAACACAATGTTGGAAGTACTTAATCTACAAAACAACTTAATTCATGGTTCTATCATGTTGTCTTCCACGAATCTTAATATAAAGTTGTTAGATATATCTGGAAATCTCTTGACAGGTGTTATTCCCATACACATACAAAAGTTCCTTCCAGGTATAACTCATCTAAATTTGTCTCGGAATTCATTAGATGGCGTTATCCCATCTTCACTCGGTGAAATGGATGAATTGAATACACTGGATTTATCTCATAATAAGTTGAGTGGAGAAGTACCAATTGGATTGTTAGCAAACAGCTCGAGGTGGCTATCTATATTAAAACTATCAAACAACATACTACATGGTGAGGTGCTTTCTGGAAACTTAAGCTTGGACATTTGGAATCTTTACTTAGATAGCAACAGATTCACAGGAAAACTTGGAAATGTGACAACCATGACTTTAGATCTTTTGGACATTAGCAATAACTTTTTTACAGGTTTGATCCCGGATTGGATAAGCAACATGAGTTCCATTTCCGAACTTGCGCTGAGGAATAACAGCTTGGAAGGCTCGTTTCCTTGCGGAACAACTTCATTCTCGTTTCTTGATATCTCCGAAAATTCATTCTCTGGGCCAATCCCATCATGCTTAAATACGCAAAGATTGGAGCATCTTCATTTAGGTTCCAACAGATTTACAGGATCAATACCTAATTCTTTTCGTAATTTGACTGGACTTTTAACTTTAGACATAAGCAACAACAATTTATCAGGCAAAATTCCTAAATTTCTTGGTGAACTGTCCAATTTAAGAATTCTTCTTTTGGGAAAAAATAATCTTAATGGTTCTATTCCGAAGCAGTTGTGTCAATTAACTAATGTTAGTTTACTTGATTTATCCAGCAACTCCCTAACTGGTTCAATACCTGGCTGCCTCTATAATGTTACTGGCCCAAGTTACCAAGCTTTCATGCAAGAAGGCAGTACACTAGGTACAGGGGCTACATCCTATAGTTGCAGTGGTTTTCTAAGCAGAGGGTTGTATAACAAAGAAACTCAATTCTTTGAAACGCAAGATGAAGTTCTATTCACAACAAAAACTCTCTCACTCACCTACAAGGGTGGCATTCTTGATATCATGTCAGGATTGGATCTATCATGTAACAAACTTACTGGTGATATCCCTGAAGAGCTAGGATTAATGATCCAGATTCGTGCTCTCAATCTGTCTCACAACTTGCTGACTGGGCCTATTCCATTGAAGTTATCAAATCTCATAAGCATGGAGAGCTTAGACCTTTCTTCTAATAACTTAACTGGAAGAGTTCCACCAGAACTAGTTAAGTTGAACTCTTTATCTTTTTTCAATGTTTCTTACAACAATCTATCAGGTGGACTGCCAGAAATGAAAGCACAGTTTAGTACATTTACCAAAGAGAGCTATAAAGGGAACCCACTTCTTTGTGGACCACCATTGGAGAATAAATGCATCACTGAAACAGGACTGACTCATTCATCAGATGAAGAAGGCTATGAAGATAAATGGTATTATATGGATATGATATCCTTCTATGGAAGTTGCGTTTCTACGTGGTTTGTGTTCATGTTGGGATTTGCAGCGCTTCTTTACATCAATCCTTACTGGCGTAATAGGTGGTTATACTTAGTTGAAGAAAGTACGCATATAATTTAGTAAGAAAGTCTATTATGCTCTTCAAGTATAACTTGTATTACAGTGTGACAGAATAAGCACGAAAATTGCATTCATATGTATATCTATTTGACTATTTGGTTTGTGATGATAACTAGTTGCTTTAAACCCGGTATAAATTTGGTCGGTATTGATTCAATTTGTTATGCTACAGCCGGTAGGGTGCCCACATACGCAATAGCAATTGAAAAGGAAAACTCAAATAAAATCGTAATATGATCAAAATTATATCTTAAAAAGTCGTGATATAAAACCTTACCTTACCCTTACTAAACATTTATAATTAACTTAAATGTCTATTATCATATATATATATTAAATAGAGGATTTTCCTCTATTCAGTAAAACACTATTCAATTTACTATTGAATTTTATTTATCTTATTTTATTTTCTTCTTTCATTGGCTAGCGTATGTTTTTTTCTTGACCACTCAATTCTACCCTACTTTAGTTTCCCCAACTTTACTAAATTATGCTCCTTTCATTTTAACTTTTGTTTTGGCAGCATAACCCATCATCTTCTTCATAGATCTTGCCTTTTAATTCTTACTGGTTTATATTAAAAAGCAACGTTTGTTTGTGAGGGTAATACACTATTCCATTTTATTACAAATTTTAGAGCTGGTTGTACCATTTTTCAATGCACAATAGTTATATACTTAGATTTGGTTTCTCTATTTATTTTCATTAGTGTATTGCATACAAACTTTTGCTGACAAGAAAAGCATATAGGTTTTGTTTTGGGGACAAGAATTGCATATTAAGATTCAACTTTTCTCAACTAAACTTCGAAATAATTTTTTTACTTTTCTAAATTAAACATCATAAACTTATATTTTTTTAACAACCATTTGAATTACTGACGGACCACTAACCTAACTAATCATCTCCATTCCATTTTTAGGAGGAAACCCACTATACGTGAGAAAACTTTATGGTTCAATCTGGACTATTTTTTGTCAAATGTGAGAATTGTTAGGATATATTTTGTGGTTTATGCTTTGTATAAATGTTTACGGTTTTATTTAGTATTGACCGAAATCAAATGAGGGATTTCGATGGGCTTGATGGGTTTGGGTTTAGATTGGGCTTGGCCTGTGTAACTTGTACTAACCTATATAAGCTTTTGTTTTATTAGTGTTAGGTTAGACACTTAATATTATTCTCTCTAAGTGGTGTAAACCGATTTGGTTTTTACGGGATTAAGTACCCGACGTTTGATTAATAAACGTGAGCTTTGAATCTCGTGTTTGTGTTCTTTTATCTACTTCTTGATTCATTACGTGTTTGGATTCCGCCCAATCATGTGTATAGTTGATATTACATTGTAGTGATCCAGATTCGGGAATTATAAGTGGTATCAGAGCCTATAGACCTATTCTCGACTCGGTTTTGATTTCAAAGATTCAAGAAAATTGTGCTTTTGGAGTTTTCGAGGTGTATGAAGTTTTGAGTACTTTTGTGATTTTCGGCCATATTTTGGTTGTTTGATCATTAAAGGCAGTTGAATATCGAAGAATACGAAGAGCATCTTCTTCGTGTTTATAGGATCTTGTAGTTTGTTGAGATTGGGATAAGATTGAGCAAAATTTTCTTTAAAATTCAAAAGATTTCAAAATCCCTTAGATTTCGGGATCTTGATCTATCTACATAACTGGTTCTTGGATTTGTCAGTTCTCGACAACAAGGAGTTGTCGGTCACAACAGGATTTTGACTATTCTGTTTTCGATAATCTGGGTTCTCGGTAATCTGGGTTCTTGGAATTACTTGGATTTCGGTTCTAGCTCTCGAAGAGAAATACAGTTCTCGGTACTCAAGGTTCTCGGTTAATTTAAGGTTCTCGGTGAGCCTTGTGTGTTTTCGGCTTAATCTGTTGTTCTCGGTTTTGCTTGGGTTTTTGGCTTAAGCTTGTGTTCTCGACTCCCATTACTGTTATAATGGAGTCAAAGGATGACGTAGTTGGCACCAATATCCATCAGGAGCTTGACTTTGTGATGGGAACCACCACTCGCGTTCCTCGTCTATTATCTGCTGATGGGTACGATGAGTGGAAGTACATATTTGAAAGATATATGAAGATGAAAGATTTCAAGGGTTGGAGAATCATTTTGAGAGGTCCAGCTATAGTGACCTATACATTGGATGATGTGGAGAGGATTGTGGCTCCCAAACCAGAGGATTTATTCACTGATGAAGACTTTGCTATGGTGAAGGATGATGAGAGAGCCTTATCCACTCTCACTATAGCATTATCCCCTGATATTGCTATTGGTCTTCGAGATGCAAAGTCGGCTAAAGAGCTATGAGCAGCCATCATAAATACTTTTGAAGGAAATGAGGATGTGCAGCAGAGTAGAAGAGATATGCTGAAATGGGAGTTTAACATGTTCAACCACGTCTTGGGTGAATCTCTCTTTGCTCAACTACAAAGATTCACTAAGCTTGTGACCAAGATGAGATCTGCTAAGATTTAGTTGACCCTTTTTTTAGGTCAATCAGAAGTTATTGAATTCCCTTCCTCAAAGCTGGGATCTGAATGTGGCATTGATTAAGAAGACAAAGGACTTGGCAAGACTGACAATCAATGAGTTGAAGACAGTAATTAACTCATATGATATGGATGAAAACAGTGTGCCATTAAATCATGCTAGCTCTTATAAGATTGCTTGTTATAGTCCATCCGTCAATACTATTCTCTCGGCTCAAGATGGAACAAGCGGGTCAAGATCCACCTCAAGCCAGTTTTCCCCAACACTCTCAAAGGCATCTATACTAATGCTTTTTTATCCAAGGCCTCTTCAGCCAAGCCTACCTCTCAGATTCCTTCCATATCTAAGGAAACTGAGGAGAACGTCGCCTTGATTGCAGGTTTTATGAACTGCTACAATGCCTTTCTTGCCGGTGGCATCATCTTGCCAGTTATGTTTGCTGAATTGGATGAAATTCATCCTGAAGACGTTGAGGAGATGGATATTTCATGGCAAATGGCCATGGCAGTCTTAGGGCAAAGAACTTCACCAAGAAGACCGGTAAAAATAACTAGGCTATCACCAACAAAAGGGTGGGATTCGAGAAAAGCGAAATGAGGTGCTACAATTGTCATGAGCCTAGTCACTTTGCTCGCGAGTGCACAAATCCTGCCAAAGAACCAAATGGGGAAAGGGCCATGGTACCAGTGGGGTAAGGAGGAGGAGCATGATTGAACAGTGATAAGGCTATGATTGTACAGCAGTTTAGATGGTAGGATTGGATGAAGGCACTCAACTTGGGAGAGGAATTGGCTAATTTGGCTCAAGTTGACAATGTGGGAGAGGAGAACTAGACTGAAGATCTGATGAAAGAGCTTCAATTCACTTTCATGGTAACTTCAACTCCGAACTCCAACCAGGTAAAAACTAAACTATGCTCTTCTGATTGTGCTTATAAAGTAGAAATGTATAGACTTCAAAATGAAACCACCTTTAGACAAATGGAGGATGTTAAATGGGCTAACAACATATACAAGGCTCATGATATAAAATATAAAGAAAATATCGATGCTCAACTAAAAGATATTTCTAAACTAAAAGCTGATTTAAGTCAACAAGGTTGCATCTATCTTGACGCTAAAAGAAAATAGCAACTTTAACTGCTGAACTAGATGCATCTAAATTAGAAATTGTAAAACTACATGCTAAATTTGAAAATACAAACTTCAATTTTAAGAAATTTGATATGTCTATTCCATTGAAATGTAGTTGAAAATATGATTGAACATCTTGTTTCATATAGGGTAATAGAATGAGTAAAGGAATGGAATGGACGAGGTAATGGAATAGAAAAATAAATGAAATGGATCATTGCTATTCCATTGAAATGTTTGGTTATCATGTGCAAACGAAATGAATCATTACTTTGTCTTTTTTTTGTTATGGTGGAGGGTGGATGGGTAAAAAAAACAAGGTGGTGGATGGAATTAATTTAGGTTGTTTTAGGGGGGAAATGGAATGAACGAGGTAATTGGTGATTTCTTTCCATTGAGGCATTGACTAACCAAACACCATTTTTTTCTATTCCCTTACAATGCTACATTCCATTATGTCCTTCATTTCTGCATACCAAACATTACCAATTCAACTTTGTGATTGATTAATCCAATAGTTAAACTTAAGGGACTTAAACTGTAAATGATATCTTTGAAAAAACCAAAAAGTTGCTTACACTTTGTTCCCGAGTTCACTATGAGAGATAAAAAAAAAGTAAGAAATTTTTTTGTTTTCATAGATTTCATATTTTGTCTTTCATTTCTTTTATTCCCATTTCTTTTCAAATTGGAAAGAAAACATTTCCTTCCCTTTGTTTTTTTTCCATATGTTTTCTTATCCTCCATTTAATGAAAATAAGAAATACAACTTTCTCTTTCCTTTCTTTTCATTCCTAAAAAAAAACCTCCGGAACACAATAATTTTTTTCTTTCCATCCATTTCATTTCTTTTCTATCCTTATATAAACTCGGGGATAGAGTATTAGTGCCAAATTCGAAACCAAGTATGCACCTTGGTCAAAGATTTAATCGCATCAGGTCTAATCACTTGACCATGGTATTTTCTTGTATTAGATATGTAGATATAAAATTTGCTCAGGCCTATTTATTAGACCGTCATAGTTGCAATAGAGGTTGCAACTGCAGAACCTCACACTTGCTGCCCCTTCTATTTTGTCATATCAAGAAACGATCTTAACTTAACGCACCGCAGCCTCTTAACACCTTGATGTATATCAACTACATACACCATTCAAAAGGTAAAAGCCTTACCATGATAAGAAGTCAGCAGTATTAACTCGTTACACAACCAACATATTTGGTTGAAATCTGTCTTTTAGACCACTACTGTTGCAATAGAAATTGCAAGTGGAGAAACTCGCACCTGTCGTCCTCGGATTCGGCCATGTCAAGAGACGATCTCGACTTAATTAAATCACAACCTCTTAGGATGTATATCACCAAACGTCTAGGAAATTTTTTGCATGTAAAAAATATATCTACAAATGTTGTTTCACATGTAAAACATATCAGTTTAACATAATTTTATATGTAAAAACTATCAATGCCTATATATTTCACCAACACTACGCCAAGCAAATAGCAAATAGGCACACATTTGACCAAAAGATGAAAGTGAAAGAGGATTATAATCCTAAGAAGATTATGAAATTCAACTTTCACATAGTGTGCGCAAGAACATAAAACAAAATCAGAACTTGCCAATTACTATCAACGATTACTAATTCAAAAAGCACAAGTTAACGCATCAAAGCCTTAAGCAATCACACGAAAGAGCACAAATGGGCAAAGTTGCTTCAAAGGATTATGGGGGGTTGAGTCACATTTTATACAAACGTAATTGCACCTGATTTAGTAGCCCTAGCAATCGAGCCCAAAAGATATAGTTGATAACCTGAAATTGAGAGTATCGTCTATAACAACGGAATGATAAAAATCTTTCATGTTTGAAATCTTAATTTCACTATTCAAAAATATAATGTGCTCTTCAAAAACGAAAAAAAAAAAGGAAAAAGAAACAAAAAAAGATGAAAGAAAATACTTAGAATCAAATAAAAATAAAGATATTTTGCAAAATCGAATATAGAATCAATAGTACTTTATTCTGGTCAATGACATGAAGATAATGGTTAAGACTTAAAATTTTAAGAAGTTTGAAACCTGGCATAATGAAGTTTTTCCACAGTGATGTGTTTCCTCCTTCACGGTGATCTTAGATAAGTCATGTTTGGACCGTCAAAATAGATATGAACGATTAAAATCTCGTCTTAAAAAGACCCATCTAGGTATCGAGAGTGGTTCCAAACAATGTTAAATAAAAGTTATAAAAAAACTTGAGAAATCAATTACTGTTTTCTTATTTTATCTTTTTATAGTAGATAATAAAATGAAAAGAAAATATATAGGTAGATGTGAAGAAGATGTTTACCAATTACAAGCCACCGATGAGATTCTCGATTTATATGAAAGTAGATAAGTAGGTGGACCAAACCAAACCAAACCAAGTGGCAATGAAGAGTTATCTATTGCACACGACTCTATGCACTCTATGGCTTTATTTGGACCCACCAACCTCGAATGGGAGTTTAAATAAGTTTGGTTAATTGTTTTCATTTTCAGTTGGTTTGATTACTCGGTCCGCCTTATTCAGACTGATCATTTTACTCGATTAGAATTCGGTTTCCGTTATATTGAAGGATAGCATCAATAAGTTCAAATAACTCAAAGTTCAACATAGATATAATCAATAATCTAAAATCATTACTTACGATATTTTAAGTTGATGAAACCTGATTTGTCTTTTCTTCTTTTTTTTTGAACGACAAACTTTCATTAAATGAGGCACACTAGTAAGATACTAGGCCAACAAAAACAACAATGAAGTAGTTTAAAAAGAGAAATTACATCAATCTTTTCAATTTAAAGACTTAAAAGAGAAATATTTGATAGTTGCTAAATTTGTTTTCTTCTTCTTTTTTTCTTTTTCCTTTCTAAAGCTGAAAATTAGCTAATTAGCTATCATTAATGTTATTAATATATATATAAAAACATTAAGTAACAATTCTACTACTATGTTTTATTGTTTTTAACCTTTTTAAAAGAGTGATTACCCAAAACAATAATTAACTTTACTCAAATCATAATCATGAAAAGTGACGCACACTAATAACATTATCAGTTGATGTAACAAAATATCTGGTACATGTCTTAGAGGCTGTTTGTTTTTCTCAAAAGCTCTTCCTGACCTCTTTTATCTGCGTCGCGTAGACCATGCGCAGACGTTGTGGTCTGCAATGTGTTTATTTTCTGAAAGACCTTTCATTAAAAAATGTATGCGCACCCTCTTTTCTTATAAGACATGGATCATAGTCTTCTAACATATTCTATTCTTTTTTTTTACATCAGATACGTTCAGAACCTCCAACCCTAATATCTCCTTTCCCCTACAACCATCGACCTCTCCTCCTCTAGAACCGTCGCCACCGCGTCGTCTGAATCGCCGCGATGCGCCGGTCATCTTCACCACCCTAACCGTCCTCACGTCGCTGCCTCTCTCTCTCTCTCTTTATACCTCTAGCAATTGGAAACAAGATTGTTTGTGAATAAGGAGGAAGATGCAGAGGGATTGAATCGCTGGTGCAGCAGCCTCTAATGCAAGTATTAGGCTCAATAATTTCAAGACCCATATCTTGATTTTGGTTTCGATTTGGGGTTTGAAGAGTAAATAATGATTTTTGTGTATATAATATTATATTATGCAGCTGGTTGGTGAGGAATCATGTAAACGTTACATCAGGTTCATGTTTTTTTATTTATTTACATTTTGGGTAAAATAATATCGTGTTAAAGTGAAACCTATAAGGATGGATTCTTGATTTTTGACCTTTTTCGTTTTAATTTTACTTTTTGATCCATTTTGTTAATGTTTAGGTTTGACTTACATTAAGAGAGAAACAATGTCATTAGAGAAGAGTTGAGTTTGCACAAAGACTCATGGAACAAGTTGGGATGTATTCTTAAGGAAAAGTTTGGTTGGATTTGAGTAAAAAACAAATGAAAAGTTTAGGTTGTATTTGGTTTATGTAGAATTGTTGTTTTTATGTTTATGTAGAATGGTTGTTTTGATGTTTATGTCTGTGTAGAATGGTTGATTCAGATTATTTTAGCAGTCTGCGAATCACATCTGCAGGCATCTGTAACAAAAGAGGTGAACCATAACCAAGTTCTCGTTAATTAAACTTGTAAACTCGACTTCACCCTACATAAATTTTTAAAAGGAAAAAAGGATAACAAAGAATATATTCAAAGGATACAAAAGTAAGATACCAATAACTTCAAAAAGAATAATAATTTCTTTAAACAACAATATATAAATCGGATTTCCATTTTAATAAAAATAAAAAAACACAATCAGCCACTTAAATGCCAAATGTTTCCACAACCTTAAACCCGATCGATCATGAAACATCCACCGTCCGATTAAGATTAAACATGCGGCTGCACCGAATAACCCTAACTGCTGACGTGTCCACCTTATCTTCACCCTCTGTCTCTCTCACTATAAATACCCACCGCTTGCTTCTTCACTCCGGCGATATTATTATTATTATATTATAATGGCTCCGGCGGTTTTGACAGAAGTGGCGACGGAAGTTATTATTCCGGTGTGTGCGGTGGTGGGTATTGTGTTTTCGTTGGTTCAGTGGTATTTGGTGTCCAAAGTGAAGCTCACGCCGGGTGGTGGCGGTGGTAGTAATAATAATAATAAGAATGGGTATGATGATTACCTGATTGAGGAAGAAGAAGGGGTTAATGATCATAACGTTGTGGTTAAGTGCGCTGAGATTCAGAGTGCTATTTCTGAAGGTTTGTTAGATCTTTATGTTTTTCTTTATTTGGGTTTGTGTTATCAATTGAGGATATTTTTTTAATTAACTGTGTTCATTTGAATTAAGATCTGATTTGATTGATAAAGTTATTTTTGTTTGAATGTAATGATAATATGTTAATGTGTAATGATTGTTTGGATAAGTGAACTGGTGGTCCTATTGTGATTCCTGATGCTTTCTGTTGAGGTGTGTGTGGGTAGGTTTCGGAACCAAAACAGAAACTTTAGTTTTTGGGTTGATTTTCCAAACCGTTCGGTTTGGTTTCGGTTTTTCCATTTGAGCTTAAAAATTTAAGATTGGAAAAAAAATGTTGGTCGAAAATAATGAATTTATAGGTATAAATAATTTTGTTTTTTTTTAACTTATTGATAATTATACATTTGGTCAAATACTATATTTGAGTTGCATATTTAGTTCGGCTCCCTCGGTTTTTATTTCATGCAATACAAAAACACAAAACCAGACCATTGGTTTTCGTTTCGGTTTGGATTTTTTTGGTCCTTTTGGTTTCGGATCGGTTTTTCGGTTTCTTACACACCCCTAATTTTTAATTTCACATTTGGGCTTGACAATGTTTGAGCCCAAAAAAGTTTGACCTGACAAAATGAATTTTGGCATCACACTTTTGGCCTAGGGGTGCTTGGGATTTCTTATTTTGCCTCCTTGTAACTTTTCATTAAGTTAATAAGTTACAATATTGTAACTTATGAAACTTTTCCACTCATATATATAAGTAATCCCAAACACCTTATTACTTTTCAAAAAGTTAAGAAGATATAAGTTGGTGAAAATAAGCCATCCCAAACACCCCCTAATATAATAAATTTTAGCCTAACTTTTTCATGAATGGCTTATTAATGAATTTAGGCATTACACTTTTAGCCAAACAAGATGAATGCTAGCCTAGTTTTTTATTAATGGCCTGTTAATAGGTATATGTCTTTAGGCATTAAACTTTTGCCTAACAAGATGAATTTTAGCCTAATATTTTCATTAATGACCTGTTAGTAGGTATATGTTTTATTCAATATGGTTCGGTTGTAGTTCGGTTCATTAGGGTTTGGTTTTTGATAAAGGCTGCGAAGCATACGAAAACCATACTTTAATTTTCCGGTTTCAACAAAAAAAAAAGAACCATACAGTTAGCTAGTAGTCCGGGCTGATTATTTTGGTTGGTTTTGTCAATATTTCGGTTTCGTTTCGGTTAATTGGTTTTTCTGATCTTCGAATGCAACAGGTGCAACCTCCTTCTTGTTTACCGAATATCAATACGTTGGTATTTTCATGGTGGTTTTTGCAATCTTGATCTTTCTATTTCTGGGCTCGGTCGAGGGGTTCAGCACCAAAAGCCAAAGGTGCACATATGATGTCACTATGATGTGCAAACCCGCACTTGCAACCGCTGCATTCAGCACAATCGCCTTTCTGCTCGGGGCTATCACCTCGATCATATCAGGCTTTCTCGGGATGAAAATAGCTACTTATGCTAATGCAAGGACAACACTCGAAGCTAGAAAAGGTGTTGGGAAAGCATTCGTTACTGCATTCAGGTCGGGTGCGGTTATGGGCTTTCTTCTTGCTGCAAACGGGCTTCTGGTTTTGTACATTGCGATCAATCTGTTTAAGCTGTATTATGGGGATGATTGGGAAGGGCTTTTTGAGGCGATAACAGGTTATGGGCTTGGTGGGTCTTCGATGGCTCTGTTTGGAAGAGTTGGTGGAGGTATATATACTAAGGCTGCTGATGTTGGTGCTGATCTTGTTGGGAAGGTTGAACGGAACATTCCGGAAGACGACCCCAGGAATCCAGCTGTAAGTGAATATTTCTGAATTCTGATATTATCTGTTTTTCGTAACAAGTCAAAGTAAGTCGAAATGTAAAATGTTTGTTATCGGTTGAAATGAGCCGGGCCTTGTTGTGTTGACCTACAACACATTTTGTTTAAACTTTATAAATTGTATAAAATTTAACACATAAATTATGTTGTTTTAATCTTTTGGTAATAATCTATTTTTTTAATAAAATGATTTAGGTGGTTTGAGGTTACGGTCTGAACAAGCCAAAAAATCTCGTGAGCTACTCGAGACTGGCGGCTCGAGCCTAAAAATAAGCTTGTTCAATAAACAATTCTGAACTTCATTACCGAGCTTGAACTGGCTCGCTAGCCTTAATGCACCTAATATTTATATAATATAATTTTTTAATATATTTATATATTGTTGATAATTACAAAAAGTTTTATGATAAAAAGAACTAAATAATAAACGAGTCAAGCTCGAGCTTTACTCGAATAGTTTGTGTTCTTATTATAGGTGTTAAAACATAGTTTGTGTTTTTAAGGTTCATGTTCTTATCACAGGTGATTGCCGACAACGTTGGAGATAATGTCGGCGACATAGCTGGAATGGGATCCGATCTTTTTGGCTCATATGCTGAGTCATCATGTGCTGCGCTTGTTGTTGCTTCCATTTCATCTTTTGGAATCGAACACGACTTCACTGCAATGTGTTATCCATTGCTTGTGAGTTCGATTGGGATTCTTGTTTGCTTGATAACCACTTTATTTGCAACGGATTTCTTTGAAATCAAAGTTGTTGATGAAATCCAATCAGCATTGAAGAAACAACTTATCATCTCCACTGTTCTTATGACTATTGGTGTTGCAGTCGTTAGTTTCATTGGGCTACCTACATCCTTCACAATATTTAATTTTGGTGTTCAGAAAGTCGTGTACAACTGGTAAGTAAAAGTTTCTTATTGGTTCATTTGCAGATTTTAGGGGTGTGCATGGCTTGGTTTTGAGTTCAAACCGGCTAAAACCAATTCGTTTGGTTTAAATTCTTTTATTAACAGTTAACTGATTGTTATACCTTTGGGCCTTAAATTTTCGGGCTACACCATTTTACCCTGTTTTTACTCCACTCAAAAAAAATAAAAATTAAAACACAAATAAATTTTATTTTTGAAGAAAACCTATACCAAACCGTCGGTTTTGGGTTGCGTTTGGTTATATTTCGTTTTGGTTATATCGGATTTTTTCTGGTTTCATGCACTGCTGATACCCAAGTTTATTAGGTTTTCTAATCTAACTTTTGATGTTGTTGCAGGCAACTTTTCTTGTGTGTATGTGTCGGTCTGTGGGCTGGACTAATAATTGGTTTTGTGACTGAGTACTACACCAGCAATGCTTACAGGTATATTTATCTTACATATAAATTTAATTTTATACATAATTCTTTAATTATTATAAGTTTTCAATGTGTGCAGTCCGGTGCAAGATGTTGCTGATTCCTGCCGAACCGGAGCTGCAACAAACGTTATATTTGGTCTCGCATTGGGATACAAATCTGTGATTATTCCTATATTTGCGATAGCAATCAGCATCTTTGTTAGTTTCAGCTTCGCTGCAATGTATGGTATTGCGGTTGCTGCTCTCGGTATGCTTAGCACCATTGCCACGGGTCTAGCTATCGATGCTTATGGACCCATCAGTGACAATGCTGGTGGCATTGCTGAGATGGCGGGTATGAGTCATAGGATCCGTGAGAGGACCGATGCCCTTGACGCTGCTGGGAACACCACTGCCGCCATTGGAAAGGTGGTTTGTTTTAGATTTTAGATAACAGACCTGTGACTGGAGTGATAGGTGATGTGACTGGGCTGAAATAACCGAACCCGGTTGACGATTTGGGTTTCCGGTTTGGTTTTGCTATAATGCTATCAACCGAAAACTTTAAAAACGAACCGAACTGAAAACAGCAATGACCGCATAAAGCGATTTTAAGAGATTAATAAAAAATTAAATAATTAATACATAGGGTAGCCCAGACATTTATTAACAAAAAGATTTAGGCCCAAATTAATTATTTTGGGTTATTCATATCGGCTCAAGATTTTCAAGCCCAAATGGTAAAAAAAGGCCCCGAACCGAACCATATCGAAAAACTGACTGGTTTATGTTTTTCTTACACCAATTTCTCAGTTCCGTTTTGGTTTTGCTGTCAGCCAAAAAGCGAACCGAAGCATGACCGAGAAAACGATAAAACTGATTTTTAATTAATTTGTATGGAATTGATAAATGGTGGAACCTAAATATTGTAGGTCCGAATGTGTAATGATCAATTGCATTTTAATTAACAAAAGCATTAGGCCCAATTACTTATTTTGGGTTATTTTTTGATTTTTTCTTAGGTTTGAGCCTCAAACCGACCCAACACCCTTAATTTCGTAATATTCAACGATATGACAAAGAGTCTACTTGAACTCTTTAGATTATTTAAAATCAAATGATCATTTATGATGATTCTTAAAAGTCATTTATATTATTTTTAGGGATTTGCTATCGGGTCAGCTGCACTAGTCTCACTAGCGCTATTCGGAGCCTTCGTGAGCCGTGCAGGCATCGAAACCGTTGACGTTTTAACCCCAAAAGTGTTCATCGGTCTAATTGTCGGTGCCATGCTTCCGTACTGGTTTTCCGCCATGACCATGAAGAGTGTGGGCAGTGCTGCGTTGAAAATGGTGGAGGAAGTTAGGCGGCAGTTTAACACCATCCCGGGCCTCATGGAAGGCACTGCAAAGCCCGATTACACCACCTGTGTCAAAATCTCAACCGATGCGTCTATTAAGGAAATGATTCCACCTGGCGCACTTGTTATGCTCACTCCTTTAATTGTTGGCACATTTTTTGGTGTTGAGACTCTCTCGGGTGTCCTTGCTGGTGCACTGGTTTCTGGTGTTCAGGTAATGCATGTTTTTGTAAAAGTTTACTTATTAGAGTAAATTACTTTTCGTCTTTCAGTTTATCCCAAGTTACAGATTGTGTCTTTTAACCAAGGGAATCACAAAAGACATGTGTAACATTTTCAGTTGTTTTTGCTAACGAGTGGTGACTTTTTTGTTAAGTCATGTCATTTTGCATGTTAGAGTAATTACACCTTTAGTGTTTTTTTTTTTTTTTTTTTTTTCTGTTTGCGTCAAGTTGCAGGTTGTGTTCTTTAACAGAGGTCATTGCGAAAAGTTTTTTATTTGAAAAGTTGTAACATTCGGTCTTTATCACCAACAGAGATTAACCTTTAATGTTAAAGTCCAGTCGCGTGCCTTGTGCTTGAGCACAGTGTTTGGTCATTTTAAAAACTTTTCCATTAAAATGGTAAAATGGCCAAAATGCCCTCATGTGCAAGACATATAACTAGACTTTTAACACAAAACGTTAACACCTTTTTAGTGAAAAGGACTGAAACTTCTTTGAAAAAGGACGTTTTCTGTAATTACCTTAGTTAAAGACACCACCAAAAAAGTTGGTAAGTTGTTATTCAATGAGCACATATTTATTGAGAAAAGTTGACCGGTTTGTGGTGTCCAGGTGGCGATTTCTGCATCAAACACTGGTGGTGCATGGGACAATGCCAAGAAGTATATTGAGGTGAATAATTGTTTAGATGCTATCATCAGAAAGTTTCAGAGGGGGCAAAGGCTGATTTGAGTCGATTTGGCCTAATTTTTTATGGGTTGGATAAATCGGGGTGGTCGGGCAGATCTGGCTAGTTGGGTCAGAAGGCCCCATTTTTATGACTTGGGCAAATTGGGCTGGTTTGGTCAAAAGGTCCAACTTTTCATGGGTTGTGCAAATCAGGCTGGTTGGTCAAAAGGCCCAATTTTTTATGGGTTGGACTTTTTTAAAATTTTGTCAGTGTCTCAAATATTCAGCTTATATTATTTTTATTCAATAATCTTGCTTTTCAATAAAATAGAAATTTGAGTAATTTTACTTATCAAAATACACTTTTGGCGGCTTTTGACCAGAGCCACTTCGACTCATTTGCCCTGTTTGAACTATTTTGACGCATTTGACATGTTTGAATTATTTTTGACCATTTTTGTTTATTGTACAGGCTGGCGCATCAGAACATGCAAGGACCCTGGGACCAAAGGGGTCTGAACCGCACAAAGCCGCTGTGATCGGTGACACCATCGGGGACCCGCTCAAGGACACATCGGGCCCATCACTCAACATTCTAATCAAACTCATGGCTGTGGAGTCACTTGTGTTTGCACCCTTCTTTGCTGCTCATGGTGGTCTGCTCTTTAAACTGTAGTCCACATCCATCTTTTAGCACCTAAGTTGACCCCTCTTTTTTTTAAGAAAAAAATGTTAGTTCATAGATAGTCAGATGATGATGATGATATGATGATGATGTTGGAACATGTTTTTTTTGTTCTTTTATGTTGGACCAGTTAGGTTTTAGATGGTTGCTGTCTTTTTATGGTTTTCGTAAACGATAGTGTATCTCTGTTTTTAGAGGATACAAGAAGCAACAATTGGTCTTATGACATTGCCACAATTTCTTAGCCTTTTAGATGGGTGACTATGGGTATGAGTTTTGTGTCTTTATGACATAGGATACATTATGGGAAAATCAAACTTCCATTGAAGAGAAGCAAATGAAAGGCTTTCATAAAAATTCTCGTAGAATCGAGAATGAAGTTTTCATTCTGTACATGCCAGATCATCGGGATAGATAGATTGACCATCACACCCGAGATCTTTGATAGTGGCGGATACTCATATGGTCATGTTCTATTCGGAGGAATAAAATAAAATTGTATTTCGGAGAGATGGCTGAGTGGTTGAAAGCCCCGGTCTTGAAAACCGGTATAGTTTACTATCGAGGGTTCGAATCTGTCTCTCTCCTTTTTTGCTTGTTGAATATATTTTTTTATTTATTGGATTGAGGACTTTTAGTCCAACTAGCTTTTATACTATATATTTGATGTGTCATTGCACTACTTGCAAAATATTTGAGAGTGAGACACATTGTCACATAACAAACATCTCAACATTGGATCATTTGGCTATACTTAAGATAACAAACATATCAACATTGATCACCTTCAACTAGTTCAGTACTAAGATTAAAATCTTCAGTACAAACATCTCCACATTATCTTCATCGATGATCTTATGTTGTGGTTGAAACCACTATTTGGATCATTTGGCGCCCCTAACGGAAAGAATCCTTCAGTCAACGATGGGTGACCGCTAGCGTATCTGGATTTTAGCAGGAATAAGATAGCGTCCCTAACGGAAAGAATCCTTCAGTCAACGATGGGTGACTGCTAGCGTATCTGGATTTTAGCAGGAATAAGATAGCGACCGATATCGTCTAAATCTATATTATTACATTATTATAATAAAGATAGGCGTCTTTTCACCTCTATGCATTCTCTCTCTATGAGATGTTATATTAATCAACTAGTTTTAGAACCCGTGTAATGCACGGGATACTTCAAATAACTAAAATTCAATATTTTTATTTTATTTTATTTTTTTATATCGTAAGGACAAAACCCCAAAAAGAATTTATAAACTTAGAAAAAATATTGTGTTCATGCACTACCCAGTTGTAATTTCCAACAATACCCTCAATGCTATGATTATAAAATCTAGTGTAACCCATATACATCATGAAAAATTACTAAGAACCCAAGTCAATGTATGTGTTTGTAGCTTCCATCCAACAAAAACAACAAAGTTGTATTTAACTATTTATTATAGCCATTTTATAATCTGCATTGATAACCACTCTCCTATGATTCTTATATTCATGACTAACTTTCAAATCTTTCCTCATTTCCGACATAAACCAGCATTTGCTCTTGATTTCTATTTTTTATTGTTCAATGTACACAGCTCCTGTAGAAAAAAAAATCAGTGTATAAGAACCTTACAAGACCTGTCACTAATGTAGCCTCTACGATACAAGTGTTAACTAAAATTAGAAACAGTCAATCAGGTTGAAAGTAGTCATCAAAAGCTTAATGAATACCTACGAAATTGTTTTTACTTCAAGATTCAAACTCATAATTGTAAAAATATTCATAATCATTTAGCACATTAATATTTATAAAGAAACAAAAAAAATGTACAAAAAAGTGTTTGCAACTCCCTTTACTGGCATGTTCTGGCCCGCAGTAAAAATGACCCATTTTTGACACATTACCCAGTCCGCACAACCCCTCATATTGACACCTCCTATGGAGTATTGAAATAATATGATTTAACAAACTAAATTGAATTATTTATTTAGCAAGAAGAGTGAAAAGCTTACTTCTGGAGTTCCAACCAGGGATTAACACCTCAGCAAACTCATGAAATTAGTACCAAACTTCATAGCCAACTGCACGGATAGAACCTTAAAATTTGTTCCCCTCAAGATCCAACGAATAGTATCAGTAGTGTAAAAGAAGAAAAGAAAATGATCCAACACACAACACACACCTTTCCAAATTACCCAAACTAAAAATGACCCGTTTCAAACCAAAATCCATTTGGCTCACTTATCTTTTCACCTTTAGGCGTTTTGTATAATAGTTAATGATGATTATAATTAAATGTAAATATATTAATAATCTACATCACATTGCCTTTGTAATCATTTTTTTATTGGATCAATTATTTACAAAACAAACCTGGAAAATGGACAAAAAGGTGTTTGCATGTCAATCCTTTTGAATCAAAATAAATGAGTGTGACTCATCTTAACTCAAATTTGTTTTAAGCCATTACTCAATCTGTTCGACCCGCCTTTCTTGTCACATTAATTGTTCTACAGATTATGATTATTGTCGTAAAATGCAAAACAAAAATATAGCTGCAAACTTTAAAGCATACTTGGCCTTCTTTCAATACTTCGGACTTCTCTAAATATTAAGATCTGAATTTCCACACTCATTTTATAAAGCATAATTTGGCCCTTTTCAAGATCACTTATGTAATATGTAATGCAAACTAACCTTTAATAAAATAATATGTATGTCATTGAAGCCACATTCGGTGTCAGCAGAGGAGTTTCAAAGTCCTCCACAGAGAACTCCACTTTGATATTCAAAAGAGGCAAAGGTCAACGATTTACACAATTTGTCACATACCTTTCAAGTTCATTATAGAATAATTTGATACCTAAAAATACAAATATTAGGGCATCAGGCTAACGGAATTTTGGTTAGAAACAAAATAATAAAAACACACTCAAAATCATGAAAATAATAGATTTGGTACCTGAATTCTTTGAATATATTAAGAACTGAGAAGCCCTTTGTGAGAACTGAACCGATTAGAAACACACAAAATGCATAACCAATCGATTAGAAAATAAAAATAGGAAAACAAAATAGATTAGGGTTTGTTCTAAGAATCTAGTAACACCTGATAATGATAATCAACGTTGCCGTGAACGTCCATGGTCAATTGAAGGAGAGGCTAGTGCGAGATTGACAGAGATGCAATTAGGTTTAGAGAAACGTTTTAGGTGATTGATTAATATTCATCTGTCACAATATTCAAATAGAATGCATAATCGTCATTATAACCTTGAATATCAAGAAATCATAGCGGCGGCGATTAAAGTGTTGCGGTATCAAAACACGATTGAGATAATTAGGTTGTTTGATTATAAAGATCCGACAATCAAGGTTTTGGATCGAGTCGGGTTATTGAACCCGCGAGAGATTGTTAGGGAATAAAATTTTGGGCGGGATTTTTATAATGAGAAGCTTGCCATGTATCCCTCGTTATTTTACTTTATTAGAACAGGCAGAAGTCTGCTTCTGAAAATATATTTGGACCAAATATACAAAAGGAGGGGGAATCTATTAGAATAAATGACCAAATTGTCCTTATATTTCTGACACATGACTAAAATCTGACAAAATGTTAACACTCACTAGTGAGAATGACCGAAATGTTAAACATTTGGTGATTTTTTTTAGTGTAAGTAAATTACCATATCTCTTTTCTAACGGGAACGTTCAATGATAAGTTGTGCCATCTTCTATCATATTCAACCATGCTTTCCACAAATCATAAAGTAACTACACTACTTTAAAGCTTGAAGAGCATAGCTTCATAATATCATTATGTCATGAAAGATTTAGATTCAAAGTTAATCAAATAACCGAGTCAGTGAAAAAATGTAACGACAACAACATTGACAGCAACAAATATGTAAAAGAATAAAAACTTATATACAAACGCATACCGATAGATATAGAGGGGCTATTTGGTTATTCGTTCATACTTATACCTACGTCGGTTATGTTTGAGGCTTCATCATCATCATCATCATCATCGTACTCAGTATATCCCACCAATAGCAAAGCTATGGTAGGGTCTGAGGAGGGTAAGATGTAGACAGCCTTACCTCTACCCTATAAGGATAGAGAGGCTGCTTTCGGTGAGACCCCCGGCTCTTATGTTTGAGGCTTCAATACCTTAAAAACGAAAGATCATCTTTCTTTCGATCGAACGTGGTTTACAAATTGTTACTGCAGCAAACTCATCCTATTGCTATTGCTCCGGATCCTAAACCCTTAACCTAATCTAATCATGGTATGTATCAAGCATCTTTCTTTCAGTTTCTCCTAATTTCTTTATTAAGTATTAGGTTAAAGAAAATCAAATTGGCGAATAATGAAGAACCCATGAAGCTAGTTAATCGATTTTTGGGTGGTTCATGTTTCTTTTTCTGGGTTTTTGTTTAATTGATATGATAACTAGTACTTGAATAACAATTTGGAAATTTGGGGCTTGAAACTCTATGGGAACAGTTTATAATTTAGGGTTAAGCTTAGTGTGATGTGTTGCTATCAATTTGCATCACTGGATGCCAAGTAGATATTTTTCGAATTAAGATGGAAGTTTTGAAGGTTGTTTTTATGTTCAGTGAATAATCGTGCCTTCCAGGTGTTCGACGAAATGCCTGAATGGGTTTTTTATTTGAGATTTTGTATGTTGAGACTTATTAGTTGGTGTAATTATTATTTTTGACTGTAGGTTGAAACTTTGTGATATGTTTGTGAGCTTTTGAAGCCCAATAGCTTGAATTTTTTTTTTAATCATTAAATATATCAATTTTCTTTATTTAGATGTGTCAAAAATTGGGTTCCAATATGTAGAAACATAGATATTACATCAATATAGCAGGTAGGCGGGCAACAAGCTGCGCCGCCACCCCTTTCTGAATTGCAAACCCTAACCTGCTAAAGACATACCCCTGCCCCTTTGGAGTCGACACATTGCTATGCACAACCTGTTGGACCCTGGTTAGAAAACGGATAGCTTCCGGTGCCAAGGAGCCAAATGTATCAAAAGCCAGAGGGACAAAAACATGTTGGTTCTCTTCGCAGGCTTTAGCATGTTTCTCCACCTTCTTCGTTTCAGCCCTTTTCATTGCTTGCCCAGCTACAAACCCATTATCCCTCAAACCAGCTAAGGGAGATACCCCTGTGAGGTCAACACAAGCGTGTTTTCCCCTGGCCCAACCAAAGACGAGCAAATCTGCCGGTCGTAGAGTGGATCTCCCTTCCGTGGGGAGATTTTGTATTTTGATGCTTGAATTTGAACACAATATTTACATTTTTGAGGTTGTTTTGATGTTCGGTGGATTGTGCCTTCCAACAGTTCGACGAAATGCCTGAATGGGCTCTTTTATTGAGATTTTGTATTTTGATGCCTAGTATTTTAGAAACTGAAGAGAGTTTTGAGTTTGAGTACAATATATACATGTTTAAGATTGTTTTGCTGTTCAGTGAATTGTGCCTTCCAACTGTTCGATGAAATGCCTGAATGGGTCTTTTCATTGAGATCTTGTATTTTGATCCTAAATCGTTGGTGTGCTTATTATTTGTAACTATAATTTGAATCTTTTTGTTTATTTTCTAAGCTTTTGAAACCCAATAATTTGAATTTGAATACAATATTTACAAGTTTAGAGTTTTTTACAGGATATGGAGAACGATGATGATTATGTGGAATACGTCCCGGTTGCAAAACGAAGGGCATTAGAGGCACAAAAGATTCTTCAACGAAAGGGAAACGCTTCCACTTTAGAAGACGAAACCGAAAAATCAAAACAAGCGGAAATGAAACCGAGTTTACTTGTGAAGGCTACCCAACTTAAACGTGAACAACCTGAAGTCACACCAACCGAACAAGCGGTCCAACAAGAAAAAGAAATGATGGAAAATCTCTCTGACCGGAAAAGTCTAATGTCGGTTCGCGAACTCGCAAAAGGTATAACGTATTCTGAACATTTACCAACGGGTTGGAAACCGCCTTTACAAATAAGAAGAATGTCTCAAAAAGCATGTGACGGGATACGGAAACAATGGCATATAATCGTTGACGGTGACGATATCCCACCACCGATTAAAAACTTTAAAGATATGCGATTTCCTGAACCCGTTTTGAGAAAGTTGAAAGATAAGGGGATCGTGCAGCCAACACCAATTCAAGTGCAAGGCTTGCCCGTTATCTTATCGGGACGTGATATGATCGGGATTGCGTTTACGGGTTCAGGTAAAACTTTAGTGTTTGTGTTGCCATTGATTATGATGGCGATTCAGGAGGAAATTATGATGCCGATTGCTGCAGGTGAAGGCCCGTTTGGGTTAGTCGTTTGTCCGTCTCGTGAGCTTGCGAGGCAAACGTTTGAGGTTGTTGAGGAGTTTTTAACGCCTTTGAAGGAATACGGGTTTCCTGAAATAAGGCCGTTGCTATGTATTGGTGGTGTTGATATGCGATCGCAGTTGGATATTGTTAAACGAGGTGTTCATATTGTGGTCGCAACACCTGGCAGGCTGAAGGATTTGCTTGCAAAGAAAAGGATGAATCTGGATAATTGCAGGTAAATATTACATGTTTTTATTGATTATTATTTTACCCATTTCACCCGTTAGTGATATTAAAAAAAATAAAAATAAAAAACAAAAAAAACCCAAATTGACTGTTTTAGGTAGACGGGTCAAAATCGCTACTTTTCCATCTCACACATTAGCGATAAAAAAAAACCCAACTTCACGGGTTTTAGGTAGACGGGTCAAAATGCCACTTTTTCTTTATATCAAGCGTTTTCAAGTTTCTTAACATCATTATTTGGATAAATTTCATGTATAACCTTCCAAACTTGAAATTTTCATACATACCCAATAAAACTGAAAATATCATGTATACCGAACTTTAATGAATTTTTACTTAGTAAACATTCTACCCCTTCCCATTTTATTTGTATAAACCCTATTATTAATGGGTAAAAATAAAAATGTTCAAGCTAAAAATGGGCAAATAAAAATTTGAAGTTAAAGATGGGGGCATATACAAAGTTTTTGGAAAAATAAGGGTAAATGTTCAGTTATTAAATTGTTTTTAATGAATTGAGTATTTTTAAATTTTAACTTCTTTCTAAGGGCATATATATGAAATTGCCATTTATTATTTGAGTAACTATAAATATACGGGCCAATAAACATGTGATTTTTGGCAGGTATTTGACTTTGGACGAGGCCGATCGATTAGTTGACCTCGGATTCGAAGATGACATACGCGAAGTATTCGACCACTTCAAAGCACAAAGACAAACCCTTCTCTTTTCCGCGACAATGCCCGCCAAAATCCAAAACTTTGCCAGAAGCGCTTTGGTCAAACCCATCACGGTTAACGTGGGGCGTGCAGGGGCCGCAAATCTTGACGTTATCCAAGAAGTCGAATACGTTAAACAAGAAGTCAAACTCGTGTACCTCCTCGAATGCCTCCAGAAAACACCCCCACCCGTTTTAGTTTTCTGTGAAAACAAAGCTGATGTGGACGACATCCACGAGTACTTACTACTAAAAACTGTTGAAGCGGTAGCAATTCACGGTGGGAAAGATCAAGAAGAGAGAGAATACGCAATCGCATCGTTTAAATCGGGTAAAAAGGATGTTTTAGTAGCAACCGATGTGGCATCGAAGGGTTTGGATTTCCCGGACATTCAGCACGTGATAAACTACGATATGCCAGCGGAGATCGAGAACTATGTCCATCGGATCGGGAGAACCGGTCGATGTGGGAAAACGGGGATTGCAACGACGTTTATTAATAAGAATCAAAGTGAAACGACGCTTCTTGATTTGAAGCATTTGTTGCAAGAAGCGAAGCAGAGGATACCGCCCGTCTTGAGTGAGTTAAACGATCCGATGGATGACGTGGACGCGATGACGAAAATGAGTGGGGTTAAAGGGTGTACTTATTGTGGTGGGTTGGGTCATAGGATTAGAGATTGTCCTAAATTGGAGCACCAGAAGAGTCAACAGATTGCAAGCTCCAGGAGGGATTATTTTGGGTCTGGTGGTTATAGAGGGGAGATATGAGGGATAAAATGGTCTTTTCATGTTCATGTTTTCGATGTTGTATGACCGATTAGTTGACTTTTTATTATATAAACTTGGTTGTATTCTAAATTTTGTTTTTGGGTTTTTCTTTTATAACCAGATTATGGCATTCTGTCTTTTACTATTCATTCAAAGGGTTTGTTTTTACGCTTAGTTTCATTTACACTATACTCCTGAAAGTATGGTTTGAAAACATACTCGAAACATCCAGGACGGAAAATTCGACATGTATTCATATATAGGACCGGGTGTGAGATTAGCTTTAATAAACTTGTGGGTGTAAGTATTATTTTAATTTTTCTTTCTTCTGTTTTTGTTAATATAGAATATGTACATTTCTAGATTTATTGGGTAGCAAATGTTATATACAAAAAATTATAGTGTCCAGATGCATTTAAGGATCTCAACTTGTAGTTTTAGTAAGCTAATAGGATGCCTGAGGAATAATAGGTAATCGGGTTGGAAATCCGAAACTGGTTTGGAGGAAAAATGTTCAGCCCGATTAAATCAGCGTGAATAATGTTGAAACCGGTTTGGGACCAAAAAGAAACTGGCTTTTTTGGTATGCATTTCAAATCAGGTCAGGTCCAAACCGGTGTGAGGTATCGAGACTATGAACCTGTATACGACCTGACGGGTTGGGTTGGGTCCTAACCGGTTTGAGCCAAACCAATATTTTTGTTGTAGTGGGTCGGGTTATAAACTGGTTTTGCCGGCCCAAACCGGGATTTTTTTTCCTTGTAAAATCAATAGATACAAGCTTTTATAGGATCCTTTAGTATAGCCATTTCAAGTTGTGATGATTGTTTGATAAATTAACTATTCAAGTTCACTCCTGATTTGAGTTCAAAAGAATACTGGAAAATACAACAGAAATATATGTCCTAATCTAAAATCTAAATCTGGTAATGATTAATGAAACAAATGGAAGAAACAACATTGTCTTCCTTTTCCTACTTTATCTTCTTAAATGGCGGTTGGTTCCCTTCATCTTCCTCATCATCTTCATCATCCTCGTCGTCATCTTCATCATCGCCGTCGTCATCTTCATCCTCATCATCATCTTCATCATCGTTAGCATCAGAATCACTATCAGCATCCCCTTGTTCATCGTCATCCTCTTCACCAGATGAATCTTCTTCATCATCATCACTGTCATTGCCCACATCAGCATCCTCGTCATCATCACTGTCATCCTCTGTTTCACTGTTGTCTTTGCATTCAGCATCCGGGCTTGAAACCTTGTTAAGATCATTAAAAGGAAACCTGCACAGAAGTAATAATCAAAACAAGTCGTTTGGTTGAATAGTCAAAACAAGTTGGGGTGAAAACGGTCATTTTTACCACTAGCATAAACATGTCGAACCACTTATAAACAAATTATACAGTTACAGTCAATTTTGTTTACAAAAATGATACAATTTTGTGCATTCAAAATAAAGAGATTTTTGCCATGTTTGACCCATTCGACTCGTTTGACACGTTCCTATTTTAGGCTTTTGGCTAATTTTTTGATTCGACATGTTTGAGGTCAAAGTCAACACAAGAATTGACTCAATTATAAGCCAAAAAACTGTATCAAATATTGTTGCAAATACAAAAAAGTCAAAAAACTGTATCGAATGTACCTCTTCTCTGCTTCAAGCAGGTCAGATAAAGCATCAGCATTGTCGATTATCGATCCAATCTGAAAAGATAAATAAATTCAATCAAGAAAACATAACTGAAACTGCTAACCGTTAATGGAAGCAAATTCATGAACATCATCAACAGATCTAAACAAAAAGTTGCGTTAAATTCGATCTAATGCGCAGTAACTTCTAATCAATGCTACTATACACCGTGATTCAAACTTTACAAAATTGAATGTTCTCAACTTTAACAAACCAATCAACTGCTAAACTAGGAGTGAGCAAATAAGGAAGTTAACCGAACCGCCCGGTGATTCTGTTAAGCCATAACGGATTAACCGTTCAGTTTCGGTTTTGGTGTGCGCCATAACAGAACCGAACCGACTGTAAATGTATTTATTCAAACTATGTGATATATAAATGTTTACGAAAATATCAGGAACGTCAATAGCACATAACACCAAGCAACAAAATGATACAAAATTTTAACCGAACCAAAGCAGAAGTAACCGAAAATTATAGTTCAGGTTCAGTTTCGGTTTAAACTAGATTATAAATAAGTGAGATCTACTTACTGGGAGCATTAAGGCAACAATAATATCTCAATTTTACGACTTAAAACGTACATAAACAGCTTAAACTAGTAACAGACAACCGCAGTAACACAGATCTTGAAGAACTAATAATGTAATGCAGATTTACCAGAAACAGAAGCCAAGAGACAGATTGATCAGCAGCTACAACAGCTTGAATCATCAAATTGAAGGCCTCTGCCGCCGGAGCACCGCCGTAGGATAGCCGATCAACCTCCATTGAAGCTTAACTGAGCGTGATGATTTTGGGAGAGTTTCTAGGGTTTTGTTAACACAAAAATTGAACAGAAAAATTAATCGTTAAGTGAACGACGGTTATAATTAATCGAAAAAAACGGACGGTTATGGCTCAGTGAACTGATTATGGTTGTGGTTACGGTTAACTTGTCTTCGTTAACCGACTTTAACCATAACTGAACCTGACCTTATATTTGTGTGTGTATGTTTTTCTTTCCAAATTTTATACATCTATTTTTCTTTTATACCTCAATTATAACATTAAATTTATGTTGCGTCTGTTTATACCTTAGTTTGGAACGTTATAACCAAGTTTCCAATTTGGAAGTAGGGATGATGAGCTAAACTGGTACTTGTATCGGTTCGGTACTGATTTAATACCAAGTTTTGAATTGTTGATACCGGTACCAGTATCTTTCGAATTTTTGTCTTCAATACCGGTACCAGTAGGTACCCGTTCATTCCTAATTGAAACAAAGGGAAAAAAATACAATTAACCGAATTTAAAATAAACCAACACAGGTTAACCGATCATTCGGTTGTGGTTAAACAATCTTTCATAAGCGAAGCCCGGTTTATAGTTATGGTTAAGCCCACACAACCGAACTGAACCGGCCTCACGCACCCCTATCACATGAATCAATGCCTTTGACACCTAAGAAGAATATAAATATAAACTAGACTATGTCGTTGACGTGAAATATCGTTTTATCTTTTTCTTTAGTTTCATGGAAATTAGACCATTTCTCCTAACATTATGGTTGCTTCCCCGGCTCTTTCGCATTGCTTTTACTTATGTGGAAAAGCAATTTTTTTACTGATCTTTTAGGTTTGCATCTATGCCCTTAATCGTCTTTGCGGTTTCATCATTCAAATGCGTGTTATCGCCAACGATGATAGTACCACCATTTTCAAAAGGTGTGATCAAGGTTCGACTACATTTTTTGCAATGATGATGACTCCACAAGCGGATCGAAAGACACATTGACCGATTTGGAGGGTATAGGGCCGATTTGATTCTGGATATGGGACGGCTGGGCCATGCCGAAACCCTCCAACGTCTCCTCAAATATCGTTTTATCTTATTTGAAAGACACTACTTATCAATATAAGCTTATTCAGTTATTTGAAGACCAAAATAATACGGTTCCAAGTTACTCAAAGCGCTTAATTTTATGAACACGACCAAAATGAAAGGCAACATGGAAAAAAGTACAACAAATAACATTCACCCTTAGAACTTGAAACCCAAGAATCATTTCACCGTTTACCTTAAAAACAGACACAAAGTTAGATCTACTAGTCCCCCATGTTAAAACAACACCAACACAACATACCTATATCTTTATAAAACTTCCCTCCAAAGCAACACAAGTATTTAAAAAAAAACTTGTGTTGTCCGATTTATCTTGGTCATCTCTGCCCTTGTTCTGATCCTGAACCTTGGGCAGATGACGTGGCAGCCACATTGCTTGTTGACCCGTTTTCGGCTGGTGGCGGGACCCCCCATTTGCCTTCTGATTCAAGTGGCTCAAACACATGAACCACGCCATCCGAAAGCCCAAGTGCAAACTGATTCGAATCTTGTGGGTGTGCCGCGATCACCATCGGGTGCACGTTCAGATTGCTGCATGATTCATAAGAATATTTGAAACCCAGTTAAGAAAAATGGTCAAAAACTAAACTATTATACCTTAGGACGGACGGGGAAAGATAAACGGATGGATTGATTCGACACCGTAAGCGAAGGTGTGAAGCGGTGAAAACACACACAGTTGCATCCAAAAAACACGCATATATGAGTTGACTGTCGCATGAAAATGTCGCGTGTGATATGGGGGCGGAAGATTCAAGTGGGACCCACTGAGAAAAACCAATATGAACAGATAATATTAATATATTATGTCAATAACCAGACAAATCTAATAAAACATAAAACAGTGAGATCATAAATCCTACCTGTTTACCTTAAAAGCGATTTAAGTCAAATGGGTCATATTCATATTCATAACTTAACTAAAAAATGAGACGGTACACATGGGTTAAGCTACCGCTTTCAACTGGACCCGGTTGCCCAGAACCGGTTTTGACTTTTTGTTGACCCAACCCGGAACTGACTTTGACTTTTTTATAAATTCCAGACAAAGTTGACCAGTGTCAACCCGCCCTGTTATGAAACACCAGTGTCAATTTTGACCATTCTATTTATGAATGGTTTAATTCTTGACTTCTTGTTCTGTTTTATCTCTAACAAGTAAAACGGGTCATAAAAATTACAGCTAAAAAGAAAATGGGTCAAAGTGCAATTTTAAGACAGAAGACCCTTCTAAAATTGTATTCTATAACAATCACACTAACTATTGGAAATATATAATTTGCGTAATCATATTTAACGCTGTTTTTTATAAACAAATTTAAAACTTATGAAAATGGTTTCGGGTCAACCCAGACCGACCCACCCATTTAGTCAACTCTAATACAAATAAAAAAAAGTCAAACTCTCACCTGTTTTACACATTCAACCTTTGAGGTTTCATATATAGCCAGTTGAGTTTCATGGACCACAAGAAAATGGATCTGATCTTGATGAAACTGAACCCGTGTGTCTGACTCTGCGGGCCCCGTCCTACCTGGCGGGAGTTGCAAGTATTTTGCCTTTTGCTTTTCCCATCCATCAGAGCTCCATACACAAATCTAAAGCAATAATATTTCAAAAAAACGAAAAAAAAGTTAAATAACTTTATAATCAAGATTCAGCAAAAAAAAAAATTAAAAAAAAGTTAATAACTGACAAATGTACGGAGTGAAGAAAATGGCAGCCTTGTTTTTGTAGGTAACAAATATGCACTTGTACATTATGTGTTTTTTTATCTTAATATCATGTCGGCTATTATTTCCTATATTTTATATATTTTTTTTCAAGAAAAAAAAATTAAAAATACGCCTATACGAGCCAGGAAGCCTATACGACTCGTATAGGGGCTATACCAGACAATGAAACAGAACTTGACATTCGCCAACACAAACTGACATAATTCTGGGCCTATACGAGCCGTATAGGTTTGCCTAGTGTCTAAATAACAAATAGGGTGTGTGTATCACCCAGGCCCTTGAAAATCTAAAGCAAGAGTGTTTCACGAAAAATGAAAAATGTTAATAACTTTATGTTTTTTATCATCAAGATTCAGCTAAAATTCAATAAAATGTTAGTAACTTGAAAATCTAGAGCAAGAATATTTCACAAAAAAAATAAAAGAATTAATAACTTTATCATCAAGATTCTGCTAAAATTCAAGAAAATGTTACTAACTTGAAAATCTAAAGCAAGAACATTTTACAAAACGAAAAAAGTAAGTAACTTTATTATCAAGATTCAGCTAAATTCAAGAAAATATTACTAGCTTGAAAATCTAAAGCAAGAATATTTCACAAAAACGAAAAAAGCCAATAACTTTATCATCAAGATTCAGCTAAAATTCAAGAAAATGTTACTAGCATAAAAATCTAAAGCAATAATGCTTCACAAAAATGTTAATAACTTAATCATCAAGGTTCATATAAAGTTCAAGAAAATGTTACTAACTTGAGAATCGGCCCCAGATGAGACGAGAACATTGAGCGCATGAGAGAAAGCAAGACCTGTGATTCTTTTTGAGTGGCCTTTAAGTTTGCTTTTGACCTTCGTGACAAAAATAATAATTGAAATTAAGAAAAAAGAAAACATTGAACATTTTAATCCCAACACGTTTACATTTACTTTTAATTGGTTTTAGCTGAGTTATGTTTGTTCATTCATCTATGTTCAGTTACGTTCGTTCGTTTATGTTTGTGAACCGTTAGTTTATATTGTTAACGAACGGACGTAAATGACACACTCACTTTCTTAACAAACGAACACGAACAAGAAGACCTCATTCGTTTACTTATTCGTGCTCGATCATTTGTTCAGTTAATGCTAAACGAAAGAATACGAACATGCTTTGTTTATATTCGTAGTTCATTTACAAGCTTAATTTACACTGACCTGATTGTACAACTTTAATATCCATGTAAATCATTTGTCAAATATGTTTACAATAATTTTACAATTTGAACAAAATGATTTATGTGGAGGTTTTATTTTAGGCAGTAACCCAAATTCCGAATCGACCCCTTCATTTTCAAAAAAGAGTACACTTTCCCCAACTTTCGAACAACCCCTTTTTAGCTAACCTTTTTTACGGGTTCGATCCATTAAGAGATCAAGCATAACCCGGATCAATCCATTTATAAGTAGCGGGTTCAAAATCCATGTAATATATATATTATACCTCATCTACGCGAACATTATATATTTGAATTGTGGAGTCATCCATTCCAATAGCAATAATATTATTATCTTGAGGATGGAAAGCAAGAAACGTTGCTGCTGGTGGTGGGGCCATGAACGTTGTCATCGTCTACGTTTGACCAATTCAAGAAGTCAGTCGGGTTGACCTCAAAAGTTGAACTTTAAATCTTATTGAAAAGTTAGGGTAAAAAGGGGGGAAAACATTACCTTGAATGTCATCATGTTAAACAAAGAAATCTTTCCTCCTGATGCTGACATCACATACGAATCGTTTTTCGATAAAGCAAAACAGGACACCGACTCTTCAGGGTTCATGTCTGCCACGTCATTCGTCATCAAAATCCCACTTGAAGGTTGCCACAGTTGAGGTGATACACCCGCTGTTGCCTGCATTTAGGGGTAAAAAGGAAATTTTAGATGCACGCTTTGAGAACTATCATTATACGATATTAATAATCATAAGCAGCATTACCTTGCCACTTGAGTTATGCTCGTTACGTTGCCATTTCCATAATAAATGAATAGCATTTGATGCTAACGCCAAAAGGGCATTTCCGGAATTTGTAAATATCAACCTTGATATCTAAAACAACAAAAGAAATTAACAATTAAGTTGAAGTAAATAATATGTGCCCATCGTTAACACAAAAACACAAACTAACACCCACACAAAACCGAACCTTTGTTACTCTCATGTTTTCCGGAAGCTTTAATGAACGACACTGAGAAGATTCGTTTAGTTCCGTGAGCTTCCAAATCTTAGATTTGTCATTTGATTCTTCGGTGATTCTTGGTTTCACATCTATTAAATTTCGGGTATCTCCATTCTAGAAATATAAGATATATAAATATTAAATAAGAAATTGCAAGTGTATTGAGTTAAAAGAATGGTGTGAATATTTTAGGTCAAACACGAACATTGACCGCTCCAGACATAGAGCCAACTGAGGCAACCCTTTCAGTTAATCCAGCACTAGTAGGGGTCGCAGCGGATATTGCATTATTTGTAGTAGGCTGCAATCATATTAATTATACATACACATGTTAGAAATTAAAAAATTGTTAATAAGTATCTTGATATCGAGTGTTTTGGAGGGGTAAAAGCAAAAATTAAACTTTTGAATGGTTATACATAAAACAAATATGATACTGATTACTAAGTGAAAGCACCGACTATTTTTGATGCATAAAACCTCCTAAATCCTTTATCCAAGCATTTACATTATTAATATAAATACAGTTAATGCATTACTGATAACAACTAAACGGAATAGTTAGTTATTTAAAGAATCTTAGAAAATTACCTTTGGAGCTTCGGGTGTTCTTGAAGCAGCATCATAAGAAAGATTCTCAAAAGTTCTAAGCAGCCGAAGGCCGTCAGAATTTGCCAATATTTTGATTCCGTTTTCATTTGAAGAAACAGCCAATAAAGCACCATCTTTGTTGAACCGGATACGTGGGCTTGCCTTCATATTATAATCAACATATGTAAACAAATGAATCACATAAACAATTTTTTCATAACTTTAGGGGTGTTTGGATGTGTTTTCAAAGTGATTTTTAGGACCAAGACGACATTTTTATTTATGATCAAAAAAAGGGGGCAAATAGGTCAAACCTTAGGTTATTATTATTTTTTTTATTGATTGCCCAACATGAAAGTTGTCCAGACGAATCAAACAGTAAAAACTGATTATTGCCAAATGTATAAAACCAGACATATTATGAATACTTACCGGAAGGCCTCCATCCGCATCAACACTCATCAAAAGTTGAGTATTATCCATATCCCAATATTTAATAGCAAAATCATCACCAGCTGCCAAAAACCGGTTTTTTGTTGTATCAAACTGAACGACACCTAAAGACCGTTTACGGAACCCAAGGTACGTCCTTTTAACGGCTCCTTCACTTTCATTCCACTCCACAATATGTGATTCCCCATCATTGCTTGTCCCACACGAAAAAAGTCTGGATTTAAGGGGACAAACAATAGGAAGAAAGACTCAGTCGTCAGTCAAGATTGAATGCAGCATTTTCGGGTCATTAACTTCTTAATAGGCCAAATGGGTAAATTATAAAAAGTAGCACAAACCTTGTTCCATCGGCACTATACGCCATTGTGGTGCACCACCGACCGGGAGCCTCATAATCAACTCGAGAGCCCATGTTATCATATAACCAAGCTTTTATTTTCCCATCCAAAGCTGTTGAAAATATAAACTGAAATAGAAAAAACAATCGGACAATTTAGAGGTGGCAATTTCGACCCGTTTACCAGTGAATGGATTGATTAATCTTTAGCGGGTCAAATGAGTAAAAGCACAAAATTAACTAAAAAGAGGTGGTTAAATAAATTGAAAGTCACCAAAGGTTAATTTTTAAAGTATACAACCTCCTAAATCAGTTTATTTCAAAAAATTACATTACTAATAAAGTATCATAATAAAAATAACTAAATATTATACATTTCAATATACATAAAAATTATAACTAAAGCATCCATAAAAAAATAACTTAAAAAATACATAAACTACTTAATAAATAATAGCCGAGCTCAAGCTTTCGTAAGTTAATGATCCAAGCTTCTGCCAGCCTGTTTACCCCCTTAATATTTACTTGAAGCCCAATTTTCCACCCATAAATTTAGTATATGACTTGCCCGTTTTTCAAAACGCGCAACTATTGGAAAATATAACAAGTTACCTGAATGTTTTCTTTATAATGTGGGCATACAGAATAAACAGGAGCATCATGACCTTCAAAAGTGTGTTGCTTTGCACCCGTTGCAGCATCCCATACCTATGAAATAATATAATCTTGATTATTAGCATAACTAATGATTATTGTTTATTTTAATTGATTGTAAACATGTACCTTGATGGTTTTATCGTCCCCGCATGTTATCACGCAAAGTTGCTTATTAGGATGAGAGAATGCAATATCGTTTACTCCGCCAACGTGGGCATCAATCTGTTAAAATAATAATTGAGGAAGATTAGGATATAAAAAATATGATATGAATATATTTGTATGAAAAGAAATAAACAAACCTCTAGATGTTGTCTAACATCATCACCACCGTGATATGAATATATTTGTACAATGTGTCTTGAGTACGCAACTCCTATTCATATGAAAAAAAAAATACAATTATTACTTTCTTTTTGTTAAAATGTAAGAACTTATTATTTTTAATTTAATATATATACTTCTAAACTTTCAAATTTCATAGGGAATGGATAAAATATGATCTTTTTAGTCATTTTGAAAGAGTGAATATGACATTTTGACATTTAGGACATTTTTTTTCTGATTTGAACTTTTAGAAGGATATATAAAAATTGCCATTTATCTTTATGCATCCCAAAAAAAGGTGTGTTATGGTAGAGAATAATAAACCAGTCGACATGTTGCCTTTTAAGCTAATTTGTTTTAATTTTCCTGCTTGTCCCGTTAAAGATAAACAAAAACAGGACAAAACCGCATGTCTAACTAGCAGACTAATTTAGTAAGACTTACCAAATAACGAGCCATCTGGACTCCAAATTACACGGTTCACAGAAACACAAGGGTCTTTAACAAGTGCAGCCTAAATGCAGTAAACTGAAGGTTACTAAAAAGGTCAAAAGGTATATGAAGAAAATAATAATTAATTGCTTGAAAACCTGCATAGGCGTTGAACATGCACTGAGATCCCAAACTTTGAAATTTCTAAGAACCAATTTCTCCCGAGAACCAACTTCCCACAATCCAATATCACCCACATTTGTTCCAACTGTTGCATTGTAACAAAAAAGTCAATAGTCAAAGACAACAAAAATCAGTCTTTAAGTGTTGGCTTTGGTCATTTGACTTTAGAAATAGTTAGCAAAACCATTTAGCAATAGTCTCTAAATGTTAATTTGGTCATTTAACTTGAGAATGGTTACTAAAACCATCTAGAAATAATCTCCAAAAGTTGACTTTGGTCAATTGAATCTATAATAATTACTAAAACATTTAGAAATAGTACTAAAACATTTAGAAATAGTCTTAACAGTTGACTTTGGTTATTTGAGTTTAGTAAAAACTTTTAAAGTCAGGTGATCAAATTAAAAATGAAGTGATAGCAAGTTGCTATATTACTACAGTTTGACCAAAAAGTCAACGACATGTGGCCAGCTGACTTACCTAAGAGTAATGTTTGTTGAATTGGATGAAAATCCATGCTCATAGGAGACGAGCCCTGGTTCAGAGTCCGTGCAACGGTTTTGGGCAAATCATCGGGTGGACTCAAAGCTTGTGTATGACTACTATGCCCCGAGAACGGGGCAGGCAAGACGTTAATCGGTAAACTTACCTATACAAAAAAAAAACATTAATGTAATGCTTCTAAGCTAATTAGGGAAATGTTTTAAAAAATTAATTCAAATAACCTCCTCATTTGTGCCCATTGGCCTTGCTCTTTTGCTCATATGATCAGCATCCCCCGTTGGGAAATCTAAAGAAGGATTCATTGGTGGAGTCCTCGGGTGCTTCAAAGCAGCTGCAAATATTAAGTAGCAATAATCAACTTTTAGTGAAGGGTTCCGCTAAAATGGAGATTTTGCCTAAAAAGTGTGAAGGGAAATTATAACTGTGCGTTTAGAAATTGCATTCGTGCGCTTTTATTGCTCCCAAAATTTTCTTGGACATGTGACGTCTCCTGGTGGCTTCATACACCATATTTTACGGTGGCTTCATACATTTTTAAGTATAATTTCCTTTTATCACAGTTAATTAGTTAAAAATGGTTATAAGGGATGTTACTTATATCCCATATTTTACAAGTATCTCTTTAGCTTTTTTTTGCATAAATACAAACATGCTTCACTAACGTCTCATTTTATATTGTCCTCTCTTTGCAATTAGATCATTAGAGAAAACCGTTTTTGCACGTTTGGGTCATTATGCTACAAAAGCTTTTGCCTTTTATCCTGTTCGGGTCATCTTTAAAGTTTAAAATACCCTAAAATGACCCAAAAGGTAAGAAAAAAATCCATCTTTTGATTACTTAAACAGGGCAAAAGTGAAAGTGTGTTGCCATTTATGCTAAAAAAAACTATCTTTACAACATGTTTCATCACAGTTAGTTATCTGATTCTGACTATTCATTTCTAGGATAGCGCAAGAACCTGCAATAGATGGCCCACCAAGACCGATTGGACTACCGGATACACTCGGGTGAGCCACTTGTGGAGGATTTGACATCCAACCCGCAAGCGGGGTTGGAACGGGCCCCGGTGTAGGCTGAAAAGGCTGCAAAATTATACGCCAATTTGGTCAAAAGTTGTCAAATTTTTAAAAACTCAACCAATATGCTAAAAAAAGGTCAAAATTTACAAACCCCATGTGCACCCAAAGGAGGAAAGCCTCCAGCTTTCGGCAACGGGCCAAGCAGAGGATTGTTTGCAGGTGACGGGGCACGCGCCCCGTTTGGTTGACCACACGAGTGATCAACAAATAGTGTCTTGATATCGGGATTCGGTCTCGGGTTCTTACATAGTTGATGCTGCCAATTCAAACTTGCACAGAAATAAATGATATTAGTCAAAAATGCATATTTATGATTATGTCATACTTAAAATGTTAATGTTGTATACCTTTGATTAATTAGAGTCCTTAATCTTGAATTTTTAAGATTAGGAAACTGTAATTTGTCACGAAACAAGGGATTTGCTTCAATAAGCTTCTTCAGCTCAACCAGCATTATAGCTCTAGCTGATTTTGTATCTCCATACTTTGACAATTGTTCATTTTCCCTTTAATATAAAAGAAACCAACAATAAAAATAAACCCCAAAGTCTAAATTCCATTTTTATTTTTTAAATTTCAAACCAAGTACCTAAAATTTTCCAATGTCAATAACTGAGTAATCTCCTTGAAAAGTTCTTCATTAAATGAAGCAAAAACTTTAAGATCCTTTACAAGAATCTCCACGCCCTTCGATCGATCATGCCTAAACAATGTAATACACATTTAAATATTTAATTTTATATATTCATAATCATACATTTTTTATAAATTATAGTGACGAAAAATACTTACTTATCTAATGCTTCGAGATATTTTTGCTTCCGGATTTCGAAAAATATCTTCATGGAGTATCGATTATCATCGACTTTTGTAAAACCCGAAAGATATTTTTCAACATCAACCCAGTTGCCATTTTGCACCTCATCCTCAAAATACTTCATGTTAAAGAAAAATCCTGATTCTTGTTCCAACCTAAAATAAATCCCAAAAAAAGAAATTAGGAAAACACTTATAAAATCATGTTTATTGTTTAATATAACAAGTGTTTCCTTTTCAACATACTTTTTGAAATTAGTTATCTGATTATTGCAACTCCATTTCTATAAATTTGGGGCAGTTTATTTAGGTCAAAAAGCCCTTAACTTTCTTGAAATTTGCTAGCAAAGTAAAAAAAATATATAGCAAATTCAAAACCTTCTGATTATTCAAAATCATGTTACCTGTTTCAAACCCTGCATCCAAACACCCAATATATATACATATAATATGCTAAAGAACAAGAATTTCTATTAAAAAAAAGCCCAATCCACAGATACTTTTTGAAATTAGTTAATTGATTATTGCAACTCAATTTCTAAAGATCTGGGGCAAATTGTTTTGGTCAAAAAAACCCTTAAATTTTCTTGATATATCCTAAAATAGTAAAAATATTCACACTTTCAACAGCTTCTGGTTATTCAAAATCATGTTATCTGTTTCAAACCCTGCATCCAAACACCCAATATCCTTACATAAAATGCTAAAGAACAAGTATATTTATTCTAAAAAACAATCTCAGGTTTCTATAAATTTGGGGCTATTTGTTTAGGTCAAAAAACCCTTAACTTTCTTGATATTTCCTAAAATAGTCAAAAGATTCACACATTTAACAACTTATTCAAAATCATGTTACACCTTCAAACCTTGCATCCAAACACCCAATATCTTTACAAGAAATACCCAAAAAAAAATCCACATAAACTTTTTGAAAGTAGTTCATTAACTATTGCAAGTTTGCAACCCAATTTCTACATGTTTGGGGAAATTTAATTAGGTCAAAAAGCCCTTAACTTTCTTAATATTTCCTAAAATAGTAAGAAAAATTCACACTTTCAACAACTTCTAATTATTCAATATCATGTTATCACTATCAAACTCTGCATCCAAACACCCAATATCTTTACAAGAAACACTAAAGAATAAAATTTTATAAAAAAGATTTAGAAAGTGAAATCAAAGACTTACTTATGAACAGTTTCTTTGAATTTTTCTTCATCAAGAAACTGCAAGATCAAGAACACAAGCTCTCTGCTTAAAGATGACATTGCAGCTCCACCGCCGGAGATTGAAAACTAGGGTTCAGTTCAGTTCAGTTCAGTTCAGATCTGTAAAAAGTAACAACAAATAATAATAAGAAAACAAATACTGGGTCGGTTTCAAAAAATTACTCAAACAAGTTAAATCAATTATTATTTATTTATTTATTTAGGTTCAAAAAAGGAAAACATTTATTGCTTGGACACAAATTTCAAGATTTAAGAATAAATTCAAAAGTAAAAAAGCAGCAAATTTATTCATAATAAATATTAAAAACTAGATCTTTAAAGTTTCTTCACCCAACTTGAAGTTCAATCTAACCCAGCTGCAAAAGCAAGCCCATTTGTAAATTTTATAAAATTATTCATGAAATTTACAATCTTTTGTGACAGATCAGTGAAAAGAAAGCAACTTTAAAGAAAAGGGGTTTCCATTTGAGAAGACCAAAGCAGCTAGAGAGAATAATACATATACATACAGGTATATTTATAAATTTCAGAAAGAACATTTGCAAGAACAGAGGAGAGTTATTCACAACTTTTGTGATGAAATCTGCAATTTTAATAAAACCCCATTTGTTAATTTTGAAATTTTTCAAGAAAAATAGATACTTTACTGAAAATTTGCTATTTTTATAGAACCCATTTGTGATTTTTTTAAAATTTCAAGAAAAAACACAGACTTTACTACAAAAAATGCTATTTTTTATAGAACCCATTTATGGTTTTTGAAAAACTTCAAGAAAAAAATCAAACTTTACATGAAAAAAGTTGCTATTTTTATAGAACCCATTTGTGATTTTTGAAAAATTTCAAGAAACACAAACTTTATATGAAAACTTTGCTATTTTTATAAAACCCATTTGGTGATTTCTGAAAAATTTCAAGAAAAACACAGACTTGATGAAAAATTTGCTATTTTTGATCATGTAAAGTGTGTGGAAACTTATAAATATGTTTTCTTGTCACACTTTTTTACATATATTTCTAGAAAAACACATACTGAGTTAAAGGATATTCACCTTAGCAATATCGAAGGTAGACCAGAAATGAAGAAATGTAGAAGAAGATTATAGACATGAAGGCTTTCTCTCTATATACATACATACATGTGTATATATATATGTGTGTGTAGATGTGGGTCTCTATCTCTAATTCTCTATGTTATCGTGGGGAAAAAGATTAAAAATTATTGCCGGAAATTATGTGGAATCATTCAAGTGGGTGATAAGTAAGTGAGATTATCAAAATATATACGTTAGGGTTGATAAGTTAGGCTGTTTGTGGTGATAGGTAGGAGTGAGTATGTGGGACCTGTTGAGCCGGCTAGCTTTGTTTTAAAGTAGAGTTTATTCTTTTTTTTATATATATAAAAGACATCTAATTCACAAAACGCAAATGATATTTCTTATTTCTAAATCTATATCATTATTCGTTATAGATTTGGTTCCTCGGAACCTTATGGATCTTATCATATTTGTTCGTATTTGGATTGTGTGTTCGCCTGGTATTTTGATTATAACAAATGAGGACGAATTATAAACGCGGGGTAGGTGGACTTGCAATCATCGTGAAAGCTCTATGCAGTTGGGGACTTGGGGTGGTCGGTGGTGAGGCGGTGACAGAGTTCACAAGATGTTTAGGGAGTGAGTCATGTGGATGAATGAATAAGAGGATTGGAGCTTATGGGGTTAGGGATTTTTTTTTAAGGCGTACAATAGTAATTTTACATAGGTTCAATACAACTTTTTTGGAAGTTGACTATTAATATATTATTTTAGAGGCACGCTCTAAGCATTTTTATCTAGTACGTGGTTATTGCGTTTTAAACGTGAAACCTATCAACTATATGTACTATTGCTTGGAAACTAACAATATAAATATCATAATATTGGTTGATCATTATTTAGTAGAATAATAAATCAATATAATTTTTTTAAACGGTTAAATGTTAATCAATATAAAATATAAATATAGGTTTATATTTTATCACAAGTATCTTTTATTGTAATTTTTTTATGCATTAATCTGATTGCTTAAGTAGTAATGAATCAAGATTAGTTAAATTATAATACTTGCTCTTAAAATCTAAGTGTTAATAAATTTAGTTGCCAAAAAGTGGTTGGTCGGATAGTAATCAAGCGTACAAGCCATAATGCGCAAGATATCATTCATTTGTTATTGGTTATTCTCGGAAGCGGAACACCCTTCTTTTGGGAAGTGTAGAAACTATAATGCATAGTATATCATTCATCCATTCATCAAGTCTGTAACTAATAAGTTCTTTTATTCATGTTTTTTTGTATCATTGAACTATATTTGGAATCACAAACACAGCACTAGTAGGTTCATAGTGTTGGAAAAACCGATTGACCTAGCCACAGAATGTAAACAAACGTGCGAAAATAATCTACTTTTGCCTAAACGTTTTCCCGACTTGAATGAACCAATGAGGATTCAAACAAATAGAGTATTCTAAATACAAAAGGGGAACAATTTTAGCGTGGAAACCTCTCAAAAAAATGAGAGTAAAACCATGAGATTGCTAGAGCCACTTAAAATCCAATATCATCAATAATAGACCAGTACAAAGTCATCCCTAGGTAAACTAGAGGCATACAAATAATCATCATATACTTGGAACAAGTAACTTCAAGTATATGGAATCAAATACAAAAGAAACCAAGTAAGAGGTTTCACCACGAGAGAATAAATCGATCTTTACAACGTCTCTTATATTCACAAGAACACCCAAAAACTTGGAACACTAGCTTCTCTTCGCTTTGCGTCTGCTTCCAGCCGAAGAGGAAACCCCAAAGTGTTGTTCTCTGGTCTTTTTGTGAGTGTCGGCTGTAATATGTGCTCACCAAAACACACAAGAGAACCCCTATGCTTTTGTACTTCTCTCGAATTGAAGAACTCCAAAAGTCAAAAGTTCACAAAATGGAACCCATTTCTCATGTTTGGTTCTCTTGAATGTTTAATAGCCCCACCAAGCAAAAAATGTTTGCATGTGGATCCAAAAGGAAACCCACCAAGGCAACACACTTCATTCATACGGTGTGTGGACTTCATCCGAAGGAAGTAACAAGAAGAAAATAAATCCCTTTTTCTATTCTTTTCTTTCTGAAAAATAAAGTAATAATAATAGGTATGAAGAGTAAATATGTTGGTATGTTTCATGAGCAAAAATACCCCAACACGGAATACGTAGCATAACATTATTCTACTACAGCACTATTTCATCTTGATAAGGGTTTTTGGCTAGGCACTCACTTGAGCTTAGTGCTTGGTCTGAATACCTGTAAAAGAAACTTTCGTTATTCTTTACACCAGTATTTAAGCACCCGTTACTCTTAAAAATGTTGTAACTCTGAGCACTTCGTTGTTGGCTTATTTTCGGTTTCTTGTTTTCTTGCATATGGATTCATAATGGAGTTCTACAAATGTTTTAAATGCTGTATATTACATTACTACTATATATAAATTAGGACTTTGGTGCCGCAAGTGTCCTATTGGGCTACTTGGCGGCATCGCATTAGTCGGTGATTTTTTTTGGTGCTTTGTTTATTTAAGTTATCATAACGAATGTAAAGGAAACTGACCAAATGTCAAAGTTTTCTGTTTTAGTTCCACTATCATAACGAAGCTGACGAAAACCGACCAAATTCGAATAGACTCGCTGCCTCAACGCCTGTGACTGACAATGCTCAGGTTTTACCCGCGCGAAATTTTATCGCCTGACAACCCCCCCCCCCCTAAATTAGCCATCGGTCCGCCTTCATATTTATATATTTTTTTTCTTTCAGCTTTTAGCTCCATTTTCGTAACAAGCGTAATCAAAACCGATCGAATTCGTGTCGAATTACTGCCACAATGCCCAAGAGCGACAACACCTGTATTTTACACCGTCTGGGTTTGCCGACCAAATAATCATCGTTTTAAATGTTTTTTTATATGTTAATCTTTTTATATGTTAATTTGGCAAATTAATTTTTTAAGCATTAACGCTCAAGCTTTACCAACAATGTCTAACTCTAACGAACGTAATCGATACAGAGCGAATTCGTGTCGACTCATCGTCGTAACGGTCGGGTTTTACCAACATCCGTGTTTCAACGCTTGAGTTTTGTCAGCTACCCCGGCGCAACGCGCTAGAGCCATCCAAAGCGCTCGTCGCTCGAACTCGCTCGAAAATTGATCGAAATTTGCTCGCTCGTTTTTTCACTCGATTGCAAACGAGCCGCTCTGCTCGGTTCGGTATGCAAACGAGCCAAGCAACGAGCAAAGGTCCGCTCGGTTCGGTTCGGTTCTGTTCGGTTCGGCTCGAATATTTTTAGTTGATTTTATACGTATTATATATAGGTTCGTTCGATGGGATTGAATTATTTTGTTTAAATTTATTATATATATAAATATAAATATAATTATCTAAATATGAAATGAAGCATGAAGGCTGAAGCCCATTCATTTGATATTTAAAATAATCAGTCCAATATCAAAGCCCATATAAAAGTAAACCCTAATTGTAAAAATATACTATCCTTCACTTCTTGTTGTCTGCTCTCTTCCTCTCCTCTCATTGTGTCAACCCTAATGCAACATTGCCTGTCATCCGCCGCTCGTCTGCTCCGCCGCTCCACCGCTTGTTCGATAACCTAATCAAATCGAAGTTGCTAACACGCAACAGTTTTACTCGAACGATGCATCCTTTTATTATTATTATTATTATTTTTAATTTGAGCCAAATCGAGCATAATTGAGCCGCTCGGTTGTAAACCAAGCGAGTTCGAGCAAGGCTTTTCTGCTTGTTTCTTTAAATTCGAACCGAACCTAGCCGCTCAATTTCAATTCGAGCTGAGTTCGAGCAGATGCTCGCTCGGTTCGGCTCGGTTCGTGAACAGCCTTAGTTACGCGCCAGGTAGAAGAACTAGTTGCTACATATTTTACAAATTGATATACAAAGTTCTATAGGGAAGATTTTTATATATTTGTTTCTAATTTTTTTATAGGAAAAGTGAATATGGGGCTGTTAAGCATCTAACCTTAGATGTGAAACCCCCAAAACTACGTAGTTTTGATTCAAAACAATTAGTGGGATTTAAACTTTGTTTTCTTTCTTATTTTATTTTATGTAAAGCAATTTATGGTAACAACAAAAATTAAAGCAATTTTTATGTAAAGCCATTAATTGAGAACAATACGAAGTTTGTAGCAATGTATGTTAATGTTTTATATTCAAAGCAAAAGTCAAAGTAAAGATTTTTTGGTCATGCTAATTTAAATTTAGACATCTCAATAAACAATCTTTGAATGCATCAGTTTGGAGGAATTGTAACGTAAATGGATTACCACTATATTCTCAATTTGAGGCGTTGAATGGTGTTTTTTTTTTTTTATGATGTACGATTGAAGAAAAAGATTGCTTGCAAGTTCAGTCTAATATCTGATGAATGGTAGAGAATTGGAAATTAGTTACGGGATGAAAAGTTTAAGGAGAAAAAACAAGACTAAAATAAATAAAATTAATTTTTTAATTGTTTTGAATCAAAACTACGTAGTTTTGAGGGGTTTCACATCTAAGATTGGATGCTTAGGAGGCCTATATTCATCTTCCCCATACATATATATATATATATATATATATGTCTTTCTCACTTAGTGTATAGGTTACCCAAATTTCATCATTCATGAGTCATGACAATAATAAAGAATCAAATTCTAGTATTAGAGACTAGGAATAATCAAATCTCAAGCAACCCACATTGATCTCACGAGTTTCAGGAGCAGATGGTGATGAATAGACTTAACTATAATGATCGCAAATTGAAATTTGAATCCTAAACAGAACAATTGAAAAACTGAACATAACTTAAACCTCGGTCTCTCAATATGAGTAAATGGACCATAATACTAACTAAAACCTAACATCATAACCGGAATCAAATCAATATGTAAGCCTGTAAACGAACCAAACGTTCGTGAACTATTCATGAACCGTTCGACGGAAAGTTCGTTTATGTTCGTTTATTTAATAAACAAACGAACACGAACACATGTTCCGTTCGTTCATTTATGTTCACGAACGTTCGTTTATGTTCGTTTGTATCTTTTTATTTATGTTCGTTTGTGTATTAATAGAAAATAATTACTTATTATCTGGATGAGTAATCTAATTAAAGGTTTTTACATTTTTTAATTTGAGTTCATTTAAGTGTTTTCATTTACGTTCGTTTATGCTTGTTTGTGTTCACTTACATTTGTCATCTATGTTCATTTATATTCGTTTATCTTTGTTCAGTTATGTTCATTTAGATTATAAACAAATGGAAATAAATGAACACAAATGTTCATTTTTTTAAATAAACGAAAATGAATATAAATATTTGTTCGATTAAGTGTTCGTATTCGTTTAAAGTTAAATGAGCGAACAAGAACATACCCTTGTTTGGGTTTGTTTGATTTGTTTACAGACTTTTATTATTCACATTGATGAATACGTCGGTCTCAATTTCTAGGCTCTATTGATTTTTATTTGTGTTCGTGAACCGTTCGTGAACACATTCATTTCCTTAATAAACGAAAACGAACATAAAATCTTGTTCGGTAAGTGTTCGTGAACACATTATTTCCTTAACGGACGAACATGAACAAGACCTTGTTCGTGTTCGTTCGGTTCATTTACAGCCCTATCAATATGAGTAAAGTAATTGAAAAGCTGGCACCTATGTGAAACTGAAATGAATAAACTTTAACGTTTGGTATTCAGTCATTAACCACTTCTGCAAAAAGAATCGACCATTCAAAGCCAGTAAACACAAATTGTGGAATTTTTTAACCCAAAATTTCGGGCCATATGTATATAAAAAATCGGTTTGGATTGCACAAATTGGACCCTTACTTTATAGTTGGTAACAATAATCGAATGTGTTATGCTTGAACGAACGTTTAAGCATTAAATATATTACTTTTTTAATCATTAGCATCAAATCCATAATATGAACATACCATATGAACTTACGAAGTATCGGTGTAATTCTCTAATTTTTTTCTCTGTTATTTTAAGTCAAAAATCCATTTAATTTATATAACGTACGTTATTACAAATCCATGTGCTAAAATGAACAAAAATATCTCGGTATTATAATTATGACTTAATGAAAAAGAATAGGAAAAATCATGATTGTTTTTTGTTTAAAAGTAGGAAGAAGGTGTGACATGCCTCATCAAGCCGTATGAGTCATCATGTATAGGTCGGTATGGCTGTATACTTATCCACAACAGCGAGATATGGCCCCACTGGTAATAAGTATATTTCTTTTAAAATTTATATATCTTTAAACCATTATATATTTTTGAACGGTCAACGAATCCTCCAAATAAACTACTGGCTGAATTCAAATCAGGATATACTCGTCTTCCTATCAGGAGAAAATCCTCACCTAAGGACGGCTAAGGTCAACGCTCGTGAACATTCGCCCGAAGGCATGAATCACGAGTGCAAACGAGACGAGTTGCTCGCGAGCTACTCGAAATCAGCTCGTGAAAAGGCTTGATCAAGCCGAGCTTAATCGAGCTCGAGCCTAAAAGTGTGCTCGTTTAATAAACGAACTTGAGCTTCACTTATCGAGCTCGAGCTAACTCATGAACCTAAATAAGCCTGCCATTTATATAATTCTTTAATATATAGTTAATAATATTAATTAATATATATAATGTTATGAAAAATAACTAACATCTGTATGTATATATGTATGTATGTATATAATTACAAGTATAAAACAATTAATCAATAAACAGTAAACGAGCTGAGTCCGAACCTGAGAATCTACTCACAAGCTGAGCTCGATCTCGGGCTCTGCTCGACTCGTTTGCACAGCTAGGCGCGATGCATGCATTCTATTATAATAATCGAGGTCTGTTAAATTTATAACTCATAAATTTTTATCGCACCCTTTGTGAAATTATCAAATCTAGGTGTTCTTTATCTTTTAATGTGATACAAGAGGCCGGGATATTGTTGTATCACAAGTTAAAGAATTGAACGTGACAAGTAAAAAAGAGAAGGATGAGATGCGTTTTACACAACTTATTATGAGTTAACCGTGGGTACGTCCGATTATTTGCGTTCACTAGTTGAATTTTACAAGTTGGACTAAACCTCAAACATGACATGTTGAATTATAGATAAGAAGTAAAGTTAAATTATAGATAAAAATATATATTTTTTATAAGGCCATCCCATTTAGGATCCATTTATTACAACTTATTTACAACTTGATTAGAATCATATGCGACCCATCAACCCTGTTTGTAATTTGTGACCCCGTTTACAACGTGTTAACATGTTTGAGTTGTTTAAATAAATGAGGTGCAAGTGTCATTTCGAGTTACAAGATTCTAAATTTGTATGTGTTATGTTGATATTTTTACACAAATGAACATGTTTGGATAATCAGTTTAATCTGCTACTACTAAACCCCTGTTCTTTTATAGTATAATATAATTGTTCCACACTATTTAAAAATAACAGTTAATTTGTTCACATAATAATAATAATATCAATAATAATAATAAAATTTGGTGTCGCGTCTGTGAACGTTTTGGTGCATGTATTGGAGCTCTAGCGACTTGGTAGCTTTTGAAAAAAAAATTGTTGGTTGCTAAAAAAATTAAATTAAATAACTAAATAAAAGACGCATTCAAAACTATTAAGTGTTAAACTGCTAAAGTGTACATCAAGTCAACAACAAATTTACAACTATAGACCACTTGATTGGACTATTAATTTTCAATTTTACAAATATGCAAATAAAAAGTTTATAAATTAAAGACAGAATTACAATATTATCATTTATGTTTGTTATAAATTTCATCCGTTCTCCTTTATTTGTAAAATTGATATGTTTATCTTTTACGTTTATAAATCCGACAACGCTTGGCCTTTAACTCTAACCCAGTTAGTTTTTCTCCTTAACTCTAGTAATGTGTATTGTACATAATAGTAAATTAGCCATTTTATTAAAAAACATTTTAATAATTCAAATACATATAAAAAAACAGAATAAATATTTCTCTCTCAAATTCTCTCTCCCTACACTTACTGTGGATGTTATTATGTTAAGGGAGTTGGCTAGGTTGAATATTATTTATTTAAATTGATTGTATGACATTTTTATAAATATTGAAGAATAAATTATAAATTTTGTTTTTAAAAATAAAACGTATTTTTGTTTTAATCTTTTAATTAAATTTACTTTTAACTATTAAAATGTTTTTTTAAATAAATGGGCAAATTGACTAACTTGTCCTCATGTGCAATGCACATGACCAGAGTAAACAAGAAAAACTAACTGGGTTAGAGTAGAAAGGACAAGCGTTGTTGGATTTGTAAACGTAAATGATAAAACAGATCAATTTTAAAGATAAATGATAACGAGTGAAGTTTGGTACAAACATAAAGGATAATATCTGTAATTCTATCCAAAATTAAAACTACACGACTACCGGTTGTCAATTTTAATGTCATAAATAAATAACACATCCAAAATTATCAAAATAATAATAAAAATAAAACATGCATAACAATCATATCAACGCTAAATTCATCATTTTAATTTTTAACGCAACCCACTCTTAAACCTTTTTATTTCTTCGGTTTAACCATCTTGTTCCGCACCACCCAATTAATCTTCTTTTTGGCTCAAGAAACACCCTACAAAAAAATTTATCCTAATTTTCTATAGATTGGCCACAGCTTTTAAAGGGGAGTGAAATATATAAATATAAATTAACTTTCCGTCGAATATTTGATGAACAATTCATCAAACGTTCGGTCCACTTACATGACTATACAAAAAGTACTGTTGTGTAAATGCATCAATTGTTGGGGGGTACTTGGCTATTATTTTTTCCATAAAAACTTAAAAAGGTCTTCATATGGTGTATGTCTTTCATAGAGACATGGACGACTCGTTCAGAGAGGATGTCAGTATCTGTGGTGTTAGTCTCCCATTGGTTGCTTTCCTGCTTAGAAAGTACAACTCCATTATTTTTTTTACCTCAATTCGTACTAAAGAAAAAACATAAATAAAAAAACTACTAACAACATAAATTAAAGTGTCATCGTTTATTCGTTAAAGATATTTTTAGCAAGGTATTTTATAAAGTCATATAAGGTCTTGGGTTCAGATTCACAAAATAACGGAAATTCGTCTTCAAAAAAAATTATATAAAAACTATGAACTATTGTAAAATAGCATGTAAGTGAAACGTAAATAAGATCTGTAACCAGTTAAATGACATCCAAGTAATTTAGTAACTCTTTTATCAAATATTTACTTAAGTTTGATGGAGTTTTCATGAAATAAATTATACTTACTGATTGTCATAAAATATTGGTAGTTAGTAGTTTTAAGCAATTATTTTAAAAATATAAACAATGAGTTTTATTATAAGGATTTAACCAGTATGATATAGAATCATGTCGTTTTATACGTTGACAATGGTTTTGGTATTTAAACGTTTGAATATATAGAATCAGGATTTAGCAGTCGTTAGTGCTTCAAACGATAAACAAACGATAAACAGTATTTTAATTTGGGTGTTTAAACTTACAATTAACAAAATCAAACCATTTGAAGTGTCGTTTCAAATAAGTTTTACATCCAACAGGATGACTTTCTTATTTCTTATGATTAACATGCATGCTTAACTTGACTTCATTTTATATTATTAAAATTTAACCTAGCACCAAGGTAAATTTTCTTATGATGACAAAGACCACAACTCGCTTTTCTATAACTTTGGTTGAATGTTTGGGATAGAAAATGGGTATGATAAAGACAAGGCTACATCAACAAATAAAGTGCTAGTTGTTAATTTCTTTCTTGGGAATAGAGAGGCTTTCTAGGAAACATACATCGAAAGGGACTCATCTTTCACTTTCTTCTTCTTCAAGGGTCACTTTTGCAACTTTCAAGTTTCAACTTTGAACACTTACTTTGCCTGGGTCCTATTATGTATAATCCGAACACATCATGACAAATTTATTTATATGTAACGTAACTTTTGTTTTAGCCGTACTTAGTACAAACCTTTTACTATTTTTATCAATATTATCTTCAGGGATATATTATCGTACACCCTTTGGTTATCCACACATCCTACATACGATCGTATAGGGGCTATACGATCGTATGGAACCCCACGTTAAAGGGTGTGTGGGTAGGTCAAGGGTGTGTGAATAACCAATGCCTTATCTTAAACCATCACTGGATATGAACCTTGTTTCACATCAACTGTACGGATAATGAATGCTGGTTAATAGACCAAACAGGCTCTCTCATCCAACCGCCTAGTCTTTTTTCTTTTATTCATGAATTTTGAAATATTTACCTATTTTTTGTGTTCTAAATAAGCAATCACCATATCATTTCTAAACAATTTTATGTATGTAAATAAAGAATAAATATAAAAACAAGACATGCATAAATTTTGCTTTTTATTTGATTATTAATAAAATAAAAAAGCGGCATCAACACTAACGTATACATAAAAATAATAAAAATGTTGCATTTTTTTATTATACTTGTAGTATTGTTGTCATTATTATTAGGCTAGCTCTAAAAAATCAACCATCGACCACAAACACTTGTCCCATCCCCTTTATAATAATGGCCCGATCTTATGTATATAAATGTGAGGGTAGTTGGGGGCTCGAAATTGTCTTCTGTTATTTGAGCAACTTTTTATTTGTAATATTAGTTATATATAGGTTGGAAGCGGTGGTGTTCACTATGATTTGGGAAGTTATGGACTTGTAGGAAATGATATAGAGTTTAATGGGAGGTGACGAGGTCGTTTCCCATTGCAAAGATAGTGAGGACGATTAAGAAGGAGCCCTTTCAATTGAAACACAGACCCTTATGATGGTTTGAAGAGTCACCAGACCTTATAGTGACTATCTGAAAGGACACTAAGCGTTCAAGGTCTTTTCAGCATGTATCATTAGTGATTGATTTGTGGAGGGTTGCGACTTGAAAATGGGATATTGCCCTAGTATTTTTTAGGATATAAACAAAGCATAAATGAAATATCCGTCATTTGAACTGCTGGAATCTAAAATATTTGCATTTCATGTCAACACTTTCAAATAAATGAACTACACTATGAACTAAACCCGAAATGTTTAATTTTCAATTATTATATGTTTATATTTTTATAATACAGAATGGTTCCTGTCATTTGAAACAACGGAACATAGGAAAACCATCCAACTCAGCAAACAAGTGGCGACACCAACTGCAAACCCTCGTCTAGGGCTGTTCAAAAAGCCCACGACTCATAGCTCACTCGACAAAAGTTTGAATAAAACTAGCTAATAAAACTTGATTCAAAACTACGTGAGCCGAGGTGACTCATTTTTGTAAACGATCCAAGCTCACCCAAGTTCGGCTCGGGGCATGGCTCGATTAACTTAAAGCTTGAGCTCAAGCCAAACCGAGCTGCGTCGTTTAGTTTTGAGCACGGGCTCGAACCCACTCTGGCAAAGCCCTATTGAAGATGACACTAAAGAATTTAAAGTAGACTAGAAGCCCAAGTTTAACTTAGCCCAAACTAATTTCATAGCCCAACCCAAACAGTAACGTACAAGTCAAACTTCATCAAGTCAACACCCCCAAATCCAACCCACCAACTGTTTATTACCAGACGCAAACCAAACCCTTTCAAACCAACCAACATATTCTCGATCCATTTTCTCTCTCCTCAACCCATTGGTAGTCAAATCATTCAATCACAAACACAAACACAAACACCCTAAGATCTAGTAATCCCATCATCCAATCGATCTGTAAGTGTACCATTTAACTCTATTCATATTCACTCATTAATCTTTGAATAATTTGAATCGATAATGGGTAGCACCTACACCCCAATCCCCAAAGCCTCATTCGTCGAATTACAATTCCAAGATCAAAACCCTAAATTTCAAAACCCAGATGACCCAGATGAAATTGATCAAGATTTCGATCATATCCCACTTGTAATCGTCCCAAAACAGCCTTCAAGCTCGGGGCTTTACGGCGCCGTGTTTAATCTAGCCACATCGGTGATTGGCGCCGGAATCATGGCACTTCCGGCCACCATGAAAGTGTTGGGGTTAATCGTCGGGGTTGTTTTAATATTGTTAATGGGGGTATTATCGGAAATTAGTGTTGAGTTTTTAGTAAGATTTGCTGTTCAATGCAAAGCGAATTCCTACGGGGAGGTTGTCGAAGAGGCGTTAGGGAAGCCCGCGAGGATATTATCGGAAATTTCGATTATTATTAACAATGCGGGTGTTTTGGTGGTGTATTTGATTATTATTGGGGATGTTATGTCGGGTTCGCTTCGACATATTGGGGTTTTCGATCAGTTGTTGGGGAACGGGTTTTGGGATCATAGGAAGGTGGTTATTTTGATTGTGGTGGTTGTTTGTTTGGTTCCGTTGTGTGTGTTGGATAAGATCGATTCGTTGAGTACAACTTCGGCTGTTTTGGTTGGGTTGGCGGTCGTGTTTGTGATCGTTGCGTTTGTTGTTGCGTTTGTTAAGCTTGTGGAAGGTAAGATTGAGCCGCCTCGGTTGACTCCGGATTTTGGGTCGAGACAGGCGGTTTTGGATTTGTTGGTTGTGATTCCGATAATGTCGAACGCATATGTTTGTCATTTTAACGTGCAGCCGATTTATAACGAGTTGGAAGACCATTCGGTTAAGAAAATGAATAAAGTGGGACGTATGACGACGGTTCTATGTGTGATGATATACGCCTCGACTGCGGTTGCTGGCTACCTTTTATTTGGGGAGGACACTGAGTCGGATGTTTTGACGAACTTCGATAAACCTCTCGGTATTCGGTTTAGTACGGCTTTAACGTACATTGTTCGTGTTGGATATGTGCTTCATTTGGTTCTCGTGTTTCCCGTTATTCATTTTTCGTTACGACAAACGGTTGATGAGTTGGTTTTTAACGGGGCGGGCCCGTTAACGGAGAGTAGAAAAAGGTGTTTAGGGTTAACTTTTGTGCTTTTGGCACTTGTGTAATTGGGATCCACGATGATCCCGAGTATTTGGACTGCTTTTAAGTTCACGGGTGCAACCACAGCTGTGTCGTTAGGGTTCACGTTCCCGGCTCTTATTGCGCTTCGTTTGTGTAGCCAGGGTCCGGGTTTGATTAGCCATGAGCGGTTTTTGGCTTGGTTAATGTTGAATTTAGCGGTCATTGTTTCGGTTGTTGGAGTTATTGGCAATGTTTATAGCATGCAGAGTAAATCCTGAGTGAGTTGTTTTGGAGGTTAGTATAGATACAAATATTGTAACATCAATATATGATTTATCACATTTTTTGGATTAATTTTTGTTGTGTAGTGATTAACCTTACTACTCTTAAAGTCTTAATATGATCATAAAGTGCCTTAATATCAGTATTGTTATTACCCACCAGGAATTTTTCCCTTGTTACGATATTGTATATTATGTTTATATTTCAAATAAATTTACAGTCATCATAAAGTTAACAGTATTTGTAATGTGTGAAGATTTTATTGCTGTTTGAATAATTTATTATATATAATAATTTTAACTTTTCACTATTAAACTTTACGGTGTCACTAAAATCACACCCATAGTCATGGCAGGATATGAGGAGAATATGATGAGAAAAGCGTTTCGTATAAATCGCATTCTAAAAAAATAACTAATTGTAAAGAATTAAGTTATAAAATTTTCAACTTAATAGATTAAATATTCACAAGATAAATTAATGTGTCAAAAACTACACAACTAGTTTTGAACTTTCTTTTGTATGAGTCTAATGGGGGTGGGGGCGGTTTAAAAACCATAAGTTGCAACCATCAATCATGACGTGTCATATCACCCCACCACTTTCCATCACTGGTGATGGAATTTTGGTGAGGGTGGTGTGATGAATTTTTTTTTTATTTTTTTATTTTTTTTACAACAAATACTAAAACAAGATTAAATTAAATAAAAAATAAAACAAGATTAAATAAATATTACAAAGATAAATAAATTTAAAAAACCAACAAAAGAAAAAACCTACGACGCTTCCCAATCCCACTTCTCGCATAGCTCGCGTTTGCGTTGAAGTAGGATCGATCTAAAGGGTTCGTTAAGATGTTCGTGCGGTTGTACGATGAATGTTAAATCGGCGGTTTTTTTGTTTTCATTCAAATGGTTGATATACGCCTCGTCACGTTTTAATTTTGAAGCAAGAGCTAGTTGCTTTCGCTCCTTCGTCTCGACCATTTCCGCCAACTTAGCCGACTTGTATTCGTTGAAGTCCTCGGCCACCGTTTCCTTTCCTAATCTTGACGATTCCCCGTGTTTCTTGCGATGCGGCCGTGTGGGTGTGGGTGTGTATTCGTCGGGATCGTCTCTGGGTTGATCGTTCAAGTTCATGTTCGGCGTGTTGCTTGACAAGCCGTCGGTAGACGTTGTGTAGTTCCCGGAATCAGAAGTTTTTGATCTTTTTGAAGAAGATCCTTTTTTCCTTGGAGCCGTCGGTCCATCCATGTAGAACACGGGAACCGGTTCCCACTTTGGGTGGTGTCTTGCAATCTCCCACACATCCAAGTGGGGAAAAGATTTATGTCGGAAAATCTTGATAAAATTGCTCAAGGCGTTCTTTATGATAGTCGCCTCGCTCGCTCCGCTTTGTGGAGCTCGGCTCTACAAAACATTTCGAAAAATATATATATATCAAAATTGTAAAAATAAAGTAATAAATTATAAAAAAAAATTTAACTAATAAATTTAAAAAAATAATTACCAATTGGATGTAGCAAGCATTAAATTTTAACATTTTTCTATTCAAATATCCCCACTTGGAAGTCGTTTTATCAATGTTTCGATCGGTTGCACCGGGAAGTTTTTCGAAATGTGCAATAACACGTCTCCATAACAACTATCGTTTTTGTTGGTTTCCGTGTTTTTTTGTTTCGGAGGCGTGTAAATAAGCCTTGGTCAAGGCGACCTCCTCCGCGGACAACCAAGGTCTACGGACGATGCCATCCTCCTCCGCGGGTTCATCTTCATCCATATCGTCGTCTTCATCACGAAAAGCACGTGCAAATTGATGTATAACATTGTTATCCTCTGAAAGATCGACGGACGTTTGTGACGGTTGAGATTGAAACGTTTCAAAAGGATTATTTTGAAATATTTGGCTAGAAAAAGGTGGAATAAACGGTTGGTTTTGATACGGTGTCGATCAAAACGGTGAATTAAATGTTTGAGATTGAAATGGTTGGTTTTGGAACGGTTGTGGCTGAAAAGGTTGTTGTTGGAATGGTTGGGTTGTGTCGGGTTCATCTTGTAAACGGAATCTCACCGGCTCGCCAAGATTTTGTCTAACCTTTGGTCGGGATTGGGTTTTCTTTGAACCTGAGCCACGTTTCATTGAACCCTCCATTTGTGTGATGTTAGAATGTTGTTTGTAGTAGAGGATTTGAGTTAGATTTGAAGATGGATTTGATTATATTTATATAGGTTAATTAAGTTTTTTTTTATCTCCTATCAACGGTCACATTAACGGTTGAATTGAGTGCGTGATGGCCATCACGGCCGGCCCCCCATCACGCGTGATGGGAGGACCGGCGGCGGTGTTCCCGTGACCATCACGCGTGATGGCCACGCTATAACGGACCACCCCCACTTCCTTATATGGACCATGAACCAAACATTGCCTAGAATCTACATAGTTGGCCTAATGGTCTGAGCTTATATTTGTAGATTCGTATTTTGGGCCGTTTATAACGCCATTAGTTTTTTTGGGTCTACGGGGTTATGCTTTCTTGGACTATTTGCGGTTAAAGGTATGTTTGAGAGTTGGGCTGAGTTTTAAATCCATTTGTACAGGGCCCAACTTAAAATTTCATTGGGTTGAGCTTAGAAAAGCCTATATGTGTGTCTTGATGTTGTAAACTTGTAGTTTGTTTTTTGTTTTGTTGGCTAGTCGGGATTTTTTAGTGTCTTTTCTTTTGTAAATTCTTAGGGGGTGTTTGGTACAGAGAATGGAAATGGAGAGAAAATAGAAATGGAACTGGAATTGTAGAGAAAGAGAATTGGTATGGAGAATGAGAATCGTTTCTCTTGTTTGGTACACGAGAAAATAAACAGAGAACTCTACCATACCCAACCCCACCTCCACCCAACCTGACACCACTTACCACTGCAGCCCCACCACCACAGCCCCACCACCACCAGCACCACCACCACAGCCCCACCACCACCACCAGCCCCACACCACCAGCACCACCACCACAGCCCTTTCTTCAACCACAGCCCACCACCACCGGCTGCCGCCACCAAACCCCCTTCTTCAACCATAGTACACAAGAAATTAAAAAGATTCAAATTTTTGGAACATAAGATATAGAAAAAGGAGGCTCAGATCTGTCATCACTGCCTCTTTGGAGATTTTGTGGTGGTGGTTGTGGTGACGATGATGATGATGATAATCAGAAGCCACCTGCAACCACCGCCGATTTCCACCACCACTGTCACCCACCTGCGACCACAATCACCCGACCATCTGAAAACCCTAACCTACCACGAACCACCACTTGAAACCCTAATCTCCGTTCACCCGTACCACCTGCAACCTACAACCGGTTACCATCTCTGTGTTCACCACTGCGAACGGCGGAGACGGGGTGGCGGTTGCAGACTTGGAGACGAGGTGTCGGTTGCAGACTTGGAGACGAGGTGGCCGCCGGAGACGGGGTGGTGGCCGGAGACGAGGTGGTGACATGTTATGAGGAGGCTGCTGAGAAATGGATTTCTCTTTGTTTTAAAGAGAAATGGAATTCTCTAGTTTTAGAGAAATAGAAAGAGAAATAGAAATGAAAAGTGGAAAACAAACAAAAGAAATATTTTTAATTCCATTTCTCCCCAATCAAATCCCACTACCAAACTAGGGATGGCAACGGGGCGGTTTCGGGGCGGGGAATGCCAATCCCATACCCGCCCCGGTTTATAAAACCCATTACCAAAACCGTCTAAAAACCCGCGGGGACTAAACGGGGAATCCCCGATGAAAACCGCGGGTATTCGGGGAACCCGTCTAGCATAAATGGTTTTTAAACGGGCTAAATTCCCCGTGGGGATCCCCATTTAACCGTCGGGTTCACCGTTTAAAACCCGATTGTAAGAAAATGATACAAAATTACAATACAATATTAATACACAAAAAGTTCAATATCCAAACACATTACACATACAAAAGACATTATTAATACATAAAAATGTTTATTTCTCCCATCACAACGGAAATTAACTTCATGATTGATCCTTCTTACACGTCCATACCGCACCCATTCAACCATTCAAACACTTGTCACGCCGGATTGCTATGATAATCAAACATTAACATATTAATTGGAAACTATATAAGAATCAATGTTAAACCATATTAAAATGTAAACGATAAACCATATATATATGTATTACCTCAATACCATCGTCACAATCATATTCAATAGTTTGGCAATATGCCTCGGATTCTTCTGAACAAGTTGCTATATTCATATCACAAAAGTCAAAAGTTTATATAGTAGCTAAGTTAAAAATAAAAAATAAAATGTTTGTTTACCTTTGATTTCATTCAACAACCAACTTTGGGCGCACATTAACGCTTCCAATGTTTTTGGATGAAGACGGCTACGATGTGGACTTACCAATCTACCACTTGTACTAAAAGCGGACTCGGAAGCAACGGTAGATATTGGAATCGCCAATATATCTCGAGCAATCTTTTGCAACCTTGGGTACTTGACACCATTTGTTTTCCACCAAGCTAAAAGGTCAATCTCAGTTTCTTTTATCCAAACTTTCTCTTGTAGATACAAATCAAGCTCCGTTGTGACACCTAATATATAAATAAAGTTAATACAATTAATGAATAAAGTTAAATTAATGTAAATAATAAGTCATACCCGAATGATTATCCTCTTCAACGAATGTGAAGTATTCGTTGAAAAATCTTCCACCCCCCGCATTGTTTTGACTTGATCTCACACCATCATCCCGTGAAGTTCCTTGACTGTAACTTTCATAATCTTGAAACAACCTATATACAAGCTCCTTAAGTTTTATTATCGCACTCTCCGACTTTTCAGAACCATATATCTTTGGAAAAGCAAACTCCATTGCTTTCAATTTGTAACGAGGATCCAAAACTGCTGCTACTCCCATTACCCCATGAATAACCGACCAATATTTATCAAACTTAACAATCATCTTCTCTGCCATCATCTTGATCATAGGGTCTCGATCTTCTTTCCATATACCCAAATAAGATTTAATTTCACATATTGATGGAAAAAAGACATTCGCTGTCGGATATTTAGTACCCGAGAACATCAAAGTCAGCTCATAAAACAAACTCAACTTATCACAAATGCTTGAACCTAATTCCCAATCTCTTTCAGTTGGCAAAGTTTTATATTGGGTTTCTCTTTGCTTTAAACGTTTGAAAACTTCCTTGTAAAGAATAGCGACTTTCAACATTAGATATGTCGAATTCCAACGTGTTTTGCAATCAAGAGGTAACTTTTTTGAACAATCTATTGCTAAATGACGAGCAGCTTCCTCAAACTTTTCTACTCTTTTTTGTGTTCCCGTCCAAAAAGCAACACTCTCTCTAATTCTTTCGATTCCTTCACCAATGACAGATAAACCATCTTGAACTATTAAGTTCAATATGTGCGCACAACATCGCATATGAAACAACTCCCCACCTAGAATCAAAGAGCTTAAAGACAACTTATCCAATAAATAGTGAATCATTAAATCATTAGTGCTGCAATTATCAACTGTTACTGTTGATATCTTTCTATCAATATTCCAATCACACATTGATTGATATAACACCTCAACAAGAACTTCAGCAGTATGTGGAGAAGGTACATAAATAAACCTAGTAAAAGCACATTTGATAAAACATTCAACATATTAAAGTGGCAATTAATAAAACAAATTTTGAAGTATACCTCATTATTCGGCTTTGCATTTCCCATTTCTCGTCAATTAGATGTGCGGTAATTGACATGAAACCTTTCTTTTGATTACCTGATGTCCACATATCCGTGGTAATTGCAATCCGGCTTTGATTTTTCTCCAAGATCCTTTAATAAATCAAAGATATAAATTAAAAGGCAATTAAGTAATAACTAATTATATTAAAACCAAATAATTAATGAAACATACCCCATTGTCTTTTCTTTTTGAAAGTCATAAATCTTCAAAATATCACTCTTTAAGGTATTTCGTGATGGAACCTTAAATAAAGGTTGTAGTCCGGTCACAAACTTTCTAAATTTATGATGTTCAACAATCACAAGAGGATATTCATGAACAATAACCATCTCGGCTAGATCTTTCCTTGACTTGTCGGGATCAAAGTTTAAACAAGTTAGATTTGTTTGTCCGTCGGTTGTTTTTTGTCCCATCCCCAATACTTGTTGACGTATATCTCTTTGGTTTCGTTTTGGACAAAATTTGTTATAATGATCAAGTAAGTGGCGTGTTCCATTCTCACTCTTAGCTCCTAATTTTCTCTTGCAATAGTGGCACTCCGCCTTGTCTTCACCATTGATCGTCATCTTCTCGAAGTGGTTCCATACAATTGACGTAAGTTTTCGCTTCCTAGAACCCATGTTGCTATCATCATTTTGGGTTGGGGTTTGGGTTTGCTCTCCTGTGGTTGTGTGTGATGGACCTTCATTGCTTGTATTTGGTGAAGATTGGTTCATACAGTTATTGCTATCGGCTTGTGAGTTATCACCCGGAGATGTTTGTGGTTGTTGTGTGTGTCCTTCCATAAATCCTACGAATAATTATGAAAATGAAAATGTTCTTAGCATCGCAATCAAAACACAAAGCATGCTTCACAACAGTCAATGCACTTAATACAATACACTTATACACAAGCATGCTTCACAACAGTCAATGCACTTAATACAATACACAAGCATGCTTCACAACAGTCAATGCACTTAATACAATACACAAAGCATAACTTACAACCGTCAATGATCTAATAGAATGAACAATGAGTTAGTGAGTGTTGACCTCAGTTAACAAATAACTATATATGTATTCAGTTCAAGAATCTTGTTAACTAAATCTATCAAACAAAGTTTGAATCTATCAAAACTAAATCTATCAAAAATAGATTGAATCTATCAAACTAAATCTATCAAACAAAGTTTGAATCTATCAAAAACAGAAACTAAATATATCAAAATAGATTTTGAAACCACTACTCACTGGGCTGTGGAGATGCGCGGCGGTGGCGAGTCAGGCGAGTCCGGCGAGATGCGCGGCGGCGACTGCAGAATAGGGAACGGGCTGTGCCTACTCACTGCAGAATGGCGAGTCCGGCGACTGCAGAATGGGGAACGGCGACTGCAGAATGGCGAGTCGGGCTGTGAGATCAGAGATGCGCGGCGGCGTGCGGGCGGGAGGTTGTTCTAGGGTTAGGGTAAATGGCCAAATGGGAAAGTAGGAAACTGGTTTTAAACGGGTATACGGGAAAATGGGTTAGGCAGCCTTATTGGGAAAATAAATAATAAATAATATATTATATATAAATATAAAAATTATATTTAATTAAACGGGTTTTAAACGGGTATACGGGGCGGGTATACGGGGCGGGTACAGGCTATACCATACCCGCCCCGAACCCGATTAACTTAAACGGGAAACCCCGAACCCGGACCCGTCCCCGATTAAGTGTCCCCGAACCCGCCCCGTTCGGGGCGGGTTTCGGTTTTCCCCATCGGGTTTGGTTTTTTTTGCCATCCCTATACCAAACATCCCCTTAATTCTTTGCTAATAGATACTGTTACTATGCTCTTTCCCTGTCATAAAGAGTTCAAGATATTAATAGCCATAAATTTACATCACTAAGAGCATTCTCAATTCGTTCCCTAAAATTTTGTGAGTAGGATTTGTAAATTATATGGTATGGTTATGAGTGATTGTGAGCAGAAGAGAGAAAATTTATATGGGAAAGTTAAATTTGAGGTTTTACTATAGATACTGTATAATTTTTTAATATTTTCCTAAAGTAGTTGTGAGTGAAAGAGAGAAAATATGATGATAAAGGTATAAAAAAATATTATTTAATTAAACAGGAGAGACAAAAGACAGTGTTTTTTAGTGTAATTATATGATATATATGGATATAGGATTGGGAATGGACTTGGAATGCTCTAACAAAAAAAAAACAACCATTGGGCTTAATAAGATTCGCCCATGGACTGAGTGAAAATATATATTAGTGGATACCCAGCATTATAAAAAGACAACAGAAAAATATAGTCGATTTAAAGTACTCCAATAGGTGGAATATGATTTAAGATGATGCATATACTTGGTGATGAAAATAGAGATGGTGTAACCAACCTAGCAGAACAAATAGTTTTAGAATCTACTCACACCCTAACATCTTTATCCTTATTGCCACAAAAAATGGCTAGAATCAAAACCGCCCATGTGCTTTTACCTATAACTTTCCTTTGTGTCCATGAGTCCTCCTGGAATCAACCATCTCAATAATAAAATAGTAAAGTCTAGCATTTCAAATTAGATTCTATTTTTTAAGAAAATTATATTAACTCCCACAAATTTCAAAAGTGACTATCTTTTAAGAATTCTTTATTCAAATGACCAAAGCAAAACAGTAAGCTACTCTTTTAACAAATCTTATAAATTCTAATCGGTACAAAAACCTGGATATTACGATGAAAATAACCAAACAGAAACGATGTGAACATAACAACAAAAAGCATAGTATGAGGCCCCAAACAAGCAAGTGTGTTGGAATATTATTGGGTAGAAGAAAAGTGAGGTCTATTATTGTTTGTCTAGCTACTCTAGGGGACTTGTTGATTCCCTGAACCCTGCCACGAGACATGGGCTACACTGCCACATGTCTTCTAAATTGTGGTCAACTTTACCTCCCCTAGGTGCCATCAAAATAAGCCATTTAATAATAATAATAATAATAGAATCTTTTGAGTCTATCAACGAATTGTGTTCATGGGTAGAAAACCAGACATGCATGTTGGACCGAAAGGTTAAAGTTCATTGTGGCATGTGTGGACTGGATGGAAAGTATAGGTCGGTTTTTGAGTGGGCTAGTTTAATCTAGGACTTGAAGAAATATAGGAGTCGCAAAGTTTGAACACATGCTTTCCCACTAGGCTACAACTTATTGGACTAGTTTAATACACGTCCTTGATTAATTTTGTTTGACGTCTTAGCAGTTAAAAGAGTTTAGTTGATAACAAACAAACAAACAAACACAATAGAACCAATCACAACACACAATTTGAAACTGTAATAAGTTGATTAATTGATAATAACGAATATCACTGTTTTGTGCATGAGGGTGTTTTTTACAGTCATGGCTTTAAGCGTGGGAAAGAATCTCACACTGTTATGCATAAAGTGCTGGGTAACACTATGTACATTAGATCGCGAAGTAATCTGGCCCCAAACGACCCTTGCATAAAACATCAGAGCTAAGTCAAAGTGTTAAACACCTAATACGCCTTTAAGTTATTTATTGTTTTGATTACAGCTTCTAAGCTAGAAATTTAGAGCTAGGATATCTCTTATCATATAAAAAATTAATTATAAATAATATCAATATTAAAAGATAGAGAAAATTACTGTTTGCGTCCATGTGGTTTTAGGACGGAGACACAACGAGTCCCCGAAATTTTTTTTGAACTGGTTGAGTCTCCGTGGTTTCAAAAACGAACAATTTGAGTCCATGTGGTTTCAGTAAAATGAAAGTTTTACCCTAAAAGTTAAGTAACAGTAGGGACTCAAATGGTTTGTTTCTGAAACCACATGGACTCAACCAGTTCAAAATTTTTTCGAGAACTCATTGTGCCTCGACCTTAAAACCACAATGACTCAAACGGTAATCCGGTCAGTAACAGCATATCCAAACAAAGATATACAAACTTGTTGATAGAAAGACTGTCTTAGTCAATTTTGTAAACAACCCTTTTATCTACAACTCAATACAACTTAATGGTGTTAATATACTAGTTTATTATGCCACTTGCGAGGTGGAGGGGTCTAAGATGTGTGATTTTGTTAGTTGTTAAAATAATTGTATAATGGCTAATTTATCATTTTAATAATCCATCTACAAAAATCAGTTAATAAACACCAAATTATCATAAACATGGTGATAAGAAAAGTCCCTAAAGATAACATAATTAAACCACCACATGTAATCCACAATAATTAATCATTTGATTAGTCTATTAGTTTCCACTTTTCAAACATTAACCGACTAATCCACCAAACGAACATTACAAAGACACATGTCACACACTTTATTACACGATCCCAAGTGAAAAAAGACTTTCAATCTTTCATGTAGCTTCAAATCTTCAATAATATGAAGTAACATAACCAGGTTATATCAGTATATTCCATTAGTAGCAAAATCATTAATAAAGTCTGATAGGTCGGATGGAAGCAAACCTTACCTTTATTTCAGGGTTAATTTTACCTATTTAAAAAAAAAAGAACTAAAATTTTTATTTGACAAAAAAACAAAAAAAAAAATCTACAAAATTGATTCTAACTTCTAACTAAGCTAGACACCTTCCACTACGATAGACGCCTTTTAAAAAACTAATCGTCGGCTTTCGACATAACAGAAAGCCGACTGGGTCGCGGCTGGAAATCACTCCGTCGTCTCTGCTGATGCGACGACGGACGAATCAAAGCCGCCAACGCTCGTTTCACCAGATCACCTTCCACCGTCCCGATCCTCACAAGCGAATTCGTCATCGCAGATCTCCGAGCATGCAACCTATGCGACCGATACACCGTATTATCCTCTCCACCGTCACTACTCCGATTACTCAAATTCTTATGCAAACTACACCGGAACGATCCAGGATGCGTCGTCGGCGAACACAAACACGTCTTCTTCGATCCATGAATCCACGGCACCTTACTGTTATTATTATTCCGATCACAATTCCTGTTTGTGTTTGTTGATGACGTGGACGTAACTGTACGGCCTGGAGACGTGTGACGGTTATGGCGATCGATTGAAAACCGGACTGACGGAGATGATGACGTGTAACCGCCGCGAAGGCTGATTCTCGACGGCGACGTCGATCTCGCCGGAGAAGAGAAGGTGGACATGGAGGATGATGAGATTGTGGAAGAACAGAACCTGCCGGACGGCGAAATTGACCGTGGAAAGGTGGTCCGGCTGACGGTTGATCCACCGGACTTGTGTTTCTCCGATGAATTCATCGGAATTTGATTGATGAATTTAACGAATTGGTGAAATTAGGGTTTGAGTTTTGAAATTGGCAAACATTGGGTAACGGAAAGTATGGTTTATATAGGGGTAAGAGGTAATGGCAAAAGTGTAATTAGTTGGGTTACCAGGGTTAACTATAACATTCCGGCCGTTAGTTAAAGGAAACAACGGCTTTCGAAGGTGGGTCCCGGTGGGTGGGTGGGTTAAGCTATGGGCGGTGCGAGGTTTTTGTAGTCACGCGCTTATGGGGTTGTGGTGTGTACGTGGTAAGGAAAGTGGCGCGTGGGGTATTACTTGAAGTGAGTGAAAGTGGGGGTCGGTTTGGTTGAAACGGCTTTGGCGCGAAAGTTGGCACCTGTTATTCAGATGAGTGAGAGTTCTTGTGGTAGAGACAGGTGTCGCTATAAATAGATTTCTAAATCGAGAAAAAAAAATCTAGCTTTATGAAATTTAGAATTTTTAATAATATATCACAAATTACGAGAAGTCGTGTTTAAAAACGAAATAAAGTCTTACTATTCGGGGTAAACCAATGGCGTATGGCTACTTCATACACACATGATTGTAGACAATGTTGGGTAGCTCAAACATATCATCTCCTATTCTGGGAAAAACCTGGTTCATTATGGTAAAACCTGGTTGGGATCAGATTTAAACTTTAGAGCTTGCAGCCTTAAGCCCAAACCTCCACTTCTCCACCGATGCTAGTTGAGCAAAAGCTAATTGGCGAGTATGTTGAAATATATATGTTTCAATTTAATATCAAACAAATGTTATATGATTTTTCTCTAATAGTCTGTTCAACAAGTCGTGCATAGTAATTTTCGACCACTATGGCTAAAACTTTGTTTTTAGTAGGATTAAGTTCAAAAGAGAGTTGCAGCGTAACTTGTTGCCAGTTTACCTTTAATATTTAAAAAGAAGTTGCGATGTAACTTGTTGCCAGTTTACCTCTCATTTTATTGTAATTGATCGGACGTTCTTTTTATATATAACATTTAAGAAAAGTAAAGAGAAAGAAGTCAAGAACCACATGAAAAAAAATCAATTCAATTCAGTGGTTGTTTATTTGGTTAGGTCCTAATGGGCTTGTAGTTGGGCCGGTAGCTCTTGGAGAGTTGGAGCTGTGAAAACTTTGTGGCTCAGACCGAGATTCATTTTTTGATGGGTTGTGCATTTGTGAGGGTCCTTTTATTTATTTATTTATTTATTTTTTGATATAAGAGTGAAGACGAGTATTTTTGAACGACTCACATATTTTCATTCTCTTGTATCTCTCAACTGTCGTATCACTGATTCACTGTTACGGTTTCTTGTTAATTTTCACTTCTAAATTAAGAGATTTGTTGCTGATCATAACATCTAGGATCTGCTTATGTTGTGATTCATAATTTATGTGACAAATTCTAGACTATATTGAGAGTTCTCATGATTGTGTATTGTTCTTTATATGGTACTCAATTGGATATTCGAAGTTGTTATTGGACCTGATAAAGAAGTGATTACATTATTGCTACGTATCAAATTGGTAATTAAAGAGTAAGAGCGAGAGAGAAGAACACAGAAGAAGGGAGATAGCTCTCAAAATCATTCGCTACCATTCTCATTCACAACACTGCTTATGTATATTAAATGAAAATATTACAATTATAACCCTCCTATTAAATATTTATAGTTTGGTCCCTCTACTATTTACTACCTAACAATTATGGGTTTGTGACAACACGAAAACATTCGTCTCACTCGCGACAAGTGAAAGTTGGCATCTTTCTGAAAACCTTCTCTTTATCCTCTGGATTGATGTATGGTTTGTCTACATCTTACGTTTCTCAGACCATAGCAATAACTTTCTATGTGTTAGATTTTACAATCCCAATAATCATGGCTAGTCAAAGTTGGAGATATTCTCTTCATAAGTTATGCCTTACATATAATTGTAATTAAATTATTCCTAGAATTAACTTCCAATTCTTGTATATATATATGTCTTATTGTAATAGACAAAGTGTGTTTGATTATACTCCTCTAATATTGTGATTGTTTATCATCCTTTCAAAATCATTCTAAACTTATTATGGTATTAGAGCCTAAAGTGCTCCCATGAGCTCTTTCCGATCCCAACTTCCGGCATCGACTTTCCCACCCGCTGAAATAATTAACTTGCTGCCGTCTCAAATTTCTCAATCAGACTTACGTCCACCAATTTCCCCGTGTGATGACGTTAAGTTCTTGCTACTCTCATCTGGTTCGATCTCGACAAATATGTCGACAAATCAATCAAACCTCCATTCCAATTTCTCAATGGCGATGCATTGTTTCGTCAACCCAAGGTTCCCCCCCTCCACCACTAAAACAATTTCCGACGACGCATTGTTCTTTCGACCTATTGTTCCCTTCCACCACTAAAATATTTTCCGACGACGCATTGTTCCGTCGACCCACTGTTCCCTTCCACCACTAAAATATTTTCCAACAACGCACTGATCCGTTGGCCCACTGTTCCCTTCCACCACTAAAATATTTTCCGGCGATGCACTGTTCCGTCGGCCTACTGTTCCCTTCCACCACTTAAATATTTTCCGACGACGCACTGTTCCGTCGACCAACTATTCCCCTCCACAAATAAAATATTTTTCGGCGACGCACTGTTCCGTCGGCCCACGGTTCCTCTCCATCACTAAAATACTTCTGACGAGCCACTGCTATCCTCTTTCTCATGACAACAACCTCCCATTCTCCATTTCAACTCCACCAAACCAAATCAATAACCATTAATTGGTTTCCCTCCAAAGACCTACACACACACCACTCTACCAAAATCTTCTTTTCAAGATTGGTCTCCTCTTACGATGGTCCATCTTGTGGGGGCATATTAGAGAACATAACCATTAACGGTTTCCCTCCAAAGAATTCATACAAATTAATATTTAAAATATGTAACTCTCGTTTATATTAAGATAGTTGGAATAAGTTTGATTAGTTTATATTATATATTTAATATTCCATATTTGTAGCTTGTAACCGATTTTCTTTTCTTGTATTTATACCTTACTATTGTTAATAACAAAATCTAGTTGGTTTGATAAACTTATTATCGTATAGAATGAAATGAGAGAGAGAGAGAGAGAGAGAGAGCATGTTTTTATACTAGAACCGACAAGATGTGTTAGTTCACCCGTTTTCGGTAAAGTCTAAAAACTTCTTTCATTGTTTGGCTACTATGTACAACTTTATTGTTATTCACAACACCAACACATTAACAATAATAGTAGCAACAACAATAATAATTATAATACAAAATATAAAATGTCTTACCACTTAAGCTTCGTGAATGTTTCTACTAGCATTTCTAGGTTAGTTCCATTAAGCTAGGAGCTTCTCCCCATTCAAGCCCAATCCAGAGCTGAAAGAAAATGAATAACGATCATGTATGTGTAAGAAAATGTGTAAATCTGAAATAAAACTTAAAATACAAAGTGGAGAGTGGAAACATATCAAACACTATAATATAAAACAACCACATACCTTACTTTAACGAAGAGACGAAAATATGCAATCCTCCATGACGTGCTAACTATCAATGGGGCTAATATGATCCAAAACCCAGTAACAAATCCCCAATCTTCTCCATCGTCTTCTCTTTGCTCTCCTGTTGTATGAGCTTCTTTTTCAACTGGTTTACAACCATCAGTTTTAGTTAGCGGAGCTCCACAAAGTTTGTTGCCAAAGAAGCTAGACTCACTGAAGCTTTGAAGCTGAGTACTTGTTGGAATTCTTCCAATCAAGTTGTTGTAGGACACGTTGAAGCTACTCAAGGAATTCAACTTTGACAAGCTCATGGGAAGTTCCCCTTAGCGATAAATCTAAGGATTTAAGTGCTTTCATGTCTCCAATCTCTTCTGGGATCCTTCCTGTCAACTGATTTCTTGACAAGTTGAAAAATTTTAACTTCTTGAGGGCCATAAGCTCATTGGGGATGCATCCAGATAAATTGTTACTCGAAAGGTCCAACAACATCACCAGTCCAAGAATAGTACCATAGGTGTCCTCTCTTCCCTTCATCGCTAATGATTCACTAGCAATTGATGACCAATCATCGTAGACAGCAGAGAAAGAAAATTTAACGTTTGAATTAGTTTTCATGCCTGAGAGGACACTAAAGTTGTTGAAGCATCTTGGAATATTTCCAGACAGGTTATTATGAGCAAGATCCAGTATTTGAACATGTATAAGATAACAAAGCTCATGGGGAATATTTCCAACAAAATTGTTGGCTCTAAGGTTGAGAATTCTCAAAAGAGTGAGTTTTGTTCCAATCCATGTTGGAATGCTTCTGCTGAGTTCATTTACGCTAAGTTGAAGAATCTCTAATGCTGTCAAGTTCATCAGGGAAGGCGGTAATCTTCCACCAATCTTGTTCCCATGCATATTCAATAAATGTAGGTAAGGTATAGAACCCAATGTTCTAGGAATCTCTCCCGAGAAATTATTATTCTGCACGTTAATGAATACCAAACTCGGCCACGCATCCCAACAGTCTGGAATGACACCCGACAAGTTGTTATTTCCCAAATCAAGAACACTTGTTTCACTCACACCAGTGGAGCACAACAAATTATCTAATGACCCCACAAAGGAATTACTTGATAGATCTAAAAGTATTGGAAACATTCCATATGCGAGAGAAGGTAACTTCCCCCGAAACTCATTAAAGCTTAAGTCGACAATCTGAACTAATGGGACTCCCAACAATGTAAACGTTCCTTGGATATGATTATGTGACATATTTAAATAGTATAGATTGGGAAAGAACCTCATAAATGATTCGGGCATGCTTGATGAAATTCTTGTGTTGCTGATGTCCAAATATGTTAAATCAATTTGTGATTGCAACCACAATGGAAAATGAGGCCCTAAAACCCAAGAACTCACAGAAAATCTTTGGAGACGAAAACAGGGAACTTTTAGTTTTAAGGTTAGGTTGTTCGCTTTTGCTTCTAGACTATTCATGTTCACTAGATTGGAAAAATGAGTTTCAGTCACAACACCCGCCAACAAATTGAAAGATAAATCTAAATTAACCAACTTTGAAAGTTGACCGATGCTATCTGGAAGGGGGCCATTCAGTCGGTTATGTGAAAGATATAACTTTTTCAATGATGATAGCTGTCCAATCCAATCATAAAGGCTTCCATTTAGTTGGTTTAAGCTAAGATCCAAAACCTCCAACAATGATAATTGTCCAATTGAGTATGGAATGGAACCACTAATTTGATTTACACTAAGATCTAATGTCCTTAGGAATGATAATTGTCCTATGGAGTTAGGAAGGGTACCATCCATATAGTTCTCAGAGAGACGTAGGTGCACTAGATTACTTAGTTTTCCAAGTTGATTAGGTAAATGACCCGTGACTCCTGAGAACGAGAAGGATAATGACTCCAATGAAAATTTTTTCAAGAAGATAGGTTTAACTAATATTACCAAAATTGTTAAATGACAAATCAATTTCTCTCAAATTGCAAAGGTTACCTAATGATTTAGGTATTCTCTTGGTGAGTTCATTTGATGATAAGCCAAGGAAAAGAAGGGAGGTTAAGTTGCGAAGGGAATTAGATATGAACTTGAAATGCCACAACTACCAATATCCAAGGAGATAAGATTAATACTAGATATATCTTTTAATACTAATGGAGAGTTAATGAAATTATTCCCATCAGCATGAAGAAACTCGAGAGAAGTCAAATTACGAAAGCTATATTCACTACCATGAATAATGCTATTAAAGAGACATCCACTTAAATCCAGTGAAACTATACTAGTTTTACTGAATATCCATTGTGGCATAGAACTACCAAAACTATTTAAAGAAGATCAAGCAATGACAGGGATGTGAGATTAAGACTAGGAACATGAAGATATGTGTTTGAGAGTTGACAACTAGACATATGTAGTTCGGCCAAAGAAGGAAGAGTGTTGATCACCTGAAGCCAGTCGACTGCCTTGCTAAGGTCCACGCCACTCATATCCAGGTGATGCAACATACCAAGACTTGACAACCACCGTATATTCATCATAGTTGTTAATTCATCAAACGTATAACGAAAATTTCCAAGACACAAGACGTGCAATTTTGTAAGATTCCCTAGTTGTGAAGGAATATTTCCACCGAAGTTGGAATTTGAAAGGTTAAGATACCTTAGGTTTTGAAGAGAACCGATGAATTTAGGAACTTCTATCCCTCCAAAATCGTTGCAGCTCAAGTCCAAATGCTTGAGTTGTTATAGGCCTAACAAGGATGAAGTTATATTCCCTTTCAACTTCTGCTTTGAGGCTTTTTCATATTCTTTCCTGTTGGCGTAGTCTTGCCAATCACAATGACCATCAAGCCCAGGAAGATGAATCCGATGAACATGACCGGCGGAATTATCACACACAAAGTTGTTAAATGCCTTCGGGCTCAGGATTTTCCCCTCGCCAAAAGTTTGATCTATCCCCTCGCCAAAAGGCGGTGTTTGAATGCCTTCGGGCTCCTCGGGCTCAGGATTTTCTAACGGCCATCCCCATTGAAGGATTAGGCCAACGTATGTCGGGTTTGGAGTATCGGGCTATCCTTAAGTACCGGTTAATGATCCCTATGTTCCCGACGGATGAACCTTGCCCAATTTGTCGTAAGGTCTGTTTGGATTCTTTTGGTGACCATGCGGTGCATTGCAAAGAATTGCCTGGCTTTAAATACAGACATGATCTGGTTAGGGATGTTCTGTGTGATGTTCTTAAACGGGCAGGGATTTCTGCTAAAAAGGAGGCCCCTGTTAACTTTCTCACGGATCCTATTGAAGGGAGGTCTACTTTACGACCAGCTGATATTCTTGTGTTCGGGTGGGCAGGGGGGAAACACGCCTGTGTGGATCTTACAGGAGTGTCTCCTCTTGTTGGGCTCAGGGACCGTGGGTTTGTTGTGGGTCAGGCTGCGTTGAAGGCTGAATCGGGCAAAGTTGTTAAACACGAGAAAGCTTGTTTAGATAATCAACATGTCTTTCTACCATTTGCCTTTGATACATTTGGTTTTCTGGCTCCAGAGGCTGTGAAATTTTTGAGTAGGGTTCAGCGCGTCGTACACGGAACCTCTTCAGCTTCTAGGTCCCAAAGCTTCGTTTTTAGCAGGATTGGCTTTGCTGTTCAAAAGGGGGTTGCGGCGCAGCTTGTTGCCCGTTTGCCTGCCACTTTATTGTAATCGTTTTATAGTAAATTATATAAAAAAAAAAAAAAAAAATCCCATTCCATTTGCAACAATCTTTGTCCTCTGCAACCCAAGAAGCAAGTCGATTTGGTTCATCAATAAGACCATGCTTGAAACGAAGAAGTGCTCGTCTCTCGACGTCCATGCACGTTACATGATCAGTGTTTTGATTAGATGAGCATAAATGAAACAAGGTATAAATCACAAGCAAGCACAAGGTACTCATTGTTTGATTAGACAGAGAAGAACAAATTTGATTTTCGTTTATAAGATGAGAAGAGACCTGGTCTGATGCAGGTTGGTTTAATGTTAAACATCAAGCAAACTCTACATCAGTTCAATTAAACAAATAAAGTCAAGGTATGTTGTCCATTTAAAATTATTATTGTGCAATAAAATTTCCAGATAAACACAAAATATATTATTTTAGTAGTACACTATTTCTTCCACCGGCCATGAATGTGATTTTAATTAATGGATGGAAACATTCCATAATGAAATAATTGTGAAAGTTTAGTATAAATAAATATGAAATTAAGAAGTTAATTCTGCGGAAGGTTTGAATTTTGTGATGAAAACAATAATAATAAATTTAAAGTTGAATTTTGTGGTGGGTGTTAACTTTTTTTTTTGTTTTTTGATAAACCAAAGATTTATATGTGAAAAATTTTCAAATGTATTTGTGTGAAACAAGCTAGTTTGAAGTTGGGTTTGATTATTTTTTTTCAGTAAAAACATTTAAATAAAAACGTAAGAATACATCTAGTGACAGAAGAAACCACCTCAACAGACATCAAGAACATAACCAAAACAACAGCAAAAAATGCAAGAAATTGCCATGAACCAAACACATAAACCTTGATGAAATTCCCTATTTTAACCCTCCATTTTCTTTCATAAGCCATGTTAACATCTTCAATCACCTTGTCCAAAAAGGGCACTTTAGTCAATCTCACATGCCTGCTCATCCCATTCCACATATTAGCAACCTCTTCATCACTCTTCAATCTGTTCACTATAATCCCTCTTTCTCTAAGCAGCTTTGCATCTTCTTTAGTGTCAATAATCCCATTCATTAACTCAATGTAATGCGTCAAAATCAAAGGTCCAGACGCATTACACACTTCATATGCCACCAAGTTTCTCAACACGACATCTGTATTTACATCAACACTGACAACGGGTAGAAAGAATGTTGATGATTTCTCATCAAAATCAATGGTAAAGATCCCACCGGATGAGGGAGAAAACCCAAATCCGGCTTTCACAAGATCAGTAACAGAAGGGATTGAGATTTCCTCCATTAATGGAGGTTTATCATCACTAACCACATCCAACGCTTGTTTGACTTCGTCATTAGCTACAACATGTTTCAACAATTGTACCATGGGCGTGCTAGAAATGATCAAACAAGGAACTTTTGCAACGCGCTTGAGGGGTTCGGAAAATAATAATCTTTTAAAGCAACTTATTTTGTGTTGAGTCTCTTCTAGTTGTTCTTGTTCGTCACCGTGATAAGTACTCATCATTTGATCATGATGTTGATCTTTGATGTGAGGATCCACCATCATGTGGTATAAAAACCCCAATAAATGGTTGCAATCTTCGCTAGATCGAAGACTGGACTCGTTATTCGAAACCCTAAATGGAGAAAGCTATTTATACAACCCTAACAACATTGAAGCTAAAGACATTTGGGATGAATGAAGATGAGATTTAAATTCCAACATCTTTTCTAAAAGAAAATTTGGGATTTGATTCTCTAGCATCACAATATCTCTCATAATTGCATTATGAGCAAATTTTCGACACGAAAAATCAAAAAGATGTGACATTCTTGATGTTACTCTAGCGAACGATCTTTCTTTATCTATAGCGTAAATATCAAGAAACTCAAGCAAGAATGAAACATCAAGAGCCATCATCCAAATTAGCGTTTCCCCATCACACTCCAGATACTTATGGTAACAAGCTCGAATTTTAGGCTCAAAAAGGCGTAATTGATCTATGAGGTGATCAAACTTTAGACCATTGTTTTGTAGTTGGTTTTGTAACCCTTTGGCAGCACAAAGCTTGTATCTTTCCATCCCATAGAGCTCAGGTCGCCAATGATGGTAGGGGCCTAATGCGACTTGCTGTGGGATATAACAATCGGATTTTCCTGACACTAAGCTTGTTGGCACGCTGAAGATACACACGGGGATGTTGATATCTTCTTCGATATCTTGTTTAATGGTTTGACGAATATGAAGGATCCATCGGTGGTCACCATAATTCGGGTTTGAGTTTGTACTCATGGTAGGCTGTTGAGCAAATAAAATTTGAATTTGGTAATAGGAGTTAAATGTAGGTTTCATTGAAACATACAAAAAACTAGTGGTAATTAATAAGATGGCTGGGTTAATTACTACTCTTAATTTAGATCGAATTTATTGCAAGTAGTAACGCTTTCTTCTTGGCATATAGTATTTCGATCATCCAGTCCGTTATAAAATTGATAACCCATATAGAACTCGTACATATAGTTATTTAAAACATATAAGAGTTTATTTTTATAACATTTAGCTAGCGTTTGGTATGCATGAATGACAGAAAATTATGAGTACCAATTAAAAGGTGTCTATTACTGTTTTTCGAAAAATAATTGTTATTACAATTGACATTTACGAGTTTATCCAATTTGAATGAATAACATTGGGGAAAATAGCCTAAGAAGCCTTTTGACAAAGAAAAACTGACAGAACAAAAAAGATGCACCAGCCGGGAATGGAACTCGGGTCTGTACCGTGGCAGGGTACTATTCTACCACTAGACCACTGGTGCTTTTGGTTTTATACACCAGAAATATTTATATATTGTATACACACTAGTGATCCAAACAAAGATTTAAACTTTGAATCTTTGCTAGCATGGGAATACAAGTAACTTTCAATTAAGTTAAAGGATAACATCTATTTTGAAGAATATTGTGTTTATTCTTTCATGCAGTGTTTGATTGGTGCGACCATCACTTGTTAAAAATGAGATACCGCTGAACAGAGCTAACAAAACAAAAGGTGGACATTTCTCTTTTCACCCATCAGCAACAAGTAAACATATCTCCAATCAAGAATGAAGTAAAACAGGTTTCCTAGATAGGATCCCAAAGTCAGTAGACAAAATCACAAAACCCATGATAAAAGAATATAATATTGAATTATAAAAGAGGTAAAACGATTTCTACACTATCGTCCTCTAATATCTTTAATCGAATATCAAAGAAACCATACGAACAACAAATGTGTTTTCTCTACTTACACTTTGATCTACCCATCAACGTTAGAACTTATTTTCTGTTGCTAATGATAATATACTCTCTCGTGTTATTCTACGCCTAGTTTTAGCAATCTCCATCTGCTGGAATATTAAGATCAGGGAGCACAAAACTGTCATTCTTCTCTTCTTCCGTAACCACCAACACTTGTTGCGATTTCATATCATTCTGAAACCAAGATACAAATCGTTACTGTGGTTATTTCGATCCATTTATTAATAACCGAGTAATTTTGTGTTTGTCATACCTTCATCTTCTTCAAGTTTTCATTCTCCTTTCTTTGTTTCTGGCATGTGGCTTGTAAGGCTGCTACTTGCTGCTTCACATTACAAACTAAATTAGTGAATTCAATACAAACAATATTTGATCTGTACCAAGTAAGTCAAAGTTAAAGTCAACAAACGTGCCATAAATTTTACTTACGCGTTTTAATTTCTTTCTTTCTTTTAGTAATGCAGTCTCGTCCTCTTTAAGTTCAGCCAATGTCTACAAATAAACCAAAAACATAAATATGATCACAAACGATGACACGCAGGAATCTTGAAGCGCAAATAAGAAGAAAGTGTTACCTTCTTTTTTTGTGACCTCTTCGTGGGCGTTGTTTCATTAGCCCGAATAACCTGAAAAAACAAAAGGTATAAACGATTAGATTTTACGACTATGATTTTTGATAACATTTTGTAAATTTAGAACTAGAAATAACTTAAAAAAACCAAGATTTATGTTTTCCACATGTCAAATAATATGTATATTTTCAGGCACAATATAAATAAAATTAACAAAATAAAATCTTTAAAACTTTGATTTCTCCGTACAGAGAAGATAAAAGCACTTATATGCATATGCTTTGTCATATTAGGTGTTACGTTTGTCTTGTACACGAAGAAACCAATGCTAGGCTGCTAGTTTGTTCACCAAGTCAAAGCCCACCCCAAGTTCCAACAAAAGAATCCATCTTACACTTAAAAAAATAACTTTATTGCCCAATTTATCCACAAAAGTATAAATGGTGTATACCACAAAATTGTTTTTTTTATTGAATAATACGTTAAGTTACAAATGTATTATGTACCTAAATATCCTCCTTTTGTTAAAATCCTAAAGAAAACAAAAGTATATAGGCTTAACTTTGTCTTACTCCTAAATAATCTTATAAACAAGAATCTTTTGAGAACAAGTGGAAACTACAAAGTTGATCCAACTATCTAGGCCAAGTTGACTTTTGACATCATTCAAGTCTTTTAAACCCAAAATAACTCCAATGTACAGTACGTGTTTGTATGACTGTCAAAGAATAATATAAAACTAATGTTTTCTAGTTTCCCAAAACAATTATTAACTCCATTCATCCCAAAACAAAAAAAAGATTTAATAAGCAGTTTTGATAAACACTTTCTAAACATCTTATTATACTTTCAAAACACAGTAATGTACATGCATGTTTAAATATTTCATATTTAGCATCTAGTTGGGAAAAAGATTAAACATGAATCTAATTAAATAGTATCTAAACAAGAATATGTTGCTTAAAATAAAAAAATGATTTAACCTTGACATTCACGAACAATAAATTTGACCAAATAAAGATTGAAGGCTAGTGTAACGCACTAGTCTAAATGAATAAATAACGGACAAGATCTAAACCGTTAAAAATGGAAACAGAACAACCTCACTTTTGACGTTGTCAACGATGGTTTTTAAGGAATTAAATATTGACTCCAATCACATGGATTTAATATTTAAAGTTTTAAACTTTATAAAGTGACCCATATGACCAATAAAAATGGACAAGTAGATGAAGTTGCACACGAGTCCCAATACCCGCGAAACACCGGATTGTTACATAGTAAAGTTCACAACAACTCACACCAAAACACATGCAGACCATTAAAACTTGACACGAAAAACACGTCACCAATATATCCACTGCCTAAATGGCATACATACCCCTAACTGTTTGCTATATTTACATGTTTGGTTAAGTGGCATGCCATTCGTCTTTTTCAACCAAATCTAGATGGGTATTGACTTTGACGGGTGGAGTGCACGAGTCATGAGTTTATGAACCACCAAGTATCATACATACGCAAATTGACTAAAATACCCTTTTAGAAAAAAGGCATAATTGTAAATTGACGAGGAAAAAACGTGGAAATTTGGAGGAAAGTCACTTCATCTGCCTCAAAAACAATTAAATATTTAAAAAGTTTATTTCTCATGGCATAAAAAACATGTAAAAAGGGTAATCCATAAAAGTATCTAGTAGGGGTAATTTGGTCAACGGTGGAATCAATGGCATCGGATTTTCACAACGACGAGATCTACTATTGTACGGTTCGGTACCGGTATTTACTGAGTTTTTCCTCCCTTTGAGATAAGGGTAACATCGTAATTTAACAAATTGAAAAACCGGTAAAGTGGGATGTGTCATCTGACAATATTCATAAAATAAGCTAGGCACTAGGGGTATTCCGGTCAAAAACATTAACCGCAAGCATTAACAACATCGTATAGATTGTAAAGAAGTGGATAAAAAACAAACCTTAGATCTCGAGATATCTAAGCCGTCGTGTAAACAAGTCGGCTTGACTCTTCCAAGCCGCCGCCGCTGACAGAAGTGGCGCCACTCCACGACAGCGGCGTGGTGGGGCTAGCTCTGGTGGTGGACGGTTTGTTACCGGCGGGTGGCGGTGGTCGTGAGCGGCGTTGTCTGACTGTCCAGGTTTTAGGTGGCGGCTTGAGAAGAGCCGACGGAGGAGATGGTTGGCTGAGTTTGAGGAGGACGTGAGCCGCGAAGCCGGCGTCGTTGAAGGCTGAGTTGAGCCAGTTATCGTCGTCATTGTTGTTGTTGGTCATGGTGTGGATAGAGAGGATGGTGGCAGAGAGAAAGTAGGGGAAATAATAATAATGCATTGGAAGGTGGGCTTTATATGTATTTATTGTTACCTATTATTATTATTATGAATATTATTATTATTATTATTATGTGTGTGTGTAGATGGTATTTGTTGGTGTAGGAACGAACGGGTGGAGCTTGGTGTGATGACGGAGGTAGGCCCACTGGGAGTTGACCGCCCATCTGGCTTTTCTTGGGGTGGAAGTCTGTAACTTCTATATATATTTACCACACCTCGACTTTTATGTGTGTAAACTTTTGTTTTATGGGGTTTTTAACGTTTTTATATTAAAGGTAATAATGTATCTTTTTTTAGACTTTTTTACAGTGAACTTCATTAAAAACCAACAACTTAACAGCGCTAAGCTTTTCATAGAGCTTGGAGAAGCAAACAAAAAAAGAAAATTTGCGTAAGAGCATTTTTCACCAGCCAGTCCAGGACCCCTCAAACTTTTTAGATCTATATCTAATCCATAAAAAACCCAATAATTTGATGTCTCCTAGATCTTCCATCTTTGTTTCTTTTCCATCGTGTAGTTTTTCGTTTCCCGCCTTTCAAATCCTCCAACTCATACTTATTAATATGCCTTTCAGAATACTCTTCTTTTTGCTATCCAAATTCATCCTGGAATGAATAGAGAATATGTCTACTGCAGAAAAGAAGAATAGGGGGAATGTTGCACCACGTATCTTTTTCTCGATATAAATGTTATTAAAAACTCAATAAAAGAACTGTTGCAATAACAGGAAAAACGTTCTGGTTTGGCCGTTTGGATTTAGAGAACTTCATCATTCAGGGCTTTCCTGATATCTGCTAAGAACAAAGAATACCGTTAGCCTCATCGCAGGAGGGGGTCTCCTGCGACCAGTCTCCAACGTGAGAATACGAATTCTAATGATGAGGGCGATAAACAAAAGAGACGAGTCCAAAGTGTGAAGTGAAGTGGTGAGAGATGGAATGAATTTACCATTTAATTTGACTCCTTTTATAAGAGAGGTGGAGCTTTCTTTAGACAGCTCACCTCTCCTTTGTAGTAATGCTTATCCTCTTGGCTTTTTTTTTAGGTAGGAGGGATGGTGTAAGCCATCATATTGTGGCAACTGAGGTTGGTCTTGCATATCCCAGTCACTATCTTGGGCATTAAGCTTGCATGTCTTATGCTCTTGCTAAGTCGCCATCATAGGGATATGTCCAGCCCATTTTCCTCATGAATTGTGTTGATAATCTTGGTGGCTACGTTTCTTTGGAAGTTGGGGCTTCTAGCTTCCCTATTGCCTGTAGCTTCTCGCTTATAGCTTCTTAGAGCTGGGTTGGATCCGGATACCTACGTCATTCACCTTTAGTCCCTAGTAGTCAAGACGTACTAACGTAGTAACGACTGCTTGTGACTCGGAATAATCCCAAATCCTCGTGGGTACCTGTTATGAGATGGTTTTCGGGCTCAGTGACATGCCTTTTCATAGTCTGAAAGTCATCTGAGGTTCTCAAGTTGCTCAAATGGGAGCTGGGAGCTGGTGAAGTAGAAGCCTTGATGAAGCTTTGAGGTTTCCTAACTTCCTACTTAAATACCACCTGAATCATTAGTAAAAATTGTTTTGGGCCAAGTTTACAATCCCTGGTCCTTCATGACTCAATCCATTCAGGATTCCTGATCCTTACTGAACATGATATTCTTAGTACTAACAACCATTTATCTTGATCTTGGTTTTGACTTATTCTTGCAGGTGACCATTGTTGACTTAATTCATATTAATTAACTCGTTAAATAACTGAAGAAAACATGTGAAATATGTTTTGGTCAAAAATTACCGAAGCAATTTCGTGATCAAACTATGTGATATATTTAGTACGTCGGTCTATAGGGTCGTTGCGTTGTTACGAGTGAAGCTAAAAGTTTATACAAATGGTTTAGTGTCAGCGTGTTCACTAGCAATTGTTTTGACGTATTTTATAAAACTGTTTTACAGGTAATCAGTAGAAGATTTTGTTAGTAAGATGGAGGATATAGCCGTTAAAAGATCTGATGGCTCATTTTGGTTTTAATTATGTAAAATATGTATATTAAAGTTTTATCACTTTTAAGATGTAAATTACTTGGTGTTTAATTCCCAAGTGTTCTATAAATGAATATTTTAATCTAAAATGACTTCCTCTACGTAATATATACCCTTTGATAAAATTTCAAAACATGTATCAACTATGGTCACACGTCTAAGCCCATGGACCCGGGTGTGACAATATTTATAAACTTGTCGGTCATGTTTAATGTCGAATAACCAACCTCAAATACGGTATATTTGTGATTTTCTTTATAAGTAACAATTGAGACTAAAAAAACAAAAAGTAAAAAAGGAACAATAAATTGTAACTACTAACCTATATCTTATATTAAAACAAAAGAACATGGTCCATTCCTATTGGATGATTTCCTATTTTCTATAAATAATAAAGCCTCTTAGGATTTCTAACTAATAAAATAATTCTAAAATAAATTCTAAAATCTACTTTGTCATATTAAACCTGCTATTGACTCAATTGAATATTTTCTAATAATAACTTGCAATCTTATAATTTTTTAGTATTTTAATAATTCTAAATTAAATTACAACAAAACACACGCAACCATTTTCGTTTTTTATAACTCATACCCAATTTGTTAATAAAACCCTAATACGAATACGATTCAAGATCCATTCTCATGCTCTATGTGTCACAAAACCGTACGTAACGTCATTCCTATCTCTTAAGCTCAATCTCTGTTCTCCTTCCTTTCTCCATTTCAATTGAACGAGTCTCAACCGGTTTAAGAGCTTCTTCAACAAATCAATATCGGTCATCATTGATCAGACAATTCCTTGAGGTATGTTAAACGATTTTTGGATTCTATTATAACATTCATCACCCAATTTCAACAAACCATAATGTTGAATCACAGATTCTGCTATTCGATCTAGACTAAATCAGACCTGTTGTCAAATTCATCACCGTTAATCGTCAAATATACAAGGTATGCAACTGATTTTGCAAACCTTTGCTTCAGTTTACGTGCTCACTAATCTGTTGTTTATTCTCTATGGCTTTCTTCTTCAAATGATTTCAACAGGTGCATTCAAGATATTCCACAAATTAGATTTTTCCAATATGATGTTTCTTAATCATTTATTATATTTATAAATTTGGAAACAAGTAATTATAAGTTATATAGAATCATTATAATATTCTTTTAAAAACAATAAATTACTAAAATGTCGGTTTAATCTTTACAAGTTTTTGCATATATATTTAAGATAGACATTAACTTTTAAACGCTTTGACTTCTATGGCTTTAATTTCAGGCATACAAACATATGCAGCCTGCAATTCACAATATTAATTTTCCTTTAATTATAATTATCACATGTTAATATGTTAAGAATTTGAATATGCGTTTGGAATTGTGTTTGAATTTAAATTTGATGTGATGATATTAGTATTATAGGTTCCTTTTTTTTTATTTTTTTAATTTTGCGTTTGAAGTACTCTGATTTTTGTTTATACTTTTACATGTTATGGATTCTTCAATGTTTGACATTGGTTTATCGGGACTGAGTTTGATTCGGATACTATAGACGTTCTAGCCTGACTTGAATAAAATCTATGCAACTTTATAACTATTTGTTTTGGATGGTGTTACATTTGGTACTTGGTTGTTAACCCTATGTTAACTGTTGGAGTAGCATATTGTTTTTTTTCGCTTATGCTATTGTTTACACTTGCCGGTTGACGCTATTTTTGTTTTTGTTTTGTCAACAGGTGGACTTATATCTTGCTCTTACGGGAATTGTTGTTGTTTCAGTTGAGAATGGCATTCCTATTTTCTTATAGCAAAAAAGGAAAATGGCATTGGATTAACATTCAAAAGGTTAAAAAAACAACACCGAATTGATTTTCATATATGGTTTCTTTTTTTCTTTTTTAGTCTAATTGGTAACATTTGTAACTGTAATCGATTACCTTAACAGATCGGAAATAAACCAACCTCAACTTGACTAACAAGCCCCACCTGGGCCCGCCCAAACATGACTAAACAAGATTATGGACATTTTAAGACGATTCAAATCGTATATCATTATGGTTTCGACATCTTGAATCTTGATGTATGAAAGATTATTTTTGTGATTACTTTGTTGGCTACTGCTTGTGATTGTTCAATTTTTATTAATATCAAATGGTCATATGCGTATGTTTTTTTATTAGGTTTTGTATTTGTTGTTTAATATTAAATGGTCATTTGGTTCTTTGTTAGGATAACCATGAGTTAGTCCATGAGTTTGTTATAAGACCAAATGGTCATATTGTAATTCACCTGCCATTAAGTAATGCCTACAATACCCTCCAGGCTTATCTTAAATATACACTATGGCCAGAATACCCTCCACAGCCAAATAACCAAATATTGGCCCGTATCAAAAGGAAACTTGACATGTATTCTGATATGATTTAACTGAAATATCATCCCAAAACTACCCCTAAAAGAACCTGAAATCAACCTTTAAACCCATGGTTTTTCTTATAACAAACTCATGGACTAACTCATGGTTTTTCTTTGGTCTACCAGATGGTTTTTTTTATCTTGTCATAGAGGTTTAAATTTGGGTGATGGGTAAGCCTGGTCAACCCACCAACAGTTTTTAGTCAATTTTTAGTTGTTTTTTAAGTACTAATGTATAAAAAATGATTACATATACTATTATTATTAAGTTAATAAGGTAAAATTGTCTTAAAAAACCGCGACAAAAGTTATCAAATTGGTTGCATTTATCGTTTTGTTCTTGATATGTTAACAATTGGTAAAGAACATGAAGCTATTAACGTATATATTGTTTTAGCACGACAATTAGTAAAAAACGTGACTTTCTTTTTCTCCTCTATTATAGATAACATTATTTTCAAGTGATTATGCGATTATTATGCAAAATGTTCCGCTGATACCCTGTTACATCACAAATCATTCAATTTATAATCATCTTTTTGTAATTGCATTTAAATATTTTCCACCCGTGTAGTATACGGGTTTATAACCTAGTGTATATATCAATCAAGACCATACTAATTGGATCCTTCATTTAATCATTCCAGATCTCATGAATAAGCCCATAATTAATCGGCTGGATCACATCCCTTATAGAAAATTATCTCGATCCTCATTAATTGGCTGGATCATATCCTAAGCCCATATCAAGATATAGCCCAACTAAATGAAATATAGACCAACTGAATGAAATGCTTGAACTGATAAACACGTAACGTTTTCGAAATTAAACAAGCATGCAACTTGCGCATCTCCTAACTCGTAACAACTAATAATATTTATTAGATCGTAAAGCTAATCCAATAACACAAAAATCATGTTAATAACACTAAAAAAAACCAGCAATTTTAATAGACCAAACATAATGAACATGTGAATCAACATTTGAGCAATGCTTATCCAAATGAGTGCGGTTTGGAGTTGGTATTGAGTGGCGCGCCATACATCAAAACATAATCGTAATTTTGAAACAAGCCCAAGAATTCCACTTTGGTGGTGACGGCCCTGATAGAGGCATGTCATGAAACTAGGAGTGGATCTTGGGTGGTGGGGTGGCAAGAATAAGATTTTTCAAGTTTAAGCTTGACTCAGATGATTTTTTTATATTTACCAATATAATTTTTTATTCGCCTATGTATAACAATATGTGCATACACACACTAGACAATTGTCTAAGTGATGCAAAGGAGAACATAGACACTAGTAATCTCGTAGCGTGTTAATGCCATGCTTAAATTAAAGAGAATACAATTCGTGTTTTTTTATGGTTTAATTTTATAAAAAATATATTAATGTATTAAAAAAGTTATAACCATTTAAAAGCCGTGGAGGGAAGTTGGATAAAGATCAGGGGGCAAAAATGTTAATATTTTCTAAATAACCAAAAGCTAGGTAAAGATACAAGGACAAAAGTGTGTATTCAATAACAAGGAGTAAAGTGCTAAACCCGTCCATGTCCATGAGGTTTGGTAAAATAAGCGACTTTCGTCTAAAAAATTCATTTTTTGCAACTGGACCATTGATGTTTCTCAATTGTTGCTAATGTCGTCCAAAGCTATAACTCCGTTAATGTTTAACGTTAACTTTGGGGGTATTTTGGTCTTGTTATACACTTATTTATAACCCGGCCCCAACACTGGGCCACACCATCGTACCATCGTCGTGTTCCTACAACCACAACCTCTACGTGTTGTCGGAGACCTGTGCAGACCACTGCGCCCCTACAACCACACTACGACCTCCTCGACCGGCTAAACGTCTTTTTCGGTTTCCAAACGTAACGTTTCAAGCTGGTCGGAACACCTTGGGCTCCACCTAGACAATGCTCGTCCTCTGCATCCATCAGAATCTTCTCAGCAACTACATTTACTAGTGCTTGTTCCTTGGTTGCAAATCTAACAGATCTCCAATTCCCACCATTAGTACTCCGTCGCAGACCACCACATGTACCTTCTGTATGTATCGCTGCATCTACTAATTTGAGGAAATGGGTTGGGAAATAGGTTTGTGGAGTAGAGATTGTTTATGAACTTAATTAGAAACTTTGACACGTTAGGTCGTCTTCACGTGGTGTGATGGCTGGTTGGACTATTCACTATCACAATCCAATCAACACAACAATTTAATAAAAAAACTAATTTTTCTCTCATCTATACGCACAACCCAACCAAATCCAACTTTCACTCGTATTCACAATCCAACTCAATTCTTTTGATAAATAAAAGTCCTTCATTTTTTTATAAAATTTATATCAAAACATTCAATTTTTTTTATAAATAAAATCATGTTATTACATTTTTTTTAAACTTACGACTTGTAATTTTCATGAAAAAACAAAGTTATATGTAAAAGTTTGGTTGCAACTGGTTGTGAACAAAAAATAATTTTCAATTTTTTTAATTAAAATGTATTTTGTTATTTTATGTCACTTTGCGACCGGTTATGATAAATGTCATGATAGTGGATAGTCTTATGGTTGAATGGACAGGTGATAACCTGATGAAGATCAATGAGCTGGGGCGGGGTATGGTGGTTAAAAAAATGCATAAAGTAATTAATAAAATGAAAAGTTAGTTATATCATTGACCTAATGATGAAAATAAACAGAGTTAAATATTAGTACGACATTGGCAACAAATGAGAAACGTAAATGGTCGAGCTGCAAATAATGAAAAAAAAATCTTTTTTGGACCAAAGTCTCATAATTGACCAAACCTCAATAACGGTTTTGGCCATTACTCAATAACAAGAGAAGTTGATGATTGTGCATAGAAGGCTATTATGCTCCTTAGAGCATTCACATCCTATCTCCTATATTTTGTGAGAGTGTTTTTATAATGTAGGGAGTGATTTACGGTGTTGTGAGAGAAGGAGCGAAAAAAGGTAGCGGTTTTTCTGTATATTTGAAATGTTACTGTTCACCCCTTATAATTTTTTAATATTTTTTAAAATTAATTGTGAGTAGAAGAGAAAAAAAAATGTAACGATAAAAGTATAGAAAAATATTATTTAATTGAAAAGAGGGTAAAAATATAGTGATTTTACTGTAAATTTAGATTTGAATATATGTGAAGGGATGTGAATGCTCTCGTAGAGTTCAGAACCCATTCCATATATTTTAAGGGATTTTTTACAAATTATAAAATGTGGCTGAGAGTTAAATACTCACATGGTCAGTTTATATTATTAAAGTTTTAATATCAAGGTTTTAGAAATTACATTTAAAATCTATATTTTTCACATAACATGTTTGCTACACCCAGTTTACGAAAAAAAAAATGCTGAGACGAGGATTTTAAAGTGCAAAATATAAGAGACGAGTATTTTAATGAGTTTTGTCATTTATATAACTTCTTTATTTTTAAATATTATATTTTATAATTATTTTTATGAGAAATTCCTAAAATAAGTATTAATAAAAACAAATTTCTAATTTTAGGTATCATTTGTAAAAAATTTCAGAAATAGATATTATAAACTAGTCGTGACGAGTATTTTGTAGCAGCCAATTAGAACGCACCACGTGTCCTTAAACTAACCGTAACAAGCACGTTCACAAATCATTTACTCGTCACGACTAAATAAGTTTTATGCCTCGTAATCAACGCCCACGAGTAATTCATAAGTCATTTAGTCGCGACGAGTAGATTATAAGTTTAACTAGTCGCGACGAGTAGATTATAAGTTTAACTAGTCGCGACGAGTTAACTACTAATAAACTACTTGTGTAGGGAATGTTAACCGAGTAAACTAGTCGTCGTGACTAAAGGACTTATGAAGTACTTGTGGCGTTGATTACGAGGCACAAAACTTATTTAGTTGTGATGAGTAATTGATTATTGAACGTGCTCGTTACGGGTAGTTTATGGAAACGTGGCAAGTTCTAATTGGTTTCTACAAACTGCTCGTCACGACTAGTTTATAATACCTATTTCTGGAATTTTTTGCAAATAATATCTAAAACTAGAAATTTATTTTCATAAATGCTTATTTTGGGAATTTTCTCTTATTTTCACTCACTCCAAATATCTCTTTTTATGTATTTTTTATCTATGGGTCAATATAAATTTTCTTATCCACATAGAAATAGGTTAGTTAGGGTGACCATTTTGAAGATTTTCCTTGATATATCTCTCCATTTTTCTATGAGTTTTATTTATAACAGTTGGCTTGAGTTTGCTAAATTATATATAAAAAAATGTTTATACTCATGACCCAATGATCTAGTGGTAGTGGTCCTTCTTAAATGGAGACGATAGGTTCAAATCTTTACAAGTGCAGTGTTAGGTGGATTTTGAGTGAAAATAAATGTTGTTCAAAGAAAAATAAAACAAAATTTTATCAAACAAAAACCAAAAAACCTCACTCATCTCAGTTCTTACATAAACATATAGATAACATTTTAGGAGGAGTATATGGGGTAGATTTTCTGTTAGGGTAGTTTAAAAGCATGAGTAAACGAGTATGTGTAGCAGTTAAAAACACTCTTTTATAGGAGTTTAATTTATATATAATGATGTAAGGTTAAAAGTTTGTTTATATAGGTTTCATTAACGGCAAAAAATATATTAAATTATAAAAGACTTCTAGCAAAGTAAATATAAGTCATTTCCACTTTCTTGTTATGACAAGATGATTATGATGTATAATAGGAGGTTAAATGTTCGAAAAAAGTAAATATAAGCTTTGAATACAAGCAAACTGATTAGGGTGAAAATCTTATAAAATTAAAGTTACACCTTTCTAAGGTGAAGAGGTAGGTCCCAGCAGAGCCCAGTTGGACCCGCAAGACTCACCTTGAAGAGGGACGTCTGCGCAGAAACCAACTGGATCCGCAGGACCAACCATGCTCAGAGACGTGACGTCCTTACGCGCAGTACGCAAGCTGTTCCCGCAGGAAATGCCTCCCAATGGTGAAGGACTCCGCCTGTTCCCGCAGCCTCGGATACAAGCCATCAGGGAAGGCCACCCGCACAGCAAGGCTACACGCACAAGGCACTTAGCTCTCAATCACTCAGTGTCACCTGAATGAATGAGCAAAGCCGGGAACAATCCCGCACAAGGGCGGGAGGGGGAATACTCCCGCCCAAATAAGCCAGTCCGTACGATACGGGAAGATCTTCTGTACTGTACCTGACGAGGTATGGGCAAAAGATCTGACTAAAGATACGACAGCTTATTGACAACAGTATGGCGAGCAGCATGCTCCTGTACTGTGTCACTATTAGCCGCTGCCTACTCACCAACTACTGTCATACCACGTGCATAGCCGGCAGTTGGTGGAAAAGGAATGGTACACAGCAGGCCTGGTCACTATCAGCCGCTGCCTACCCACCAACTACCAGCAGGGCACGTGCGTAGGCCACTGTTGGTAGAACAGGAACACTGTTGCAGCCGGCCACACCTCCTTGGAAACCTACCTTCGGCTATAAATACCACAAATGGTATGACCATCATATCTTATCTTGTATCATCATATTATACCTGATATCTGCTCTAGCAATCTCTTAATATACACTTATATTTAAAGAGCAATCTAGTCTGATTCTCACGCCGGAGGGTGGTCACAAGGAGGAACCCCCCCCTTCTCAGTGACAAGCTCACGGTGTCTGTTTTGCAGGTTATCAGAAGAACCATCTTCTCTGGGTCTAACCCCTCGTGGGAAACATCTATCTAACCCCCAGGTTACCAGTAATCTGCCCGGGGTCCGGTTAGTGTTTCTTCATTGGCGCCATCCGTGCATAAAGCTAGAACATTTTTCTCCAGTTTTTTCAAACTTCTAAGATGGTTAAAGAAACTCCGGTAACCACAACCCCAGCTACTGGGGGGAATACCGGCTACACAGTCTTTACAAACACTACCCCGGTTACCCAAGCCGGGGCAAGTGAAGTAAATATTACGAACACTACCCCAGTTACCCAAGCTGGGGCAAGTGCAGTAAATAATCGCTCACTGGGACTCACCGATACCCAGTTTGAGAAACGAACAAGACTCCCCCGCCAAACTCTCGATGAAGTTAAAGCATGGGCGGAGGCACGACAAAAGGAATTTCAAGCTGAGTTGGACGAACGCTTGCGTTCCGTCCAACAGGCCGACGAATTCGAATACTTGCACGATGACTCGGAGGAATCCGACTCCGACGCGAACCCTCGCCATAGGGCAAAAGGGAAGCGTAGGGAAACGGACTCCCAACCGACAAGGCATTTTGGACAAGCCTTCAAACCAAAAAACACAGGTGGAAGTCCACGTGACTTCTCTAAAACATTCAGACCAAACGTTGCAAACGCGGGAACGTCCAAATTTGCAAAGGACATTGCGGAAGCAATCGCCCCAAAAAGTGCCAAACAAATGTCCAGCATAGGCACATATGATGGTATATCTGACCCAGATGATCATTTGAACAGATTCATAGCGGGGGCAACCGTCAGTAGTTGGACGGAACCTACGTGGTGTTACATGTTCCAAATGACGCTTGTTGGGGCTGCTAGAGCGTGGTTCGATCGTCTACCGGTCAACCACATCTACGACTGGGCAGACTTCCAACAGAAGTTTAGCCAACACTTAAGCCAGCAAAGAAAGTATACCGAGGAGCAATGGACAATCCTCAAATCCATTCGAGAGGAAGATGAATCTTTGCTAGACTTCATCACTCGCTTCAACTCGAAGAAGCTAAGTCTGGGCAACATTAGCGAAGATCTTGTTCGCGCTGCTTTCATCCAGGGCGCGAACGACCCGGAGCTCATCCGCACCTTAACGGGTAAAGATGGCATGCCATCCACATGGGCTGCCATCATGACAGCAGCTAAACGCTTTGCGGAAACGGAGAAGCAACTGGGTAGAGATCTCCCTCAGAGCACAAACCTCTACACCCAGAAAACAAGGGAAGACAACGTCCTTACCGCCCGATTAAACAAAAAGCGAAAGCTAGGCATTTGGCAGTCAAGGGTAAACTTTGACACCTCATCCGGCTTGCAACATCGGTTAGGCGGAAGGGATAACGTACGGTCGAACCAGAACTCCAGATGGACGCAACTCACCAAAAGCGTCACCGAGATATTCGCCACCGAGGAGCTCCCATGGCCAAAGCCTCAAATAATCCGACATCGTCACAATGCTGATCGGAGCAAATACTGTGACTTTCACAGGACAAAAGGCCACAACATCGAAGAATGCATAGACGTAAAAGACATGGTCGAAGCATTTGTCAAAGATGGGACGCTAGCGCACCTCGTGGCGCAATGAACGCTGAGCAGGCTGATGCGTGTAGAACCCCAGCTGGGGAAAACACGAATAAAATTCCAGCTTCAATGTGGAGACTACATGCTGCGTAAAGAACGAGATCCCGAACCAGGTGTGTATCGGCTCGATGGCACTCCCATCCCAACAACATGGAAGGGAGCTCATTTACACAGTTTGCATGTAAATCAATTCCAAATTTGTAAAGAAAAGGCCAAGAGCCACTTCTAATGGAAATGATTCTCCTTAAAACATCGACGCTGATGATTTTACATTTATACTTTTATGAACTATCAACACGAATATGCCGGTTTTCACCGCATAATTACGTGGAAAGTCGTTGCACGGGGAAGGCGGCAAAACCCGCATAAACCCAAAAAACGACAAACCTTCACGCAGGTCAGTTAAAGGGGAAAAGTTCAGTCATCCCAATAAATGAAAGTGCCGGTCTATCCGCATGAATCATGATAAGAGGAAACTGAACACTAACCTATTAACAACCGCGCGTCGAACGGTTAATTTATTCAACACTAATATGCCGGTTTTCACCGCATAATTACGTGGAAAGTCGTTGCATGGGGAAGGCGGCAAAACCCGCATAAACCCAAAAAAAAAGGACAAACCTTCACGCAGGTCAGTCGAAGGGGAAAAGTTCAGTCATCCCATCAAATGAAAGTGCCGGTCTATCCGCATGAATCATTAGAGGAAACTGAACACTAACCTATTAACAATCGCGCGTCGAACGGTTATTCAAAACAGAGTTTCTAACAAAAGGATGAGGAAAACCTACACGCAGGTCGGATATAGGTTAAAGTTTAGCCATCATACTAAGTGCAAGTGACGGTCCTACCCGCACAATCACGAAAGAGGAAGCAAAACTTCAACCTATTATCTACCACGTTCAAAGGTTAACTTATCCTAAACACTTAGAAATTTCAAAAAAGGATGAGGAAAACCTACACGCAGGTCAGACGTAGGTAAAGTTTAGCCATCATACTAAGTGCAAGTGACGGTCCTACCCGCACAATCACGAAAGAGGAAGCAAAACTTCAACCTATTATCTACCACGTTCAAAGGTTAACTTATTCTACACTTGGAAAATTGCTAATTTAAACTAAAGTATGCAAGTCATATAACGTTTATAAAGCAAGGAATCCAGAGAAAGTAGCGGTCTTACCCGCACAAAGATTTATATTTCATAAATATTCATTACAAGAATGGCCGGGTAACTACCCGCCTACAAGAAAATAAATCTATACAAGATAAATCTATCCTAACAGTAGGAAGGGATCTTCAGGATCAAGCTTCAGGGCCACTTCCACTTGGACCAGCACCATCAGTAGATCGTGGCAGTTCAAGGAAAGCTTTAAGGATAGCTAACCCATCATCAGCAGCAGCAACTTGATTCACCTTCTCCACCACCGGATGCGGGAAGGCGGCGTACTGATTCACTGCTTGGTCGTAAACAGCTTCAGTATCAACGTTGTACAAAGGGAAGTTGGAAGGCGGGATGCCTTTCTCAACGAACCCTAGACCAAGCAGGAAGCCGGCCTTTTCCCCATCCTCGTGAGAAGCGTTGAGGGCTGCGCTCATAGCATCATCATAAGAAGTCTCTGAGAAGACCCGATGCACAACCTACAAGAAAACCTTGGCAAACAAGTAACCGTAAGACGGATGCGGGTACAGTGTTAAGGTAAAACCCTTCACATACCTAGCACCTGCAGGGAATTGAAGCCAAGTAAACATTGGCAAACAAGTAACCGTAAGGCGGATGCGGGTACAGTGTTAAGGCAAAACCCTTCACATACCTAGCACCCGTAGGGAATTGAAGCCAAGTATACCTCGGCAACCAAGTAACTATAAGACGGGTGCGGATACAGTGTTAAGGCAAAACCCTTCACATACCTAGCACCCGCAGGGAATTGACGCCAGGAATACCTTGGAAGTAAAGTAACCGTAAGACGAGCGCGGGTACAGTGTTAAGGCAAAACCCTTCACATACCTAGCGCTCCGCTGGGAATTGAAACCAAGAAGGATCTTCTGGGCAATGCTTGCGGAAACGGAAATAATATCCCCGCATAGCGGGAACGTCGAGAACTATGTTGTTTGAAGCTCCAGGATGGAATTGGTGGTTTTAACATAATTGATCACTATGTTCAAAACTACCAAAACCTCATGGAGAATCCACACAAGTGGGACTCAATGCTCCTGACTTGCGAGGAGGTTACAGACCTACCCGCACCATACCCAAAGATCAAGCAGGAAACTCGGGAATTTCTGCAAGTGACAAGGACTTCCGCGGGAAGAATCCCCATGGAAAACCTTAAAAAACCCTTTTCAAAACCCTTTGCTTAAGTCCAAAAGTTCACCTCACTTTATTAAACACTCATCAGAAGAACATTGGACTGGGGGGACTTGAAGAGGTAGGTCCCAGCAGAGCCCAGTTGGACCCGCAAGACTCACCTTGAAGAGGGACGTCTGCGCAGATCCAACTGGATCCGCAGGACCAACCATGCTCAGAGACGTGACGTCCTTACGCGCAGTACGCAAGCTGTTCCCGCAGGAAATGCCTCCCAATGGTGAAGGACTCCGCCTGTTCCCGCAGCCTCGGATACAAGCCATCAGGGAAGGCCACCCGCACAGCAAGGCTACACGCACAAGGCACTTAGCTCTCAATCACTCAGTGTCACCTGAAGGAATGAGCAAAGCCGGGAACAATCCCGCTCAAGGGCGGGAGGGGGAATACTCCCGCCCAAATAAGCCAGTCCGTACGATACGGGAAGATCTTCTGTACTGTACCTGACGAGGTATGGGCAAAAGATCTGACTAAAGATAAGACAGCTTATTGACAACAGTATGGCGAGCAGCATGCTCCTGTACTGTGTCACTATTAGCCGCTGCCTACTCACCAACTACTGCCATACCACGTGCATAGCCGGCAGTTGGTGGAAAAGGAATGGTACACAGCAGGCCTGGTCACTATCAGCCGCTGCCTACCCACCAACTACCAGCAGGGCACGTGCGTAGGCCACTGTTGGTAGAACAGGAACACTGTTGCAGCCGGCCACACCTCCTTGGAAACCTACCTTCGGCTATAAATACCACAAATGGTATGACCATCATATCTTATCTTGTATCATCATATTATACCTGATATCTGCTCTAGCAATCTCTTAATATACACTTATATTTAAAGAGCAATCTAGTCTGATTCTCACGCCGGAGGGTGGTCACAAGGAGGAACCCCCCCCCCTTCTCAGTGACAAGCTCACGGTGTCTGTTTTGCAGGTTATCAGAAGAACCATCTTCTCTGGGTCTAACCCCTCGTGGGAAACATCTATCTAACCCCCAGGTTACCAGTAATCTGTCCGGGGTCCGGTTAGTGTTTCTTCATAAGGATTTTCTAAAGTATGGAAAGTTCGCCTTCTTACCCATTATTACATCATTGCATCATTTAAGTATCTGTTATGTTTATACTATTACTTCGTTATAACTTTTATCCTAAACTGTACACATTAAAGGATGAAGTAACGCCAAAAAAGGAAAAAAGAAAAATAGAAAACATAACATTTGGTTAAAAAACACATTAACAATATCATATATAGGTTCTTCAATAGTAACATCATTGATATTAATATAGAAAATTACCCGAATCAACATAAGCAACTTCAATTTATTTCTATATCCTCGCACAACAAGGATCCATAAACGTTGATTGAAATTCTAATCATCGGATTAATAATCCTAGACGTAACCAAACCTAATTCACGTGCTTTAGTTCATTGCAAAATCTCTAACAAAAGCATCAAGATCTTCTTCAACAGATCCACCTTCACCAACACTTTGCTGGCAAATTCTTGCAAACGCCTTGGCCGTTTCCATCATCTTGATCCTCACACCACTCTTTAAATCCATAAAATCTATTACGATCTTAGCAATCTCTTCTCTCTTACAAACTCCCACTAGCTCCTTCATATTCCAACCAACCTTCCAATCTTTGACTATCATGTTACTGTTGAGTGGTTGGTCAAGTGTTATAGGAAAAGCCAACATCGGTACACCCATAAACAAGCTCTCCTTCACCGAATTCCACCCACAATGTGTCCAAAACCCCCCTATTGAAGAATGTGACAACACCCTAAGTTGGTCACACCATTCCACCACCATCCCATTCTTCCCACAAATTTCTTTTAAATATGAGACTTCTCCTCTAGCCACCCACAAAAAGCTAACACCACTTTGGGTTAACCCGAATGCGATTTCGGCCATTTCAGCACGTGAAACCGATAGGAAACTACCCAAAGACACATACAAGACGGTTCTTGCTTGTTTGGAGTCTAACCAGTTTAAGTAAATGGGTTGGTCTGATGAGGGGTCGGGTTCAATTTGGGGGTACGGTATGTTTGGCCCAGCTGTGTAAATGGGCATATGTAACATGGCTCGAAGGCAATCAATGGTTTTAGATTCTAATTCGTACATGGTTGATATAAGGACACAATTTGCTTTTATACCAAAGAGTTTGGGCATAGCATCCTTAAAAATCTCACCACGGCTATGAAAGGTCGTTGGAAGGTCTGCTATGGTTAATGAAGATAATCCAGGAATATAATCTATGATCTCTTTTTCTGTTCAAAGAAATGAAAATATCATGCTTCTTATATTCATATATTACTACTATTGTGATGAAATTGACCTTGGCATGATATGATGTGGGAATGGCAAACGAACTGAACCCAAGGAGCAAACCCAAAACACTCCCTGGGCACATATTCGAGTAAAGGATTATTTTAAAAGCATTTATGGGCATGGGACAGGTATGGTTCCAAGATGATTACCTGCAAGTCGCATCACATACCTGTTCACTTGATTGTTAATTGAATTTTTTTCGTCTACAAAATAATTTATTAATTCACTGTTTTTATTATATATATTTCTAATACCCAAAAGTTATAAAATTTAATAAATACTCGGATCAATTTGAAAAGAAACCAAACCCACTCATTTTATCCTTTATTTGTCTTATCTTTTTTTTCCTTTCTTTTCTTTCCTTAAATGAAACTGGACGACACATATTTCCTTGTTTCTTTTCCTTTCCTTCCTGGGAACACAACATTCTAGCCCTTTCTCTTCATTTCATTTCCTTTCTTTCCTTTAACGTGACTCGGGAACACAGCCTAATGGATAGAAAAATAGACTTGTTGGTGTTAACGACCTCAAGCCTCTCGTGAATTAGTTGAAATCAGCTTGCTAAAAGCTTGAATTGATCCGAGTTTAATCGACCTAGAGCCGGACTCGAGGCTAAAATTAAGGTCGTTTAATATTGATATTGATATTATAGACAAAAAGTCATAATCATCAAAAAGTAATTAACCTGATACATTGGCGAAAAGGTGATGATGTTCCAAAAGATCCGCATAATGCACCACGGAATACATGGAAGCACTCATCGACCAGAAGGCTGCTATAGGAATATAGCCACCTCAAACGGCCACCGCATAACCGCATCCGCTATGATGAGCTTCACCGGAGACTCAATCCGATCAAGCACCTCCACAAACGGCCGTTCCATTTTCGTTTAAACTTGTATATGAGATCTAGCACTACTCGACAAAATTGTAATATACGAGAACCCTAAAATAATAAATACTTAAATGGTTTGAATGATAGTTGTCTGATAATAAAATCTAAAGTCTAACTAATTAAGATGTGATGACTATAACAAATTAAAAGTGTAGATATATTAATGACTCTTGTTGTAGCAGGCTAAGAAATATATATATATATGAATATGTATAAATCAAAGTATGAAAACCTCTAAATAAAGATGTATATCAAGTTATTAGTTTTCTTCTATCATTACGATAAAGTAATAATAAAAATAAAACAAGAATATTAATGGAAGGAATGAATATTTCAAAGTCAGCTTCCAAATTCCAATTTTAGATCAAATTCTCATAAATTTCGTTCTCAAATTTTGAAGTAGGCAATGTTGATTTTGGGATTTCAAATCCCTTTCAATTTAAGAACCAATCAATGGTATTAAACAATAAACTTTGCCTTTTCCCTTTGGTTCGAAACCCCTGTTCATCTTCAACCCCATCGGAGTAACAGCCACCGATACTCGTACAGTCGTTGTCAAGCTACTGCTGCCCTTTTTCCGTGCAACCATCATCCCGAGTGCTCTCTACTTCGCCGTGTCAAGCCGTTGCCACCGGGAACTTGATTAAGTACCGTCGCCGCCGCCGTAGCCACCATCGAAGGTAACACCAGATCGATTCATGCTTGAAGTTTTGTTTTTGTTAACTGACAACTGGTTAAACGATAGATTCATGCTTGAAGTTTTCTTTCTGTTAACATGAACAAGTGGTTAAAATAAATTGTGTTCTTACGAGAGTCCATTCTGCTATAATCTTTATTTACCATAACAAAATAATTAGATGGAGTTTTTGTCCAACAGAGGTTATTTTTTAAACAAAATATGTCTCTTAATGTTTTGAACATAAGCTTCCATGTAAGTTATTTATTATAAATTTTAAAGCTGTTTATGGTAAGCCTATGATATTTTTTTTTTATTTTGAGTTATTAGAAAGTTGTTCAAACAAATCTCGTATACAACAGTGTTTAAATTACACTTATATAAATCTCTGTAGTTGTCACACCCCGACTTAGGGCCCGGGTGCGATGCCCGTTAGTTGGTATCTGTTTTGAAAATATATCAGAGTTGCGGGTTATTAGCGGAAGTCTTTTAATAAAATATCCGTTTATAAAATGTCGGGTCAGAATACCCGTTTTGTTATTTCAATATATGATTCTTTACAATATTTAACTAAAATATCTGAGCCATCAGATCACCTCTAATGACTATGTCTCCAATCTTCTATCAGTTCATGTCTGTCAGTTCTATTCTTTATAGTTCCCTGAAACGTGGGGGAAAAATACGTCAGCACACAGCCGGTGAATGACACTGACTCAATAATACCAGTGTGTAAACAATAACAATACCTTTGTGACAATACTCATTAGGCAACCAACTCAATTGGGTTACAATTACCCTAAGTACATGTACAATTAATCATATACACAATATCATTTCTCTGATCAGTCCCGTAGACTACCAGAGGCATGTTTGATGATATGCAAGGTCTCGGGGAAATCCGAGTCACCATGTATGTATGGATCCAGACACATGTATACTCTTAATTTGATTATGCCCGTTTTTCATTATTGTAGCACAAAGTTTTAAGGATTCGTAATGTCACACCCCGACCAAAGGCGACGGAACATGCCGAGGTGTAACGATTGTCCATAAGCACATGACACTAATTAAAGTGGGTATTTAATAAACTCATTTCATTTCACAACATCGAAAATGTCACATAACAATTATCCATAAAATAATCATAAACAAGATATCACAAAATATGGCAAATTTGATATTGTTCATTTTACTAATATCCTAAGGTCTTTGATGTCGTTTTCTTCACAATCATAAATCAACCAAGATGCAAACCTGCAACATTTCATAAAATAAAGTTTGTCAACACAAAGGTTGGTGAGCAATTAGTAAGTTTAATCATATTAGTATATAATAAAGATAGCCACAAAACTTGCATACGAAACGATAAATAAAAGTGGTAATTTGGATAAATAGATATCGCTAAACACATTAGCGACACCTAGCTATAAGGGATGCCAAATAGTCTAGGATTTTATAGTTATCGTTAATTGCATTACGTTAACGACACCTTGCTATAAGGGGATGCCAAATAGTCTAGGATTTTATAGTTCCACCAACCAAAAGCGATAAACACATAGGCATATAAGCATAGAACACCAAATCGAGAAATTATTTAGGTAAAGTATAGAACTACGTTTGTGGTTTAAGATTCAAATATAAAGCATTTGTTGAATAAGTATGAAATGTCACCCCCAAAATAAAATATGGAAAATGAGGTATGAAGTACTCACCTTCAAGTAGTAAACTTGAAAGATGATAATTTGGAGATTTTTCGGAACGACGAGTTTAACGCACAATGCCTAAAAAGAAAAGAAGTCTTGAATTTAGAAAGGTTGTCTTGAAGGTCTTTAAACAAAATAAATGTTGAGAAATGTAAATAATTAAAGTTCAAGGTTTAAAATGTAACTATTTAAGAATTTATAACAATAACCCTTTAAACATGTAAGTTTGCTCGAAACTGGGTTAAATTATCTAACCTTAATATTTACTCAACCTATGTTTAGTAGTAAGGTGGGTAAAATGCAAGAATGCAAATCCCTTTGGAATAAAGATACTAAAACGGTTTTTTTTATCGAGTGTTCGGGTTGTCGGTTCGGGTCTTGATAATTGGTCAAACCCAAAGTCAACTTTCCAAAATATTGAATGTTATGAGATAACTCAATAAAATTTAATAAGACTTAACTAAGTATGTAGTTCCATTGTTTTAGATCTAACAACGCACGTTAAGCGAGTGTTCGGTTTTGTCGGTTCAAACTTTATTATGAGATCAAGTTGGATCCAACATTTCCAAGTACTTAAGAAAATATTTAAAAATCAATTTGTAACTATTTTTAAAGAAATATACAAGTCTTGATGGCTAAAAAAACATATTTGTGTGTCTTAAGAGAGTAAGAATCGGTTTGGTTTCCACATGTCCAAACAAAAAAAATACTTTAAGTTTTACAACCAAAAGTTAACAATAAAGTCTTTAAACAAAAGTTCGGTTTTTGGTTCGGATCGTGTTTCGGGTTAAGACCGAGATAAGATTCTACAAACCCATAACCATAGAATTTGTAAAAATGATTTTAGAAACTTAGATCTAACAATAAGTATGTTTAAACAATTATTTAACAAAACTAGTAACAAAGTTCGGTTTACGGTTTAGAGCTATTTACGGTTAAACCGAAGCATAGACTCTTAAAAACCCATAACCATGGAACTTGTAAACATGACCAACAAACTAAAATAAGCAAGATTAATATGTATAAACAAGTTATATAGATGTATATATATCAAGGACACGAAGTCCTCCATGAAGCCTTGCCTTATGAGGTCCGAAACCTCACCAACCGGAATCGGAGAAATAACTACCAAAGGTAAACAAGGGGTGTATATTATATATATGTTGCACAACCATAAACAAGTATTAATAAGGCTACATAAATTAATTAAGATGAAAGACTAAAAACCTTCAAGACCACTTAAGAAGATAACCTTGAATCTTTGATGTTTGAGAGAGTTTTTTTTTTTTTTTTGAGTTGTAGCAAGGAAAAATTAAGAGCAAAGATGGTGTATATATAGGGTAATGTTGGTGGTCAAATATAGGTGTGAGACACAAGATTTTTCATGCAAAATGGATCAAGACAAAAACACAAAACAACAAAAAAATAATAATAAAAAAAATAAATAAATAAAAATAAAGGTAGGATGTTTTCAAGACCCAACAAGTGTGAAACAATATTGTAACATAAATCTATCATTTTGATTATAACATAAGTTTCGGTTTACAAATCGGGTCGGTTTACATAATAAACAAATACAAAAATGAATACAAACAAGACCCGAAATTGACGAATGTCACACGTAAATCCTATGTAAACAGTTAAGACTCTAAAAGAGTTGTAAAAGTTTAGGGCGTATTCACCTTTTATGATTGTAATCAGTTTCTGACACTGATTCTTGTATATTGATCAGTTTCGGTTACTGACCCCTGTCTGTAAATCAGTTTCTGTTTACTGATTCTTGTTTATGTTTTCAGCTTTCAGATTGATTGATTGGCTGTTATCTCAGACCTATAGTATGAGTATAACATTTATATAAATATCTAGATCAACGATCTAGCTTCAGACCCCGTAGTCTGTTTTGTATAGTTGTAACCTTGATAATTATTTGTTTCTTCTTCAGGAAGAAACGTCTATACCAGGTTTCTTCTTCAAGAAGAAACATTACTTTATATATAACCTGTGTGAATGAATAGTATATTTCTTAATCATTAAGAAATACTATTTTAACTATACCCTTTGTCTGTAAATGATTACGTTTCTTAATCGTGAAGAAACAATAATTTAACTATAACCTTTGCTTATGAAAATTTATATTATACTTAACAATGATCAAGGTTCGGGTTATTCCCTCGAGGTCGGCACGCAAACCCAGGTTATACTTAACAATGCCAAGCTCAGAGCTTCGGAGCTTGACACTGATTCCTGTATATTGATCAGTTTCGGTTACTGACCCATGTCTGTAAATCAGTTTCTTTTTACTGATTATTGTTTCTGTTTTCAGCTTTCAGATTGATTGATTGGCTGTTATCTCAGACCTATAGTATGAGTATTACATTTGTATAAATATCTAGATCAACGATCTAGCTTCAGACACCGTAGTCTGTTTTGTATAGCTGTAACGTTGATAATTATTTGTTTTGTATAAAACATTTGGACCTTTAGTCCTTTTGTTTAATAATTATATGTCAAGTTTCTTCTTCAGGAAGAAACGTCTATACCAGGTTTCTTCTTCAAAAAGAAACATTACTTTATCTATAACCTATGTGAATGAATAGTATATTTCTTAATCATTAAGAAATACTATTCTAACTATACCCTTTGTCGGTAAATGATTACGTTTCTTAATCGTGAAGAAACAATAATTTAACTATAACCTTTGCTTATGAAAATTTATATTATACTTAATAATGATCAAGGTTCGGGTTATTCCCCCAATGTCGGCACGCAAACCCAGGCTAGTGTGTGTGAAATGTGTTGTTGGAGGTGTGAGTGGTGAATGCCGTGAACCCTCCTATTTATCGCCGAGTTTGGGATCCATCGCGTAGCGATGGTCCATTGTCTTAAGCCATCGCGTAGCGCGATGTCAGAGAAACGACGCGTGGCTGCTGACTTAGCCCTAGCGTCTGCCACGTGTCTCCCGGTCGCGACACGTGTTGCTGCGTCATCACAGGCCATCGCGTAGCGCGATGTTCTTGAGGCTGGGCTCATCGCGTAGCGCGATAGGTTCCAAATTTCAGATTTTTATTTTTAGTCCCTCGTCTTTGATAACTTGCCACTTCTTGATCATACTTCCATTTTCCTTTGATAAGTGCAAAGTGCGCCATCAAAACGCCACATTACGCCCATCGCCCGAGTCCGTGTGCGTTGGGTGTTTCGCACCCTCCGCTAGGACTATGGAGAGTGGTTAGCCACATTAAAACATTTTTATGGAAACTTGCTTCCTTATAAAGAGCTTCCATTTCTTTGTTTGTTTCCATGTGGGATGAAAGTACCTTTCCTTATTTATACCCATGTGGAATGCTTCCACTTTCTTTCATCTTTCCATGTGGGATAGACTTTTTTACTTTCTTACTTCTTATTTCATTTTTCTAATGACTTATCTTGAGAATATTTTTAGTCCTTCAACTTTCAAAGTTGACAACTTTAGTCCAAAATAAATATGAGTTTTTCCTAGATGTTACAGTAGTTATGTAAATGTGTGCATAAATACAATAAAATAAAGGACCAATTGTAGTAAGCTATATGGGAGTATTCGACGATTCATGTAACACCCCGACCAAAGGCGGATTATACATCGGGGCGCCACATATTGCTTCATTACTCGCGACACTATTGGTGTCAATATTTATTAATACACATTTTATCGCGCACGCGCAGCGGGGAAAATAAAGAACATAAATCAAACATAAATCAATATATTATAAATTATAACATTCAAACAACATTAACTTGTCTTGATACATTTTAATCTAGGTCCAAAATAAAAGAACTTCCTACGTGTCCACAAGCTTCAAAGCAGCTACAGCAAACCTGAACATGTGTTAAAATAAACGTCAAACACTTGCGTGTTGGTGAGAAATCAAGTTTAATACAATACATAGATAACAATAAAATCTGCGCGCAACATGTGTATGTCTGGTTTTCAACAAGGGTGTAATCTGATCGGGACCAACTCTAAGATTCATAAGACTGCCAGTGCTCACAATTGAGCTCACAAACAAGACTAACTGTGCATGTGTAAACAAAAGAGGAAATCATAAACGATAGTTCTCCCGTGTTCATCTAATGGTACCATGAAAACTGCGGAATAGACCGACAAGACGGTTAATGATCCACACATACAAATAAACAGCCAAGTCTACGTCCTCAACACATGGGATACTGCGCGACTAAAGTTCATAAACAAGTTTTAAGACTCTAAGTTTGTATGAACACATGAACATCCCAAAACATTAAAAGCAAAAAGGGATTAGGTACGAGATTACTCACATGATAAACGATGCGGTGTAAGGCAAGAACCAACTTTAAACAAGCACAAGTTATCCTATAAATAAGATTATTGTTTTAATGATTTGTTTCAAGTCTTGATTATAAGTTAGCATAATTAATAAGTAAACTATTATATATAATATATATTACCGGAAAAGCAGGAAGAACAAGGAGGAAGACGGAGGCAGAGAGGGGGGGCGGCAGGAGGACAACGGCAGAGAGCAAAAAGGGAGGAAGAGATAATAAGTGTAGTGTGTGAAGTGTTAAGAAAATACTACTATTATTTATAGGCAAACCCTAGGGAACACAATCCCTAGAAAAAGGGGAAAAGATCTCAAAAAGTAAAAGATATCAAAAGATATGGCAGCTGCAGGGGGCAAGATAAAGCTGTCAGGGAACAGTAAAAAGCATGGGCGGGTCAGATAAAGGTACTGGTCAAGCATGGCAAAAGCAGATTCTCAAAAGATTATGTCAGTCACTTTTTCTGTCAACCAATGGGGTTGGTGCGCATGCTGCGCCGAAAGTAACTTTTCAGACATAAAGCAGATTAGGTCAACAGCTCAAAAGATAAGACAACTCAAAAGCAAACGGCTAGCTTAAACAGAAGATACAAGGGTTAAGCGCGGGAAGGCTGAGTGCGCGAGCGCGAAGGCTGGCACAACAATCCTTAGCGCACTACGGGAAGAATCACTAATCCTTAGCGTGCTGCGTGAAGAACTAGAATTCTAAGCGCATCGCGGGAAGAACATACATTCTTAGCGCATTGCGGGAAGAACATGCATTCTTAGCGCGCTGCGAGAAGAGTTCTCTTCACGCATCGCAGGAACAAGATGTCTTCACGCAGGCTTCCATGTAAGGAGTCTGGCGCGTGGAGCTGCAGACATCCTTAGGCGGGAAGAACCAAAGGACAAGCAAAGAGACAAGGCTTAAGGGCGGGACGGCGACAAGAGGGAAAAGAAGGCGGAAAGAGAGAAGGAAGAGGGACGGGATGGCGGAAAGAAAGAGAGAGAAAGAGGCGGGAAGGAAAACATTATTATTATTATTAAAAGTAAAATATAAGTATAAATAAATATTAAATCATAAAAGAAAGAGATCGGGTCAGAGAAACGGGTACCTGGGTCGGGTCGGATCAGGCAGATGTCACAGTCTCCCCTACTTTAAGAAATTTCGTCCCGAAATTTATCTCGAAGTAGGTTGCGCAGAGAACAGGTGCGGGTACTTGATCTTCATTTGATCTTCCCTTTCCCATGTAAACTCGGCTCCGCGCTTGGACTCCCAACGAACTTTCACGATAGGGATACGACTGCGCTTGGTTTGCTTAACCTCGCGATCCATAATCTCAACAGGCTTCTCAACAAAATGCATAGATTCATCAACTTGAACTTCATCAAGTGGAATGTGAAGGTTCTCGTCAGCTAAACACTTCTTGAGATTGGATACATGGAACGTTGGATGCACATTACTGAGCGCGGGCGGCAGGTCAAGTCTGTAGGCAACTTTTCCCACACGCGCGAGAATCTTGAATGGACCAACATAACGAGGAGCAAGCTTACCCTTCTTCCCAAAGCGGACAACACCCTTCCAAGGCGACACTTTGAGGAGAACAAGATCACCAACTTGAAATTCGAGAGGCTTTCGCCTACGATCTGCGTAACTCTTCTGTCGGCTTCTGGCAGTCAGCAGATGATCACGGATCTTGGCGATTTTATCGGTTGTCTCTTGAACAAGTTCGGGTCCTGTGATTTGAGTTTCACCCACTTCGCTCCAACAGATCGGGGAGCGGCACTTACGACCGTAAAGTGCTTCAAATGGGGCCATACCGATACTGGAATGATAGCTGTTATTATAAGAGAACTCGATCAAAGGCAGGTGCGAATCCCAATTACCTCCAAAATCAAGAACACAAGATCGGAGCATATCCTCAAGAGTTTGAATAGTTCGCTCAGACTGACCGTCAGTCTGAGGATGATATGCCGTACTCATGTCCAAGCGAGTTCCTAGCGCAGATTGGAGAGATTTCCAAAAGCGAGATATAAAACGGCCATCGCGATCGGATATGATGCTCAAAGGAGTACCATGGCGGCAGACAATTTCCTTGACATAAAGCTGCGCGAGTTGCTCAACACGGTAGTTTTCACGAATAGGCAGAAAGTGAGCAGACTTAGTCAAACGATCCACTATTACCCAAATGCTATCATGTTTGCTTGCTGTCAAAGGTAACTTGGTAATAAAGTCCATCGCTACACATTCCCATTTCCACGTAGGAATTTCTGGTTGTTCGAGCAAACCAGATGGGCGTTGGTGTTCAGCTTTCACTTTAGAACAAGTCAGGCATCTAGCTACGAACACAGCAATATCCTTCTTCATACCGGGCCACCAATAAGTAATGCGCAAATCCTTGTACATCTTATCAGCGCCAGGATGAACGGAATACCGAGATTTGTGCGCTTCACTCAGGATATCAGCGCGAAGATTCTCATCAAAGGGAATCCAGATGCGATTGAGATAGCAGAGAATTCCACTCAGATTAGGGACAAAATGTGCTTCCGCGCCACACGCTAACTCGGCGCGAAGGTTACCATTACTGATGGATGCGCGCTGCGCGTCACGAATACGCGATTCAAGGTTGCTTTGAATCGGCGCAAAGTGAAGCTGGGTGCGCGGCAAGATACAGTTAAGTTGGCAGGGTTTTCGGCTGAGCGCATCGGCTACCACATTAGCCTTACCAGGATGATACCGGATCTCACAATCGTAATCGCTGATGAGTTCGTTCCATCGGCGTTGCCTCATGTTAAGTTCCTTTTGATCAAAGATATGCTGAAGGCTTTTATGGTCAGTGTAGAGGATACACTTAGTACCATAAAGGTAGTGTCTCCAGATCTTCAAGGCAAAAACAACCGCACCAAGTTCGAGGTCGTGAGTTGTATAATTCTTTTCATGAACCTTGAGTTGCCTTGATGCGTAAGCGATAACCTTGCATCGTTGCATAAGAACACAACCGAGACCTTGGTTGGATGCATCGCAATACACGACAAAATCATCATTACCCTCAGGTAGCGCAAGAACAGGAGCTTCACACAACAAACGCTTGAGCGTTAGAAAGGCTTCTTCTTGCTTCGAGCCCCAAACATACGGTTTACCTTTGTGCGTTAGAGCTGTTAAAGGCAAAGCGATCTTTGAAAAGTTCGAAATAAAACGCCGGTAATAACCAGCTAAGCCCAAGAAAGAACGGATTTCGGTTGGAGTAGATGGCGTAATCCAGTTCTTGATTGCTTCAATTTTGGATGGGTCAACATGAATACCCATCTTGTTCACAATATGGCCAAGAAACTGTACTTCATCAGACCAAAATTCACACTTGGAGAGCTTGGCAAAGAGCTGCTCGGCTCTAAGCTTTTGCAATACCAATCGGAGATGTTGCTCATGCTCGGCCTTGGTCTTAGAATACACCAGAACATCATCGATAAACACGATCACGAATTTATCCAAGAAAGGCCTACACACCCGATTCATTAGATCCATGAAAACGGCGGGTGCGTTGGTTAGACCGAAGGACATGACCAAGAATTCAAAATGGCCATAACGAGTTCGAAAAGCAGTCTTCGGAACATCTTCATCGCGGATGCGCAACTGGTGATAGCCAGAGCGGAGATCGATCTTCGAGAAACAGGAGGCACCTTGGAGTTGATCAAAGAGGTCGTCAATACGCGGTAAGGGATACCGGTTCTTAATGGTGAGTTTGTTCAACTCGCGGTAATCAATACACATGCGAAACGATCCATCTTTCTTTTTAACGAACAACACCGGAGCACCCCAGGGCGAAGAGCTAGGGCGAATGAATCCTTTAGCAGTCAACTCTTGAAGTTGGCTGGCCAATTCTTGCATCTCAGCGGGTGCAAGACGGTAAGGAGATTTAGCTACGGGGGAAGCACCAGGGACAAGATCAATACGGAACTCGACTTCACGAGCGGGAGGGACACCAGGAAGATCATCAGGAAAAACTTCAGGGAAATCACGCACAACAGGGATATCGCGAAGCTTCTCTTCTTCAGCAGGTTTAACCACATGAGCTAGAAATGCAATACACTTCTTCCGCATGAGTCTTTGGGCTACGGCGCAAGACATAAGTTTAAGACCGCGGGAGGGTTTTTCGCCGTAGATACGAAGATCACCATTTTCTCGAGGTATGCGAATCATCTTCTTGGCGCAAATAACTTCGGCGCGATTATGCGAGAGCCAGTCCATACCAATGATAACATCAAAGCTTCCAAGAGGCATAGGGATGAGGTCAATCAGAAAATCGTTTTCGTTAAGGTTAAGCGTGCAATTTTTAATCACAGCGTTTATTAAAATAGTTTCTCCATTAGCCAATTCAACTGAAAAATCTTCTTTTAAATCGCTGCGCGGTCGCGCAAGCTTCTGCTCGAAGGCGCGAGAAATAAAACTTCGATCGGCGCCAGTATCAAAAAGTACAGAAGCATAAAATCCGTTAAGCAAAAATGTACCATTAACTACGTCATTATTCGCTTGCGCTTGGTGCGCGGTTATGTTAAAAGCTCGTCCACGCGTCACTTGGTTTGAAATCTGGTTCACCGGATTCGCTTGTGTGATTTGCACTTGTAGTCTCGGGCACGCGTTCCGGAAATGACTGGGATCACCGCAGTTAAAGCACGATCTGGGTCGTGGGTTTTGGTAGGTTAGTTGTGGATTCTGCGGGTAGACTGGTGGTGTTGGCGCAATTGGATTGGCTGGAAGGACTCTACAGTTCTCAGCAGTGTGACCAGTACGGCCACATCGGTTACAAAGTCGACACGGGGTTTGGGTTGGGTGGTGAAATCTACAGGTTGGGCAAAAGGGATGGTTTCCTGTGTAAGGTTTCTTAGTTGGCGGGGCAGGGAGTGCGGGATTGGTTAAGGCATAGTTGTGGACTACAGGAGGTGTTGGGTAGGCTGACAGAGGGTTAGGCGCGTAAACTGGGGGTTGGTATGCGGGTTGCTGGACAATGGGCGGGTTGGTAAGCGCATAGGCCTTGCGCCTGCGCTTGAGGTTGTTACGGTTTGAGGGTTCTGGTTTGGTTTCTGTTGGTTCAGGGACAGTCTTGGTGAGTTTGGTCTTCTCAGTTCCCCGCAGGAACAGGGTTCCTGCTCTGACATGGTTGTCGCTGAGCACAGCGGCCAACTCGATGGCGTCAGAGAGGGTTACTGGGTTTCTGGCCCATACAGAATCTTGAATTTCCATGGGGAGACCCCCAAGGAATTTCTCGATTGCTCGGCGTGAAGGGGTAACAAGGTGAGGGACCAGTAAGCTTAGCTCGTGGAAGCGCGTCGCGTACTCGCGCGCTTCTCCGCTGTATTGCTTCAAGTTCCAGAATTCTTCCTCCAGGCGCTTAACTTCGTTGGGAGGGCAGAATTCTCGCGTAAGAATTTCCTTGAATTCCTCCCATGTCATGCTAGAAGCAGCCTCTGCGCCACGCGCATGAGCTACTCCATTCCACCATGTAAGCGCTCTGGATTCCAGGACACTGGAAGCATATAGGGTTCGTCTGTCTGAGGGGCATTGGGTGTGGAGGAAAGTGTTTTCTATCTTCTCGAGCCATTGGAGCATCACGGTGGCTCCTCCAAGACCTGTGAACTTTGGAGGGTTACCCGCGTTAAAGGATTTAATGTTATAACTGGAGGTATTGTTTTGGCTCAAGGCTTGGGCTATTGCGGCGGCCATTTCCTGGGAACGTTGCTGTCTACGCATGCGCGAGGCTTCTCTTCTCTGAAATCGGCGAGATAGCGGAGGCATTCTATAAAAATTTTTAATTTTAGTTAATATCTTGGTTTTATCGCAAAGTTTTAATCTTATAAAGCTTGGTTTCACGGAGTCAGTTACAGTCAACAGTTAAAGTAAAATAAATGATCCTAAATGCAGACTTAATAAAGGTAACAAATTCGAATCAAGAATCGACAATTCATGTATCACCATGACTTTCCGAATTCCCAATTTAAAATATACGAGCAAACGAGCATTGGAGATTGACGATTCATGTATCACCATGACTTTTCAATCCCCAATATAAAATATACAAGAAAATGAGTATTGGAGGTTGACAATTCATGTATCACCATGACTTTTCAAGTCTCCAACCTCAGAACATAATCGTAAATGGAAATTGAAAATCAACTATTCATGTATCACCATGACTTTTCGGATTTTCAATCCCAACAAACGAATATGTAAGTAAAATCAATAAAAATCGAAATTCACAAAAATCGAAATATCGCGGAATAAAATCATATACTGCGCAAGCGCGAGCATATTCATAAATAACGAGTAATTAACAATAAGCGCGCAAACATGAGATTTCTCTCATGCGCGAGAAGGGACTCTTAGGTATTCTAGGCCGTTACGTCTAACCACCTATCCTAAAGTCAACCTGGCTCTGATACCAATCTGTAACACCCCGACCAAAGGCGGATTATACATCGGGGCGCCACATATTGCTTCATTACTCGCGACACTATTGGTGTCAATATTTATTAATACACATTTTATCGCGCACGCGCAGCGGGGAAAATAAAGAACATAAATCAAACATAAATCAATATATTATAAATTATAACATTCAAACAACATTAACTTGTCTTGATACATTTTAATCTAGGTCCAAAATAAAAGAACTTCCTACGTGTCCACAAGCTTCAAAGCAGCTACAGCAAACCTGAACATGTGTTAAAATAAACGTCAAACACTTGCGTGTTGGTGAGAAATCAAGTTTAATACAATACATAGATAACAATAAAATCTGCGCGCAACATGTGTATGTCTGGTTTTCAACAAGGGTGTAATCTGATCGGGACCAACTCTAAGATTCATAAGACTGCCAGTGCTCACAATTGAGCTCACAAACAAGACTAACTGTGCATGTGTAAACAAAAGAGGAAATCATAAACGATAGTTCTCCCGTGTTCATCTAATGGTACCATGAAAACTGCGGAATAGACCGACAAGACGGTTAATGATCCACACATACAAATAAACAGCCAAGTCTACGTCCTCAACACATGGGATACTGCGCGACTAAAGTTCATAAACAAGTTTTAAGACTCTAAGTTTGTATGAACACATGAACATCCCAAAACATTAAAAGCAAAAAGGGATTAGGTACGAGATTACTCACATGATAAACGATGCGGTGTAAGGCAAGAACCAACTTTAAACAAGCACAAGTTATCCTATAAATAAGATTATTGTTTTAATGATTTGTTTCAAGTCTTGATTATAAGTTAGCATAATTAATAAGTAAACTATTATATATAATATATATTACCGGAAAAGCAGGAAGAACAAGGAGGAAGACGGAGGCAGAGAGGGGGGGGCGGCAGGAGGACAACGGCAGAGAGCAAAAAGGGAGGAAGAGATAATAAGTGTAGTGTGTGAAGTGTTAAGAAAATACTACTATTATTTATAGGCAAACCCTAGGGAACACAATCCCTAGAAAAAGGGGAAAAGATCTCAAAAAGTAAAAGATATCAAAAGATATGGCAGCTGCAGGGGGCAAGATAAAGCTGTCAGGGAACAGTAAAAAGCATGGGCGGGTCAGATAAAGGTACTGGTCAAGCATGGCAAAAGCAGATTCTCAAAAGATTATGTCAGTCACTTTTTCTGTCAACCAATGGGGTTGGTGCGCATGCTGCGCCGAAAGTAACTTTTCAGACATAAAGCAGATTAGGTCAACAGCTCAAAAGATAAGACAACTCAAAAGCAAACGGCTAGCTTAAACAGAAGATACAAGGGTTAAGCGCGGGAAGGCTGAGTGCGCGAGCGCGAAGGCTGGCACAACAATCCTTAGCGCACTACGGGAAGAATCACTAATCCTTAGCGTGCTGCGTGAAGAACTAGAATTCTAAGCGCATCGCGGGAAGAACATACATTCTTAGCGCATTGCGGGAAGAACATGCATTCTTAGCGCGCTGCGAGAAGAGTTCTCTTCACGCATCGCAGGAACAAGATGTCTTCACGCAGGCTTCCATGTAAGGAGTCTGGCGCGTGGAGCTGCAGACATCCTTAGGCGGGAAGAACCAAAGGACAAGCAAAGAGACAAGGCTTAAGGGCGGGACGGCGACAAGAGGGAAAAGAAGGCGGAAAGAGAGAAGGAAGAGGGACGGGATGGCGGAAAGAAAGAGAGAGAAAGAGGCGGGAAGGAAAACATTATTATTATTATTAAAAGTAAAATATAAGTATAAATAAATATTAAATCATAAAAGAAAGAGATCGGGTCAGAGAAACGGGTACCTGGGTCGGGTCGGATCAGGCAGATGTCACAATTCAAATATCAATAAAGTCACTGATTTGCTACATGAAACGAGTTAGCCAACCGACATATAAAATAATCAAGGTGACAATAATATTGTAGGTTTCGCGGCATTTAATTCAAGCTTATGGTTTTGTTACGGTTAACGCTATTTCGCTTATAAGGTACGGATTCTGTGGTATTTAAATTATAGTGTAAAATTGTTTTCGTCGATCTCATAGAGTACGGGTTTTCGTCGCCGTACACTGGTAGCGTTATATTGTGTCGTTGATTTTGTAATATGTCGGTTCTTGAGTTGTTAGTCGTATCATAGTTTTTTTTTATCTGTTTCATAGTATTGTGTCACCGTCACCCTTATTAAGTCATTTCATTATATATTGCAAATCGTTAGATTGTTATTGTAACACCCCAACCCAGAACAGGCTTCGTGTCACTATTACAGATATCATAAACCAACACAATCTATTTAAAAGGAATAAAAATAATCCAAGTGCAACCAACGAGATAAAACCAAACCGAAAGAAAATCCTAAGTCCAATTTATTAAATGTGAAAATAAATAAAAGTCTTTATTATTGAGCTTCATTTTACTCTCATCCCTGATTTCCTGAATTACCTGTTAACAAATAAGACAAACAAAAACACGAAAATACGGCTGAGCCAAAAATTTGCCCAGTAACAGAAAGAACAATAGTACATGCTAAGACGGAAATGTGTAAAGCAAAATGAATACAGGCCTGAAACTGAAACTAAAACTATTGCGAATATAAATTCGCATTTAATACCGAAATATAACCAGATACTCGATTGGAACAAAATCAAGTATACCAAACGTATCCAGAAGCACATATCAAGTAGACCGAAAATATAACCAGATATTTATAAATACTAAACTACATGACCGTGATGTAATAATAAATAGGTCGTGTAAATGCGGAAGCACCCAGAGCCTAAACAGAGGGGTACACAGCTAGCTAGTCCATGCACCAAGGAGACGGTGTGGGTGGCGTGCACACATTATTCCATCTCAAACAGAAGTCAGGAGTCAGGAGTCAGGAGTCGGAGCTAAGATCGATCTATACGCCTCTAAGTGGCCAAGGTACTTCATGAGTACAGTCAGAGACGCCGTGAACTTTGATTACGCACTGTCACGACAAGTGCCATGCCATTGACGCCCCAAATGACAAGTCAGAAATGCTCGGGTAACAGAGTACTAAGCTAAAACCAAATAACTAAACATATTCAAATAGGAACATGCAACAAAGAGTACAAAATATATAATTATTGCATGCGACAAAAATATATTATATAAACTAACTGAACTCAAAAGTAACTGAGGCATACGAAAATCCGTACTACAAAGTAACGGACTAGAGTCAATACTATGAGTAAGCGAAAACAAAATCCGCACTACGAAGTAACGGAATATATAATACTAAGAGTACACGAAAACAGATTCCGTACCTTAATTAATAAGTAGAAGTAAACAAGTTGGCTCGTCTTCAATAATTATGAGAACCTACGGTTTATTTACATTTTATTTTAGATATACTCACGTAATTACGATGGATGATTCGTTGATTTTTCCCGGAAGGACACTTTAAGAATCCATAAAAATGTGTGTAGTAATATGCTCGTTTTGGTGGCTATTTAAAATCCTTAAGCTTCCAAAATAAGTACTAATATGTAAATTTCGAATTTTAAATCCCCACTTCAGAATATTATGAAATAAAGTAACTGATCTGAAATATTATTTACCCATGATCACAAAAACTTTCAAAATTTAATTTATTATTTTAAATTCCTAATTTCTCAGATTGATTTTTTTTAAGTGATACGTAGTGGCTGTAAAGCCACTCATATTTATATTATTATGGTGCTTCATTTAACTTTAGCCAATATGCACTAACATGCACATGAATACGGAACACACAGAAACTGTTGTCTTCCTTTAATGACATGCATGCATTATAAATACCAAGTTTCAAATAGAGTTTCTAATTAAACAACGTTATCCATCACCGGAACGAATCAACGATCACATCCGAACGACTTAATTAGGTGTACGAACCAGAAAAAAAAAGAGCGGGCATCACCTTAGTTATCGAAACAAGTTGGTGACGTATGTAAACGTGACAACGACCTAATCGGTTTCTCTCAACAAAATGGATCGGATGCGGAACCTGAACGGTGGTGGTACGTAATGCGTGACGGCGACTGTATGACATCAGAATGAATTAATAAACTTGAAATTCACATAATTGAATAGAAAGGAATTCATAATTGATCATTGAAATGCATGCGATAACATATCTTTTATTGCACTCATTATCGCATGTTCCAAATAGACCATTGTTTTTTATTTGACCTCAATACCCGAGAATTTATCCACCTATGGGGACATAGGGCATCAATCGAGGCACCTTTGACGTGCTCCACCTGTGGCGGAGCGATTAGTCCACAGCGTCTCTACATTATTGTGCGACGAGAGCACTTATTGATTTACTGATTATTGAGAGGCGTATGGATCGATCTTAGGTAAATTGTTACTGGAGTGAGATGGTTAAGTGTGTGTGCCCACATTCCTATCTCACTTAATTATTGGTGCATTAGTCTGCATCTAATGTGCATACTGTTATTGTCACTGTTACTGGCTCACATGGGTATTTCCATAGATATGTTGTTATTGTACTGATTCGTAACTGATCGTTCAACGTATTGTTACTGGCTCGCGTACTTTGTTGGTTTCTCATTTGATCGTTCATTGTATTGTATTGCTCTTCATCGTCTATTGTTATTGCTATTGTTTCCTCTGTTACTGGGCAATTTTTGGCTCAGCCGTGTTTCTTTGTTTTGTGTTTTCTTTTATTTGTTACAGGTACTCATGGGAATCAGGGGAATGTGTGATAAGAGAGTAAAAGAAAAAGGCTAGAAGTGGGAAATCGAGGAACTTAATAAAATTTATTTTGAGTTAAACAACTTTATTTTTGTCGTTTTGTTGAGAACTTTTAATTTGAATGTTTTTGGACCGTTGTGCGGTTTTAAACTAGGGTTAAGACTTTAATAAAAACATTTTTTAATGCCTATAATTGCCATATCGAGTGACACGTCAGCCCTAACCGGGCCGGGGTGTTACAATATCTATCTATTTATTGTATGCTTCGAAGTTCCAACACAATTTAATGCATCTATCATTATTGTCACGTCATTTCATTCTTAAATCAATTCAATGCATCTACCATTTTTATTTTATTTTTTTATTTAATCAAATTAACAAATTTATTTTCAAATAATTAAAATAGAAATGATAAAAAATAAGAAGGGTGAGAAGGAATTTAATCAATTGATTTTAGTTTTGAATGATAAATATTAATTTAAGAGTAAAAAATTGACGGGAAAGAGCATAAAGGTAATAACTCAATTTTGTTGACTTTCTCTCTTCACATGGAATGTACTTGTCAATTCTCCCGTCATTTTAAAGCGTCCATAACTTTTTCATACAATATTATTTAAAAAAAAATCAACACAATAACAAGCGTTTTTTTTATCTTTAATATGAATATCATATTATTAATAAAATTAAAAACAAATTCATTGGTTTTTATATATTGTGTTGTTGGTTGTTCATTGTGCTTTTTAATTGGGTTTTTCTATACATGGTGTTATAGATTTTGGTCATTGTGTTTTATCAATTGGTATTCAAAAAATACGTCATTGTTTCTTTGTGCTCAATATCAAGTATGCATCCTTACACGGTTGAATATGGTTGAGATCATGGTCTTGCATTGAATAATTCCAAAAGTCAGACTTTTGAATTTCACTGCGTTTTTTGCATAATAAATATCTAATTTATGATATTGTGTTGTTGGTTGTTCATTGTGCTTTTTAATTGGGTTTTTCTATACATGGTGTTATAAATTTTAGTCATTGTGTTTTTCAATTGGTATTCAAAAAATACGTCATTGTTTCTTTGTGCTCAATATCAAGTATGCATCCTTACACGGTTGAATATGGTTGAGATCATGGTCTTGCATTGAATAATTCCAAAAGTCAGACTTTTGAATTTCACTGCGTTTTTTGCATAATAAATATCTAATTTATGAATTACATGGGAAATTGATTAAATAAAAATATGAAGTTCCAATCATGAAAGTATTCCTTCATTAACGCTGTGTTTCCGAATTCATTTATGGATGGAAATGAAATTCAATGGATGGAAAGAAAAAAATGGTTATGTTCCAAAGTTTCGTTAGATCTCGGAGTTTCGTTAATTGAACAAAACAAATTGAAAACGAACAAGCGATAACCGTAAATCCTCGGAGTTCAACAAGAATAGAAAATGAACGATCGATAAACTTAAATCATCGGGAATATTATATTAATGATAAACGATGAACAAGAGTACATTGAAACGACAAAACGGGTCGGTTTAACGAATATAACTTCAAATACAAATAAAAATTGACGAACGTCACACAAAATATATGAAACGAAACTTGGGATTTATATATATATATATATATAAAACCGAAAAGTTAAAATGGGTAAAGTTTTTGGGTTTGAAAATTAACGAATGTTACCCCCCCTACTACCTAATTGAAGAATGTAACAAAACACCGCCATCCCATTCTTCCCACAATTTTCTTTTAAATATGAGGCTTCTCCTCTAACCACCCACAAAAAAGCTAACACCACTTTGGGTTAATCCAAATGCGATTTCAGCCATTTCAGCATTTGAAACCGATAGGAAATTACTACCCAAAGATACATACAAGATGCTGCCTAGAGGTTTGGAGTCTAACCAGTTTAAGTAAATGGGTTGGTGTGATGAGGAGTCGGGCTTGATTTGGGAGTACGGTATGTTTGGCCCAAATGCGTAAACGGGCATTTGTAACTTGGCTCGAAGGAGATCAATGGTTCAGATTCTAGCTCGTACATGGTTTTTATAAGGACATAATTTGCTTTTATACCAAAGAGTTTGGGTGTATTGCCCTTAAACATCTCACCACGACTGTGAAAGATTGTGGGAAGGTCTACTATTGTTAAGACATTCCAGATATGTAATCTATGATCACTTTTCCTCTTATTGTTTAAATAAATAAAAAAATCATGTATTTTTCTCTCGATCTATTGCTACTATCTTGATGAAATTTACCTCAGTTTGAAAAGTTAAAGTAGCTAGGACAAATGAACCCGAAGCTAACGACAAACTTAAAATATTCGGGACGCGTATTTGAGTAACATATTATTTTTATAAACATTTGCGGGTATGGACGGGTTTGGGATTTGCAGCATACCCGATTGCGTGACCCGATTATACGATAACATTGACCCATTTACCCGATTATATACCCGACATAACTTTTTCTATATTTATATATAGTATACTCAAAATATTTTAAATATACTATTTATTGAAACTTGTTTATGACAATTATTTGAGACGTTTTATTTTTATGGTAATCACTATTTGTAATTGATTAGTTATATTTTGTCAAAACCGATTGAAACCTGACGGGTTTTGGGTTTGGGATACCCAATGCGTATTTTGACAAAACCTGATTAGAAACCCAAAACCCGATGGAAAAACCCAAAACCCAACGGGTAATTACCCGATTAAAACCCGATGGGCTTGTGACAAGCTTTCATAATCGGGTATGGGTTTGGGAATACCTAACCCTGACCCATTATCATCCCTAATATAGATATTGATAGAGGATGCGCTGTGAATGCTCTTAAGCAATGAAGAAATTACATTTGTACAATAAACATAAAAACTTGTATCTCTTAAAATTTTAAAATGTCACCGTTTGATGCATTATAATATAGTATAAATCTATACGTGAGAAATATAATGGAGTTGTATATTTATTACATTAAATAAAAACTATTGTATTTTGAGTTAAATACTAACATGGTCGGTTTATACTACAGTTTTGATATCAAGGTTTTGGAGATTAATTTATATATAATACATATAAAACATATTGAATGGACAAAATAGTAATTTGTCACTTTAAGACGTGAGACGCCGTTAAAATTTAATATTCATCACCGTCCGATCTATAATTCCTCCGTTGCTTTATGACCTCTGATGACATTTAAGAGCCACACAACGATCCTTTATGACAATAAATGAATTTAAGGTGATCAATCAATCTGTGAGCTAGGCAACGATCCGTCAATTGAAAGGCGTTTCATCTTGCAACACAATAAATGGTGATCAATCAATCGATTTCGGTTCCCAACAGTTTCTCGAATTCGTCCTTACATTGCCATATATTCCCAACACCAGTTTCTCACAATCGTGATTCACAAGTTCTACTCCACATATTAAGAGGTTAATTCACAATCCTCTCTCATTTTATGGTTTATTATGCATTTTCATTGATTTGATTTCCTGATTTGGTTAGAACGGTAGACGATTTCAGGGTTTTTGATTTTGTGATATGAAGTTACCATTTTGTTATGTTTTGATTGATTGATTGATTGATTATGGCTTCTAAAATTACTCCTTTAACTAATAGTATTTTGGTTGATTGATTGCAAACATTCAATTTTGGTGTCATTGGAGTAACCTTTTGGTACTCTTAGATACACTACGTTAAGTCTACGATACACATTTTCACTGGGATGATGAGTGGACAGCTCCAACTATTCAAAACCAAGATTATAAAGGTCAATGGAATGCAAAGGTTTGTCATTTGTGGGCCAAATGATTGGAACTTACAGTTCATATATAAAACAGGGAGTCTCGGTTCGTGCTCGCTTATTAAATTAACCGAACATAATTCTTTCTTTATGTTTGTTTGTTTATTAAACGAGCACTCATAAACGAACTTCCCGCCGAAAGGTTTGTTGAAAGTTCGGTTTGTTTACAGTTTCAAACACGCATAAAGTTGCTCTTAAAATAAATAAATATAACAATTTTATGTGTATAGTTGTTGCTCGTTTTTATTTGACAGAATGCCAGTTTTACCCTTTAAGCACTTTAGATGAAGATTAGTTTGAATTATAACTAATCTAAATGAACAGTTTATTTTGTGACAAATTCAAAATACAAATGTGGGCAGTAATTTAAAGGAGATGAAAGTGAAATCAAAGATTGTGAATTAACATTTGTGTTGATAGGCGACTCTACAACGAGGTTAGATTAGTTACTATGCAGTAATTTATCCACATGTTATGCAGTAATTTTAGATATTTGTACTGTGAAATTCAATTCATGTCTTAAATGGCTATCCTTTATAACTATTTTGGATATTTGCAAATGTTAAAAACAAGGACAACTTCTAGAAATTGACAGGTTTCAATTTACTTATGAAAAGTACAGTTGTGTTGATAATAGGCTCCAGCATCAACATCAGTTTGGAGGTACGAAAGTTGCGCTTATCTTATTTTCTTTCTTTCTGGTTCTTTGTCTATCGGTTGTTTCAGGTTATGGTTTTACCTTCTCATTACAGTTTTTTAGCTATTATGCTTAATCAAGGCACAATCATTTGTCTAACAGAGGGTACTTAAGGTTTAGAGCCATATATTTAGTTATTTAAAATTGGAAGCTGCTACAAAATTAGGTCACACGGGTAACTTTTGAGACATTTTTAATTGGCTCGGTTGGGTAACGGACCAAATTTTTAAACAGTCTGGTCAGGTAACGGCCTAAATTTCAAACAGGTCATTCGGGTAACAGTTCAATATTTTAAACAGGTCAGTTGGCTAATAGGTGAAAAACGGGTCAAAGTTTTAAACGATTTGGTCAGGTAACGGGTTAAAGTCCTAAACGGGTCAAATTTAAAACAGGTCATTCGGGTAACAGTTCAATATTTTAAACGGGTCAGTTGGCTAATGGGTGAAAATTGGAACTCTTTATACAGGTTGTTTACTCAATCAATTTGTTGCATTTTTGGACCAAAGTGGCATTTTTGGGGTTATTATAGCTCTTAATTTGGACGACAGTTGCCTAACGGCTACGCTTAACAACTGATTCTTGTCAATTGCCTCTAGATAAATAGTTGATGTTTTATAGTTAATAAGAGTTTATAATTTTTAGGGAATGTTTCACTCAATAAAGACCACGTTTCACTCACACTTGTTACAAAAATTGCTCAAATTTTAACATTGGTCATCGTCATAGATTACTTTTAATGCTACTTTTTACTTTCTTTAACATTAAGTGTGGTCAGGTAACGGGTTAAAGTTCTAAACGGGTCAAATTTCAAACAGGTCAATATTTTAAACGGGTCAGTTGGCTAACAGGTGGAAAACGGGTCAAATTTTTATATGGTCATGTCCGGTAACGGGTTAAAGTTCTAAACGGGTCAAATTTTAAACAGGTCATTTGGCTAACAGTTATCGGGATTGTCATGTAGAAACTTGATATTTAGTTTTTGATGGAGTTGATTTCTAAACGGGTCAAAGAGAGCTTATGTGGTGACACACAACCTGTTGAGGATCTTATGTAGTGTTATTGACCTCGAAGTGTAGCTATGACTTGAAAATTTTACATATTTTGAAACTATAGATATCTCCAACTTATATGCTTCTTTGATTAAAATGTATATAAATATGTGAAGACAAACATAACAGAAGAGTTGCCATTGACTTGAGCAGATAGAGAACATTGTACGAAACAACTGATGCGAACCAAACACATGAGAAGATTGAATCAACACACTACAAGGTATGTACTAAATGTGATAAATGTATATAAACATTTTTTTACTTTTAAAATAATTGATTTACTGAATATATCGGAGCAGGTTACTATAAATGCAAAACTATAGGAGTTCATTTATTCCCTATGGCTCAACAAATCACCAATCGGGTTGCTGCAGTAAGGATGCATTTTAAAGCTTTATTACATAAAAAAACATCCAAAAAGTTTTTAGTGATTTGACATTATTTCGGGTCTTTTTTCTCTCAAGAAATATGCATTTGAAATTTGTTTTATTTAGCCTAAAGTTGATTATTATTTTATTCTTTCCAATTATTGAATCTGCTAAATTCGAACCTAGCCTGTTTGTCAGTTGCCTGGTTAGCAAATACCAGTCACCTGACCCGTTAACAATTCTTTTTGTATCAACAAACCTGATATTGTCCTTTGATGCTAATAGGTAACAAAACCTGTAGCTACAATCTTTGACCCGAAGATGAATTAATTCTTTATTTGATTTGCGTTGTGACTAATTCATTCCAAAACTGCTCCCGTATAACAAAGCGAATTTGCAGTCCATTGACTTGTTTAAAGGTTGTTTGGTATAACCAACCACTGATACGCTACAGTTCTAAACCGTAATCTACAACAATTTGTAACCAGCAATTTGGCCTGTGAAATTTGAAGTACATCTAATCCAAACCAAACAAAAATTTAATGACACGTTACCACATATTGTGACTTGCTGCCCTTTAGTACTCCCGTACATTATTTCTAAAACATGATGAATTCTAACTTGCTTAAAATGCCTCTTTGACCCTTATTCTGCTATAAAATGATCTGAATGACACCTATTAATACCGTATCATAACAAACCGAACCGGTCCCACCAAATTCTCGTTGCATCGCAACAACAAAGTTTACCCGCCGCAACACGCGGGCTCTCCTACTAGTATATTAAAATGGAGATTCAATCCTCCCTAAAAAGTTAGTATCCAATTTACTATTTAATATTTTAATATTTTATTAATAACCACTAAATCACTAGCCATAATTTCATAAATAAAAATGATAGTTTTTATCTTCTTTATTTTAATTTTTATTTCAATTAATTAAAATATTTAACAAACTATATTTTTGAACAATAAAATTAGGCAAGTGTATGTTTTATATGTTTTATTTTTCGGTTAAACGATTTTCTTAAACTTTGCTTTCATATTTTTTATATTTCGTCTTTACAATGACCGAAATTTTTTTCATGATTTAAAATATCCCATCGTCGCATGGTTTTATATCCGCGTTTCAACGTTTGGTACCTCGTCTTTAAAATATTTTTTTGGCTTACTAATTTATGTTTACGAATTTGTGTTGATACCGCTGATATTAACCGAATTTGTGTTGGTTCGCAGTTGTAATGTGCCTGTTTTTTGGTTCTACATATGATAATTTATTGTATTTTGGCATTGATGGGCTTATTTCTTTTGTTTAGTTTCGATGTCATTACTTGATACAGATTGAGTTCGCGTTGACTTGCAACGAGTTTATGGTTTAACTTTTTTACTTATGTTTTTTTTTTCGATTTAACAGTCCCGTCACGAAGCGCGGGATCCTAAATCCTAGTTACGTTTAAAGTCCATATTTTTCACATAAGGGTATGACATGTTTGCTACCCGTATGAGTTTAGAAAAAGAAAAATGTCAGTATTTTAAAGAACAAAATATAAGGGATGAGTATTTAATGAGTTTTTTCATTTATGTAACTTCTTTATATTTTATAATTATTTTCACTCACTCAAAATATCCCATTATAATACTATTTTATCTATGTGTTGACATCAAAATTTTTTTATTCACACAGAAATAGGTTGGTCAAAGTGACCAAGGATTTTCTTAGATATATCTCTCCCTTACCAATAAGTTTTATTTACTAGCGTTGTCTTGAGTTCGTTAACTTACACACACAAAAAAAAAATAAAAAAAATAAAAATAAAAAGCTTATACCCAATGGTCTGGTGGTGGTATGATTCAAAGAAAAATAAAATAAAAGTTTATTAAACTAAAAACTAAAGACCTCACTCATCTGAGTATGATTAGATTGAGTAGATTTTCTCTCGGGGTAGTTTAGAAGTAGGAGTAAACGAGTGTGTGTAGCTGTTAAAAAAACTCTCATATTTAATTTATATAACATATAAGAAATGGATTGCTTTTTTACAAGATTTTAATTTTTATATAACGACATAACGTTAAAAGTTTGTTTATATAGGTTTTATTAATGACGGAAAATATACTAAACTATAAAAGACTTCTAGCAAAGTAAATACAAGTCTTCCCACTTTGGTTGTAATGGTAAGGTGATTAAGATGTAAAATAGGACGTCAAATGTTCGATCCGATAAAACGAAGTAAATATAAGCTTAGAAATACAAGCAAACTGATAAGGGTGAAAAACTTACAAAACTAAAATTACACCTAAGGATTTTCTGAAGGATGGAAAATTCGCCAAACTCTTATCCATAAGTACATCATTACATCATTTTAAGCATTTGTTATGCTTATAGTATTGCTTCGTTTTAACTTTTATCCTAAACTGTACACATTAAAGAATGAAGTAACGCCAAAAAAGAAAAAAAAAATAGAAAACATAAAATCTGGTTAGAAAGCACATTAACACCATCATAGGTTCTTCAATAGTAACATCATTGACATTAATATAGAAAATTACCCGAATCAACGTAAGCAACTTCAATTTCTTTCTGTATCCTTGCACAACAAGGATCCATAAACGTTGATTGAAATTCTAATCATATGATTAATAATCCTAGACAATATCTCTAACAAAAGCATCAAGATCTTCTTCAACAGATCCACCTTCACCAACACTTTGTTGACAAATTCTTGCAAAAGCCTTAGCCGTTTCCATCATCTTGATTCTCACACCACTCTTTAAATCCATAAAATCTCTTACGATCTTAGCAATCTCTTCTCTCTTAAAAACTCCCACTAGCTCCCTCATATTCCAACCAATCTTCCAATCTTTGACTATCATTTTACTGTTAAGTGGTTGGTCAAGCGTTATAGGAAAAGTCAACATCGGTACACCCGAAAACAAGCTCTCCTTCACCGAATTCCACCCACAATGTGTCCAAAACCCCCCTATTGAAGAATGTGACAAAGCCCTAAGTTGGTCACACCATTCCACCACCATCCCACTCTTCCCACAAATTTCTTTTAAACGCGAGACTTCTCCTCTAGCCACCCACAAAAAGCTAACACCACTTTGGGTTAACCCGAATGCGATTTCAGCCATTTCAGCACGTGAAACCGATAAGAAACTACCCAAAGACACATACAAGACGGTTCTTGGTGGTTTGGATTCTAACCAGTGTAAGTAAACGGGTTGGTCCGAGGAGGGGTCAGGTTCGATTTTGGAGTGCGGTATGTTTGGCCCAGATGTGTAAATGGGCATATGTAACATGGCTCGAAGGCAATCAATGGCTTTAGATTCTAATTCGTAAATGGTTGATATAAGGACACAATTTGCTTTTATACCAAAGAGTTTGGGTATAATGTCCTTAAAAATCTCACCACGGCTATGAAAGGGCGTTGGAAGGTCTGCTATTGTTAATGAAGATAACCCAGGAATATAATCTATGATCTCCTTTCCTCTTTCTGTTCAAAGAAATGAAAACAACATGCTTGTTTAGATGGTGTTTGTTTTTGCTTAAAACATCTGCAAGAGGCTTATGTCTGCGGGTGCGCAGATATAAGCTTATGAAGACTGTTTGTTTTTTTTTAAATAAGATCTGCAAACTGCTTTTATGGTCTTAAAAAAGAAGCTATTGTTTAACTTCTTCACACATCTTCACACTTTTTAACATCCTACCAACACCCAATGTCCACCACCACCACCACCCATCATGCGCCGCCACCACCACCACCACCCACCGTCCGCCACAACCATCGTCCACTACCACCACCACCATCACCATCACCATCCACCACCCACCACCACCCACCCGTCGGCTACAACCATCGTCCACTACCACCACCCACCGTCCGCCACCACCACCCACCCGTTGGCCACAACCATCGTCCACCACCACCACCACCACCACCTACCATCCGCCACCAACACCGTCCACCACCCACCACCATCGCCGTCCATCACCACCACCACCCACCGTCCGCCACCACCACCGTCCACCGCCCACCACCAACTATTTTACTAGTCTACAGACGTTAAATGACTTCTATCTACTCTGATATGTATGATAGGTAACTAATTTTCAGCTTATGCAGACGATACCCAGTTTATAAAACAAACAGTATTATATTTTCAGATTACAGATCTTTAGACCACATCTTCAGTTGCAGACATGAAATCAGATGAAATTAGATTGCAAACAGTTTTAGTTCATCTATTACTACTATTTTGATGTAATTGACCTTGGCATGATAGGATGACACAGGGATGGCAAATGAGCCTGAACCTTAAGGGCAAACCAAAACACTCGGGATACATATTCGAGTAACGGATTATTTTGAAAACAAAAACATTTACGGGCATGGGACAGGTATGGTTCCAACATGTTAACTGGAAAACATTTTTATTAATTTTTTTACATTTTTTTGTCTATATAATAAATTATTAATTCACTGTTTTTAGTATATATTTTTCTAATCCCCAAAAGTAATATATTTTTATAAATACTAAAATATAGAAAAATAGACTTGTCGGTGTTAACGACTTAAAGCCGCTCATAAACTACTTAAAATCTGCTTGCTAAAAGCTTAAATTAATTCGAGTTTGAATGACCTAGAGCCAGGCTCGAGCCTAAAATTAAGGCCGTTTAATATGGATATAATATAATAGTAATTATAATATACAAAATAATGATAAAAAAAGGTCATAATCAAAGTAATTAACCTGATACGTCGGCGTAAAAGTGATGATGTGATTCCAAAAGATCCACATAATGCACCACGGAATATTCGGAAGCACTCATCGGCCAGAAGGCTGCTACAGGAATATTCCTTGTGTTAGCTACCTCAAAGGGCCACCGCATAACTGCATCTGCTATGATGAGTTTCACCGGAGACTCAATCCGATCAAGCACCTGTTGTTCAAGCACATGTTATTAATCAGTTTTCCATGTAAGTAATAAAAAATATAAATAATAATATAATAGTAAATTTATAAACCAGTTAAAACAGAGAGAGAGAGTAATAACAACCATATTTTAATATAATATTATATAAATGATTATAATGGTCACGTCTAATAAATAAATAGATATTAATATTTATTATTACAACACCTCCATAAACGGCCGTTTCATTTTTGTTTGAACGGCCGTCATGAACGCCATCACGTCGGAGCCTCGGTTGACCTCGGACGGGAGGACGTTCGGAATAGTGGCGAACCGGATATTACGATCCTGCTCCGGTTGTGGATTGAGTAACTCTAGCCACTCCTCGGTGACAACGACGGTGAAGATGGTGGTGTGATTGTTTCGGTTTAATCGAGACGAGAGCAGGCGACAGAGGTTGAGGAGAGGGTTTATGTGGCCTCTGCCGGGATACGGAACTACAACTACTTGATTCATATTTTAAAAGCTGTATGATTGAGTGACAAGTTAAAGTATATATGAGACTATGAGAGATCTGAGATCTAGCACTACTCAACAATGTCATCCATCCATTTTATGCTTCGAAAGTCAATTAAATTGGGCGGCCAAGTCAGTACCGTAAGTTAGTTGTCAAAGAGTAGTAAGGCCTTCAATAAACCTATCGACGCACCCTTTAACGTGAGGTTCCACCTATGCGATCGTATGTAGAGTGTGTGGATAACCAAAAAGTGTATGAATAACGTATCTCTTATTAAATTAATAAACAATTTTCAAGTATCAATTTCATAAAATAATACACGTTATAAAATTGTTTCACTGAAGTCATGAGACTTTATATTTTATTTAAATTACTCCCAGTAACCCTTCTTTGAAAGAAAGTTGACGGCGTTAAGTTTTTTTTTTTCTTCAAATTTCAAGATGAATTTTTTGAGGTTTTTGGTCAGAATGAGGATACAGGTAGATAATAAACTTAATTTGAAATGGTGCTCCAAAAGACATATTTTTTCTTAATTGAAAGTTTAAGCACCCAAGTTGAAGCATTAATTGAAAACCCGACGGATCGAGGGTGACACACCTGCCAGTCTGCATGAAAACAGATGGATAGACGGAAAACGGGGATTGCAGGAATCATGTCGGCTCCGCTAGTTTTTTTATAAATAAAAATATCGAGTCAACCATAATACGACATGTGTAACAATCTGGTTGGTTAAAATCTCGTCAAGTTAAATAATTACAAGTGGATGAGTCGACATGATTTAACATGACATCTTAATAAAAGAAAGTTTGTTAACTAGACATTTTGTTTGATTTTGACAAATAAAATGAAAATTATAGTCATTTTCTCTTTATGTTAGTTACCTTGGATACAATAGTATCACGTGAATTAGGGTGAAGAGAGTGGGGGCGGGAGGGATTTGGTGCCACCAGGTACCAGCAGGGCGCCACCTTGGCCCCTCGCAATGAAGAAAAACAAGCTGATGTGGCATGGCCATTCCACACCTAGTACCAATCAACTTCTCTCCAACAGCTATATTTAACGGTCATTCTGACCGTTTAAAAAACAAATAATTAAATACTTTACTTATATTAAATCAACCAAATTTCTCATTCTTCACATCAAAATTCTCAATCTTCATATCAAAAATATCTACTCTATCTACAAAAATTCTTTTACCCATATTCTCAAAATTTAAGGTATATGCCTTATTTGACCGAGAAGATCAAAACCCCGATTTTGTGTTTCCAATTCATCTCCATGTATGATAATTTTAACATAACAAAGACAAATGACAATTCATCTCCATGTATGGATATTCAATATATAAATTAAGATCAAATAATTGAATAATGAAATAACAGAAAGAAACAAATACAATGTTATAACTGAATAAAGAATACGAGATTCAAGTAGAGAACACATTGTTTTTTTGCCTAACTACGGATCGGCCCGATCTCGTTTGTAGGCTTATTCCCGCATCTTGGTTATGGTGATGGTGATCATCTTCCATGAAAAACATACCTTCTCAAAATCATGAGTTCCTAAATTCTTCTTATTTTATCTTTGTTTCTCCAAAAATGTGTTTTCTTGATCTCCTTAAACCGTGTAGTGTTGTTGGATCGTTTCAATATCGAGACCCTTGAGCTTCACCACTGACTCAACATGCCCTTTCAGCGTATGGAGCTCCCTTAACCTATGACGACCATAATATCGTTATGAGATATGGTAACACGTAACCCTTTCTATCCGGCCACTTTTAAAGGTAAATATTGCATCCGTCAAGAAACAAGACTTACCTAGCAACCTCGGCCCGCCTCTTTGCTTGTTCTGCAAGTTCCGACAACTCCCTATAGTCGCTCTTGTCATTCAAGATATCGTGTGAACTTGGTGCTTGGAGACCATGCAAGGTGCGTTGGGCTGTGGCCCATTGGGCTTCCCTCTCTCCCCGACCATAATCCTTCTTGCTGGTGAAAGCGGTCTAGATTAATCAAAAAACTTATGTTAGCAACTAATATAATGATCATTTAGTGTCAATGAATATGATTAACGAAACGAGCTTGCCTTATTTTGGACCACATTGTCCCAAGCTTTGCCACTTAACACGTAACGGATGATGAATTTGAACACGTCTAATGGGAAATAGAAGAGTATGCTATACAACCAAATCACTCCGGCCCATCCCCAACCAATTCCATGGACCCTTGCGAAATCCCAATTCGCGTACACAGCAATTAATGTAGCAATCTTCATAGAATAAAAAAATAACTTTAAGTATATAAATGTCACAACTCAAGTTATACTTATTATTAGATCATAAAACCTCATAAATCATTTTATTATAAAAGGTTAAATTATTACTAAAATAACATTTTCTCACCCCTAAGCAAGAAAGTCACTGAAATTGTACTGTTAGCATAAAACATCACAATTTGTTTTATTTCATCTAAAAGATGATAGTATTGTAGAAATGATAAACTTTTATTGTAGAATAAACTCACCAGTTGAGCTATAAAAAAGGCAGTGAGGAGTAGAAGACCGGGGCGTTCAACGAAAGACCAGCTTCTTGATCTTGTAACAAAGATGAGTGCTTGACTTATGATGCTGACTTGGAGGTAAAGAGCCGACATCAGCTCAAATTCATTGTCATTGATCGGGTGCACGCCAAATTTCACCTAAAAGATTAATCATTAACGGTATAGTTAATTTGGGTTATGTTATACTTTTTAGGGTCAAAAGGATCAAACAAGTCAACCTTGGCCATTGTGGCCCGTTAGTTAACCCACTCGACCTGTCATTCGCTTCTTTATGGGTCGATTTGGGTTATTTTTTTTACCTTAAATGTGTAATATTTTTTAGCTAAGTAGAAAATGAGTTAAACAGATCAGATGGAACCTATTTTGTTCCATTTTAACTCAAACTATTATCTTATAAATCTGTAACTTCAGATTGTGAATCAAATAACTCAAAACTATTTTCTCTTTGGTTGCTAAAATGGTCAAACTGGTCAACCCGAACCATTTCAACCTGACCAGTTTGACCCATTAGTCACCCACTAGATCCTCCCATTTTATTGCAAACGGGCCAGTTTAGTTATATTCTATCTTAAACAGGCAAAATCAAATTTTTGCTATAAGATCAACAGGTCAGGTCAAATTAGTCAACATGTTTATCTTACCGTAAAGAAGTCGGATTCTTTCGCTAACCAGAAGAAAGCCACAGTCATAACCGCCATATAGGTCCCAAGAACAACTCCAGTTGCAAAGATTTCTTTCAACTTCCATGAATCTGGAAGCGGTGATGGTTTGACTTTATCTTTAGAAATAGTCATAATTGTTCCATCATTGAGTATTGCAATAATCAAAACCATAAAAGGCGAGAAATCAAATTGCCAGATAAGAGCAATCAGCATAAATCCGAGCACAATACGAATGGTAATCGAAACTGCATAAATCGTGTAGTTTTTCATCCTCTGAAAGATGGCCCGACTGGTTAAAACCGCGCTTACAATCACACTGAGTCCGGGCTCTGTCAACACAATATCCGATGCACCACGAGCAGCATCAGTTGCATCAGCAACTGCTATACCAATGTCAGCCCGTTTTAACGCAGGAGCATCATTCACACCGTCACCTGTCATTCCACATATATGCTTCCTCTCTTGTAGCTTTCTCACAATCTCATATTTGTGTTCTGCATTACATACAAATGGGACAAACGGGTTAATATATAATCATATTAACACATTAACGATTCATACCAGGAAAGACTCCAGCAAAGCCATCAGCTTTTTCAATAAGTTCTTCAATTGGGATATCTGCAATTGATGAATCTTTGCTTTGACCAAGAAGTGAAGAAGATGGGTACATATTTGTACCCATTCCGAGCCTTCGGCCCGTTTCCTTCCCAATGGCTAACTGATCACCCGTGATCATCTTCACATTAACTCCAAGGTGTAAGGCCCGTCTAATAGTTTCAGCACTATCGTGTCTTGGTGGGTCAAATAGTGGCAATAAGCCCACAAACACCCACGGGCCTCCCGGGCTTTCCTTTGTTTTCTCGGGCACCGTCTGTATAGTAATTAGTTAATACCCAAATTGTTAATTTGTAATCAGAAAAACAAAATATTAAAATTTGGAACAAACTTACTTGTTGGCAAACAGCAAGAGACCGCAGACCACGTTCAGCAAATTTATCGATAATGGAAAACACTTTTTTCTTATCATCCTTACTTTGGTTGCATAGCTCCACAATCTGAGAAACAAATTGGTTGATTCAGGCTCATTTTAATTTTTAATGGGTCAAGTAAAAACTAGCTAATAAGAAAACGGGTCGAAACTCATGCAATGTGTACTTTATAAAAGAAATTTGAAACTTTAAGGGAAAATGTTTAGAGTCAACCGACCCGTTCGAAGTGGTCACGAAAAGATTATCTGTTTTGACCCGTTTATGTGGGTACTTATGTTTGGTAGTAAATCTAGATGATTATTATTGTACCTGCTCAGGTGCACCTTTGCTCACTCTGTACCAGTTCCCGCTTTGATCTATGTATGTGATTGCTGTTCGTTTGTCTACTGGATTGAAGGGTAGAAAATGTACCTCAGTGATCCCTGCTCGTGCCTGTATAAACAAAAGAAATATTCATGTAAGATAATATTATTATGCTTTATGAAAGATTATGACAGACTGAATTGCATATAAGGAAACTTTAATATGATCTGCATTTCAGTATTTTATTCATGTAAGAAAATATTGTTGTTATTACCTCTTTTGGATCTGAAAGCATTCCAACAATACAAGCATCAATTGCATCTTGATTTTCCACTCTTGAAGCCCTTGCTCCATATAGAATCACTTGATCTTTATCCATATCCTTTGCAAAAACCTCAATGAGAGTTTTGTCAACTGTGAGTTTGTTCAATGTGAGAGTACCAGTTTTGTCACTACACAAAACATCCATGCCAGCCATTTCTTCAATGGCTGTCATTCTCTTGGTGATTGCTCCTTGCTCTGACAACTTGTGTGATCCAATAGCCATGGTGACTGACAAAACAGTTGGCATGGCAATTGGAATTCCACCAATGAGAAGAACCAGTAAATTGTCGATTCCATCTCTGTAACTTCGATGCTGAATCGGGTACATCACCACTATTTCGATTACGAGACCAATAGCAATTGAGCATATGCAGAAGTTTCCAATAGAAGTCAACACCTAACAAACAATTCATCAAAAACAGTTAACTGGATACTGGTTGAAGAAATGGCAAGTTATCCAAATGAGACCGTATCCGTATGAAAAATAAGAATTTAGCGGTGTGCTTGAAACCGGAAAAACCAAACCAAAATAACCAAACGAAAATAAAATTTGACAGTTTGGTTTTATATTTCTGAAAAAACTGAACCATTTTTTATTTTGAAATTTTAGTAATTACAGAAAGTTAATAAACAGTGTAAGCCTTTAGCCAATATATATTAAATCGAATAAATACTTATTAACAAAAAGATTTAGGCCAAAATTCATTATTTTGTAATTTAAAAGTTATAACTTTAAAACTATAAAAATCTTTTGTAATTAGAATTTAAAAACATTGTCTTTAATAAAATCGGGACTGGTTATGACTTATGACCCGTTGGGCCCATGCCAGACCCCTTTTCCAACATTCGGACCCAGGCTTTTACAATATGGTAGCCCAGTCTTTGTGATATTAATACCTTTTGGAAATGGCCAACTTGATTTGTGCTATCAACTAAGTGAGCAGCCTTCCCAAAGAAAGTGTAGACACCAGTAGCTATAACAACTGCTTCAATTTCACCTTGTTTGCATGTTGACCCTGAATACACACTGTCGCCTGGATGCTTGGTGACCGGTAACGATTCACCGGTCAACGCAGATTGGTCAATCTTGAGAGGATCACCTTCGAGAAGGCGTGCATCGGCTGGAATAATGTCTCCCAATTTGACACTGATTACATCACCAGGTACTAAAATAGCTGCATCTTGCTCATCCCATTTTCCATCCCTTATGACCTTTGTTTTGGGAGCAAGACCTGCCATTAAAGCCGCTGCAGCATTACCTGCGTTATTTTCTTCTATGAAACTAATGGTGGAGTTGATAAGAAGCAATGTTGTGATTCCAACAAAGTCTTGCCAATCTGGAGGCTTTCCCTGCAATTAGGTGTTCAAAATCAGATTCTAGCTTTTTATATTTAAGATCATTTAATAAAATCTAAAACGAAGATTTAATCGGTTACCCCTCCATTAGCCAAGACAATAGCCATAATTGCAGCAGCCTCCATGACCCATGACAATGGGTTCCACATGAACCCTAAAAACTTGAGGAACTTGCTTTCCTGTTTCGATATCATCAATCAAATTGGATCAGTTTTTTGAGCATTAGAATAACAAAAGGATAATAATTAACAGCTATTGATATATGCATTATATACCTTCTTCTCTTCAAGCTTGTTAGGGCCAAATATGTTAAGCCTCCTGTTCCCTTCTTCACTAGTCAACCCCTGTTTCGTACATTTCAATGTTTCGAATACCTCCTCAACAGGAACAGTCTCCTGTAACAATCAAAAACAAAAAGTATAATTAAGCTCACCAAATCAATCATCATTCAAAACTTACACAATTTGCTTAAATCGAATCACGAAATTGTCAATTAATCATAAAAACTAACCGAACAGTCAGTCAGTCACCTTTAGTAATTAACACAAAATTTTCAAATCTATCCTCACGCAAACATAAAAGTCGACGATTAATTCTACATAATAATCTATTCATATTCATAGTGTTATAATCAAATCATGAACAATGCCGATTAATCGTAATCAACTGTATCGAAAATCGTTGATAAACGTCACAGATGCAGATCATGCAAGATCAATTAAACAGTGTAGTCATTAATCAACATAATAATTTCAGATCAGATCTCATGCAAAACCTAAAAAAACAACAATTCAAAATACTATCTATTCAAATTCGTGGTATTATGTGTCGATTAACACATATAGTTCAATTAAACCGTACGCCTCCACATGATTACGTAATCAACACGTACAAAATAATCAGATCTATCCTCATAATCGTGATTAATGGTCATGAAAAGAAAGAGTGGACTAATAATCGTAATGAATGAAACGTACGAGATCGACGTTCTCCTTCTTGAGATCTTCCCAGCTGATGTTGCCTGAGCCGCTAGCCATTGTTGTTGTTGAGGTGTGAGTGTGAGTATGGAGAGTGAGGGCATGGGAGAGTGGAATATAATTGTGATGTGCATGGAGGTGATGCTACTATAACAATGCATCGAATGAATGAGAGTGAAACTCGGAAGCTAGTTGTTGGAGCTTTTTATGCTCTCCCTACATCTACATCTGTAGTATATTATCATTCATACCTAGTCGTCTCACTTCCCTCTTTAATAAGGTTTAATTAGTCAAATGTGAATTCATTAATTCAACATCTTAATAACGTATCATATTATACACTACAATTCTAATAAAAATACTCTTAACCTACCAAAAACACAAAACATTAAATTAGATTGGTGAATTTACGACATGACATGGACTGCCTACAACTTGGGTTTTGCTATATATGTGTTCAAATCAATTTCTGGTCGAGCATGTAAATACGTTTAGCTAAAACTGGTTGTGTTCAGGTCAACTTGACACGGTTTGACGTTTTATCTTATTTTTGAAATTGGGTTTTATGTCATTATTTGAGCATTTCCAGCCCATTCCCTACCCTATATCCATATATATATATATATATATCATATAATTACACTTTTTCTCTCTCATATTTAATTAAATAATACTTTTTATACCTTTATCATTATCTTTTCTCTTTTCTCCACTCATATCCATTTTTCAAAAATATTAAAAAATTATAGGGTATGAATAGTAAATCCTCAAATTTAACTTTCCCTTATAACATTTCCCCTCTCCTCTACTCACAACCACTCATAACCATACCATATAATTTACAAATTCTCCTCACATATTTTAAGAAAATGGGCTGAGAATGCTCTTATGTACTTTATGAAAACGTTTAAAGCTTAGAAAGGAAACAAGATCATCAAGGTTATTAAATTAAAAATAATTTTTTATGCACCTTTGTGTTTTTAGTTATAAATTTATAATTTTTGGATATTAAAATGTAAAATAAGTCGAATTAAACGTGACTTGCACGTGTCAAATCATGAATATCCGGGTTCATGTGTTTAACACATTATTTGGTTCGTGCTAGGTTGAGCCCGCCAACATGTGAAATATGACCCGTTGCATAGAATGGATAAAGCTATCAATTTAGATTTGAATGTTAGATAAGCTTTATCATTTAGGGCTTGAGGAAGTGTTGTACCTTGTAGGCTAGAGGACTAGAGCCGAACCAAACTTCCAAATTCCAATAATCCAATATGCTGATCCAGATCCAGATGTGTATTTTTACAATGGGCTAAAGTTGTGAGACAAAAATTATCTATTGGGCCCAACTCATTGGGTTAGCAATAGCCCAAGTATATAATAACAGTTTAAATTTACCGAAGGAGTTTATGAAAAAAGGTTTTAATTTCATCATTACCAACATACATTTTCAAATGTTTTGAATAATCTCAACTCTCATCTTTTGGTCGATGTCGGTTCTAACTAATGACATGACTGGTGAAGGCCCAATTTTATCATTTCTTTTTGCCAATTATCCATGACTAATGAAATCCTAACGTCATTAGTTTTTATAACATGACATGCTTGCGTTTCAAAAACTTGCATATGTGGCATATATGTGGGGTGCTTATGTGACATATTGCATCACCATGGCAGCCACCATCACAACCACCTCGGCCTCCACCACCACCATGGCAACCATCACTATTGCCCCCTTAACCACGTGTTAAAAATCCCTTTCATTTTGTAACCCTTCTACTTCACATAGCCTTGTTGGCTAATTGTAACAAATGGAATCCTATGGCCAATGTTGCTATTTGACTGGACTTGGAGATTAGATAGTGGGCCATGTTTTCTTCGGGCTACAAACAGAATGACAAGAAAAAGTTAAAACCAAGAAAAACGGAAAAAAGTGCTTTAGTTGGTGAACTATAGGTATGTTTTAAACTGAGGACATGGTAGTTATAGTCTTATTGCTATTATAAACTTGAATTTTATACCCGATTTAATAGATTTCTTATATCGGGTATACATGCTAGTTAAAGAAATATTCATTTTGAATATATAACTAGAGAAAGAAATCTTACCATTTTAATTTTTATATAAATTTATGTTTCTGATAGCCACACAAAATATTACTGATTACATATATACGTATTGTTATCACCATGAAATGTTTGAAATACCTTAAATATATGAATTCGATATGATAGAAATTGCAAAAGAAAAACATAATCAGTGGCGAATCTTGGACGAATACGCCCGGGGGGGGGCTATGTATAAAACTTTTCGTAAATGGAGGGGGGCGGGCTCAAATTTTCGGTCGAAATGGGTAAAGTTACACTGTACATAAAAATTTTCAGACGAAAACGAGTAAAATTACACAAATAAGCAAAAAAAAACAGAGGGACGGGGCTACCCTCGACCCTTGAAAAGCCTCGCCCCCTGCGCTTCATAGCAGACAATATATAAATAATATACACATCCCAAATTAATGTTCATTTTGCATATCATGAAAGCTACTAGCGACTAGCGGGAAGCATAAATATACAATGGTGAAAGACTGAAAGGAACAAAAAATTTAAGTTTTCCGGTAAATGGTTTCAAGCACTCGGATTGGGTTCTATCACCTATTACCATACCCGTGCTTGAACTGCAATTTCTTTTTTCTTATTATTTTTTTTTATCAAACTCATATCTGGCGATGGTCACATATGCGAATATGTCACGTCTCTTCATTTCGAGTATTTCCATCAAATTTGATATTTTTATTTTATTTTTTCATCTCTAAACCAAAGTCTCATAATCGTTTTCTTTTATTTAAACGGGTTTATACTCCCAAATAAAATTAATCTTATGATACAAATAAGACAAAATGAAGATGATGCCAATGTTTTGTTATTGTTTTGTAATTGTATTAGAAAAGCTGTAGCCGTGTACTATTATTTTACCTTGGTCCCAACCTGAGTAGAGGAATAACTTTAGGCATTTGCAGCTACAAGACATGTTTCTGATTCTGATTCATTCCCAGGTGAGTGATAGATTCAAACTTCGTTGGTTTTTTATATTTAATAAATACACACACATGCAAACCATGGTATCTACAAATCAGTCCGGTATCTTGGTGTCTTTGAAAAGCGAGAAATGAAACTATGTTCAACGGATCACAGGTATTGATCAATAAAATCAAAGAAAACATAATGCGTCGTCTCTCGTTCTTACGGGTGAAGAATAAGGACAAAATTGTTGGGTTGGATTGGGAGATGTTGTGTTCTTTTGTATTTTAGAGAATTTTGTTGTATTTAGCGTTTATGTTGTATCAGGGTGTATTCTCGGTGTATTCAGTTGATGACTGGTGACTTACTAGTCTCTTTATTAATATATATCGGTCGTTAACAAAAAAAACGAAAGACAAAAAACAAGTCCGGTTTACATGAACTATGAACCCCATAAAGTGTTCCTATGATGTAGAAGGGTATATTGCACCAAAATATAACAGATTTTATCAAAATTATCACGATCTTTAACCTTGTGTTTCAAATTAATGAACTTGGAATTCTTTATTCGATGTAAAATGTCACATGCTTAACCGGTAATAATAATTAATAACATTTATATTTTGAAACTTTTATTCTTTCAACTTTTGACATAATACTTTCAACCTTAAAACGTTGGCCACAAAACTTTATCTTTTCAGTTTTGGTCAAAAAAATTTTAACTTTTAAACTTTTAGAAACTTTTAGACTTTCAACTTTGGTCACAAAGATTTTAGACTTTCAAATTTGGCCACAAAACTTTACTGTTACGAATCGAACTAACACCAACCAATTTTCAACCGCATAACAACCATTACACACGTTAACATGTAATATATTTATCGCGGTCCATTACAACACGTAGAAAAAAAAAATACTTGTGAGTGCATAGGAGAAAACCCCTTATGTGTAAATGTGTAATAGGCCATAGAAGTGGCATGATAAAGGGTTTAGATAACTGACGTGTGTACTAGAAAATGCTAAGTTGGGTTAACGCGGTAGTCCTTTTTCCTTTTTAGTTTTTACTTATTGAATATGATTGTGGTAGCTACATAATCAAAATAATAAAATATAACTTTTTAACAAAACGATAGTTAACAAACATAAGAACGAAGTATACGTGTATTCAACTTGTTCGACTCATGAACATGCCTTTAATAGATAACTTTTCGAAATTATCCACTATTCAAATGCAACTCGAATGATCAGTTATCACATTAATATGTTGAAATCATCACCCTTATAATTAATACATTTAAAAGTATTTAATTATTAATCCTTAAATCTAAACCATATAAAGCCATCCCCGCGCCTATAAAACAATTTCTTAAGGATTACAATAATTAATGTTCGGTGTGTGATTACCTATCGATTATTGTAACAATTTTATAATGAACAATTTTCGTACGGAATTTTTTGGTATATGGTTTCATTTATTTTATCATTAATTCCAGGTTGATGGGTTAAGCTAACATGTGCCTCCAGTGAAGTATCGTAACATCCTTAAGTATTGTCTCATAATTCCTCTATTCTTGGTCGATGAGATATGCCCTGCTTGTCGCAAGCATGTTTAGACTCAAATAGCGAGCACACAGTACATTGCAAAGAGCTCCTGGGTTCAACTACCGACACGATCTGGTTAGGGATGCGCTTATTGATATATTCAGACGTGTCGAAATATCTGTTAAGGAAGACCTGTAACACCCCGACCAAAGGCGGATTATACATCGGGGCGCCACATATTGTTTCATTACTCGTGACACTATTGGGTGTCAATATTTAATAAATACATTCATTCGCGCACGCGCAGGGTAAACACAAGATAACATAAATCATCATAAATCAATATATTATAAATCATAATATTCGAACAGCAATAACTTGTCTTGATACATTTTAATCTAGGTCCAAAAGTAAAAAACGTCCTACGTGTCCACAAGCTCCAAAACAGCTACTGCAAACCTGAACATGTGTTAAAATAAACGTCAAACACTTGCGTGTTGGTGAGAAATCAAGTTTAATACAATACATAGATAACAATAAATCTGCGCGCAACATGTGTATGTCTGGTTTTCAACAAGGGTGTAATCTGATCGGGACCAACTCTAAGATTCATAGACTGCCAGTGCTCACAATTGAGCTCACAAACAAGACAAACTGTGCATGTGTAAACAAAAGAGAAAATCATAAACGATAGTTCTCCCGTGTTCATCTAATGGTACCATGAGAACTGCGGAATAGACCGACAAGACGGTTAATGATCCACACATACAAATAAACAGCCAAGTCTACGTCCTCAACACATGGGATACTGCGCGACTAAAGTTCATAAACAAGTTTAAGACTCTAAGTTTGTATGAACACATGAACATCCCAAAACATTAAAATAAAAAGGGATTAGGTACGAGATTACTCACTTGATAAACGATGCGGTGTAAGATAAAGCAAGAACCAACTTTAAACAAGCACAAGTTAACCTATAAATAAGATTATTGTTTTAATGATTTGCTTTAAGTCTTGATTATAAGTTAGCATAATTAATAAGTAAATTATTATATATAATATATATATTACCGGAAAAGCAGGACATAACAGGGAGGAAGACGGAGGCAGAGAGGGAGGCGGCAGAGAGAGCAAGGAGCAAGAGAACAGGAGAGATTAAGTGTTTTGTGTGTGTAGTGTTAAAATATTATTATTATTTATAGGAAAACCCTAGGAGACATAATCCCTAGAAAAGGGGAAAAGATCTTTAACAGGATCAAGCAAAAGATATCAAAAAGCATAAGAATCCAAAAGCAAAAGATATCAAAAGATATGGCAGCTGCAGGGGGCAAGATAAAGCTGACAGGTAACAGTAAACAGGCATGGGCGGGTCAGATAAAGGTACTGGTCAAGCATGGAAAAAGCAGATCTCAAAAGATAATGTCAGTTACTTTTTCTGCCAACCAATGGGGTTGGTGCGCATGCTGCGCCGAAAGTAACTTTTCAGACATAAAGCAGATTAGGTCAACAGCTCAAAAGATAAGACAACACAAAAGCAAACGGCTAGATTAAACAGAAGAAAACTCAAAGGGTTTAGCGCGAGAAGGCTAAGGCGCGCCGCGGGATGAATCACATTTCTTAGCGCGCCGCGGGAGGAACTATAATTCCTAGCGCGCCGCGGGAAGAACTATAATTCTTCGCGCGTCGAGGGATGAACTACGATTCTTAGCGCGCTGCGAGAAGAACTACAAATCCTTAGCGCGTCGCGGGAAGAACTACCGTTCTTCGCGCGCTGCGAGAAGAATTACAATTCTTAGCGCGCTGCGAGAAGAGTTCGTCTCGCGTATCGCTGGAACAGATGGTCTTCACGCAGGCTTCCTTGAAAGGAGTCTGGCGCGTGGAGCTGCGCAGACAACCTTATGCGGGAAGAAACAAAGGACAAGGAAAGAGTTGGAAGAAAGAGGGAAACAAGGCTTAAGGGCGGAACGACGGCAAGAGAGAGAAAAAGGCGGGACGGCGACAAGAAGGAAAAGAAGGCGGAGAGAGAGAAGAAGAGGGACGGGACGGCGGAAAGAAAGAGAGAGAAAGAGGCGGGAAGGAAAATATATTATTATTATTAAAAGTAAAATATAAGTATAAATAAATATTAAATCATAAAAGAAAGAGATCGGATCAGAGAAACGGGTACTTGGGTCGGGTCGGATCGGGGCAGATGTCACAAGACCCACATGCAAATTTCCTGTCTGACCCGTTAGAGGGAAGATCATCACTTCGAACGACTGACATTTTGGTATTTGGATGGATAGGAGGAAAACATGCATGTGTGGATCTAACAGGGGTTTCCCCTCTGGTGGGCTTAGAAAGTGGTGGTTTCACAATCGGTCAAATTGCTTTAAAAGGTGCTTCATGCAAGGTGATTAAACATGAGAAGGTGTGTCTTGACAATCAACACGTATTTATTCCTTTTGCTTTCGACATTTTTGGTTTCCTCACATATGGAGTTGTGGAGTTACTTAGCCGAGTTCAATGAGTCATGCATAGTATGTTGATTGGCTGATCTTTGAGTCATAACATAGTTTTTAAAATATTAGTTCTGCAAAATAAAATATGATAGCGACGCAGTCTGTTGCTCACTTGTCTTCTGTTTTGATGTAATATCTACTTTTCGGTTTAAATTATCATTTTAAAATTCAGTGACTTGAATCATGTTATCTTGAGAATCATCTAGCTGTAGAAGTACTAGTTCTGAGTTGTGAACAACCAAAGCTCTTTCCATATTTTAAAACTATATTATACTAACTAGCTTTTGAACAAGTGTATTACACGGGTTTTATCAAATGATAATGATAAATAAGGTCAGTTATTTCAGTTGTAATTCTCAAAATACTTGTGAATTAATTTAATGTAGACTTAATGGAAAAAACAAGCAGGGTTAACGAAAAGTACTAAAATAGCATGATTTTGGAAACATCAGGTGTTGATTTGCAAGAAATTTAAAAAAAGTACTAAAGTTGTGTAGTTGGTCAAACCTTAGGTATGAAAATAACACTTGATTCAATAATGAATATAATCCGTACTATGTTATAACTCATTTGACAAAATGGTTTTAACCCATGATCCATGAATAGCTAGAATGGATGAGGTGAGAGATTAGGAACTAGGTGAAATGTGAGTTTGACACCTAAGCTTCAACATTTTCTTTTATTAGTATTGTAAGATAAGATAAGATGTAAGATTAAATATGTATTTAGTATATACCAAAAATAGTCATAATCTTAAAAAAAATATCCTTAGACGAGTGACGACATTTGTTTTCTAGCATTCTTTTCGATAAATACATTACATCGTTTTCATGCTCAACTTTCTTTTTAATCGTTAAAACTTAAAATAAATGTACATGCGAATAATAAATTAAATGTTTATTAACAAAGAGATTCATGTCTAGTCTTTAAAGTCCAAATAGTTTGATATATATTGATATTCAATTACTTTAATTGTAATCGATTTGTGAGTAAAGTTAAATATGAAAGCGTATATTGTAATCGATTTGTGACTAAAGTTAAATGTGAAAGCGTATCGTATTGTCTAACGCTATATGTTGATAAAATTTCAAAAGGTTATGCTTTTTCTCATAAATATATATTTTACTTACAAGTTGGTCAATCAATTTGACTTAAAATCAAGACAACTAATAAAAAACATATATAGCTTGTAGTTTAGAGAATTCACGCAATCCATGAAACCTTAACTTAATTTGTTAAAAGTAAACAAAATCAAAAGAAACAAAGATTAACTAAATTAGATGTAATTACCATTGCACATGAACAATATCAAGAAGAAGAATTAAGAACCATTATAGATGAGCAATTTGATGGAGAAAGAAGTTTTCTTCCACGACCTCCAGTGCGACCACGCGCTGGTGATTCAGAAGACGCAGGAGAGCTCGAAGATGAAGTAAACCTGCTCGAACGGCTCTTTAATTTTGCCTTAATCTCCACTTAATTACACATTTTATTATCTAATTTATCATCGATTCCAACTTTAGTCAAATTTATACTCGCGGGAACTATGCAATCGCACAAAAAACCTAAAAGTCACAAAAACAGACTTTCAGTGATAGAGACAAAATCTCTTTTAACACCTAAGGGTCCTGGATTCGGGTCCAAGGAAGTAAAAGAAACTTGTTTTAAAATAAAGTTACCGATTCTAGCTAGACGATTGATCCACCTCGGAATAGGGTTTCCAGTGAGTCGGAGACACAAATCGTTACAAAAGTGATTACAATTTCTAGTAATCAGGTTATACGAAGTTCCTTTATACTCGTGAGCAAGCTCATCCATGACTCTTTTAACCTCGGTCGGATTCAAATCCGTCCATCCGATCAGAATCTGCTTTCTGAACGTGAACCCTTCGCACTGTTTCGGTTCTCCTTCGAATATTCCAGTTGTCGCTTGCTCATGAGATCCGTAAGCATACTCTACTCGATGAACTGAAATCAACGATTACAAATAATAGTTAAACATTTAAACAAATTGTTCAATTAATTTAAAAAATTATCAAATTAAGTACAAATATTCCGTCTAGGTGCCACTGGCGTAGCTTGGATGAGTTTGTGGGGCAGACTCAAAATATATTAAAAAATTCATAAACGTGGGGACGGACTCAAATTTTAAGTCAAAAATAGGTAAATTTACACTACCTACAGAAATTTTCGGGCTAAAACACGGATATTTACGCCACTACGAAAAACCTGGGCCCTAACTAAACTTCTCCCATGCTAGGTGCCCAGGCCCTAGTGGCAGAGTGACGGACAGATGCAAAGATTCTTAAACACCTTAAAACATCCAGGTAAGTAAAAGAAATTTGTCTTTTAAAAAAATAAGTAACCAGTTTTGTTGATCTAACCTTGAACACCGGAATGATAAACACCAAGACCGAACCAGTAGGCATATTCATTCATGGAAGTGAGATCATAAACATTCAGATACACCGGAATGGATCCAGGCTTTCTGCACTTTACAGAATGAGTTCCTCGACAGAGCATGTTGCGTTGAAGATTTGATGAAGGAATCGAATAATTATTCGAAAGTGGGAGAGAGAGTAAAAGAAACGAAGGCAGGAGTGCATGGATGAAGGTGAAGCTTGTTTGTGTCATCAGCGACATTTAAGCATAGGATCATCTTTTTCGCGGACCCCACCGTCTTAAAGAAAAATATATATGATAGCTTTATTATTATTTTTTTTCGAAAGTTATTATGTTTTTTTAAGTGTATTTGGTTGTATAATTTGAGCTAGAGTTGTTTGATTAATTTATTGGTTGAATAATCATTAGAAAGATGCATGTGCATTCAAGTAAAATACGGTTGCTTTAATATAATTTTCGGTAGTTGATAAAGTTTTAAACAATATTTTAACAAATAATGAGTTATAAAATAAGTGATAGAATGAAATACAAACAGCTTTTTATATGAGATAATTATTACTCTATATTTTTTAAATTCAAGATAATTATTATTACTCACTTCATTTTTGTAGTGTAAATAATCTAGTTCAAAACGGTGAAATAATAAGAATTACTTTGGTAATTCATATGCTTAATAAGTTAATTTATTTATATAGGATCTCACGCAGTATAATATAGTAAAGAACAATCTACAACAAATTAATAGTAGATCAAAGTAATTTATACTAACGCTTCCTGTTGGTTCAATGATTCATACACCATATTTGCGTTCAAACTTTCTTTTAGTGTTCTCTTATGCATCTAAATGCTATAAAACATTAATTATTGGAAAATATGTAAATGCCCCTTAATTATAACAGTTTATCATATAAATAACATAACAACTAATTGACAAAAAGAATACCCTTGATGCACGGTTGAATTATTAATCAACTTATTTATGTAGTGGTTGATACAAGACTTAACTATATATTAATTAATGATGATAGATCAAGACTAGTGAAGTGTAATCATAGTACGTAAAAGGGTGTTGTAAGTCCACAACCCAGTTGTATATTATCAATGATGATAGACACAGACTAATGAAGAGTAACAATAGTGCGTAAAAAGGTGTTGTGACGTTGTCAGCCCACAATCCTATGGTAAATTAGTAATGTTAAGGCGTATGAGAAAACAAGCATGTAAAAATTGAATAAATGAAGATGTGTATAATAAAACAAGGATGATAAGTGTCGTTTTGGGGGCAATCGAACAACTTGAACTTCAAATTTTAAGCAACAAGGGGCATATGCATTCTTAAAACAATTTTAAAACGTCAGTTTAAAGATAAATGATTTTAGTTTAAACTGAACTTTTGATCACTTAATTGATAAAGTTTACAAACATTCCTCTTTGAAGCGAAGCCAACCTTAAAGTGAACATTACTTATTTACAGGTTTAGTTTTTTAGAAATTTAAGTGCCACAGAGAAAAAAAAACTCAAGAATTTTAGCATGAGCAAAAATAATAGATCAATATATTCATTTGAAGAAACAAACAGTCTATTCCATAACTCCGGATAACAAACCATGTAGTGTTAATACAAATCTACTATATTATTAAAACAATAACTATTTTCATAAATAAAATTTATTCTCATAAATTCTTACTAATAAAATAATTCAAAATTAATAAATCACATTCAATATATAATTCAATATAAATTAAAAACTACTAAGTTTTTCTTTTGTTTCATGGTTGTTATTCTTATTTTGGTTTCATTTCGGTTTTTGGTTTTTGTTTGGTTTTAGTTTTTATAAATTTGTTTCGTTTCAATTTCGTTTTAGACGGGTTTAACTTTATTCATTTTTTGTTTTGATTTGCAATTTTTGTTTTTGGTTCGGGTTTAGATTTATCGGTTTTAGTTTTTCAGTTTCATTTCGGTTTTGTTTTAGTTTTATTGGTATTTGGTTTTATTTAGGTTTTCGGTTTTAGTTTTGTTTTCAATTTAGTTTCGTCTCAATTTTTATTTAGTTTGTTCGGTGTTTGGTTTTAGTATCTATTGAAAAATTAAATAATATAGAAGGTTCATAAGTTAAGTGAAAGGTTCACATGGGTTTCAACTTTCAAGTATTTTGAAGTTACTGACGCTTTATACTTTTTTGAATCTTCACAACCACTAATAATGAATTCGCATGTGGTAGAAAAGATTTCAAAAGCTAAGAACGTTGTATGTGTTACCCTTCATTTTCTTCTTAATCTGCAAGTGTGTTGTTATTTTCTTTTATGAAAATGAGTCATTTTAGAAATGTTTTTGATTTGCTTTGGCTCGGATCAAAACGGGTCATTTTAAAAGGGTATCAGTTTAGTTCGGGTCAACAAGTCAATATAAAAAGACATCGATTTCATTCTTTTTAAAATCGCATTGATTTGGTTATGGTCATATATACCGGGTTAATTTAAAAGATATTGATTTGGTTCGTGTTTAAATGGATCATTCTAAAAGTATAACGATTTGATTATGGTCAAAACATGTCATTTTAAAAAGGTTCAGATTTGGTTCTGGTTCTTAAATGAGCTTTGAATGTGCTTCAGTTTATGAGGGTGCAGGATTTTTCACATGAAATGTAAAACCAGTTTTCGTAGTCAGTTAGTCACTATGTTTGTTAGATTGGTATATGAATGTTTATGTCGTCAATTGTGTTCCAGGTCCAAGAATAAAAGAAGCCTGAATCATTCTTGGATGCTTATCGGGAATCTTTCCTAGATGCTTATATTCTGATTTGCTTGTTTTGCAGAATAATGCTAGTGAAGTTTGTTTGTTTGTTTTATATTAATATTAGTTTTTAAGGTTTATGAAGTTTGTGTTTTAAAAGTTTTAAATTTTCTTCGTAGGCATTCTACTATATAAAGTCATTTTTTGTAAGTTTATGTATTTAAGTACTTTGTTTGCGTATGAATATGAATTGCAATTAAAAATCATGTTGTTTCAAAAAATATATTAAAAAATAATTTATCATTTGAAATTGTATATATGTTTACTTGACGATTTCTATTTCCACCTGTGTCGTGCACGGGTCGATAACCTAATATATAAACAATAACAAAAAATCTTTTATTTTCCCTTTGAACACAAATGTTTGGGATTGCTTATTTAAGTCTAAAAATGCTTATTGGCTTATGGCTTTTGAAAATGAGTTTTTAAAAAAGTGTTTGGATTAGGTTATGTGGTTGGAAAAGTTATAAGCACTTTTTAAAAAATGTTTGGCTTAGCTTATTTACATAAAATGACCAAAAAGGGTAAAGGGCTGGTAGATTAGTAAAAATTCAATCAAAAAGCCAAAAGCATTTTTGAAAAGCCTCAAATTAGGGCTTTTGGAAAAGTGCTTTTTAAAGCCAGTCAAAAAGCCAAAACAAAAGGGGCTTTTATATTTGCCAAACACCTTTTTGGCTTATTGGCTTCTTGAAAAAGTCAATAAGTTAATAAACATTTTTCAAACTCAATCCCAAACACTATTACACGCATATTTCCTGATGACTTATTCAATCATTTAACAGAAGACTAATTTCTTTGTAATGGAAAAGGTGGCATAGATTTCTTTATTAAATGTAACATTTATATCCTTTTCAATAGTTTCTCTATTGACTTTGAAATGTCTTCCCACTTATGACTTTATCATGTTTTTCTATAATTAAGAATCTTGACAAGAATACCGTTGCCATATTGATTTGTTGAATCTTCATTCTACTAGATACTTAAAGAAGTCGTTTACCTATTTTCTAGCATTGTTGTAACCCATTGACCTATAAATCTTTATACTAACCCGCTAGTGATACCGCAGACTTTCTAACCGATATAGTCTTCGAGTTTAATTGAAGTGTTTAGCCTTTATATGACTAGTTTATGCAACATGAGCCAATGAGTAGTTCATGAATATGTAGTTCTATAATATAAGTGACTGACTAACAAATATTCACCTTTTATAATGCCGCGAAGACTTATGTGAACCGTTTTCTTGAATTTTAATAGTAAAAACTAAAACACAATACAAGATTATTACATGGTTTAACCTTGTAAACTACTTATTTGTCCATTTATTAATTATGTGGTAAGTTCAAGATCGGTTGATTGTTTCTCTAGTTTTTCAAAATGTGTCATTATGTAATATTCTGATGTTCAATCATTATTAATAACTTTGTTATGAAATGCATTAAATTATATATGTTTAGTTTTAAAAAATTAAAGCAATATATTTTCGTTTAAAATATATATTTTGGTTAATGGGGTAATTCTTTATAGAAAGTATAACAGGGAAACACTCATCATTATGGGTAGTGGAGCAATGCAGTATAATAGTTTCTTTCTTTTTTTTAATATTGGCATTCTGAATTATATATTTTAGCGTACGGTTCGGTGATATATGGAAAAAATGTGCATAATAATATTTATATCAAACAGTTTAACGTTATATATGATGTGCTCCAAACAAAATTTTTTTATTTGCTGCTTGTTATAATAAATTGTTAGCTTTTGATTTATTTTTTATTTTTACTCTTTAGTTCCACATAAAGGTGACATATGAATGAGTTAAGTTGGATTGGGTAACGAGTCAGGATAAGTATGGGGTATAATGAGTTTTTAAAAAAAGAGGTTAGGATGGATATGAGTCAAGATGGGTAAAGTTTATCAATCTTGACCTAAATATATAAATATTAAAATATAAAAGGTTTCAAAAACCCTTTAAAAATAAAAAAAAATTAATAAAAAATAAAAAAACAAAATTTAAATAAAAAACGAAAAAAAGTAAGAAAACTAAAATGTTTCTCCTGTCGTCCTAGTTCTTTAAAAAACAAAAAACAGTTTTCTCGGTTCAGGTTTAGTTTTTTCAGGTTTTTCTAGTTAAGTTTTGTTTTTGTTTTTTTTTTTTTGTTTTAGTCGATTTTGGTTTCAATGTTTTTGGTTTCTGTTCGGTTTTGATTTCTCGGTTTCTGCTCGATTTCATGGGTTTTGTTTTGAAATAAAATAGGATGGAGCTTGTTTTAGACTTTTAGTCCATTTAACTCATAAACAAACTCATTCTAACCCATAACCAAAAGTTACTAGCATTTTCTCAACTCATCTTGACATTCTTAAAAAATCATTTTGATTCATCCTGACCCATTTCACTTGAGTTGTTCTTTGCGTGTAGAAGTATGATACACACAAAATGGTTGATATACTAGTCTAATTCGTGTACATATATTTTTTTTGGTCGACTACCTACCAACGATGGGCGTTTGTTAATGGCGCACGAACGAAAAGACGGCACACGACTTAATATCAACATATCAGTTATCACATGCATTTAAGTTTGAATCTTTTTTTTTTTTTTTTTTTTTTTGTAAAGTATAATTCCACAACTTAAAAATAATCCTTTTTTAAATAAGACCCTATTACAAATTTTGTCCAGACGAATTACGGTTCGTGTCCTTTTTTTAGTTTCCTTGCAGGCGGTGTACTTTAAACCTTTTTTTTCTAGACGTTATGTCCTTTACGCTAACTGGGTTAGAAAAACTCAGTTAAATACCCTCACGTGAGGTGCATGTGAGGGCATATTGGTCTTTTTGCCTACCCTGCAACTTCTTCTTCTTCTTCTTCATTTTGTAGATCTTTACCTTCCCCTCCTTTCTCTCTTATTTCTCTCTCTACACCACCACCATCACCATACCACAACCACTCCGCCCATGGATATCCTCAAACACCATCGCCACCGCTCCGCTCAAGAAAGAAGATCTAAACAATTAATATTAATAATAATATTTTGTGGGTTTTTAATGTTAAAGATCTGAAAAGGATGGTGGGAACAGCTAACGGCAGGAGCAGAACACCGATTACACCGCGCCAAGCATTCCGGGTCGTTAATGGCGGTCAAGATCCGAGTAATTGCCGGGTCGGATTGTGGAGCACCCATGGAGTTTACCAGGGAAGAAGTTGATGCCCTCTTGAATACCAAGATCCGACGAACGGTTACGAACCCACAAACCCAGATCCAATTCACGCTGGTAATCGGTTTCCCGTTGAAACCCAGATCGGCCGTTACGATTCCTACGAGTTTGAACCAAATCTCACTGGAGAATATAACACCGACGAGTTCGATAGTTTGGCCGAGGTGTACGACCAGGTTTTGGTTTGATTTGAATTTGGATTGAGGAATGGGGAGATAGTGGATTTTAGGAACTGGGTTTTTGTTTGATTTGAATTTGGGATGATGAAAATTTGTAGGTAAGTGGATTTTAGGGTTTGGGATGATGAAAATTTGCAGGTAAGTGGACCTGCAGGTTTTGGGGTTGGTGGTAGGTTTTGGGGTTTTGTAAGTTATAATTTGCGGTACAGATGAAAAGACAAAAATGCCCTCACATGCGACTCACGTGAGGGTATTTAACTGAGTTTTTCTAACCTAGTTAGCGTAAAGGACATAACGTGTAGGAAAAAAATGTTTAAAGGATACCGCCTGCAAGGAAACTAAAAAAAGGACACGAACCGTAATTTGGCTTTTTTTAAAGGACAAAATTTGTAATTGGGTCTTTAAATAACAATCCCGACTTCCAGTCATAATAATTTGACTTGTAGACGGTAGTAGTGTAGTACTTAAAGTTCAAAGTTCAAAGTTCAAAAGCATCACATTGAGCCGAATTACGGATCGTTAATCGTTACTGGCTTATGGGCTTTGGGCCCAAACTAAACTAGACAGTCCAGATTGATCTCGTTAATGACTTAATTCTGCTCCCCCCAAAATGCTCATCACCGTACTTTCCCGTCAATTTATGTATCTATCTTTGTTTTGGGTTGTCCTAAAAAATCGTTCAAAATTTTTGTGTTGAGGCGAGAAAAAATTTCGTTTTAAAGTAACACAATATAGAGGTAGGGTAACAAAAGTGACCCGCAAGCCCAAGAACGAGATCCGCGGATCACTAATAACACCCGCGGTCATTACTGATACCCGCGGATGAAGATCTGCGAACCGCGAGAAGCCCCACACGAGGAATAAACAATAAAGACTTCTTACTTGGCAAGGAAAAGCAGTTGTAACAATACAGTTTTAGAAAATTACCATAACATTACCTGACAAGAACATTAGCCAATGAAAAAGGAAAAACTGGACACCTGGTAACAACCATGCATATGGCCAGGCTGTCACACCCTATCAAGGCGTGACACGTGTCCATTCAGGTAGAAAAGAATATTCTAGACGTGACAACTCCGCCAATCATCTTCCCCCACCCCCTGCTATAAATACCTTCATCACCATCATGAGCTACTCATTCACTCTTCACACGTTACATCAATCACTTTGTACTTTCTCCGATCACAGAATAGTACTTATTCGTGCACGACCCCGCACCAACATTCAATCCGAAAAAAACAACGCTCCACTTCCATCCTTCACCTCTTTTCTCATCTCTTTCCGGATATCAACCACGAACTTTATTAACTTCTGGGAGATTTTCACAATTTTTTTCCAAGGACCTGCTAACAGCAACTTAGCCCGGATTGCCGACCACAACCTATCCGAGTGATGAAAGACCCAAATAATATTTCTCCATAGCCAGATCTTCTCACATTAAAACCTCCACCACCATTTAGCTAGTATCGCAAGATTCACATCATTTAACGATCCCAAACCGAGACCTCCTCTTTTAATCGGTTCGATTGCTTCTCCCATGCAATCCAATTTATTATTGTTTTTTTCCAGACAACCTCCCCCCCCCCCCCAATACACGCCTTGACTTGTTAAGTTTCTCCAAAACCCCATCCCGAGCTTTATATAATGAGAAATAATATGTCGGTAATGTGTTAAGGGCCGTCTTTATAACCGTAACCCTTCCGCCAATAGATAAGCTCTTTGCTTTCCATAATGATAGACGCTTCCGAAGTAGATCTACTATCGGGCCCCAAGACCTTATCGAGTTCATATTTCCACCCAATTACATCCCCAGATATTCAATTGGGAAATTCCTGACATTTTAGCACCCTTGCCGTCTCTTCTTTATGACACGTACCCCATAGGCCCATCTTTAATTCATATTGATCTTTAACCCGGACGTCATACAAAAGCACCCAAGGATACGACGTAAAGATATGGCATTCTCCTCATCCCATTCACCAACTAACACTACGTCACGTATAACAAGTGCTCATCCACCACACATTTCAATCCGTTGTGTATACCAACACTACCTTAATGTATTTTATTAATTTATTCATTATTCATCATATGCGCTTACATTGTGAGATCCATGGTTTAAAAATTTGTATGCTTTGCTTTACATGATATACATTAAGGGAGAACTAAATGAATATCTCATTAACAATATATGCAAATATTTACAAAGAGCATGTTTGGGATTGAGTTTGAAAAATGCTTATTGGCTTTTTCAAAAGCCATTTTAAAAAGCCAGGATTTGATGCATTTGAAAAACTGCTTTTCAAACCCTTTCAAAAAGCTAAAATAAAAAATATTTTTATGATTGCCAAACATATTTTCACTTATTGGTTTTTTGAAAACACCAATAAGTCAATAAGCATTTTTCAAACTCAATCCCAAACATACTGAAAATACAATCCTTTGAAATAGGAAATGATCTTACATTATTCTTACGGAAACTATTGAATACAAAATTATATCTAACTAAATATAACAAATTGACTTATCAATCAAACTGTGTTGGGCGGTAAACCATGTGTATGACTAATATGTGCGTCGTCTTAGTGTCTTTTGTAACTATCAACACGTTTCGACCTCAAACAAACAATTTGCAGCCTTGCTTCAAGCCTTCATTTAGGTGACTTTGTATTGATGAGTAAATTTCATAGTGAGAACAACTGAACAAGTAAATGGCATTCGTACGTTTCTTTCTCGACAGGATTTTGTTTTATTTTGCTCGCATTTGAATATTTTTAATTTTTTATTAATGGAGAACTTTGCAATCTTACTTCTTTCAGTTTACTGGAAGAGTGGAAGTGAAATCCATCATGCCAAGATTCAGAATCTAAAAAACTAGAGTCTTTGTTTCCGTTTACATTATTTGACAGGCCAGTTATGTTATAAATGAAACCAAATACAGACTTCGGTGGCCTAAAAAGCAGCTTCAATGCACGAGGGAATTTAATGAACAAAATGGAAGTGAACTAACATATATACCTTTTAAATTCCTGAAACCTTTTAAAGTTTTAATAATAATAATAATAATAATAATAATAATAATAATAATAATAATAATAATAATAATAATAATAAGATTTGTGTTTAGAACAACAGAATGGACTAATGGGGTTTGGAAAACCAATCATAAACCGGTTTTGACTTTTGTTGACCGAGCCGAATCGGTTTAAGGTTTGAAACAGGCTTGCGCACCTCTATCGTAACTGATTCCCTCGTTTCTCAAGGTATTTTTTCATGTCATGTTCAGTCTGCGTATTTCAAACTCTCATTTCAAAATGTTTCCCCAAAACACCCTTTATCGTTTAGTCATTGATGCCACAACTTTTGTCATGTCACTTGTCATTTGGATGTTTTTTTTTTTTTTTTTTTTTGCTAATGTGACATGACGATTTTATCAACTTATAGGACCCACTATTACCTGCTAATCAATGAGATAAGTTTGCGTTTGATAGGTGACCTTGAAGGGGTTCAGAAAATTAGTGGATAGCTAGACTCGGTTCTACGACCCCTCTCGTTACCCCCAAAAAAAAAAGTGAAAATAATAGATATCAGAAATCAATTTTTGCACTTGATTCTAAGGTGGGGGGAAAAGTGTGTTTTGTGGGTTATGAATTGCCAGTAATCATTGAGCATCTTTATACCAAAAAAAAAATCCCATGTTGATGCTAAAAGATCTTTCTTTGGACCACATTTGCTGGTATTCTTTGATTCCCAAAACCAAACACCAATAATAACTTAACATCAACTAGAAAAAAGTTCCCAGGTATAACAAAAATATAAGATACTATTGTTACAATCAGTTTGGATAACAAGTTAAATTGGGAAGTAAATTACCACAATAGACATTTTGCGCTGGTATAAATACCAATTTACTAAACTTTTCCTAAGAATGTGTGCTTTTTCACGGATGTAGGTAATCTAGCCAACAAAGCATGACATGTTAAGATCACTTAAGATCTTTAAAAAGTGTCCGATTATTGATGGATGGGTGGCAATTTAGTAATTTCAGCGCACATGTCGCGTCAAAATCAGGCCCAGAGCGTCAAAATAAGTATTGACGGTTGACATCTCGTCTAAGGTAAGATCATCCGGGTATTGGAGGTGGTTCCAAACGCTCTAAAAAAACCACGCTAGTTGTGTTTTGGATGGCTAATTTATGCTTTTCTTGATTTTAGTAACAATCAGTTATTTTGGTCTTTTCCTCTAAATTAGGGATGGGTGAAAATTTTTGTTGTGTGACAACGCAATTGGTTTGAATTAATATAGTATTTTAAAAGGTTAAGTTATTTTATAAAGGGATATAAAAATAAGAAGGATGAGAAGGATTTGTAGTTATACAAAAAAACCCTTTAAAAAAATAAATAAATAAATAATCATAACTCAAAATTTAATAAAAAAACAAAAAAGTAAAAAAAAAAATGTTTCCACCGTCTTCCTCATTCTAAAAAAAAAACTAGAAAAAGACACAATATTGAGTGAAAAAGACCATTGTGCCTTTTTGTTTATCATTATGTTTTGTGTTTATTTTCATCATTGATTGTGTCTTTTTTTCATTAACATTGTGTATTTTTTCTTGATATTTTGTTATATTACCCAACTTTATGTTATATTTTTTTCGGCATTGTGTTATATTTTGCGATCTATTATGTCTTTTTTTAGTTATAATTGTGTCTTTTGTTCATTTTCATCATTTGTCTTTTGTCTTTGCATTGTGTCTTTTCGGCGTTTTGTTTTTTGGAATGAGAATGGCGAGGGAAACATTTTTTTTATTTTTCTGTTATTTATTTATATTTTGAGATGATTTTTTTTAAGTTTTTGGAATTTTTAAGGGTTTTTTGTGTGGCCACAAATCCTTCTCACACTTCTCATTTTTGTCTCCCTTTGTATTTTAACCTTTCACGTATTTTAAATACGTTAAATGTCAAATTTATATTATTATTATTATTAACAAAAGATAACTTTGGTGTCGCAACTGCCCGATTGGGTTACTTGACGACACCTTAATGGTCGACGAGATGTGTTTTTTTAGGTTTTTTTTAGTTCCGGCACCGTAACGAATATAACATAAATCGATCAAACGGAAATTTTGTTTTTTTCTTTTCCGTTTTAGTTCCGCTACCATAACGAATGTGAGGGAAACCGGCCGAATTCGCGTAGACTCACCAAATTTTGTTTTAGTTCTAGTACCTTAAGGAACATAAGAAAAGCCAACCGAATGCCAAATTTTGTGTTTGTATTTATTTTTGTCTTTTTTTTTAGTTTTGGTATCATGACAAACGTAACTGAGACCGACCGAATTTGCATAGACTCACCGCCTCAACACCTGGGATTAACAATGTTCGGGTTTCACCGACGCCAGAGGTTGACTTCCGATACCATAACGTACGTAACTGAAACCGATCGAATTTGTGTCACCGTCTCAACGTTCAAGGACCGACAACGTTTGGGTTTTACCACCGCTCGAGTATTACCGACCTGTCTCGGCGCAGCGCGCCAGGTGAAACACTAGTTATTATATGATAAAAGATAGCTTTGGTGACGCAAGTGCCCGATTGCCAATTTGGTCACTTGGCGGCACTTTAGTGACAACACTTTCTTTTTAGGTTTAGCACCGTAACAAACCTAATGTAAATCAATAAAATGCCAATTTTGTTTAACCGACAATTTACGTAGACTCATCATCACATTTTGTTTTGATTTGGATGTATGGTTATAGCAAATCACTTAGGATCAGAAAAGAGAAAAGGAAATAGTGTTTTATAGTTAGAATTCAGAATATATAGTCGTTGATCGTTATATAAGAAAGGTATAGACAAGTGCCATCCACGTATATCCTTAAAACTTTTTAAAATATGTTATCATTTTATAAGTAATAAATTTGGTTTGAAGTTTGAGCGAATATTATCTAGGGCCGAAAACCATTTACTTTGATCATATGACCACAATAACATCATGTTCTTCTCCTTTTGCATATATAAAGGAAAAGAAACTATTTTATTACTATTATTATCCATATATAAGTAAAAGGGATGACTGGTGTCGCAACCAGCCATCTCTTTTTATAGTTTTGGTATCATAGCAAGCGTAACGCTAACCGACCGAATTTTTTTGTTTTAGTTTCGGTACCGTAATGAATGTGACGGAATCGACCAAAACGTTACGCTAGCCGACCGAACTCTTTTGTTTTGTTGTATATATACCTTTTGTTTTACTTCTGGTACTGTAACGAACGTAGCCGAACAAACTTTATTGTTTTAGTTCTGGTACCGTAAAGAACATCATGGAAATCGACCAAAGTCACGTAGGCTTACCCGTCTCAACGCCCGGCACCGACATTGCTCGGGTTTTACCAACACACGATTTTACTGACCGACACCACCTTATTGGCCCGCCTCGATATTTATATTGTTTTTGTTTTTGTGTTTTTTTTGTTCCGTCACCGTAACAAATGTAACCAAAAGCGTAATGAACATGACGGAAACAGACCAAAGTTGCATAGACTCACCGCCTCAATGCACGCGGCCGATAGTTTTACCGACTGACATCACCCATTGGTCCTCTTCGATTTTTATATTTTTTTTTTGTTTTTGTTTTGTTAGTGTAATGAATGTAACCGAAACTGGCCGAATTCACGTCAAGATAACGCCTAAAAGCCGCACAACGCGTAGGTAAATTACTAGTTATTAATATTATTTATTAATATTATTATTCTTATTATTATTATTATTGATAAAATTATTAATCCAAAAGATAAAAGCTAGGACCAATGCAAACAAAAATCACGGGCCATTAGCCCCTACATATCTCAAAAAAATATGTGTATTAAGTTTATAACTGTTAGTTTTAATATTGTCACACAAATATAATAAAATCTATATTTAATATATATACATAAAGAGTTTAAAAAGTTATAGCTTGAACTTACTAACACTAATCAAGAGTACTGAATTCTACTTAAGCATAATGTATACTCTTAAAGCGTTTCCAATGGATTCTCCAAAGTATGTGAGAGAGTTCTCTATTTTTTAGAGATGGTTAAAAGTGGTTGTAAGAGGTTGGGAGAAAAAATGTTACAGTTCATGGTTAAATTTGAAGAAACACATTGTTCATCTCTATAATGTTTTAATGTTTTTGAAAGTGGTTGTGAGTGAATGAGAGAGAAAATGCAATAATAAAATTATAAAATAAATATTATTTGATTGAAAATGAGAGAGAAAAGATAATGTTTTTAGTGTAATTATAGAAATGTTTTTTGGGTCGTATGCAATGTAGTACTATCAAAATTCCAAAGTTTCAACTTATGCAAAATCAAGATAGTCATATTTCAGAATGTCGAATGGAAATATAATATTGAATCTAATAGCAAAAATCTTTTAGGAAGTTTAGAGACAGGTGAAGTCCAAAAAGTTTCAATATTTAATTTAGAGTTTAGACAACGATGTTGAAAGCTCATGCTTGAGCCTTGCACCAAACAGGATCGTTTGTGAGAGAGCTCATACGGAGTCAAGGTAACTCGCTCATTTGCTTGCTCACTTAACTGATAAAGTGAGGATTCAAATGTATGTTAAAAATGTTATTTGTTTGCTGGCCAGCTTAATACTTGAGTGATGTAGTTTACATAACATATAGCATATGCGGATGTAGTATGGTGGCAATGGTTGTACACGACTAGAAAACCGACTATGATAGAATTGCTTAGTTTAGACGTGTTTTTTTATGCTATAGAAAAGTTGTAACAAACATAAGAGTCAGGATTGCAACAGATAATTAGAGGGTGTACTTCAACAAGGAACAAAGTGAGATTGCATTATAGAGCCGGGGGTTGTGTAGAATGGAGTTGAGGTGCTTTGATTTATATAAGGTCACAAGGTAGGCTCCTATCGACATGAGCTGTATCATGGAGTTTCACCTAGTAGAGACCATATTCAGTTGTAAGACCTCTCTGTTAGAGTTTATTAGTTAGAAATAATTCATATTAGTTAGTTAGAGTTTGTTATCAATTAGTTAGAATTAGTTTTTCTTTTTTTGTCTATAAATAGTAGTTTGTAATCACATTTATATTTGATGAGAATCATGATTTGAATTTTATACTCTCTTCTTTAGCGGCTCACGAACCATGATACCGTAACCAACACTTGCTATCACCATGTGCTTCCGTCACAATAGACATCCTTTTGGCATGCTAAAGTAATAAAGTTTGTTACACACAAATACTTTTATATATACTTAAAACTTTCAAGCAAATTACTTTTTAAAAAAAGTAATCATATAAATATAAAAGATGGCGGTGGCCCCAAAAGTAGACGATGCGGCGGTTATATTTCCCGGGTGGCCCCAACCAAAGTCTTCCTTAGCTTCCCTTCATACACACACTTTCAAGTTTCAAATATTTCACTCCATTCTCAATCTCTTAATTTTCTCTCTTATAATTTCGAAATATATATGCTGTGCAGAGGGAGAAGCTCAACAAGACGTCCAAAATCTGGATCCATTCCGGTTTACCTCAATGTCTATGATCTCACCTCCATGAATGGATGTGCTTATTGGCTCGGTCTCGGTGTCTACCATTCCGGCGTTCAAGGTTTGATCCATCCAAGGGCTCAGAACCACCTTATTTTTTTACTCAGTAGTGTAAATTTATGCATTTTTGTCTGGAAATGTTTAAACGTCGTCCAAATTTACCTGCTTTCATCTGAAAATTTTGAATATGACCACTACGGTTTATGAAAATTTTATATTTTGTCCACACTTTACCACCGGATCCACCTCTATTTTCTACTACACTTCATTTCAATATTTGATGAATATATAACTGTATAAACTCCTAAAAGAATATATATAAATTCTATTACTTAAAAGTTTATCTATAAATTAATTCGATTATGATTGATGAATGTATAACTGTATAAGTTGACGGAAGAATTTTATTATTACTGAATGTTACAGTTCACGGAATTGAATACGCATTCGGGTCTCACGAACATTCAACAACCGGAATCTACAAAGTAGAACCGAAGCAGTGTGAAGGATTCACGTTCAGAAAACAGATTTTAATCGGATGGACGGATATGAGTTTAACAGAAGTCAGAAGATTCATGGAAGAGCTTTGAAGAGGTAGGTCCCAGCAGAGCCCAGTTGGTCCCGCAAGACTCACCTTGAACAGGGACGTCTGCGCAAAGGCCATCTGCTCCCGCAGGACCCACCATGCTCAGAGAACCTTACGCGCAGTACGCAAGCTGTACACGCAGGGAAAGCCTCCCAATGGTGAAGTACCCCGCCTGTTCCCGCAGTTGCGGGTACAAGCCATCAGGGAAGGCTACCCGCAGACAGCAGGGCTACACGCACAAGACAATAGATACTTCAGTAGTCACATGAAGGAATGAGCAAGGCGGGAACAATCCCGCCAAAGTGAGCCAGTCCGTATGATTCTGAAAGATCTTTTGTACTATACCTACCAAGGTATGGATACGACAGACAATCTGACCAGAACAGCCCATGAGCCAATCACAGGGTGACAGCTCACCGACAACAGTACGAGGAGGAACACCCTCTAGTACTGTTTGTCACTATTAGCCGCTGCCTACTCACCAACTCTTACTGAGGGGCGTGCGCAGCCTACAGTTGGTGGAATAGTGTTACTATTGGCCGTAACCTATTCACCAACCAGCATGGCCTGCGTATAATCCACAGTAGGTGAGACGTGCATAATCTGCAGTTGGTGGAATAGTACAGCCGACTTTGTTACTGTTGGCCGTAACCTATCCACCAACCAGTATGGCCTGTGCACAATCCACTGTTGGTAGAACAGGAATACTATTCAGCCGGCTGTACCTTCTAGGAAACCTACCTTCGGCTATAAATACTCCAACATCTTGGAATGGTAAGATCATCTGCTATCCTGTTATCTAGCAATCTCTTAATATACACTTATATTCAGAGCAATCTAGTCTGATTCTCACGCCGGAGGGTGGTCACAAGGAGGAACCCCCCCTTCTCAGTGACGAGCTTACGGTGTCTGTTTTGCAGGTCTCCTGAAGAACAACCTTCTCAGCTAGATCTCATCCGTGGGAAACATTACTTAACCCCCAGATTATCTATAATCTGTCCAGGGTTCACTTAGTGTTTCTTCAAGCTTGCTCGAGACTACAAAGGAAACTCGTATAAGCTAATCACCAGAAACTGCAATCATTTCTGTAACGACGCGTGTATTAGACTCACTGGGAGTCCTATACCGAGTTGGATTAATCGTCTAGCTAGAATAGGTAAGTAGTCGAGTAATACATAATTTTGGTTCTGGTGAATGAATTGAGATTGTTGATATTTTACAGATGTGGATAATTAGGTTTGTTGTGCAATTGCTTGATTCCGGCGAGTGTAAGTTCGTGTAAAGTTGGAATGGAGAGAAACGAGGCGTGTGGTGAACAAGAAATGAAGGAGAAACTGATGACGCGTTCGAGTTCAAGCTCATCTTCTTCGGACAAGTCAACGGTGGCGTCAACGCCTGTTTATCTGACGAGAAGCTATGGAACCAGAAGTTTTGCTCCTCCGTCTTCTTCACCTTTTCTTCAATATTCTTCATCTTAAATCTTAATCTTCCAAATTAGGGAATGACATCAACTGTTGTTTCAAGAATATAAAAATGTAAACTAATAGAATTTGCTGTGAACAATGATCAATAAATCTAGCTTTGAGATTTATTCAAATATGATTTTGTGACCTTTTTATTTTTTACTTTATTATTATTTTTTTAACAGCCAACGAATCCTTCAAATGGACTACTAACTCGTTCGTTTTCCAATCTGGGAAAAACTCTCACCAAAGACCAACGCCCGTGAACATTATCCCGAATGTCACACCCCAACCTATGACGGAAATGCCGGAGTGCGAATCGTTGGTCACAACTCAGAAGGTACTATCATACCATTTAAATATAACAATATTTAATTATTTATTAATTCCAAAATTTCAATCAAATACACAAGTTCAAATCAGGACAAAAACAATCCAAATTAAATAGTCATTCAAACACAAATGTCTTTATTAAGTTAAATAAGGTCTTTCTAAGTGTTTCTTCACCTTAGTTTCAAACTAAATGATAGCATGCAAATGCGTACAAAAAATATAATTTGTCAAACACGAGGTTGAGTGAGAAAAGTCACCAGTTTTGATATAATAATAATATATAAATAAAAGAGCAAAACTGATATTGTGAGTATAAATCAATCAAACCATGAGCAAATAAAGGGTGTCAATTTACCATGCCTCACGAACACATGCTATGACTACTATGATAATCGTATGATCATACTATAATGTGATTATGATGGACCTATCCAAATGCGATAAAATAAAACAACTAACAAGTAGCAGTTACTCATTCAATTGATTAAACATTCAATATTCAAACTTGTCTAATACATATATAATAGAATATGTAAATACTAATAGGTATGCATATGTCCCTAAAAGATTTAAAATTTGTAAAATAGGAGAGTGACTACCCACCTTGTTACTTAATTACTTAGGCAAGATTAGAGAATAATAATAAGAAGAATAAATGAGAAACCGACTTTTAGCGCGCTAACTGAGTTAACCCAAATGAACCTGAAACTTAGATACAATAAATTATGATTAAAACCGAGAACATAGACACTGTAATCAATCCAAACGGATGTATAGAACTCCGGTTATGAGATTTTCAGTAAATAAGCGAGCTGGTACTTACCAGAATCCGAACAGCGAGTCAGAAGTCAGGTTTGTGGTCAGTACATTTAAATTCTCAAATTTAATCTAAACGTCTTCTGGTCTGAACGCTAGTTTTGGCCAGAAGGTTGAGTAATTGAATGGTCAAAGAATTTGACTATTATGCCCTTAGACAGGCAGGGATCAAACTGACCACCGAGACTCCCTCAATCGGCAAAATTGATTGAGGGTTTTTGTTATACAGATGAAAATATACAATATTGAAAAAGACAACTTACCCCAGAGATGAAGATAAGGATGAGAAAATCGTGGTCAAAGATGTCTTGAAAACAAAGTCAACTAATCTTGAAAGAATCCGATTAATCTTGAAGAATATGATAATCGGAAGAAGAATTTTGTGGGATTTGAGATGAGGACGGCCAAGAACAGTAGTTTTAGGGTTTATATTTGTATTTTGGTTAAGAATACAGAGATAATACTTATTAATTTAGTAATCAGATTCGATTAGGAAAGCGAATAAGCAATTAATGACCAAATCGGTTCTATTAACTCAAATATCTTGGTGTGATGAACAATAAATGAACTTAGACACTTTACCATAGCATGTTAGTTATCCTGGAACACACTTTTCATGATTTGGAATCGTTTAAGAAAGGATTTATCATTAAACGAAAATTGAAAATGAAAATAATCTGCCTAGCTTTGTTTCGTGCTACGTGAAGCAGAAGAAGGTTCTCCCTTCGTGCTACGCGAAGGGTGGACTTCACCAAAATTTTATTTTTTTTTGCAGTTTTAGTCCTTAAAGTTCCAATAATGCATTTTTAGCCATTTTAAGCGATTTTGAGAGTTGTTAAGAACTATTTGGCATGGTTGAAAGTTATGAAATTATAAACTAAGTTAAACCAAGTTAAATACCAATAAATACAAGTTTTTATCAATACAAAATATTCTAATCATATTCCCGAGTCGGGTAAACAAATGCGCTTATGAATATGAAAAATCTGAAATGTTACACCGAAGGCACGACAATACAGTGAGATAGAGCCTATTTCATTCAAGGATCCAACTAGTTAATGCCACATACTCATCTAGTCCCCCATCATAACCTGGTGCCGCCGAAACTAACTGGATGTGAACAGGAATCGAACGCTGGTCACATAAAACACCAGTCAAATATTTGGTATTATATATTTTGGAGTACACCGTCAAAATTGTTTTGGTCAAATTTTTGACTCTTTTTTCGTTATTATTATTTTTTATTTTTTGCAATTGAACCTTTGAGATTTTTCATTTGTTGCAATTGTCATCTAAGTCATTAGCTATGCCAGTTTTTAACGTTAAATCATAGGTATATCCATCATTTTACCTACCATCGCCGACCATTATCACCACCGACCGTCATCACCAAATGCATAACTAAAGTTTTGGGGTGCTTTCGAACCCCCCACCATCATCTTCTTTGCCCAATTTTCTGATTTACAAACCCAATCATTGGAACATAATGTAACTGCTTTGGTGTCTTGATGGTTGTTCTCTGGTAACTAGCAACCATAGCCAGAGTGGGTCGTTTTCCGACAACCAGAAACTACAACTAAAGTAGGTGGTTCCAGTATTCACCATAGCCATAGAAATATTCGGTGAGTAGGGTTTTGGAAGGAGGGAGAGCGGAGTCTAGGATTGAGCAGGGAGAGGGTGAGGGTAGGTTTCTAAAAAGTAGAAGGTCCAACCGTTCGATGATGATCTGTCAAATAGAAAGCCCATTGTCATTGCCGTAGGTGGTTTCTAATGGTTATCCGGCGTCGACAATTATGAGACAATGAAAAAAAGGATGCTTGAATGAAATCACTTACTATCTGGTCTATTCTATGTTTCCATTCTCACTAAAACACACCAAATTCATTCCATCCAACCTTTTTTTAACCATTTTACCCTACATCACCCCAACAGCCCTCCCACCCCCCGTCACCACCAGTACTACCAACCGCCACCACCATCGCCCGTCAACTAGTCCAATAAAAAATGAGGGCGACATAAATGATGGTTCGATATTTTAAAAACAAAGTTTTGAAAATAATAATAAAAAACGAGCCAAAGGAAGCTAGCCGGGTCCGCACCACTACCACCCACCACCGTCACCACCACAACCCTCACCGCCATTGCCAACCACTATTCATTAAATTACCCATATCAAACAGATCAACTCGATTTAAACTTTATGATTTTTTATTATATTAAGAATGATATACTAGGAGTTCGTTAAGCATTCAACTTTTCTGATACCAGACAAATAGCAGAAAGTACTTTTATCATTCAGGTGAAATTGTCACACCCCGACTTAGGGTCTAGAAAGTGTGACAATTAGTTTGTACATGTTTTGTAAATATATCAGAGTTGCGGGTTATTTGACAAAAGACTTTATTTATAGTAAAATATTTATTTATTTGAAAACTTCTTGGATGTTTAAATACCCAAGTATCTGCTTGACAACTTCTGTTTGATCTGTTTATAACATAACAATCTTAGTCATCTACATATAGCGAGCATATAACTCAATGAGTGACTCTAATATGAGTCATCGTCATCTTCATAAAGCAAGCATCTAACCCACCTAACTCCATGAGCTGAAAAACCGAGCTCAAGCTCGACTCGTTTAATGCTCGAGCCGGACTCCTTTTTTTAATTTTTAATTTATTTATTTTTTATTTTACAAATTTTGATATATAAAGACAAAATTATAATTTAACATACATATTATATAAAATTTATAAACTAGAGAATTTATAACTTTATATGTTTTACTTTTGTTATTTTTTATAGGTTTATTGGATTTTAAAAATCCATATTGACTGGTATTAGCCGATAATAATCTCTATTCATTTTATCACTGCTGGCGGTCCCAAATTTAAAAAAGTTGCCCCCCAATGGTTCCCCGTTAAAAATGACTTAACGGCGTTATACTTTTTTTCCGAATTTCAAACTAATGCTTTAGGGTTTTTGATCTGAAGGAGGATACGAGTCGATTGATGTAAAGCTTCGTTCGATATGGTGCTCCAAAACGACAAAACAATGCTTCAATTCGGTTGTTTGAACTTACAATTAACAAAAATCATGTCGTTTGGATCACCGTTTAGAGCTAAGTTTTACATCAATCGACTCACATCCTATTTCCGAACAAAAACCCTAAAACAATAGTTTGAAATTCGGAAAAAAAGTTTAACTTCGTTAAGTCATTTTTAACGGGGGACCATTGGGGGCCAACCGTTTTAAGTTTGGGACCGCCGACGATGATAAAATGAATAGTGATTATTATCGGCCAATTTCAGTCTGTATGGATTATTAAAATCCAATAAACCTTTTTTTATAAGGCTTTAGAGATCTAGTGGCATAATATATGCATAATTTTTATTTGAGTTAATAGTCATTTTCGTCCATGTGGTTTGCTACTTTCGCCACTTCAGTCCAAAATTTGTATTTTTGTCAATTTAGTCCTCATAGTTTTAAATATTAGCCAATTACGTCCTATCCGTCTAACGGCATCCAGCTATGCCGTTAGTTCAAGGGTATTTTTGTCTTTCTCCTTTTTATTTTGAGTTATTGGTCATTTTCGTCCCTGTGGTTTGATACTTTTGCCAATTCAGTCCAAAGTTTGAAATTTTGTCAATTTAAGTCAGTTTTTTTTCTATAACCCTAGAGAGCATTATCCAAGCCCAAAACAAGTCTGCATTTACTCTGTCGACAACAGTAATCATACCCCCTCCTCTCGTATTTAGTTTCTAGACGGTTCCTAAACTCTCCCCCATGGTGGAATTCAATGGTAAAGTGGTCAAAGCAATTCAGTGAAACCGAATTGTACGGAAAAACTAAAAATCGTTTCTTTGATGAATGCATAATATTTAGGGTTTAGAGATTAACATATCATAACGAAAATCTGGGTCGTAATCAACTATTATACATTAATCAACAAAACAATTTTTAGTTTTTTCTGTATAATTCGGTTTCAGGGAATTACCTTGACCACTTTACCATTGAATTCCACCATGGAGAAGATTTTAGGAAATGTCTAGAAACTAAATATAAGGGGAGGGGGGGTATGATTACTGTTGTCAACAGAGTAAACACATACCATCATTTGAGGTTGCTCGATGGTTTTGGGCTTGAATTATGCTCTTCAGGGTTATAAACAAAAAACATAAAAAAATAAAAAAAACCGAATTAAACTGAACATTAAATTGACAAATTTTTAAACTTTGGACTGAATTGGCAAAGATATCAAACCACAGGGACTAAAATGACCATTAACTCAAAATTAAAAGGAGAAAGACAAAAATACCCTTAAACTAACGGCATAGCTGGATGCCGTTAGACGGATGGGACGTAATTGGCTAATATTTAAAACTATGAGGACTAAATTGACAAAATTAAAAATTTTGGACTGAAGTGGCGAAAGTAGTAAACCACAGGGACGAAAATGGCCATTAACTCTTTTTATTTATTTATATCTTGGTATGCTATTATTATATACAGATATTAAAATCTAGGGTTTAATCTAAACGAGCCAAGTAACGAGTCGAGCCAAGACCGAGCTAGCCGACCCTAACTTGAGCTTGGCTCGTTTAGAAATCGAGCCGAGTCAAGCCAAACTCATTTACAATCAAGCTTTTTTCGAGCCAAGTTTTTTTCGGCTATTTTCGAGCGAACCGTGAGTCTCAAACTTTTTGAACAACCCATCGTGAACATGGAAGCATAATACATATTAATCAAATTACTGATAATAATAACAACAACAACAACAATAATAATATCCTGGTCATAATAATTTCGATTAATGACCATTGGCCAAGTCAAGTAAGTCGGAAGTTTGGCATTAGAAATAGAAGAGCATATCAGAGTCACCTTCAAGAGACAGAGTAGTCTTTAATTGGGTGCTTTGAGGTAATATTTTTGACTCAATTATTGAACTATGATGGTTTATTTGTATTTTGAGTTGATCGATCGATTGAGATTTTAATTGGTTCAACCGCTTATCCATCCTGATTTTAGTGTTGAATCTGTTGGTAAAATGTTTAAATCGTCTGGGCTGGGTTTGGTTTGACCTAACAGATAAAGAACCAGATTTTGACTTGTTTAAGAAAGCCAAATCTTGGTTTTAAATCTGATCAGCCCTTAATTGAATGTCTGCTTATTATTTGAAATCAGATGCACAAATTTCTTAATTGTTTAGATACACCAGAAATTTTTTCTTATGGGTTTGGGAACTTTTTGGTGTTTGATTTTTTTTCCAGCTTCAAAGTTTTCGGGCCCGAATGGGTCGGGTCGGGTCGATCATTGGGTCCAATAAATAAAATGCAATATCACTACCATAACAAAAATATATCGTTAACAATCAATAAATTAAAAAGTCATATTAAATAAAAAGATATTACATATCATAATTCTAGAAGTTGATTGGTTGCTGAGGCTATGGCCGATGTTTTTGTTTGTTTATTTATTTATTATTTAGGTATTATGCCTAAAAATGTTAATTGGGTTGGGTTTATTGACCCATTATATGCGTAATTTTGGGCTTTTTAATAATCTATATATGGATTATTATTGGCCCATATTTGATGCTTGTTAATAAAATATATAGTTCTTTTAAAAGCTTTGTCTTTTATAAAAAGAATATTCATTACTAAAAGAATATAACTAAAATTTTCTCAAACAATGGGTTCGAATATATTTCTTTAGAACGATATTGGGTTTGCTCGCCGAAAACGAATGGGTTCGCTCGTTAATTTGGCACTATAGGTTATATATAAAAACGAAAATATACCGGGTTCGGCCGAACCCGGCGGGAGTAATGTGACTCCGCCACTGGATACACGTGAGGTGTTTGTTGCAACAGAACCAACCAACTTATCTTGAGGCTTGTTTCTTTGCAGTCATATTCGAAGAGCAGTTGCCAAGAAAAGATTTGATTAACCCGTAAAGCATACCTACAATGGCAGCATCTTCTTCAACTTCATTCATTAAGGAGAGCTATCAGTATGATGTGTTTCTAAGTTTTAGCGGTGAAGACACACGCAAGAACTTTGTTGATCACCTATATGATGCTCTTCAGCGACATGGTATCCATACTTTCAAGGACGACAAGAAACTCAAAAAAGGAGAAAGCATCGATGACCAGCTTTTGAAATCTATTGAAGATTCAAAGTTGTTCATCATAGTTTTCTCAAAGAAGTATGCATCTTCGTCTTGGTGCTTAAACGAACTTGTAAAGATTATGGAGTGCCAAAAGTTGAACGACCGGACTGCTTATCCTGTTTTCTACGATGTGGATCCTTCTGAAGTTCGCAAACAAAGTGGTCCAATTGGAGAAGCCCTTGTCAAACACACCAATATACCGATCGAGAAATGCAAAAAAGCTCTGACAGAAGCAGCCAATCTGTCTGGGTGGGATTTGAGGAACACTGCTGATGGGTATGTATTCCTTCTTCATATCTCTGCAATATTCTTTCTTTTTTAATTTCTTTCTTATTTGGAGTCTGCTCGAGTCTTGTCAAAAGGTGCAACATGAATCATCTGTATGTTATTATGTCTTACACTTTTGTATGTTATAAACCTGAAAAGTAACATTTTGTGTTGGTTCATGAGCAAGCTAATTGAATCTTCTGTATTTTACAGGCATGAAGCCAAAGTCATCAAGTTAATTGTTGAACAGATTTCACTCAAGTTACGATCCACCAATGTGAACCTTGATGATAATTTAGTAGGCATGGAACCTCGGCTACAACAACTTCAGAAGTCTTTGAATCTCACTTCAAACGAGGTCCGCGTGATAGGGATCAAGGGGATGGGAGGTGCCGGTAAGACTACACTAGCCAGAGCTGCTTTTGATAGAATATCAATTCATTTTGAAGTTAAAAGCTTTGTTGAGAATGTAAGAGAAGTATCAAAAGCGTCTTCGTTCGGTTTGTTGTCATTGCAAGTAAAGATCCTTTCAGATTTGCTAAATGGTCAAGGCAACAACATAAGTAGTGTCCATGAAGGGACAAACATGATGAAAACAAAGTTGCGTGGTAGAAAGGTTCTTGTGGTTTTAGATGATGTGGATCATAAAGACCAACTTGAGGCGTTAGCCGGTGATCTTAGTTGGTTCAAGCCCGGAAGTAGAATTATCATTACAACAAGAGATGAGCAAGTGTTGATAGCACACAAAGTGAAATGGATTCATGATGTCAGTCTACTATCAAAAAAGGAAGCGATTGGTCTCTTTAGTAGGCACGCATTTGGGAAAGATATTCCGGTTCCAGAGTATGAAAAGCAGGCACTACAAGCTGTACATTATGCTGCTGGTCTTCCCTTAACAATAAAAGTTTTGGGTTCATTTCTGTGTGGTAAAGACAAGCCTGAATGGATAGACGCATTAGCAAGACTTAAGACAATTCCATTGAAGGGAACTCTTGAAAAATTGGAGTTAAGCTTTGAAAGTCTCGAGGATGATTACAAAGAAATATTCCTAGATGTTGCATGCTTACTGAAGGGGTGGGAGAAAAACAAAGCAATAAGAATGCTTGAAAGTTGTGGATTACATGCTAGAAACGGTTTAAGAGTTCTTGAGCAAAGATCGCTCATAACTCTTGAGTGTGATTTTTCCCATGCTTTTGATGATAGTTATGATTTTGTTTACTTGGGGATGCATGACCATATTGAAGAAATGGGCAAGAATATTGTACGCCGTTTGCACCCATGCGATCCCAACAAACATAGCCGAATGTGGATTCAGGAGGAAATTGAAGATGTCTTGGGTAATGGATTGGTAAGAATCAAACCAACACACTTTCTTTTTTTCTTTCTTTTTTTTTTACTTGAAGTCTTGAATTACAGGGTACAGAAGAGACAAGATGTCTAAAGCTAAAACTCACCCCTGAGACTGTGTTGAAAGGTCTCAAAAACATGAAGAAGCTTAGATGCCTTATCGTAGATCATAGAGAGAATGATGAAGATTGTGATGAACTTGTGAAGATTGATGAAGTTAGTCAATACTTCTCGAATTCGTTACGATACTTGAATTGGCACAATTACCCTCATTGTTGTTTACCCAATAACTTTCGAGCAAATAATCTTGTTACGCTTGACATGGTTGGTAGCGAAATCGAACAACTATGGTTATGGAAAAAGGTAGGATGATTTTTTTTATATATAATTTGATTGGTTAGTTATTACTATATTACCTTCTTTTTTGTGTGACAATAGGTTCTGCCGAAACTCAAATCCATTGAACTCTCCTCTTCAAAGTTGAGGACCCTTGACCTTGGGTTGGCTCCAAATCTTGTGAGGCTAGATCTTGGAAATTGTTATGATTTGGTAGAACTTCATGTGCCTGTTGGATGTTTAAGAAATCTTGTGTACCTAGACCTCTCTTATTGCAAGAGGTTGAAATCTGTTTCATTTATCAAGGGGTTGGAATCGCTTGAAGTTCTTAATCTAAACGTGTTACATATGAAGGAGTTCCCTGATATAATCCCAAGCCACTCCTACAGTAGCTTGCAACGGCTAAGTTTTTGTGACAATGATATAGAAAACCTGCCTTCATCAATTGGAAACCTTCATAGGCTTGTTTATATGTATCTTTACGGTTGCACAAACCTCAAGAGCCTTCCAGGAAGCATTTGTAGTTTAAAGCATCTGAGAGTTCTTGACCTTAGAAGTTGTGGCATAGAGGAATTGCACGAGGACATTGGTCGACTGGATTGTTTAGAACATATAGATTTAAGCTATTCGAAGGTAAATTTTCTCCCTGATAGCATTTGTATGTTGAAACATTTGAAAACGCTTCTTCTCTCAATGTGTGAAGTTCTTGACAAGTTACCCGAAGATCTTGACCAGTTAGAATCTTTGGAGGAATTAGATCTAAAATTTTGCAGAATTAGAGATATTCCAAGCAACGTTTGTAACCTGAAACATCTCAAAGAGCTTGACATTTCTAATTGTTCTCAACTCGAGAAACTACCCGAGAACCTAGGAGATTTACAAAGTTTGGAAAAGTTAAATCTAAAGAGTACTTTGATAAAAGAGATTCCTTCCAGCATTTGTAAGTTAAAACATCTCAAAGAGATTGACATTTCTCATTGTTCTGAACTCAAGAAACTACCTGAGAATCTAGGAGATTTAGAATGCTTGGAAAAGTTAAATCTCTGGTGTACTTCGATAGGAGAGATTCCAACCAGCATTTGCAAGTTACTTCTCAAAGAGCTTGACCTTTCTCAATGTTCTAAACTCAAGAAACTACCCGAGAACCTAGGAGATTTACAAAGTTTGGAAAAGTTAAATCTAAAGAGTACTTTGATAAAAGAGATTCCTTCCAGCATTTGTAAGTTAAAACATCTCAAAGAGATTGACATTTTTCATTGTTCTGAACTCAAGAAACTACCTGAGAATCTAGGAGATTTAGAATGCTTGGAAAAGTTAAATCTCTGGTGTACTTCGATAGGAGAGATTCCAACCAGCATTTGCAAGTTACTTCTCAAAGAGCCTGACCTTTTTCAATGTTCTAAACTCAAGAAACTACCCGAGAACCTAGGAGATTTAAAATGTTTGGAAAAGTTAAATCTTAATAATACCTCAATTGGAGAGACTCCATCCAGCATTTGTATGTTAAAACACGTCAAAGAGATTGACCTTTCTCATTGTTCTCAACTCAAGAAACTACCTGAGAATCTAGGAGATTTAGATGTTTGGAAAAGTTAAATCTCTGGTGTACTTCGATAGGAGAGATTCCAACCAGCATTTGCAAGTTAAAACATCTCAAAGAGCTTGACCTTTCTCAATGTTCTGAACTCAAGAATCTACCCGAGAACCTAGGAGATTTAGTATGTTTGGAATATTTATATCTAGAGGGTACTTCAATCGGAGAGATTTCATCCGGCATTTGTAAGTTAAAACATCTTAAAGAGCTTAGCATTTCTCAATGTTCTAAACTCAAGAAACTACCTGAGAACATAGGGGATTTAAAATGTTTGGAACGGTTTTATCTACAGAGTACTTTGATAAAAGAGATCCCTTCCAGCATTTGTAAGTTAAAACATCTCAAAGAGATTGACATTTCTTGTTCCAAAATCGAGAAACTACCTGAGAACCTAGGAGATTTAGAATGTTTGGAAATGTTAAATCTATGGAGTACTTCAATAAATGAGATTCCATCCAGCATTTGTAAGTTAAAACATCTCAGAGAGCTTGACCTTTATGGGTGTTCCGAACTCAAAAAACTACCTGAGAACCTAGGAGATTTTAAATGTTTGGAAAACTATATCTAGAGGGTACTTCAATAAGTAATCTTCCCCATGGCATTTCTTTGTTGAAAGGTCTTACAATTGTTGGATATGAAGAAAATGATTGATCTCGATGCACTTCTATGTCGAGAACAACAAGAAATGGCACATGCTCCTAAAAGAATAAAGAATAATAATGAAGCTACACGCGACACAGGTCTTTGTTAAAATATGTAATGTTTCATTCATATTGAATAATTTTTTTATAGTGAGATGTGTACTTGAAATATATTTACGGTTTTGTAGGTTACAGAGTTGAAGAATGAAAGTTTGAGGATGGGAAGTAATACTTTGTCAAGGACTAAAGCTGGAACAAATGAAAGCCGGAGGGGCATAATGAAAGGAGGTATCCATCAACAGCAAAGATCGCATGTCCAAATGTTATTATGCCTTTCGTGTAGGTAATCACAACTGGTTTTAAGTATGTATTTGAAATCTCTGATGTCATGTATAAGCATTGAAAAGTACTCAAGTTGAAGAGTAGACCATATACAGTGCCAAGGACCGGAAGTTATTTCGGTTTCTATTTGGCTTTCCTAGACATGCTTAGCATAAGCAGCAAAGAGGCTAAAATGATTAGTATTAAACTCTTAGTGAAAGAGGTTATGCGATGTGTGGAAATATAAATACAATCATTACTTTTTCTTTCTTTTTTTCAAAAACATACTTGTTTCTCTTTTAACTTCGGTAGATGTATGTTTCTTTTCTGGAACCATTATTTGTTTGTAACAAAAAGCATGTTTGAAGGTTTCAAAACTTACTACTATATTTGGGGTCTCCCGCTTCTCGCCGAGACTCCTGTTTTTGTTTTTTTATTTAAAGTTGGTCTTTCAAAAAAAAATTGGCATGTTAATCAAGTTTTTAATCCAAAGAATGTGTTTTGGAAGATAGCCATTAAAAAGAGTTCAGAAGCATGATCTGAGTTGGCTTAGGTACTAGTTTTGCAGCGTAGGGTACTACTCACACAGAAACGATAGGGTGCAGAGAAGAAATGCTCAAGCTTTCTGCAGATAAAAATTGATGAAAGTTGGAATGTAAGCGTTGACTTTTTAGTCAACGTTGACCAAAAGGTCACCGGAAGGAAAGGATAAGGGTTGGTCAATACCGGATTCAGTATGTATTGGGCTTGTAATTATTCAGGTCATGGACTCATGGATGATCCTTACAGGTGGACTGAATAAAAGCCTAACAAGAGCAATGGAATAAGTTCTATTTACTCAATCAATTTTCCCCTCCTCTTTTGTTTGTCCACCACTTTTATAGTATTTTATATTTATAGTATACGTAATTATGTATACGTAATTATTGATTATGATAAGATAATATAATAATAAGAAAAAAATACGTAATAACTCTAAAAAACGTTCTGATACGTCTCTAAAAAATCGAAAAAAAAAACTAGGAATGTTTGACGAACAGTATAAAGATAAAGAATCATTATTATTTCGACACAAGAAAAGGGTTATGGACCAGTAGTTGGGCTGGGTTATTAAATGTGCAGCCAGCTTGCAAGATGAGATCCGATACTTGATGATCTGCATTGTACTTGTAATATTAGGTAGAGGTGCAAATCATAACCGGTTAACCAAACCGAAACCAACAGAACTGAAACCGGTTAATTGGTTATTAACAGGTACTTTAGAAATTGGTTATATAGTAACTGATTGAAATCAATGGTTAGGAACTGGTTTGGACTTTTGAGACGGAACCGATTTGTAACCGGTTAACCGATCATAGATTAATACAGTTAATGTTCATAGAGTTAGTTTCAATAGATTAAGGTTAATTTCAATAGGTTATTACTTATTACCAGTTAACCAAATAATAACCGAATCGAACCGGTTACATATGTTAAATAGGATGTTTTCATTTTCTGCAATCAAGTATAACTTTTATTTAAAGGTTTAAGCTAGGGTTATGATAAACTTGTATTTTTATTTTCGATAATGTTTTTACTCATACTTTCCAGCTCTACTCTGAGTTTCCAAGTGATTTGGGAAACACTAACGGACCCTAATGGACAAACAAACACTAACATATACTAATGAACATTAATGGACAAACATACATAAACGACTCTAACGAACAAACGAGCATAAACGATTATATATTAATTTCAAAAGGTATAATCATTACCATACGTTCATGAACACTGTTGAACGAACGTGGTCTCTGCCCGTGTCCGTTTGTTAAGCTTACCGAACGAAAGTTTTTTATTCAAGTCCGGTTTGTTTACTAAACACACAAACATAAATGAACTTCTTGCCGAACGGACGTCCGGTTGGTTTACAGCCCTGTTTATTCCAAAAGATTAGTTATTATTGTAACAACCTAGTTTTTGTAATCATAGTTAATGAATTCACAATTTGTTAAAAATTGACAAGCAAGTGCCCGACTAAAGCAGAAAGTCGCCCTTGTAACCCTGACCCTTTTTTCACTAGGGTAGCAATTTTGTCCCATTTACTTATGAATTAGTTAATTTGCCTTATGTTTTATCTAAGACGGGTCAAATTAAATAAATTAGCCAAAATGCAACGGGTCAACTTGGTTGAACTTGTTAAAAGCTGTCTGTGGTATGTTTTGCATGCATACAGTGAACCTATTTAATTGTTTTATTCGAAAGTTTAGATTAATTTTGTAACAATATGCCTTTTGTAATCATATTTAATACATTAATTTTGTATTAAAATTGCCAAAAAAGAAAGCTTTTTGGATCAACTCATTAGTTATTCATTGTCATGTTATCAAATAACTTTATAAATATGATTATGCTTTAAGAGAATAAGTGTTGTGCACAATGCAGGAAGTGATTAATGAAGATGATGAATTGCTGAAACTCTAAAGGCAGAATGGGGTAGTGGATTCTTTGATGCAGTGGTTGCTGCGTTTAAGGAGATGAATGAATCTAATTCTGGTGGCAGATAATTAATTAACGAACTTTGGAACTTCAAAGACAATCGAAAAGCCACATTAAAGGAAGTTATTAGCTATATGCTTGAAGGATTTGAAGAGCCGCACAAAAGAGGATAAGGTTTGTGTTTTTGGACAGATAGCTGGAATGGCAATCATGAAGTAATACATCTTTTATTTTTATGTACTTGAAATATATTTAGGGTTTCGTAGGTGACAAGGTAGAGGATGGGAACTGGGAAGTGATACTTTGTGAAGAACTAAAGCTGGAACAAGTGAAAGCTGGAGGACCATAATGAAACACATCGTAAGTCTCTGTTCAAAACTTATAACAATCATTCTCCCGCTCTCGTTTTACCCAGAATCTGTGATGACCTTCATCGTTGTATAAATTGATTTGTATCCTGCTTGTTAGAGCATTCCCAATAGCTCCCTTAAAATGATGTGATAGGGTTTTGCAAATTATAGGGTTAGGTTATGAGTGGTTGTGAGTGAAGAGAGAAATGTAGTGATTTTTTGTAAATTTGGGGACATTTTCTTTGCCCCAGTTTATTATTAAATATTTGTTGAATTGGCTGTTAGTAGAGGAGATAGAAAAACGTAATAATAAATGTATAAAAAAGTATTATTTAATTGAACAAGAGAGAAAATATAGTGATTTTTAGTGTAATTATAGAGATAGGGATGGGGACTTGCCGGGAATGCTCTTATATATTTGTGCTCAGTGATCTTTCTTCAGTTTGATACTCAGATTTAATATAGTTTACTTACTGTTTTTGCAAAAGAAACAACCAAGCAATTCTGCAAGTGAGAAGTGTTTATGAATGAATACACTACCAACAACTGGAAGGTATTTCGGGTTTTGATTTTACTTTCCAACAAATATGTTTAGCATAAGGTGCAAAAAGGCTAAAATGATTAGTAGTAGACTTGTAATGAAATGGGTTATGATAATTGTAATTATATTATATATATAGATATATGGTAGGGAATGGGCTACAAATGCTTTTAAGATGATGTGTGAAAATTACTTGTTTCATTTGCAAAAACAATAGTTCTTTTTTTGTACTTTAGTTGAGGTATTGTTTTTATTATTTCTCGTGATTGCCTCACGTGTGTTTTAAACGTGAGACGAAAGTGAAAACAACATTGAGACGACAAATCTCAGTTGACTAGAGCCATTGTTATGTTTGTTTGTAACAAATTGCTAAAAGGCAATGTTTGGAGGTTTCAAAAGTTATTGTATCAAATTTCAAATAACAATTGAGTTAATGTTCAAGCTTCTGGAGATAAAAGGAATGTTGATGAAAATATGAAGTTTTTGGGAGCTGGGTAGAACAGTCAGCGTTGACCTTTTGTTGACGACCAAATCAAAGGATGGTTGGTCAATACCGGATTCAATATGTATTGGGCTTGTAATTATTGGGGTTATGGATGATCTTTACAAGTGGACCGAATAAATGCTGCTTTGGTTGTAAGCTCTATTGGGCTGGGAATAAGCCCAATATTAGTGTTAGAGGTTTGATTGTCATTAGATGGGTCGCGCTGCACACCCTTTTGTTTAGGCCGGGACCATCGTTGTAGTAATTAACTGAAGAAACATGATCAAATACATTTTATTCTTAACATGAAAACAGTGAGAACCAATTTGCTGTTATTATTAGGTTTATTTTTATAAGTGTTTGTTGTTATTTTTTGTTCGTATTTGCTAATTTTCGATTATGAGACGTTATAAGTATTTGCTTATTTATATTTTGTTGTTATTATTAGATTTTTTCTTTTGCTGATATAAGTATTTGCTGTTATTATTTTGTTCTTGCTTTTGATTCTTTTGTTGTAATTTTTAGGTTTTTTTCTTTGTTATTATAAATAATTGTTTATGCAGATTGATATTGTAGTTGATATTGTTTCTTATGTTCTCATTTTTTTATAAATTAATATTATTTCCCACGTTCTCATGTTAAGACTAAATGCACATGAACCTTCCCCATTAACTGAATAAAATATGATGTTGCCATTTTCTACTAATTAATCAAATATAACTTTTATTTAAAGGTTAAAAGCTTGTATTGTTGTTTTAGATAATGTTTTTACTCATACGTTCCAACTCTACTCTGATTTTCAAAGTGAACTGGGTAACATGCTGCATTTCAACTGCAAAATCGATTCGACTTTGTTACCGATTTATTCAACCATCGTGTTATAAATTATTTGTAGTAATTGTTGTACGATATAAGGTTGTTAGTATTTTTTTAATGCATGGCACATGGATTTTAACGTTGGAAAACAATTCATTTTGATGTTGCTTTTATCGTTAGTTTCAGTTTTTTTAGAACACATTTATTTTTACAAGAAGTGTTTTTTGTTTTATAGGGGAATATAATAATATTTTATAGAATTTTTTAAATAGTGATTTTGTATGTATTCTCCCTCCAAATAGATCAAAATAGGAACAAGTCAAGTACTGCTCAACTTCAAGAGAGTTGAGACGGAGAAACTGAAGGCTCGAGTTGTGGAGTATTTCTGTGCGGTTTCTAACAGCTCTTTTGAGGTTATTTTCTAACTCTTATTTATCTTGTAATTATTAAACAGTGATGCTTTATATCTATGTTCAGTCATCGATCGATCTAGAGCTTTTGGGTTGATGATTCAAAGTCGTTTGAAATCTTGTTATCGGTCGGTAGATCGTTTGAAAACGGTAAAACATACGCCTTGGTAGAGATGTTGTCCCGGAATTTTACTTTTATAAGAAATTAGTCAAATCATGGTTTTAAATCTGATCAAATCCTTGATTGAATGCCGTTTATCATTCATTAGGTCCCAGTGCAGTTATTTGACATTGAGAAAGTCAATCTTTTGCATTTCTCATATCCTTTCTTATCACACAAATTTCATAACTTTTTAGAGACACGTGAGGTGTTCGTTGGAAAAAAAAATGAGTTAATAAAGTTAACTGTAAAAGTATCTAACTACTCAAAATATAGCCATTTTGTAATAACTAAATTGTTTTAGTTAAGTAATTTATTTGAGAAGAAATATGTAAATTAACACCTCCTACATGCTGGGTTAATCATGAAAAGGTACTTATAAGTCGACATTACTAGTACTTCTGTATATATGTTAACATCATTGAAATATTTAATACACTACTTCTAGGTCCATATTAGGCTAATAATGAAATGTTAGTGACTCTAATGTGACGTTAATAACACTTTGGTTATTAAGTTGTAATCCATAACTTAGTACACACTTTTGAGGGTTAAAGTGCAATCCTTTGTTTCTTCGCAGTGATTCAATAGGATCTGTAAAGCATACCTTCAAATCTCCAATGGCGTCTTCTTCAACATCATTCATTAAGTATGATGTGTTTCTGAGTTTTAGTGGTGAAGACACACGTAAGACCTTTGTGGATCACCTTTATGATGCTCTTCAGCGACATGGTATCCACACTTTCAAGGATGACGAGGAACTCAAAAAAGGAGAAAACATCGGTGACCAGCTTTTGAAATCTATTGAAGGTTCAAAGTTGTTCATCATAGTTTTCTCAAAGAAGTATGCATCATCGTCTTGGTGCTTAAATGAACTTGTAAAGATTATGGAGTGCCAGAAGACGAACGAGCAGATTGCTTATCCGGTTTTTTACAATGTGGACCCCTCCGAAGTTCGCAAACAATGTGGGCCAGTTGGAGAAGCCTTGGCCAAACATACCAATGTAGAGATCGTGAAGTGGAGAGAAGCTCTCACAGATGCCTCCAATTTGTCAGGGTGGAATTTAAGGAACACTGCTGATGGGTAACATCATATCTCTGCAATATTCTTTCTTTGATAGTTAATTTCTTATTTTGAGGAAAGCTCCAATCTTGTTAAGAAATGCAACATAATATATGTATATGTTATTATGTGCTACCCTTTCATATACTGTATAAAAGTTACTTTCTGTGTGAGTTCTTGAGCAAGCTAATTGAAACTTCTGTAATATACAGGCATGAATCCAAAGTGATCAAGTTAATTGTTGAACAAATTTCACTAGACCACTTACGGTCCAGTAATTTGAACCTTGATGATAAATTAGTAGGCATGGAACCTCGGCTACAGGACCTTCAGAAGTCTTTAGATATTGCTTCAAATGAGGTTCGCATGATAGGGATAAAGGGGATGGGAGGGGCTGGTAAGACTACACTAGCCAAAGCTGCTTTTGATAGAATATCAACTCACTTTGAAGCTAAAAGCTTTGTTGAGAATGTCTGGGAAGTTTCAAAAGCTACTTTTGGTTTGTTGTCATTGCAAAAGAAGATATTTAAAGATTTGCTAAATGATCAAGGCGACAACATAAGTAGTGCCCATGACGGGACAAACATGATGAAAACAAAGTTGCGTGATAGAAAGGTTCTTGTGGTTTTCGACGATGTGGATCATAACGAGCAGCTTGAGGCATTAGCAGGTGATCTTAATTGGTTCAAGCCCGGAAGTAGAATTATCATTACAACAAGAGATGAGCAAGTGTTGATAGCACACCAAGTGAAATGGATTCATGATGTCAGTCTACTATCAGATAAGGAAGCTATTGGTCTCTTTAGTAGGCATGCATTTGGGAAAGATATTCCAGTTCAAGAGTATGTGGAGCAGGCACAACAAGTTGTACATTATGCTGCTGGTCTACCCTTAACAATTAAAGTTTTGGGTTCATTTTTGTGTGGTAAAAACAAGCTTGAATGGATAGATGCATTAGCAAGACTCGAAACAATACCATTGAGGGAAACTCTTGAAAAATTGGAATTAAGCTTTGAAAGTCTCGAGGATGATTACAAGGAAATATTCCTTGATGTTGCATGCTTACTCAAGGGTTGGGAGAAAGAAAAGGCAATAAGAATGCTTGAAAGCTGCGGATTTCATGCTAGAAATGGCCTAAGGGTTCTTAAGCAGAGATCTCTCATAACTTTTTATGATGATCAAGTTAAGGTTATTGTAAGCATGCATGACCATATGGAAGAAATGGGCAAGAATATCGTGCGTCGCTTGCACCCAAAAGAGCCCAACCAACATAGCCGATTGTGGATTCAAGAGGAAATTGAAGATGTATGGGTAATGACCTGGTAAGAATCAAGTTTAATTAATTGTGACATAGAGATCAAATGAACACAATTTTCTATGCTTAAGACTCAAAACAATTCTTGAAATGCAGGGTACTGAAGCGACACGGTGTATAAATCTAGGGGTCGCCCCTCAGACCATTGTGGAAGGTCTTAGAAGCATGAAGAAACTTAGATGCCTAATTGTAAATTATGAACATCTCTATAATAATTGTGATGACCATACCGAGATCGATGAAGTTAGTCAATACTTCCCGAACGCATTACAATACCTGAATTGGTACCATTATCCTCATCGGTGTTTACCCAAAAACCTTTAGCGCAAATAATCTTCGTGCGCTTGAAATGTATAAAAGCCATATAGAACAACTTTGGACAACAGGAAAGGTAGGATCATTTCTTAATTATTTTGATATATTTATCGATTAGTTATTGCTACATTACCTTCTTTTTGGTGTGACAACAGGTTCTGAAGAAGCTAAAATTCATTGAACTCCCCTTTTCAAAGTTGAGGACCCTTGACCTTGGGTTGACTCCAAATCTTGTGAGGTTAGATCTTAAATGTTGTTTTGATTTGGTCGAACTTCATGTGCCCGCTGGATGTTTAAAAAGGCTTGTGCACTTGGACCTAGGCGGTTGTCAGAGTTTGAAATCTGTTTTGTTTATCAAGGAGTTAGAATCACTTGAGTTTCTGAATCTAAGTGGGTTACATCTGAAGGAGTTCCCAGATATAATCCCAAGCCTTTCCAATTTGCAATGGCTTAATTTTAGTCTTAATGATATAAAAAAGCTACCTTCGTCAATTGGATATCTTCATAGGCTTGTTACTCTACAACTCATGGCTTGCAAAAAGCTCAAGAGTCTTCCAGAAAGCATTTGTAGTTTGCAGCATTTGAGAGTTCTTCAACTTGAAGATTCTGGCATAGAGAAATTGCCTGAGGACATTGGTAAATTGGTTTGTTTAGAAACACTAGATTTATCTCTTATTAAAGTTAAACATCTCCCTGATAGCATTTTGATGTTGAAACATTTGAAAAGTCTTGTTCTCTATGGGTGTGAGGTTCTTGAAAAGTTACCTGAGGATCTTGGCCGGTTGGAATCTTTGGAGGCACTAACACTTACACATTGCAAAATTAGAGAGATTCCGAGCAGCATTTGTAAGTTAAAATGTCTCAAAGAGCTTGTCCTTGATGAGTTAACTGAACTGAAGAAACTACCCAAGAACCTAGGAGATTTAGAATGTTTGGAGCATTTAGAGCTAGTGGGTACTTTGATAAATCATCTTCCATCCAGCATTTGTAACTTAAAACATCTCAAACGGCTTTACCTTTCTGAATGTTCTGAACTCAAAAAACTACCCGAGAACATTGGAGATTTAGAATGTTTGAAATATTTAGATCTAGACGGTACTTCAATAACTCATCTTCCCCATAGCATTTCTTTCTTGAAAGATCTTAGAATCGTTGGATACGAACAAAGGATTGATCCACGTGCACTTCTATACGAAGAACAACAACAAACGACACATGTTCCCAAAAGAATAAAGACCAATATTGAAGCAACATGTGGCACAGGTTTTTGTTGAAACGTATAATGTTTTAAAGATACGGAAAGATATTTTTTTCTGGTGAGATATCTAACTGTAATATGTTTATGGTTTTGTAGGTGATAAGGTTCAAGAATGAAAACTAGGGGATGGGACGTGACACTTCGTGAAGGACTAAAGCTGGAACAAGTGAAAGCTGTAGAAGCAGAATGAAACTCGTCTTTAGTCTCTGTTAAAAATATAACAATCGCTCTCCCGCTCTCATTTTGCTTCTTGAAAGAAGGTTTTGATTTTCTCTATTTTGAGCGGTATTGCTGACTGTTGAAGGTTTGTAGTGTTTAACCACACTTTGTAAGTTGATTTGTATCTATTTTCACTTTGATACTCAGATTCTGTTTGTCAATTCAGTGAACTTGTAATCTGGATTCAGTTGATGTAGAACTTGCAATCTAGCTTCAATTTACTGGGGGTGTAACCTTTTTATGCTGTGATTATGGGTGTATATCTGTGTAGCCTTACAATTACCGGCTAAATATGTTCATTTTTCGTTATGCTTTTTTGACACAAAAACCAAAAATTATTTATGTACTAGTGTCTAGTGCAATAGTGCTTGAATGGATTTTTAAACTAATGGGCAATCATTACTAGACTGTTGAAAGAAACAAAAAGAAAACAAGATCAGGCTGATATAACGACATTTCTGAAAAAAATGTTAAAATTCATTTTGCTAGCTCAAAAGATCAAAGGACTTCCTGTGACAATAACAAAAGTTCAGGGGTTTAAGCTGAAATTTAAGGAAACATCATCACCCTCATAATTCATTTTAAGCCCGTAGTTACTAATATAGATCTTGTCATATGTTCTTAAAAATAAAATGAATATAACTTTTCATGTTGTCTTGCTTGTAAGTAATAACAGAATAATGCTGCGAATAATATAACCGTTGACATTATACACATAGATTTGGTAGAGATGGCAATTCTCTTTTTTTCTTAAACATGGGTTGATTAGGATTATATTTTGTTTCTATAGATTGAAACTAGGTTGAAACTAGATTATATTTTGTACATCTTTATTATAGAATGCATAATATTGGTTGCATCAATTTGTTGAAGCATTTATAAATAAAGCATATAGTTCATTAATTTCAATTCTGTAGAAATATTTTTATTTTTTATAATATATATTTTACACTCCTCAAATTTGGAGAGCATTCTTGCTCCACTAAGATCAAACTATAATGTCTTAATTTGGTCTACGCTGGTTTTTAGAGTTTGGTTTGGGCGTCCCCCAGGAAACTGCACCGTCTGTCACATGACAGTCGTTGTGCCACCATAAGACCATAAGAGCATAACTCTCTAGCGTAACATACAGTGGGACGAAAACTCTGGTGAGCTTAGGATTCGAACCGATAGCCTTTTGCCCAACGCCTAGCTCAAATCATTCGTTGCCAATATCCACCCAAAGTGACACAAATGATAATCAAACTCGAGTCTCCACTGTAAAACCCAAGGCTCCTACCAGTAGGCCACGCTAGTTTTGAACTTCTTTTGTTTTATAAAAAGCATTTAAAAATAATATTTTTTGAAGTCGGGAATATTAGAATCTTTTATGCAATTTTTAACAAGAAAGAGGGGTTTAAATAGTGATTGTGTATGTATCGTATCGTCTCTCCAAAAAGTCAACTTCAAGAGCGTTGAGACTGAAGGCTCCAGTTGGAGCATTTCTGTGCGAATATTTTGAGGTTATTTTCTATCTAACTTGAATCTTTGAATTATTGAAACAGCGATGATTTATTTGTATGTTAATCGATCGAGAGATTAATTTGGATTATGGTGATTCAAAGTCGTATAATGTTTAAAATCTTGTTATTGTTTAGTTCGGATAGTGATTTTATTATTGAATGATTGTTCCGAAGATTATATATATATATATATATATATATATATATATATATGTGTATATATATATATATATATATATATATATATATATCATGTTCATTGGATTACATCGAAACAGAAGGCAAGCGGACAACAAGCTGCGCCGCTACCCCTTTTTGAATCGCAAAACCCAATCTTTTAAAAACTATATTTGCTGATCTTGGAGTCATAACATTACTATGCATGACCCGCTGAACACGGGTAACTAGCTTCACAGCTTCAGGCGCGAGAAAACCAAAAATGTCAAAAGCAAAAGGAATAAATACATGTTGGTTGTCAAGACACGTCTTTTCATGTTTTGCCACCTTACCTGAAGCAGCTTTTAATGCGGCTTGACCGATCGCGAAACCACTACTCCCTAAGCCCACCAAAGGAGAAACCCCTGTTAAATCCACACACACGTGTTTCCCTCCTATCCATCCAAACACCAAAATGTCAGCCGATCGAAGAGATGATCTTCCCTCCGACGGGTCAGTCAGGAAATTCACAGGTGCTTCTTTCTTAACAGAAACTCCAGCTCGCCTGAATATATCAAAGAGCACATCCCTAACCAGACCGTGTCGGTACTTGAACCCCGAGAGCTCTTTACAGTGCACCGCGTGCTCCCCATATGAGTCTAAACACGCTTTACGACAAACAGGACATATCTCATCAACCGGAAATAGAGGAATCATAAAGCGATACTTAAGGATATTACGATACTCCACTGGAGACATATGCTGGCCTAACCCATCTATAGGGATAGCAAGAAGAAAATCTTGAGCATGTGGTGCTTGTAGACACTCAAAAATGGCTTTTTGTCTGCTTGTCATGTTAAAGTGTGACTCCATGTCGTGAACAATTTTACTAAAAAGAGTGCTCGCCAATGCATGCTGGGCTTTAGAGGGGGCGGTCTCTTTGTTAGAGAAACTGCTAAAATCGAAGCTTGGAATCATATCACGAAGACAAGCCAGAGCACAAGAAACGACATGGGATTTGATCTAACAGGTAGAGACGATGGTTGGACTCTGAGAAAGTCAAAATCTTGGTTTTAAATCTGATCAAACCCTTCCTTTATCATTTCTATAGCTAAGTGCAATGGTGTGACTCTGAGGAAGTCAAAATTTTGCACTTCTCTCTTCCCTTCTTATTTTTTTAGCAGATTTCTTATAATAAATTTTGTAACTTTTTTAGAGACATGTGCGATGTTTGTTGCAACAAAACTAACTTATAAAGTTAACCGTAAAGGCATCTAACTATTCAAAATATAATCATCTTGTTATAACTAAATTGTTTTAGTGTAATAATCTTTTGGAGAGGGAATGTATAAACACCTCATAAATGGTTGGTTCATTAAAAGGAACTTACAAGTCGACATGATTAATTCCTTATGTTAACATCATATATATGTTTAATATATATCTAGGTCCATTTTACGCTTATAATGAAATGTTTCTGACTCATTACGTATAACCGTGGTAATTATTAAACTCTAATGTGTGATTAACAACTTATAGTCCATATCATTATATACACCCGTGAGGGTTAAACGTGTGATCCCTTGATTCTTTGTAGTGATCTTCGAGATACATTTGCCAAGAAAAGATTTGATTTAGCTGTAAAACCCGTAAAGCATACCTCCAATGACGACTTGTTCAACTTCATTCATTGAGGGGAGCTATCAGTATGATGTGTTTCTCAGTTTTAGTGGTGAAGACACTCGCAAGAACTTTGTTGATCACCTTTATGAAGCTCTTCAGCAACATGGTATTCACACCTTCAAGGATGACGAGAGACTCAAGAAAGGAGAAAGCATCAATGAACAGCTTTTGAAATCTATTGAAGACTCGAAGTTCTTCATCATAGTTTTTTCAAAGAGGTACGCATCTTCGTCTTGGTGCTTAAACGAGCTTGTAAAGATTATGGAGTGCCAAAAGTCGAAAAAGCAGATTGCTTGCCCTATTTTCTATGATGTGGATCCCTCTGATGTTCGCAAACAACGTGGGGCAGTTGGAGAAGCCCTTGCCAAACATGCCAATAAAGATACCCGAAAGTGGAGAGAAGCTCTAATAGAAGCAGCCAATTTGTCTGGGTGGGATTTGAGGAACACTGCTGATGGGTAATTCTTTCACCATTTCTCTACAATATTCTTTTTTAATAAAGTTTATATCTTATTATAAGGAGAGCTAGTCTGTCAAAAGATGCAACATATATAGATAATTATGTTATTAATTATTTCTTACACTTCTGTATATTATAAACTTGTAAAGTAATTGTTTTATGTGGGTTCTTGAGAAAGCTAATTGAATCTACTAAAACTTACAGGCGTGAAGCTAGCATCATCAAGTTAGTTGTTGAACATATTTCACTCGAGTTACGATCCACTAATGTGAACCTTGACGATAATTTATTAGGCATGGAACTTCGGCTACAGGAACCTTCAGAAGACTCTTGATATCACTTCAAACGAGGTCCGCATGATAGGGATCAAGGGGATGGGAGGTGCTGGTAAGACTACACTAGCCAAAGCTGCTTTTGATAGAATATCAATTCACTTTGAAGCAAAAAGCTTTGTTGAGAATGTCAGGGAAGTTTCAAAGGCGTCGTTGTCCGGTTTGTTGTCATTGCAAAAACGAATCCTTTCAGATTTGCTACATGTTGAATGCAACAACATAAACAGTGTTCATGACGGGACTAACATGATGAAAAGAAAGCTTTGTGGTAGAAAGGCTCTTGTGGTTTTAGATGACGTGGATCATAAAGAGCAACTTGATAGCGGGCGATCTCAATTGGTTCAAGCCCGGAAGTAGAATTATCATCACAAGAAGAGATGAGCAACTGTTGAAAGCACACAAAGTAAAATGGAGTTGTGATGTCAATCTGTTATCGGAAGAGGAAGCGATTGACCTCTTTAGCAGGCATGCATTTGGGACACATATTCCTGTTCACGAGTATGAAAAATTGTCATTAGAAGTTGTACGTTATGGTTCCGGCCTTCCATTAACAATCAAAGTTTTGGGATCATGTTTGTGTGGTAAAGACAAGGCTGATGGATAGATGCATTAGCAAGGCTCAATACAATTCCATTGAAGGAGACTCTTGAAATATTAGAATTAAGCTTTAAAAGCCTTGAGGATGATTACAAGGAAATGTTCCTAGATGTCGCTTGCTTACTTAAAGGGTGGGAGAAAGACGAAGCAATAGGAATGCTTGAGACCTGCGGATTTCATGCAAGCTATGGTCTAAGAGTTCTTGAGCAGAGGTCTCTCATAACTTTTGAAGATAAAAATGTTGATGGAATTTTCTTGGGCATGCATGACCATATTGAAGAAATGGGCAAGAATATCGTTCGTCGGTTGCACCCATATGATCCCAACAAACATAGTCGATTGTGGATTCAGGAGGAAATTGAAGATGTATTGGATAATGACTTGGTAAGAATGAAGTTTACTTGTAACATAGAAATCAAATAAATCACTATTTTTTTTATTTATACACAAACCTTATTTAATGTACAGGGTACTGAAGCAACAAAATGTATAAATCTAGAACTCACCCGTGAGATTGTTTTGGAAGGACTTGTAAACATGAAGAAGCTTAGATGCCTTATCATAAAAGATGTGGTTGGGCATTATAATGACTTTGTGAAGATTGGTGAAGTTAGTCACTACTTCCCTAATTCATTACAATACCTGAATTGGCGCAATTACCCTCATTGGTGTTTACCTCAAACCTTTCGAGCTGATAATCTTGTTGCGCTTAACATGGTTGGCAGCAAAATCGAACAACTATGGGTAGGGAGAAAGGTATGGTGATTGATCGGTTATTATGATTTATGATTGATTTATTGATCAATTATTAATATATTACCTTCTTTTTGGTGTGACAATAGGTTCTGAAGAAGCTCAAATACATTAAACTCAACCGCTCAAAGTTGAGGACCCTTGACCTTGGGTTGACTCCAAATCTTGTGAGATTAGATCTTCATAGTTGTCAGGAATTGGTAGAACTTTATGTGCCCGTTGGATGTTTAAAAAGGCTTGTGCACCTAGACCTTGGTTATTGTTATAGGTTGAAATCTGTTTCATTTATCAAGGAGTTTGATTCACTTGAGAGTCTATATCTAAATGGGTTACGTCTGAAGGAGTTCCCAGATATAATTGGAAGTCTTCATAAGCTTGTTTATTTATATCTCTCTTGTTGCAAAGAACTCAAGATTCTTCATAGAAGAATTTGTAGTTTACAACATATAAGAGATCCTGACCGTGAGAGATATTGTGGCATAGAGGAATTGTCTGAGAACATTGGCCAATTGAAATATCTAGAAATTCTAGATTTAGGATATTCAAACGTTAAACATCTCCCAGATAGCATTTGTAAGTTGAAACATCTTAAAACTCTCATTCTTGATGGTTGTGAAGTTAGTAAGTTACCTGGGGATTTTGGGCAAATAGAATCATTGAATTCACTAAGTCTAAGATCAAGCAAGATAAGAGAGATTCCACCTAGCATTTGTAAATTAAAACATCTCAAAGAGCTTGACCTTTCCAAATGTTCTGGACTCAAGAAACTACCTGAGAACTTAGGAGATTTAGAATGTCTGGAAATGTTAAATCCAGAGGGTACTCGAATAAGAGAGATTCCATCCAGCATTTGTAAGTTAAAACATCTCAAAGAGCTTTACCTTTCCAAATGTTCTGAACTCAAGAAACTACCCAAGAATCTAGGAGATTTAGAATGTTTGGAAAAGTTGAATCTAGAGGGTACTCTGATGAGAGAGATTCCATCTAGCATCTGTAAGTTAAAACATCTCAAAGAGCTTGACCTTTCCAAATGTTCTGAACTCAAGAAACTACCTGAGAACCTAGGAGATTTAGAATGTTTGGAAAGGTTAAATCTAGAGTGGACTCTGATAAGAGAGATTCCGTCCAGCATTTGTAAGTTAAAGCATCTCAAAGAGCTTTACCTTTCCAATATCTCTGAACTCAATAAACTACCTGAGAACCTAGGAGATTTAAAATGTTTGGAAATGTTAAATCTAGAGGGTACTCTGATAAGAGAGGTTCCATCCAGCATTTGTAGGTTAAAACATCTCAAAACGATCGACCTTACGAAATGTTCTAAACTTAATAAACTACCCGAGAACATAGGAGATTTAGAATTTTTGGAAAAGTTAAATCTAGAGGGCACTGTGATAACAGAGATTCCATCCAGCATTTGTAAGTTAAAACATCTCATAGAGCTTAACCTTTCCAAATGTTCTGAACTTAAGAAACTACCCGAGAACCTAGGAGATTTAGATTGGTTGTGTTATTTAAATCTAGATGGTACTTTGATAAGAGAGATTCCATCCAGTATTTGTAAGTTAAAATATCTCAAAGTACTTGCCCTGTGTGAATGTTCTGAACTCAAGAAACTACCCGAGAACCTAGGAGATTTAGAATGTTTGGAGCATTTAGATCTAAAGGGTACTTCGATAAGTCATCTTCCCCGTAGCATTTCTTTGTTGCAAGGTCTTACAATTGAAGGATATGAAAAAAGGATTAACCCAAATGCAGTTCTTTCTGAAGAACAAAAAATGGCACATGCTCCTAAAAGAATAAAGGTCAATAGTGAATCAACAGCATGTGACAGAGGTTTTTGTTTAAATATATAATGTTTCAGTCTTATTGAATAATGTTTTTTCTACTCAGATATGTACTTAAAATATATTAATGGTATTGTAGGTGACATGGTTGAAAAATGAAAGCTAGAGCTAGGATGGGAAGTGATATTTTGTGTAGGACTAAAGCTGGAACAAATGAAAGCTGGAAGAGGCAAAATGAAACCAGTCTTAAGCATGTGTTCAAAACGCATAACAATCAACAGAACAAAGGACTTCGATCCTGTGACTATAACAAAAGTTCAGGGGTTTAAGCTGAAAATTTAAGAAACATCATTACCGTCATAATTCATTTTAAGTCTGTACTTATAATGTCTCTCTTTACATGTGTTCTTTGAAACAAAATGAACATAACTTCTGTTGTCTTTGCTTGTAAGTAGTAACAGAATAATGCTGCTAATAATATCAATAACCGTTACATTATACACACAGATTTGGTACGTAGAGACGGCAATTTTAACTCTTTTTTTAACATGTGTTGATTTAGATTATGTTTTGTTTCTAAAGGATGAAAAGGGTAAAATAAAAGTATTTAGCTTACTTGTTTTGAGCCAAACCAGTTTTTATCAATTACCCAACGCCTGACCAATGCACTTGTCACCTCTAGGATTTAGTAATTAGTCCATTGTCTTTTCAATACAGTTAATTTGAGTACAAACTCATAGTTATGCGCGCTGCAGCTAGGTTCCTAGCATTGTAAGGCTGCTTGATGTGGCATTTCTGTTTATGGACTCGGCAATTTCTTGTTATAATAGTTAATTTGGGTGCGGTTTTGAGCAACTATTTTGAGGTTAGTGTTTTTTTATCTATAAATTATTGAAGTAGTGATGGTTTACTGTTTCTTAAAATCTTGTTATCATGTAGTTGCCATCTTGATTTTAGTGATGAATCGGTTGGTGAATTGTTTGTAATCGGCAAAACGGAAGTCAGTCTGGTTTTGATCTAACCTAAAAGGTGAATAAGATGTAATTAATACCAGAATTTCCCAAGATGCGGTCATAAGTTGAGCTGGATGTCAATGATTTGAAATCAAAGCTACGGTTTGGACGTTTATTACCATACTTGGATAGAGCCCATATGATACACGGATAGTTAAAAAAATAAAACAAAATGAAAGGTTGTGGATCTATAACAATTAAGAAACAGAGAAAGCTAACATCAATTCATTCTAGTTGAGTTGGTAAGCCACAAGCATTTTGAAAGCAAGGTAGTGAGTTTGATATCTGTCAACAACATATTTTTCATTTTATCCTTCATGAGGAGAAATTGTAAAAATGAAAATGACATGTGTAAACATTAGGTAGATTTTCGCTTTAATAAGTCAAATAAAGGTTTTAATTAAATTCGGTCAAACCCTTGATTGAATGCCATATATTAAAATGACTTATCATTTGAAACCAGATGCACATATCATCACATTAGGTACCAATATCACCATTCTATTACTAAGTGCTATGGTTTGACTTTGAAAAGGTCAAACTTTTGCATTTCTCTTGTGCTTTTTTATTGGTACATGCATTCATTTAAGTATCTAACGTTTCGGAGAAATGTGAGGTGTTTGTTGCAGCAAAACCAACTCATAAAGTTAACTGTCAAAGTATCTAGCTACTTAAAATATATTCATTTCGTTTTCACTAAATTATCTTGGTGTAATAATCTTTTTAGAGGGAGTATACAAACACCTCGTAAATGTTGGATTTCTGAAAAATACTTGATAATTTGATATTTAATATACACGTAGGCTAACTTTATGCTTATAAATGATAATGAAATGCTTGAGACTCAATGTTGACGTTAATTAATAGAACTTTATTAACCTTATTAGCCCTAGTAATTAAATGTGTGATCGTTGTTTCTTTGCAGTCATGCGGTAAAACCCTGCAAAACATACCTCGTATGGCATGTTCTTCAAATTCGTTCATTAAGAAGAGCTATCCGTATAATGTGTTTCTGAGTTTCAGTGGTGAAGACACTCGTAAGAACTTTGTGGGCCACCTTTATGACGCCCTTAAGCAGCATGGTATGCACACCTTCAAGGATGATGAGAGACTCAAAAAAGGAGAAAACATTAATGACCAACTTTTGAAATCTGTTGAAGATTCAAAGTTCCTCATTATTGTTTTCTCAAAGAAGTATGCATCTTCGTCTTGGTGCTTAAAAGAACTTGTAAAAATCATGGAGTACCAAAAGTCAACTGAACAGATTGCTTATCCTGTTTTTTACGATGTCGATCCCTCTGAAGTCCGCAAACAATGTGGCCCAGTTCGAGAAGCCAATGACGGATACCATAATTTCAGAGGTAGTGTTCAAAAAAAAAATTACCCTATTTCATACAATAACCGAATTTTTTTCCCAATATTTCATATAAGCGTTTTGTTTTTTTTTAACTTGCTTTTGGGTCGATATCATCATTTTTTTTTAACTTGCCTTTGTTGTTTCATCTTCCAAATTTCCTAATTTTAAAAGGGAGAAAATTTAAAATATAAATCTATAATCAATTTCAATTTACACATAAACCCTAAATCCCTAATCAATTGCAATTTCCAATTTATATTATCCGTATATCCAACAAACTATAATCAATCATTCAATTGCTTCCAATGGGGTGGTGACCCATTGCCAAAGGCAAAGTCTTTAAAACACCTGGGTTTGGAGGGGAGGTCTTGAGTTCAAATCCTAAAGACAATAAAAATTAAAAGAAGTTCACTGTTAAAAAATCATTTAATGGCCCATAAACAATTCCAAATTAACAATTTATATAAACAAATAAACAATTACAATTTTAAGTAGAAGTAGAAGAATACCTAAATTGAACAAGTAGAATTCAAACCGTGGACGAGGGAGTGAGGGACTGAAGGAGCACCGACCGTTGGCTACTCGGCTGTAGCATGCAAGGGGTGGGGCAGTGTGGGGTGAAAGCAATGACTGAATGAAACTTTGTTTTGTTGATGTTGATGTCCGACATAAACCAAACGTTTTAAGCATAAAGGAAAAACAAACAAATGGTTTTATCTAGTTTGTGCTTAAATTTGGTTGGGCTTTAATTGATTTCGGCTTTTAATTTAGTTGGCCTTTAAACAAACAGAGGTAACGTTATATTTTTTTCAGGGGTAGCGAAATACGAAAACCGACCAAAACATATAAAATTTGTACTGCCGGCGAAAAGTTGAGGGGTAGCGGAGGCTACCCCTAGTTATATACTAGGTCCGCCCCTGCGAGAAGCCCTTGCCAAACATACCACCAAAGAGACCGGGAAATGGAGCGAAGCTCTCACAGAAGCAGCTAATCTGTCTGGGTGGGATTTAAGGAACACGGTTGATGGGTAATTCCTTCATCATTTCTCTGCAATATCCTTTCTTTTTTGTTTTCTTTCTAAATTTGCAGAAAGCTCGAATCTTATCAAAATATGCAACATGAATTATCTGTACGTTATTACGCTTATTCGTAACACTTTCGTACTAGCGAGGAAGAAGAAGAAGAAGAAGAAGAAGAAGAAGAAGAAGAAGAAGAAGAAGAAGAAGTTTTTTTTGTGTGTGATCTTAGGCAAGCTAATTGAATGTTTTATAATTACAGGCATGAATCCAGAGTCATCAAGTTAATTTTTCAGCGTATTTCACTTGAGCTACGGTCTATTTATGTGAACCTTGATGATATGTTAGTAGGCATGGAACTCCGGCTACATGACCTTCAGAAATCTTTAGATATTGCTTCGAACGAGGTTCGCATGATAGGGATTAAGGGGATGGGAGGTGCTGGTAAGACTACACTAGCCAGGGTTGCTTTTGATCAAATATCAATTCACTTTGAAGCAATCTTTGTTGAGAATGTCAGGGAAGTTTCAAATTAAAGCGTCGTTGTCCGGTTTGTTGTCATTGCAAAGAAAGATCCTTTCAAATTTGCTAAATGATCAAGGCTACAGCATAAGTAGTATACCTGACGGGACAAACATGATGAAAACAAAGTTGCATGGAAGAAAGGTACTTATGGTTTTAGATAATGTGGATAATAAAGAGCAACTTGAGGCACTAGTGGGTGACCTTAACTGGTTCAAGCCCGGAAGTAGAATTATCATTACAACAAGAGATGAGCAAGCGTTGATGGCACACAAAGTGAAAGGGATTCGTGATGTCAGTCTATTATCGGCTGATTTGTTTACTAAGAGCCTTCCAATTAAGTACCAACGATCATGATCTTCTTTGCAAGTTGGGGTTGTCATCTCCTCCAACTTAAGGGGGGGGGGGGGGGGGTATTTAAAAATAGCTTACTTGGTTTTCGTTAATAATAGTTAGTTAGTCGTTAGTGTCTGTTAGTTTGTTGACTTTCTGTTAGTCACTCGTTAAAGTTTTCTGACTAGGTTATATATACACTTGATTTCAATGAGAAGTTAAGTTTTCTCCCAATTCAGTTCTCTAAAAAATTACAGTTACATCGATTTGTTGAAGTATTTGTAAATAGAGCATATCTTTCGTTTTAATTTTGTAGTAAACATTTTGATTTTTTTGTAAGTAGTTATGAACTTTTTGTGTTTAAAAAAAGCCTCTTCTTTAAATACTGATTTTTTCAAGTGGGAAATATACTAATTCTTAACGCATTTTTTTAACAGGAACGAGCAGGGGGTTAAATAGTGGTTTTGTATGTATACTCTCTCCAAGTAGATCTAGATCGAAACAAGTCAACTGGTCAACTTTAAGAGAGTTGAGACTGAATTAAGGCTCCAGTTGGAGTATTTTTGTGCGTTGTGAAGCAACTTTTTTGAGGTTATTTTTTTAACTCGAATCATTGAATTAATGAAATAGTGATGATTTATTTATTTATATCGTATGTTAAAGTCGTGGTTGGTGGCATTAAGAAGAGTCCCGATGATTTGCAAATTGAGGGGCCCACTCTTTGATTTTTTACGTTCTATGATTTTGACTATTCAAATTGTATTATTTTTTTCTTGTTCCACTTGTTTACTTTATGCTTGGACATAATAATCAAATATATTAAAAATATCATCTTGTAAACAAAAGTCTAGAGGCTGCTTGTCTCTTTACAGTAAACCATTATGGTTGCTGGTTTTCCATCTTATTTCTCATCTTGTCACTTACGTGTAGTACTTGGCCTTTTAGTCCTGTTTAACTTTTGCTTATCTAATCAAAACTCGGATCATATATTGTGCATTGAGGGCGAGAGACAAGCACTTCTCCGCTTCAAGTCTGGCCTCATTGATGAAACAAATCGACTTAGTTCGTGGGTTGATGAGGACATAGACTGTTGTAGATGGGTTGGGATTGTTTGTGATAATTCCACCAGTCATGTCCATCGGATTCATCTTCCTGGACCTGATGGTCAATGTGATTATCAAGATTATGGCACCCCGAAAGAATACGAAGAAGCCTCAAAGCAAAGGCTGAAGGGGGGTTTAAGTCCATCATTGTTGGACCTAAAGCAGCTCAGACATCTGGATTTAAGTTGCAATGATTTTAGAGGGACCCGAGTTCCTAAATTCATTGGTTCTCTTGAAACCTAAGGTATCTTAACTTATCTAGTTCCAACTTTGGTGGAATCATCCCTCCTCAATTGGGGAATCTTTCAGAGTTGCGCATCCTTGCTCTTGGAAGTTTTCATAATCGTTTTGTCCCAAAGAAAACAATTGTGTGGAATATGCAATGGTTGTCAGGTCTACGTCGGTTGTATCATCTGGATATGAGTGGCATAAACCTTAGCAAAGCAAGTGACTGGCATCAGGTGATTAGCACCCTACCTTCTTTGGTCCAACTACATTTGTCTAATTGTGAACTCTCTCATATACATCCCCATGTTCCTGGTATTAATATCACATTGCTTTCGTTACTTGATCTTTCTTTTAACGATTTCAATAGTTCAATGCCACTGTGGATATTCACGTTAACGAATCTGGTTTCATTGGATTTAAGTGGTGCAATATCCATGGCATTATTCCCAGTAGTGTTTATAGCTTCCGTAATTTGACTTTTCTCATGTTTCTTGATCTTTATGGGTACGAGTTTATGAATTCTTCATTTGTGTTAAAAGAGTTGTCTGGTAGCAATCTCATCTCATTAGATATTGGTTCTTGTGGTGTTTCAAGTTTACTTCTCAATTCCATTCAGAATTTAACTTCTCTCCTTAGCCTTGACCTTTCATACAATCAACTCACCAAGAAAATACCTAAATCATTGGGTAACCTGTGTAATTTAAGAGAAATTGATTTATCAGGAAACCGGTTTGGCGGTCTTACTTTCACAAGCCTTCTTGAAAGTTTTTTTGATTGCCAATCACCTCGTTTGGAGTCATTATCCGTAAGTAACTCGAGACTTTCTAGTCCCATTCCTTCTACGATTGGACTTTATCATCGTTGAGGGAATTATATATATCAGATAACCGAGTGAATGGAATCCTACCTGAAAGCCTCGGTCAACTTTCAAAGTTGAATACTTTAGATTTCTCTTACAATTTGTTGATGGGTGTTGTGACAGAAGCACACTTTGCCAAACTAGTGAACTTGAAATATTTAGACGGTACACACAACAACATAACCTTAAGATTGCAAGTATCAAAGTGGATTCCCCCTTTTCAGATGCAGTCTCTGCATTTAAACTCGTGGCATTTGGGTCCGGAGTTTCCATCTTGGCTTCAATTTCAGAGAGATTTAAGACATCTGGACATAAGCGACACACACATATCTGCATACATGCCTGAGTCATTTTTTGGATCATTCCCCAATTTATCTTATTTAGATATGTCGGAAAATCATATCCAAGGAACATTAACATTGTTGGATATCCCAACAACACTTGAGGTACTTGTTTTGAACTCTAATGAGTATCGAGGATCATTACATCATTTTTTGTGTTCTGGTGGTGTGAAAGAGATACGAGATCTTAATTTGGGAAATAATCATTTGTCGGGCGTTATTCCAGAGTGCTGGGAGGAATGGCCAAGTTTAGTATTGTTAAACTTGGAGAACAATAATTTGTATGGCGAGATTCCAAGAACATTGAGTTTCATACCTTCCCTACAGTTCTTGAGCATACATGGGAACAAGATATCCGGAAAATTACCTCCTTCTCTGATGACCTTGTCAAACTTAAAGGTCCTTCAACTTGGGAGAAATAAACTTATTGGAAGCATTCCAACATGGATTGGAACACAACTCACCCTTTTGAGAATTCTCAACCTTAAATATAACAAGTTTGATGGAAATATTCCTCAAGAGCTTTGTTATCTTTCACATACTCAAATATTGGATCTCTCTCATAACAACCTCTCCGGAAACATTCCAAGATGCTTCAACAACTTTAGCGTCCTTTCCGGTAAAGAAACCAACTCAGATGTTCAATTTTCTTTTCACGTTGGCCTTGCATCATTTGTTGCTATTGTTGGTGATTCATTGGTGATGAAGGGGCAAGAGGACACATATAGCACTATTCTTCCACTAGTGATGTTGATAGACCTTTCGAGTAACAAGCTCACAGGACACATTCCCAGTGAGCTAACATCCCTCGTGGAGCTGAAATCATTGAATTTGTCAAGAAATCAATTGACTGGAAGTATCCCAGAGAAGATCGGAAACATGAAAGCACTTATATCTTTTGATTTGTCAGTAAACATGCTTTCTGGGGAACTTCCCGTGAGCTTGTCAAAATTGAATTTCTTGAGTAGCTTCAACGTGTCATACAACAATTTAACAGGAAGAGTTCCAACGAGTACTCAAATTCAAAGCTTGAATGAATCAAGCTTCTTTGGCAACAAACTTTGTGGAGCCCCGCTAAAGGAACAAGATGGTTGTGTAGTAGTTGAAGCGCCGGTTCATAAAAAACAAGACAAAAAGGAAGACCATGGAGCAGACTGGGGATTGATTATTACCGTAGTGGTTGGATTTCTTACAGGATTTTGGATCATTGTGACTCCACTGATAGTCAACAATTCATGGAGGATTGCATATTTTCGTTACTTGAATAAATGGATCAAGATACGTGGTTTGTGATGTTATGCATGATGTTGTGATATGCTTCCAAGTGATGAAAAGGCAACAATGTTATTCATTCTTTTACTTAGAAATATGTACATTTTTAGTTAATTAAATTACAAACTTCTACTCGCGCGAGATAATTGTATAATGTTGTCTTGCTTTAAGTAAGTACGTTTCTCAGACATAATGATCATAGAGAAGATTGGTTGAGGTATAATTACGTTGTTGTGGTTGATTTTGGTCGGGATAATGTAATTAAATTCGTGCTTTGTGTGTTGATTAGTTTAGAAAGAGTTAGATTGATTCTGTTATGTGACAAAAAGAAAAAAAAAGCGTTGTCATTTGTTCTGTAGCAAAACCAAAGGACGTAGCAAAAAGATGTTAAATTGCAAAAAGAAAAAAAAAGAAGATGATTATAAATTCGTTTTAAGTGGACAAAATGTCTTTAGGGAGTGTTTGTTTCATGAAATTCGTTAGAATTCATAAGAATTAGAATTTAAATCTAAATTTCTATTAATCAAGTTTCATTAATAAGACCTTTTAAAATTTTGATAATTTACAAGATTTTATATAACTTTTGATAATTAATTTATAAAAAAAAAGAAAAAATATATTAAATGGAATGTTTTTTTCACAAAAATTAGTTAGAAGATAGCAAGATTAGTGGCATGTATTGAAACAGATAAGAACCATAATTAAATCATCATTTACTTTCAAAAAGAAAGATAAAAATGACAGGGTGTGATGGGTACGTATATTTTATCTGACCGGTGATATTTAAATAGCAATAGAAATGTATCATTTAATAAGCATGTATCATTCAATAAAAACTACAGATATGAACATAAGATACATTTGACTATTATATTGTAAGTACTAGGTTGGAACCCGTGTAATACACGGGCTTGTCAAAATTTAGACTAAATTGTAATTATCAACAAATATACAAAAACATGATCCCGTAAACCTCGAGGAAAATTAGCGAATAAAAGGAATGCAAAAAAGAAATAACATATTACAATATCCGTTCATGCATGTGTTGAACAATATTCGTCATTAAAAAAAGAATTGCTAAACACTAAAAATGGCTATTGAATTTACGTACAAAAAATCGTTCACCAACAAAAGAAATGGATGAACCAATCTAGTGATCCACTGGGAAAAAAAATAAATGAAAGCCAGAAAACATAATTATAAGGATCTCCATATAACATAATTATAGGGATCTCACGATAACATAATTATTGGAGTGTTTATCTTTATCCTAATAAAGAATTTTATAAATGATAGGATTAAGAGCATTCACATTAGCATCCGTATATTTTCTTTTAAAATTTATTTCTAATAAATTCTAAATGAATGGGCTCGGTTCAAGGCGGGCCGGGTTAGGGCATGTTGATTTAAAAACAACAATTGAAGAGATAAAACAACAAAATAATGAATTTTTTTTAAAAATCGCACTTGAAATTCAAGTTAGAATTTTTTTTCTTTCGAAACTGAAAACCAGAACCAAATTCAAGAAGTTTAAAGCTGAAACAAAAACCAAATAGAATTTGGGTTGATTAATTACTTGAAATCCGGATATACCATATTCTGCACAAAAATTTTTGAATCAGGAGAGCAAACATTGATTATGAAGTATAAAGATAATATAAAAAAAATATGATGTGCATGAATAACTTACAAACAATTGATTGAACCTGCATCAAATGTTAAATACTTCAAAGCCAATAAAAGCACTTGAATATAATTGAGTATCCACATAATTTGAGAAGGGGGGGGGGGGGGGTGACATTTAAGCTCAGTCTATATGGGGATTTTTACATTTGTTATTACCCATGTTGCAATTTGTGCAAATTTAGCTTGTACCAGTTGTTGATGTGACTTACAAACAAAATGAACTAAATTTGCACAAACACTTTAGACCTTAGATATGAAACTGACAAAGTCAATCATTATAACTTAAATTTAGGTCAAAAGGATAAGTTGACCCGAACTCATTTTTCTAAGAAACCATATTGACCCGAACAAAATTGATGTTTTTTTAAAAACGACCCATTTTGACGGTAACTCATTTTGCTAAGAATCCATATACGAATCCATATACGAAATCTGCAACTTTGACCCATTTAGCATTTTGGTCAAACTTATTCCTTATTCTTAATGTTAACCTTCTTTAACATATATTTTTCAACAATATTAAATTATGTTATCTTGCAGCTGATAATCTGATTTGGGTTGTGATAACTTTTAAAGTAGATATCCAAACACCCGCATAGTAGGATTTATTAAATGAACGACAAAAAGTTAAATGAAAAAATAATTACCACGTTACCAGGTGCCGAGGGTCAGCAAGCATGGGAAAAGACCTCTAACAATAAGTGATTGGCCCTAATGAAAAATAAATAACATTAAGCTTCTAGTTCAAACCAGTTTACCTCTAAATTGTCAAATAATACATAAATTAGAAACATCATACCTAACTAAATGTCTTATGGTAGATTGTCTACAGTTCCTAGCGCCACTGTGGCTACCAGAGATGGCTAGAGATGGCTGAGTTAACTGGATCAGAGATCACTCCAAACATCCAGCCAACAACCTATACACAAGTATCTCATAAACGATACCAATAATAAAAATTATATTTAACAATGAAGGAAATAATATTAAACAAAGTTACTATGATTCTTGGCAACCCTACGATTCTTGATGACAAATTTCTTTATTTTTTACTGTTGCTACCAGAAACGATTGAGTTAACTCGAGATCAGAGATCACTCCAAGCATCCAACCAGCAGTTCCATCACCGCCTACAACCTATACAACCTATACACACATATCTGATAAGAGATAATAAAAATAATAGTGAAAACAAATAAAAAATAATGTGCATAAGGCGCATGAGTTGGATCTTAGAGATTAACAATCAAGATTCGTACCTAAGAGTGTCACAATCACTATCAACAAAACAAATCATAGTTTCTATTTCAGAAACCAAATTGCATACCTGAAAAAAATATATATATTCATAATACTTATTAATAGTGAAAACCATTTGCTATAAATCTAGAGCTATACTATACAAATTGATTAACAAATATATGTTCAATGTGGGGATGGTAAAGGTTGATGAGCAATTCCATTTCGGTTCACAATTCATCAGATTGCAAAACTCAAAGAACACTATTTAGGACAACTGACAAACAAAACTTCCTCAAGTATAGCTGGTGAACTATAAAAAATAAAATAAAGCCTCGATCAATTCAAATGGGCATAAATTAATGATCGATTGAGGGCACAAATCAAAGATTGATCGGATAATAAAACATTATTACCTGCAAATGAATCTTCAAAATCAATTTCAAAGGTTTGGACTAAAGAGTACCCATACCTTAATAGCGAATCATGCAAAGATGGTGGAACGGAGCCTGAATAATATATTGGAATCTGTAAATTGAATTTGTATAGTTGTAAATAGAATTGGGGTATAAAATCATCATAGAATTAGGGTTGAATTTGTAAACTGAATCTTTGAACATAAGCATAAGTTTCAACATCAGATGAATCGAATTAGGATGCAATCGGATCACATATGAAACGGATTACCCATGAATCGGTTTGTTTAACGATGACATCAGATGAATTGGATTACATATGAATAGGGATGAATATGGTTTGTACAGAGGAGCCCGCGTAGTTAGTTTATTTATTTATTTTGATTAATGAAAAAAAAAAGAAAAGATTACATTATTAGGAAAAAATGTCATGTGGCAATTTGAAGCTATTTGATGAAAAACTGAGTTTGATGAAAATCCATTGTTTTATTATATAGAGAGAAGAGAGATTTGATTAATGGAAAAAAAAAGGAAAGATTACATTATTAATTTAAAGCTATTTGATGAAAAGTAAGAGTTCGATGAAAAATCCATTATTTTATTATATAGAGAGATAAGAAAACAAATAAACATTATTATAATAGAAGTTCAAATATCGTACGTAATAATCTTGCACTTGTAGTTAATAGTTACGTTGCGAGAGTTTGTTATTCTTTGACTTCAAAGGTCTTGAAAAGAGGGAAAAAATGAATCATATGAATTAGTTATCAAAGCAAACACATACGATAGGGTGTTTAAACGGTTTAGATCTTCATAAAATAAAGTCGAATTTTATGTGTTAAAAAAGTTACTTAAAAAAAGGTATCAAAACAACTATCTTATAATAAAATTAACAACCAGTTGAATCAAGTTGGAGTTTAATTATCATATACTACCTATTATAATAAAAGAGTATTACGATTTTATGCATCCACATTCTTGGTCTGCCCAAACTTCCCTATTCGCTTTTTTGAAAATAAATGACTAAATTGATAAAGGTTTGCATCTAAAGGATGACGTGAGGAAGAGTATCGGGTAAGACTTAAGGGTCTGTTTGGTATAAGGTAATGGAATAAACGAGAGAATGGAATGGACAATGGAATGGAATGGATAAAGGAATGAAATGAATCATTACCATTTCATTGTCTTGTTTGGTTACCACGTAGGAATAAAATGAATCATAACTTTGTTATTATTTTTTTATTAAATAGTAACCTATACACACATAATATTTTTATCATTAATGGAACGGGAATAACATGATACGATATAATAAAAAAATATAATAATTATTATAATTTAATAATAGTTATACTATAATAAAATAATAATATTTGTTGATCATTTTTCGTTCCATTCCTTGAAGGAATGAAAGAAAAACCACCATTTACTAAGGAATCAAAAATACTATATATGGAAGGAATGACATTCCTTAGGAATGATTCATTCCATTGATGAATGACAACCAAACTTATTTTATTTCATTTCTTTGGAATGATTCATTCCATTCCACCTATCATTACTTCATACCAAACACTACCTAAGAGTTTGTCAAACGAATCGTTTTCCGGGTTATAACACATATAGGCTCAATTTAGGTCGGGTAATATCCCGCGTGTAAAACCAAGAAGGGATCTGTGTTAAAAGTTAATGATGATTATTGATTTACAATTAGCATGGAAGATTATGATATTAATATTGTATTTAAATAAAGATAGCACATATTTAAGATATATTATTGGTGTCTACTTAACTGGTTAGAAACCGCGCATCGGCAGGTGGCAGCTTGTAATCGGATTGGGAGCCTCATCGTTGAAACCGAACCGAAACAGTATTGAAACCGGAACCGAGCGGCCGATCCCTTTTCACTTGGAAACCGGTTTGAAAGCCGAAACGGTTTGGAGCTGTGTAGTAGAGTATCATGGCCACTTATCTAATATGCTCCTTACTGGCATTAGGGCTTGCTTGTAAAGTAATATTATCAACATATTAGGAATTTGAAGTTGTGTAAGTGGCTTAATCTCACTTAGTCATTGCTATAATCATTGGTGCTTTGAAAATTGAAACTCAAACAAATGAATTTTGACTATTGAAGTCAAACTTACAATTTGCATATAAGAAAATTTAAGTTGGAATTTAGTTGTGTTGACCTGAAGAGTCAACTCAATCTTGGCACATTAACATACATAATTTCCTTGTATGAGTTTTGTTTCTAACGTTTTAGGTGATCATAATTTGTGAAATTACATTTTACAAGATGAAAGGAAACTATACGAGCTCAGAGCTTCTCAATAATATTTTTCACTTATTGTGTTCATTTGGGTTACCTAAATTATAAGAATGTGTCTAGACACATGGCAGGTTGTTAAAAAGTGTAAATGAAAACACTAGGTGTAAGTTAAAACCAAAACATGGTTGAAAGAGACTCATTATCTATATCTAAATCCATACTATATAATATATATAATGCATGAGTGGTGAGAACCTCTTAAATTTTAAGAAATACAATCATTATTACATAAGGTATAATCTTTAATGCAAACAATTTTGAAAATTTAGAGGTAATATAGTATTTGCTCACTAATGATGTACGGTTAAAGTTTTAACAATTTAGTTTGAAAAATAAATACACTAACGGTCCTTAAACTTAAGGATAAGTTTTGTTAAAAGTTAAGTGCCATTTTGGTACCTGTGGTTTGACCAACTATACAACTTTAGTACCTATACTTTATTTTATGCAAATGACTACCCCAGTTTCAAAAAAACTTGCATTTTTAGTACCTTTTTTTAACTCCGTCTATTTTATCAGTTAAGTCAAGGGTACTTTGGTAATTTTGTAATTTTCTTAACTTTTTTCTTTTCTTTTAAATGCCTTCCCCCCTTTTAAATGCCGGCGACATTCACCCCCACCGGAAGTCCACTGCCGGAAACTACTTCAGCTCGTCAGCGAACGCACCAGGTTTGCCGGAAATGTTCGTGAACTCCATCGTCGTTGTCACTTCGTACTGAACCATCATAGGCCTAATCCGTCGCTGCTCGTTCTTCTCCACCGTTGTCGGAAACTTTGGCGGAACCCTAGCCGCCATCATCATTGTCATCGTCATCGCCACCAATTGAACTGGTAGCAGCGGGGGCGAGAAACCTGGTATCCGACACAGTATCCGACAATGGTGGAGAAGAACGACCATGGTGGCTCAATTGACAGTATCCGACAATGGTATCCGACAGTATCCGACACAGTATCCGATAATTGAACCACCAGATTGACGCCGCCACTGCTGCTGGTTCAATTGGTGGCGATGACGATGACGATGACGATGGCGATGACTATAGTGGCTAGGGTTCCGCCACAGTATCCGACAACGGTGGAGAAGAACGAGCAGCGACGGATTAGGCCTATGATGGTTCAGTACGAAGCGACAACGACGACGGAGTTAACAAACATTTCCGACAAACCTGGTGCGTTTGCTGACGAGCTGAAGTAGTTTCCGGCAGTGGACTTCCGGTGGGGGTGAATGTTGCCGGCATTTAAAGGGGGGAAGGCATTTAAAAGAAAAGAAAAAAGTTAAGAAAATTACAAAATTACCAAAGTACCCTTGACTTAACTGATAAAATAGAGGGAGTTAAAAAAAAAGGTACTAAAAATGCAAGTTTTTTAAAACTGAGGTAGTCATTTGCATAAAATAAAGTATAGGTACTAAAGTTGCATAGTTGGTTAAACCACAGGTACCAAAATGGCACTTAACTCTTTTGTTAACTTATTAAATAATTACACATTTACCCCTTTATTCTAAACCAATTAACGACCATAACCTTTTTACATGTTAATATATATATATTTTTGAAATACATCATAAAAACGAACATTTTATTCTATTTAATTTGAGTATTGTATTGATATACTTTTTAAATTTTAAAAAAATAACATGTTAAGTGACAATCGATTAGGACTGCAACGGGTCGGGTGGGTTTGGGTCATGTGTCAAACCGAGTTACATGTTCACCGACAATGGTTACACGTTCGGCGCCGCATTACACGCATACTATAGTCGGGCTACGTGCATACTATAGTGAGGTCACTGCTTACGCGTTCGATGCCGTGTTTGCGCGTGTACCTTGCAGCATCGCGCGGGCACGCGGCTAGTATAATTTATACAAAACTCGGACTTAAAAACTACCTAATTATGGTCCATCCAAAGGCTCTTTACAATTTCTTTGTGTTTTACAATAAGGTTACAACATGCATAAATTAGTGAGACTAAATGAATGCGTAAGGTTTAACTTGTAATTTGTAAAACACATTTCTATATGGTTGGGAAAAACAATCCAAAACTATTTATAGGCATGACAAAGTTTAGGCTTACATCTAAGAGACAAAGACTACACTTGTTCATTTTAATTACATGTAAATACTCATTTCATAATTATTAAGATCTAAATCCTTTATACAATGTGCTTGAATAAGAATCTATATCTAAAGTTCTACAATAGGAAAATTGGATTTAATAATCTCAAATATTGACTATTGACAAATAACAGTCCCAACTAACTAACGAAATGTCTATTGACGGTTAATGACCGTGTCGTACCAATCATGCAAAAACCCAATTAACCTATAGACAGGGTAAGCCAGGTTCGAATCTAGAAAAGCATGTGATCAATATTACACAGTTGGTTTGATTACTTAAACTAATTATAAAAAAGTAGAAAACAATTATGAAGATTTGTCTGGTGAGCGATGAACACACTAGTAGGTAATGGTTGGAAAATAAACAAATAAAGAAAGCAAAATCACACCCGGGATTTAGATATAGAAGATCATAGACTTAACTTTTATACACATGGTTTGATTAATCATAAGTGACATTCTGGATTCATTAGCTAATATGAATTCCTCCTAATCATAGGCATCAACAATCGTATCTCATATGTAATTGGTAACTAGAGGTTCATTCACGATATGACACAACTAAGGGCAATTGCATGCTTCATAAACTAATAACACTCAACAAACCCTAGCATGCATCAACCCTAATAGCAGTAATCATCTCATAATGTTAATGATGCAAGAAAATCTCGACGGTTAAAGTTTCAGAATAATACTAACAATTAAGTGCATACGAATTCAATCAAATATGACCCGATAATTCAAACCAAACATACATGAATTAAACCTAAATCTTACAATCCTACACCGGGTATGATTTGGGATGAACTAGCCTCACGTAGTCTTAATCGGATCTCCAAAGAATGGTTGAAATGCGATTGGAAGTGTTCTGGGGCTCCCGGAGTCACCCCATGTCGTCCCAAGACGGCTGAAGAGGAAGATGATCTTTCCCTTTCTTCCTGACGGCTTTTTTAACTGAAAACCCCAAAATATTCTTCCCGGGACTTCATACCATGCTCGCACAAGTCCCAAATTAGCATCTTTAACCATTAATGACTTGAAATACATAAAGACGTATGAAGTACCATAGGTCACACTAAAAACGAACTAAAACTAACAAAATTAATATAAATAAATACTAAACTGATAACCGACCATCAACGGTCCCATCAAAAAACATATTTGCTCCCAACGATCAGCAACTAACAAAATCCTAACATCATTAGTCACTGGAAAAACGTTTTTGCCATTTTTCTCTAGAAAACTCAAAATATATATAAATACCAAAGGGCTTGTAGTCTAGCGACATGAAGGCGTGCACATAGTGATGTTACTCTCTAAGTGGTTAAGGGTTCTAGTTTTATGATAACTAAAGGGGTAGAGCTAGAACTATGATTAGTTTTCTATAAACAAATAACTCACCTACTAGTAGTATAATACTAAGCCTAAATCTAAAGTATTGTTCACTAAGAGATTTTTACCCTTATTCTTATAATAAGGGATATCATTGTGCTAAAAGCTCTTTGTTTAAATTATAAGGCTATATATAGTGGAGTGGCTACAAAATTGGGTTGGGGGAGGGGGGTTGACACATGACCAAGGGGTCGATATGTAGCTCAGGGGGCGGTGTTGTAGCCCACAAATCACCTCACCCCCCAATACTTGCTCGCCACATCAGCATGTCTATTACACAAGCCAGTGACAAATATATGACCACCAACACTTATCGCTGGGGGGGGGGGGGTTGTTCTCGCCCAAATTCGCCCCTTGTCGCCCACTACAGTTGGCCTTAGTGATCGATGTCGAAAGGTCAATCAAAAACATTTATAAACTACCTTTACTAGCAAGGGCAAGTAAGGTGTCGAATCCACAGGGAATCAGTGGAAAGTGCTAATCAATTCTAATACTTAATTATTAGTTGTACTAAGTGGACAAACGATGTCAAGCGGTTTAAAAGATTTGTATTTGTAAACAATACTGAAAAAACAACCAAACTCCAGGGTTCAGGTTTTGAAGCCAATTGGATGAATGATTAAACCTATGGAATTATACTCTTTGTTTGAATCTGAAAACCAAAAAACTAAATGTTTGACTATGATGATCGTTAGAACTTAATCCAATTGATTGACACAGCTAAACAATGATCTATTTGATTGTAATCTTGGGCAATGACGAAAGATTAGTTTTATGGTTAAAGATAACTAGGTCAATGACACTAAGAACTCAATCCTAATCGTTGATGACCAAAATCAATAACTGATAAACTGCAAATCTCAATGATTACCCAAAAGCATGTTCAAGCACACAAACAAAATCCAAAAGTAAGGTTTAGAATACCAACAATCCAATGAACAACTCAACCCTACACCCAGAGATGGTCACGAGTGGTTTAGCCTAGCATGGTGGTCTTGAATAGGTTCTTTGATTCTTGAGTGGATGATGCCATGGATGATTCGGGTGATTGAAAAGTGTTAAGATGGTGGAAAGATGCTCCTAAAATGTCCAAGGGTGTTGTGATATTAAAGATAGCCGTCCTAGGGTTAAACCGGCCTTAAATAGTTCCAAAAAACCTGAAAATTCAACTTTTTCCCGTCCTGGTGACCGTAGGCTACGGTCTCCACACCGTAGGCTATGGTGGGGACCGTAGCTTACGGTGATGCTCCCTGCCTTACGGTGACAGCCCCCACCGTAGGCTACGGTGGGTGACCGTAGGCTACGGTGGGTCTGTCACCCACCGTTTTACTTCTCGCGTAACTTCTTCGTCCGAACTCCGATTTATGCCCCGTTTTCGGCCACGTCTTTGTCTTCACTTGCTCTATCATTCCATGCAATAAAATCTTCCTTTCCTTTCCATCTCATGTGCTCCCATTTAGCTCCTTTAAGCTCCGCACACCTGTAATTGCAAACACACACAAAGTAAACGTGTTTCCGGCATATAAACTCACAAAACAAGTGAGATAACTCATTTAATACACGATATTTCACCCACGCATCACTTAGGCGCGTGAGTTAGTTGTTCCGATAAATCGAAATATTAATATAATTATATTTCGTAACCTTTTAAATGTCCCCGTCATAATTTTTTTAAGTGGGTGAATGAACAAGTCAATTCGGAAGTTGTTGCATGTTGAATATAAGAAATAGAACAGCAGATATCAAAACAAGAACAAGTCAAGCTCAACTTCAAGAGAGTTCCTCGGCCTATTTTAGTTCAAGAGAGTTGAGACTGGGAAACCGAAGACTCGAGTTAATTGGGGTTAGTTTTTTAATCTTTGAATTTTAAGTAGCTATGGCTTATCTGCATTATTTAGTTGGCATCTTGATTTTTGTGTTGAATCGATTGGTAAAATGTTTGAAGGAACTCGATCGGGTTTGATCTAAGCTAACGGGTGAAGAAGATGCAATACCATAATTTCTAAAATTGGCAACTTTCAAGAATCTATCATTATGATCGTGTTAAACCCAAGTTTATAAGATATGGTCAAAAGATTATTATCATGTTTTGACTTTTCTAGTAAAGTCAAATAACTTTTTAAGTTTCTACTTTCTATATATCAAACCCTTGATTGAATGCCATATATTAAACTTGTCAAAAACATAATCATAAATCAGATACACATATCATTAGGTACCAAGATCACCATTCTATAAGTAAGTGCAATGGTTTGACTTTGATAAAGTAAACTTTTGCATTTCTGTTGTGCTTTCTTATTGATAAGTGCATTGAACTATTACAAAATTTCCTGGTAGCACATCATCTAACGTTTCAGAGACATATGAGGTGTTTGTTGCAACAAAAATAACTGTAAAAAGTATACTGTAAAAGTATCTAACTATTTGTAATAATGTAATAATCTTTTTGACATGGAATATATAAACCCCTCATAAGTATTGAGATTCCTTAAGTATTAGTTCCTTACTTCCTTAAGTTGACAAAGAAACATTTAATACACATCTACGGTGACGGATCTAGAATAAATGGTTAGGGGTATCCCATGCAAAACATTTTGTTGGACCTAGGGGTACTATAATATTTGCTCAAGGTATCCGATACATAAAACAGAGAAGAAAAAAAAATTGCACTAATTTTGCACTTCGCAAACAAGGTTGAGGGGTAGCCCGGGCACACCCTGCCACCCTGGCATAAGCATAGATCCACCCCTATGCATCCAGATCCATTTTAGGCATATAAATCATAATGAAATGTTTGTGATTCGGTGTTGATGTTAATAGCATTAACCCTGGTAATTGAAAGTGTGATTCTTTGTGTCTTTGCAGTCATCTTCGAAAAGCATATAGCCATAACCACGAAAAGATTTGATAATGCTGTAGGGCTCGTAAAGCATACATACAATGGCGTCTTCTTCAACTTCATTCAATAAGGGGAGCTATCAATATGATGTGTTTATGAGTTTTAGTGGTGAAGACACTCGTAAGAACTTTGTGGATCACCTTTATGATGCTCTTCAGCAGCATGGTATTCACACATTCAAGGATGACCAGAGGCTCAAGAAAGGAAAAAGCATCAATGACCAGCTTTTGAACTCCATTGAAGATTCAAAGTTGTTCATCATAGTTTTCTCAAAGAAGTATGCATCTTCGTCTTGGTGCTTAAACGAACTTGTAAAGATTATGGAATGCCAAAAGTCAAACGAGCAGATTGCTTACCCTGTTTTCTATGATGTGGATCCCTCTGAAGTTCGCAAACAAAGTGGGCCAGTTGGAGAAGCCCTTGACAAACATACCAAAAAAGAGATCGGGAAATGGAAAGAAGCTTTGACAGAAGCAGCCAATTTGTCCGGGTGGGATTTGAGGAACACTGCAGATGGGTAATTCTTTCATCATTTCTCTTCATATTCATTCTTTAATAGGTTCTTTTTCATTTTGAGGAAAGCTCCAGTCTTATCAAAGATGCAGCATGTCAAGTCCCAGATCGATAATCAAACACCAAGTAAACGAATAACTCTCGTTTATATTAATCAGAAAATATAACTCAAAAACTGATTACAACTCTCAAACCCTAACTCGGTTTGACTCTTGATGAACCCTAACTCGGTTACATCTAGATGAACTCTAACTCGGTTACATCTCGTGTGTGTCTCTACATGAACCTTAACTTGGTTGCATCTCACACCCACCCTATAATATCTAACCTATCTTGGTTTATATAGACTAACCCTAACTTCTTAGCCAAGACGTTACCAATTATAATTACTATACAATTAGAAAACATAACCAACTATGACCAGCTTATCAACATTAGTCCCTCAAGTTCACCGACTTGTGACTTGGAGTATGAAATTACTTCCAACAGCATGAATTATCTATAGTTTATTATGTCTTACACTTTTGTATAGGGGTGAACAGAAAATTGAAGTAACCGACCCAGACAGTTAACCAATGGTTCGGTTAAGCCATAACCGATTAACCGAAAATTCTGGTTTGGTTTGTAGGAGTCCGTTCATAGAGTAAAACAAAAAAACACTTCTTATTAATCTTATTACAATACAAAAAGGAAACAAAACAGTAAATTGCAATTCTTTTGGAATTAAACTGCTACAACAGTAAGATATAAAATGCAAGACACAGATAAAAATAGAAAAGGTGGCTGAGGATCCGTGTTGAACAGGGGTCCCATAAAATAGATCGCGGGTCTCCCAAGAGAATCCAGGCTACAATAGCCGAAACAGTGTGTATTGTCGGAGGGGACATGAGCACCCGAATTCGAACTCGCAACTCAAAGAAAGAAAGAAGGAGAAGAAATACTTTGTAAAATCTTTCTAATGAAACTCACTAGCTAGCACGTCACTCTACGCGGGACACGCCAAACACTCGCGCCACCCTTTGTCCGGAAACGCAGGACCCTTCAAGGTTTTGTCTCTCCACCAACGTGGGACAAGCTCCCACTTCTTCCACTTTATTATGTTTTTGTCAACTTTGAATTTCAAACACACAACTTTGAGCATCTATATCTCATTCATATTAGCTCCATTTTGGACGCCGTTTGGTTCGTTGCATAGCTCTCACAACATAGAACAAAAACAAAATTAAGCACAGTTGGAACAGGAAATCGACTGCATGCTTAACAATTCAGTTAACCGAATCAACCGAAATTGGTCGGTTTTGGTTTTATCATAATTGAAAACTTCGGTTTTGGTGGAGGCTCAAATTCGTACTGAACCACCCGTGCACACCCTACTTTGTGTATATTATATGCCTGAAAAGTAACTTTTGTGTAGGTTCTTGAGCAAGCTAATTAAATCTTTTATAATTTACAGACATGAAGCAAGAGTCATCAAATTAATTGTTGAACAGATTTCGCTCGAATTACGATCCCTTAATGCGAACCTTGATGATAAATTAGTAGGCATAAAACCCCGACTACAAGAACTTGAGAAGTCTTTAGATATCGCTTCGAACGAGGTTCGTATGATAGGGATCAAGGGGATGGGAGGTATTGGTAAGACTACACTAGCCAGAGCTGCTTTTGATAGAATATCATTTCACTTTGAAGCTAAAAGCTTTGTTGAGAATGTTAGGGAAGTTTCAAAAGCGTCGTTGTCTGGATTGTTGTCATTGCAAAAACAAATCCTTTCAGAATTAACTCTAGTCAACAACGTAAGTAGTGTCCATGAAGGGACAAACATGATGAAAAGAAAGTTGCGTGGTAGAATGGCTCTTGTGGTTTTAGATGATGTGGATCATAAAGATCAGCTTGATGCATTAGCTGGTGATGTTAGTTGGTTCAAGCCTGGAAGTAGAATTATTATTACAACAAGAGATGAGCAAGTTTTGAAAGCACACAAAGTAAAATGGATTTGTGATGTCAATTTGTTATCGGATGAGGAAGCGACTGGCCTCTTTAGTAGGCACGCATTTGGGAAAGATACTCCAGTTCCAGAGTATGAAAAGCAGTCCCTACAAGTTGTACATTATGCTGCTGGTCTTCCCTTAACAATCAAAGTTTTGGGTTCATTTTTGTGTGGCAAAGACATTCGTGAATGGATAGATGCATTAGAAAGACTCAAAACAATACCATTGGAAGAGACTCTTAAAAAACTGGAATTAAGCTATGAAAGTCTTGAGAATGATTATAAGGAAATATTCCTAGATGTTGCATGCTTACTCAAGGGTTTGGAGAAAGAAAAGGCAATAAGAATACTTGAAAGTTGCGGATTTCATGCTAGAAATGGTCTTAGAGTTCTTGAGCAGAGATCTCTAATAACTCTTGAGCAGGATTCTTTCTTTGCTTCTGGTAATTATACTCCTTTATTTTACTTGAGAATGCATGACCATATAGAAGAAATGGGCAAGAACATTGTACGTCGTTTGCACCTAGATGACCCCCACCAACATAGCAGATTGTGGATTCAGGAGGAAATTGAAGATGTATTGGGTAATGACTTGGTAAGAATGAACTTTACCTCTAACATAGTGATTAAACAAATAAAATTCTTTACTTATACACAAAGCATTCTTAAATTACAGGGTACCGAAGCGACAAGATGTATAAAGTTAAAGCTCACCCCCAAGATTGTTTTAGAAGGCCTTGGAAACATGAAGAAACTTAGATGCCTTATCGTAGACAGTGGGAAATGTGATGACTTTGTAAAAATTGATGAAGCTAGTCAATACTTCCCCAATGCATTACGATACTTGCATTTTCCCCATTACCCTCATAGGTGTTTACCCAAAACCTTTCGAGCAGATAATCTTGTGGCGCTTAACATGATTGGCGGTAAAATCGAACAATTATGGGCAGAGGGGAAGGTAGGATGATTGACTGATTAATTTGATTGATTTATTAATTAATCAGTTATAACTGTTACCTTCTTTTTGGTGTAGCAACAGGTTTTGAATAAGCTCAAATCCATTGAACTATCTCGTTCGAAGTTGACAACCCTTGACCTGGGGTTGACTCCAAATCTTGTGAGGTTAGATCTTGAAGATTGTCGAGATTTGGTAGAACTTCATGTGCCCGTTGGATGTTTAAAAAGCCTTAAGTGCCTAGACCTTAGTGATTGTCAAAGGTTGAAATCTGTTTCGTTTATCAAGGAGTTGGAGTCACTTCAGGTTCTTTTTTTAAGTGGATTAGGAATGGAGTTCCCAGATATAATCCCTAGCTCTAGCTACTCCAACAGTAGTTTGCGTGAGCTCTATTTTGATGACAGTGATATAGAAAACCTACCTTCTTCAATTGGAAATCTTCATAATCTTGATTTACTACATCTCTATCTTTGCAGAAAACTCAAGTATCTTCCGAGAAGCATTTGTAGTTTACAACATCTAAGATGTCTTAAGCTTACCTATTGTGGCATAGAGGAATTGCCTGAGGACATTGGTCAATTGGAATGTTTAGAACGTCTAGAATTAAGTTATTCGAAAGTAAGCCATCTCCCTGACAGCATTTGTATGTTGAAACGTTTGAAAATTCTCGTTCTCACATATTGTGATGCTCTTGACAAGTTACCTGAGGATCTTGGCCAGTTGGAATCTTTAGAGAATTTAAGGCTAGAATATTGCAAAATAATAAAAGATATTCCGAGTAGCATTTGTAAGTTGAAACACCTCAAGGTGCTTGACCTTTCTGAATGTTCTGAACTCGAGAACTTACCTGAGAACCTAGGAGATTTAGGATGTTTGGAATATTTAGGTCTAGAGGGTACTTCAATAAGTCATCTTTCCCGAAGCATCTCTTTTTTGAAAGGTTCTACAATTGTTAGTATATGAACATGGGATTGATCCCGATGCACTTCTATCAGAACAGCAACATATGACACATGGTCCAAAATGGAGCACTAATATTGAAGCAATGACATGTGACGTTTCTGGTGAGATGTGTACTTCAAATATGTTTTTTAAGGTTTTGCGGATCAAAGTTAAAGATGAAAGTTGTAGGATAGAAGCGATACTCTGTGAAGAACTAAAGCTGGAACAAGTAGAAATTGGAGGGGCATCTGAAAACTAGTCTTAAGTATCTATTCAAAACTTATACCATTGGAAGATGCATTAAAAAGACTCGAAACAATACCATTGGAAGTGACTCCTAAAAAACTGGTTAAGAAGATATGTAAGTCTGGAGAATGATTATAAGGAAATATTCCTAGATTTTGCATGCTTAAGAATGCTTAAAAGTTGCAGATTTCATGCTAGAAAATAGAAATGGTCCTTGAGATCTTGAGAGCCGAGATCTCTCATAACTCTTGAGCTGGATTCTCTCTTTGCTTCTGGACTTCTGGTAATCATACTCCTTTTTTTACTTGAGAACACAACCTTGCCTCGCCAATGTAAAAAGATTACTGATTTCAACCCAATTCCCAATATTGAACCGTGCATTTTGCCACCTTTAATGTGGATCATGCTTATGTTGATGCATCAAGTTAATGAGTTGTTCAATTATTTTCAGGAGATGGAAGATATGTTAGCTGATATAAAACATCCCATGAGATTATTAAGACCTGCTAGAAGAAGTTTAAATCCGAAAAGCTCAAATCAAGGCCTCTGAAATAGGCTCTTTGTTGAAGGTGACAGTTGGTGCACGTAAGGCATGCTTCTTGACTCCGCTTTTCTATTGAGGTGACAGTTTTCACTTTTTCATCTGTTTACTTATGAAAGGATTGATTTGGGTTATGAGTTGTTCAAGACGAGTCAAATTGGAATGGGTAAACTGGGTTGAACCGGTTGAAAGTCGCCCATAGTGCTTTTGGAGGTGATTTATACATCACTTTATTTAGCAGCCCTACACCATTAAATTAATAGGCTTGACTTTCACCAAAAAGATGGATAAAAGGAAATAATTTATCAATCGGAAAGGTATAAAAAGATGGTGCAAAAATCATGTCGCGTATTTTAATGTGTATAACCTATTAAACTGTTTTATTCTAAAAGATTAGTTATTATTGTAACAACCTAGTTTTTGTAATCATGTTTAATGAATTCACTATTTGTTAAAACTTGTCAAGAAAGTGCCCGACTAAAGCTGAAAGTCACCCTTGTAACCCCAACCCCTTTTTCACTGAGGTAGCAATTTTGTCTCATTTACTTATGAATTGGTTGACTTCCTTATGTTTTGTCTTACAGTTAGACAGGTCAAATGAAAAATTAGCCAAAATGCAACATTGCACCGGGTTCAGCTTGATTGAACTTGTTGAAAGCTGTAGGTAGTATGTTTTGCATGCTTACAACTTGTTTCATTTAAAAACTTAGATTCTTACATTCATTGTAACCGTATGCCTTTTGTATTCATATTTAATACATTATTTTTGTATCAAAGCTGATAAAAAAGAAAGCTTTTTCAGATCAACTCAATCTAACTTGAACTGAAATATACCCTTTTTTGACCCGAACCCATTACATAACTCTTTACCCAACCGCTCATTAGTTATTCATTTGCATGTGCATGTTACCAAGGAACTTTATGAATATGATTCTGTTTTATGAATAAAGTTTTGTGCACAACGCAGGAAGTGATTAATAAGATGATAAATTGCTGAAAACTCTTAAGGCAGAATGGGGTAGTGGATTCTTTGATGCAGTGGTTGCTGCGTTTAAGGAGATGAATTAATATAATCCTAGTGGCAGATAATTAATTAACAAACTTTGGAATTTCTTTCGAAGACAATCGAAATGCTACATTAAAGGATTTGAAGAGTCGAGCAAAATAGGATTAGGTTAGTGTTTTTGGACAGAGAGCTGGAATGGCAATCATGAAGTAATACATCTTTTCTTTTCTTTTTTTTCCCCTTTTGAACTTGTTTTTGGACCTTTGGAGCTACTTGTGTAAGCTGCCCATTTATGTAGCCACTGGCTGACATTAAGGGTTTCTTGAAATTGCTATTGGTATTTTACTATTTTATGACACAATATAATCATTAATCATTATGTTAGGAAAGCACTGATATTTGACTATTTGTCATCTCAGCACAAAGAAAAAACACCTTTTTGAAGTTCTGTAAACCGTTGTTGCATTGGTGAGCACCGGTCTGAAGGCTGGACTGGATTGGACCATGATTGAAAATTTGAAAATGTTAGAACCAACAACCATGCTCGATACAGTTTTGGAAGTGGCCACGTCCCAAACCAGGCTCAAACAGTTTACAGAACTTCAAAAGGAAAGAGAAGTATTTGGTTCCAGCCAATACTAATAACAAAAGTTTCTTTAAATCACGGACTTTTTCGGTTTCAATGACCAGTAATAAAGGACTGCACCGGATGTCTTCGATCCCGATCTGGCTTCATGGTTTGTCGGTTTTGGTTGTTTGGGTGAGTTTTGCAACCTTAGGTACACGACGCTATGGCATACCAAAGACCGAAATTATTTGGTCATTGCTAGGGCATTTGATCACCCTTTTTTTCTATCAATTTAAAATACTAGAACGCAATGTCGATCGGCTATTCTTAAACCTAGTTTCGGATTCAATGCACCACTTGAAATCTCATAATCACCTTCTAGGGTAGGCGTGCTGCATAGTTTTTTAATCTACCAAAAATAATTTTAAAAAAAATATTAACTTGAATGATGAAAGATTGATAGTGTAGCACATTTTTAACATAAGAGAACTCGAGCTCGGACTCGGCTGTCTTCAAGCTATATAATTAAAGTTTAAGCTTGATTTGGGAGTAATTTTTCAAGCTAGAGTATATCCTGCACTCCTAATAATCCTATAATTCAATCGAGAATAATGTGTGTGTATAACACAATCTGAAACTAGTTATATCAAGAACATAAAACAAATACACTAGACATCAAATACCAGCAGCATCATTTTATTATCAATCATAAAAAAATGAAAACCATGAATATATCTCAAACAATAACAAAACCAACATACCGATATCTTTCTCGTTTCTTATTGTCTCTACCATCGTCGTCAATTATCGACACCTAAACCATACAATACCCCAGCATACTTCTCCAACGACCCGCTGAAGAAATTCTCTTTCAACTTCCTGAACGTACATGCCGTCAACAGACTATCTGACCCCGCCTGATGACACACACCGATCCTCTCCACCTCCAACAACTCAGCCAACTTATTCAACCCACCGTGCAGACTGTTACAGAACTTCATCAAATACTTAATATCAAAAATCGACGGAAAATACATATTAATCAAACTAAAAAACCCCGTCCGCGTGTCCGGAAGGTCCTGACACGTCAGCACCTTCAACAAGTATCCGAAATCATACCCGCTGTGGAACGTAACCCACACCACACCGTCATTCAACACAATCCCCGACGAGATCAACAACTCCCCGAACCGGTTCGCGTCAATCCCGTTCTCGTTATTCTTAACGAAATCAATCCCACTCTGTTTCAAAAGCTCAACGGAATCGTTCGCGAAAACGTCATCATTCACATTAAACTCACGGAAATTAAACTGCCAGACGCAGAACTTATCGGTCCCACACGTCGGCAAATTACCGTGCTCGTCGGTAAACGTTAACCCTAACTGAATCAATTTGAGCATATCGACGTTATCCTTCAACGTCTGGTAATGATAATCATTACTGTTCTTAAAATTGCCAACGGGACGAAGCACAATGCCTGGAAACTCGGTGTCCATGGCGATGTACGGAAAGTCATCAACGATGTTACGGATCAAAGCGAATTCGTCCTCGAGATTGTCGTTCCAGACCTCTCGGATTTGAATCGAATCGCTTTTGGACAAAAGCGACATTTATTGTTATTGCAGGTTATTTATTGAGCATGAATTGGATCTAATTCGATGCAGATCTGCAAAATAGAGGAGAAATTGATAATATTATTATCGTTGTTTGCGTGAATTGGATGGAATTGAAGTGGAATATAAAGGAGAACCTTTGCGATTGTAGATCTGGTAATTAGGGGACGGAGTCCAAATTAGGGTTTCGAGATTGGAAAGGAAGGAATGAAATTGGGGGTGGTGTTGGTTAATATTATTATTATTGAGTGGGGCTGTAAACGAACCGAACGAACACGAACAAGGCCTGTTCATGTTCGTTCGTTAAGAAAATAATGTGTTTACAAACGGTTCACGAACACTTAACGAACGGGATTTTATGTTCATGTTCGTTCATTAAGAAAATTAATGTATTCACGAACGGTTCACGAACACAAACGAACGCAAATAAAATCGGCAGAGCCTAAAGATTGAGACCGATGTATTCATCAATGTGAATAATCAAAGCCTATAAGCGAATCGAATGAACACGAACAAGTTCGTTCATTTAACTTTAGAAGAACACAGACACCTAATCGAACAAATATTTATGTTCATGTTCGTTTATTTAAAGATGGACACTTGTGTTTGTTTGTTTAAAATCTAAACAAACATAACTGAACAAAGATAAACGAACATGTATGAACAAATGTAAATGAACACAAATATAAACGAACTTAAATTAAAACACTTAAATGAACACAAATTAACAAATATAAAACCTTTAAGCCGATAACCTATCCAGATAATATTTAATTATTTTCTATTAATACATAAACGAACATAAAAAAATAGACAAACGAACATAAACGAACGTTCATGAACATAAATGAACGAACAGAACATGTGTTCATGTTCGTTTATTTAATTAAACGAACACAAAATTTTTGTTCATGTTCGTTCGTTTATTAAATAAACGAACATAAGCGAACTTCCCGTCGAACGGTTCACGAAAGTTCACCGAACGTTCGGTTCATTTACAGGCCTATTATTGGGTGGCCGCTGCGTAGACCTTCAACATGATATGATATGGTCTTATGAAAAGAGAGAGATGAGCATAATTTGTTATGTTAATTTGTGAATTGTGATAAGATTTGGTTCAAAATATAATTTTTATGCATCTTTTGGAAAGTGTATAATGTTATAATTTTATTAGATTATAAGTTGTTTTATAATTTTAGAGTATACTGCGATTTTTATTCATGTGGTTTGTTTAAATATGCGGTTTTTGTCTTATAGTTTTAAAATTGTGATTTCGCCCCTGTGGTTTAACTTGCAATTAAACCCAAATTCATTAACCCCGTTAAATCTGGTTGTTAAACTCATCAGCGTGCCCCACGTGAGGGCCAAATTTTGTCCATTTTCTCCCCAAATAAACCTCAGTCATAATTCGCAAGTGTGGGGTGTATTTGGGAAAAAAAGACAAAAGTGCCCCTCACTTGAATGGCACGTTGATGGGTTTAACGACCAGACTTAACGTGATTAGTGAATTCGGGTTTAATTGCAAATGAAATGAAACCACAGGGACGAAAATTACAAATTTAAAACTTTTAAACTAAAACCACAAATTTTGACAAACCATATAAGACGAAAACCAGAGTTCACTCATAATTTTATTATAAGGTCTTATATTTCAAACTTTTACAAGTTGGAACTCTCTAGTCATGGAAACATGATATTTTGAGTATCCGACAATTTGAATAAATTAAATGTAATACTATTCTATGTTATGTTTTGTTATAGATTGTGATGCATTAATATATTTCAATGTATCGTGTCAAAGTGATGGTTGAAGTATTTAATAAATCTATATTATTTTAGATGGACAAAATGGTCATTTAACAATTTCCTGTGAGACGTCGTAAATCTTAATTACACTTACCGCCGGCCACCACTTCAATTACAATCAGCGAACGTTACGCACATCAATTGCAATCAACAACTTAATTGAATGACGATTGGTTACCGACATTGAATCCCAAAATGAATGAGCAATTGGCTACTTCAATTGATTTGAATGATTCAATTGATTGCAACGATTCAGTGGTTCAATTCGATTCGATGGTTATGGCCTATGGGATTACTTCAATTGAGCAATTTATTACCGACCTGATGCTTTATATATGCCCCATGTTTGATATAACAAGTTTCGTTATCATTATCAGGTACGTAATCGTGTCCTCCTCCTTTCTGTCATGTCCAAAACCTAATATAAACCTAACTGTTGTTTTTAACACAGGTTTTTTAAGCAATTGCAAGTTTGGATCTTTCTACCAAGCAGGTATGATCTATGCTTAGTGTTAAGTTTGATTTACTTTATTTTAGAGACTTATCAGTAATGTGCCCTCAAAATTCAAGATCTGCTAAATACATATCCATATTATTTCTAGTGTATTAAGTACTATACCCTAAAATTTGTGTTTTTAAATACTATATTCAAAATGTTTCTGGTGTATTATGCAATATGTTTTTAATTACTATTATGCAGAAAACAAAACATTATTGGAGTAACAACCACATAATGAATTTGAGTAACGCAGTCTGAAAATTTCCGAATCAATGTTGATTGAAATTGAGAAATTAATTTATTGGATCATATGACACCATTCACACCCTTATATATTAATAAGTTATGTGTGACATGAAAAGGAAATTATAAGTGTTGAAATGAAACTTGACAGCTTAATCTTTTTTTTTTAATAAATATAAACTGATGAAATAAAGAAAAGACTCTGTTTAGATTTATTCATGCCATGCATGACTTAACTAACAATGGGTATGTGTTAATAGCATAAGTATAAAGGAAATGTTTCTCATGGGTATAAAGTATTACATTTTTGTTCCCAGCTTTCATTTTTATATCTATACAAAACGATAATGATTAAAGGAAACAAATATCTTTTTGGTCTTGCAATTACTTGAAGTATGGATTATTGGCAGCTTCTAGGAGTTGAAAAGGATGCAATTTTTTTCACGTATCCTTGCGAGTTTGTGCAATACTTTGTATAAAGGGTACTATCGTCTTGCAGGCCCATTTGGGGTTAATTGCCCATCGGATTGGGCATTAACTGACCAAACAGCCACGTGCTGCAACAGCTGCAGGTAACTAAAATTCATTTTACATTGCGTGCTTAGAATTGAATATAGTTTGTTTTGTGTCTTAACATTCCTTTGAATTTTGTTTAATTAATTAAATTGGTGTGGGTCATGTTCAGGTCAGATTAATAAGGGTTAAATAAATATACTAAATATTTTAAATAAAAATTATAAAAATAATAGGCTCGCAAGCTAGCTCGAGATTGATAAGTGAAGCTCAGGCTTGGGCTCTTTTATTAAACGTGCTTGTTTTAAGGCTCGTACTCAACCTCGGTTAAGCTCGGCTCAAATTGAGCTATTTAGGAGCCTATATCGAGTTAGGTATCATTGTGGAAGAATAGAGTGCTCAGAGTATTAACACGGTTCAAGATGCTAATGCTGCCAATCTTATTAAGAAAGGCGGTACATAATCTTTGGATTATGGGTTTTTTTTTTTTTTTTTTTTTATCTTTGTTGATTTCAACTGATGGTGTTTGTGGGACATTGGTAGTTGCTTTTTTTAGTTGGTATGTTGGTAACAAGATTAGTATGGTATTTTAAATGAATTTGCTTGCTGCAATAGCCTTTTTAATTTAGTATTGACTGAGATGAACACACACCTTGAATATTGCTAGATCAAATACTATTCGGAAATGGAAACGAGAAAAAAAAAAGGATATGGTGTCAATGCATTTGGTTTTGCTACATGTGAAGTTGTGAACCAATTTGACAAGTTTTCAACATCTTGACATCATACTTGCAACCGGGTTTGGGTTGACTTGTGACGTCAAACCAAGCTTGACATGAATTGCCACCTTTATGATTTTTTTTTACTTCCTAAGTTCTTAAAAGACGTTTAAGTACATGATATGTATGTGGTGGCCTGTTAATGCTTTTTTGACAAAACAGTTAATGTTTGTAACAATTGTATTATAGTGTAAGTTCCTTTTAACTTGTTCTTGGCATAATACTTTGTGAGTTTGTGCACTACTTTGTGTAAAGGGTATTATTGTCTTTTTGGATGCCCGTTTAAGGTTAACTATCCATTGAATTGGGATACAAGAATGATGGTTTTCCTTGATGCTATGCTTGACAATATTATTGAATCCGATCAACCAAACTTGGTTATCGGTGAAGTATGCACGTGGTCAGAAACTATTGACGGGTCAGACATTAAACTGACCAAACAAATACGTGCTTAACAGCTGCACAAACGAACATTCACGAACATGATGAGATATGTGTAAATGTTTGTTCGTTTTTTAGTTCAGATAATTGATTAGCTCCACAGATTTCACCCATATCTATGTTTGTTGATTTTAGTTTAGAATTATGTTTTGTCGAAATTGAAATTAGGTGAATATCTTGTTAATTTAATCATTTTTATTTCGCCTTCACTTGCAGAACCTCATAGATCTAGCAGGAGTTTTAACCCTTGGAGCTGCGAGTCCCGTGTTATGGTTTGAAACTCTTTAGTGATTGCATAGTTGTTATAATTTTCAGTTTGAATGTTTTGATTTATAAAAATGATTTGGAAATAAAAGTAAATGAGAATCTGAGTTCTAAGCACATCATGAGTTATAACATAAAGTGTTTATAAACAGTAGGAATTTTCTTTTAACATTTTTTATTATATGAACACAATACATAAACTATCAATACTACTCCAAGGAGTATTTGGAAAAAGTTTGTTCAGTTACTTTTTAAATTTAGTTTTACTTTATTTATTTACAAAATATCGTTGCTAAAGTATAGTTTCTAACTCAGTATAAGTTTTGAAATGTTGCAGGCGTCTCGAATAAGGGAGGAGCTTAGTCAAACCTAACCGAAGAGCTAGCATGCTCTTCATAAAAGAAAGGTTGACTTTAAGGCCTTGATGTTGACTTACAATAATGCCCCTCAAGTTTTAATATTGTGATAATTTTAACAGGTGTTGGCGAGTCACGGGGCCACGCAAAATCGACAATGAGTGTTTTAAAGATGCATCAAGGTTCTCATATTTCATGATGTATGCTATTCTTATTACTCAACAATAATATAACAAGTTGCATTTTTAATTTTCAGTTAAAGTTTATAGTAATTGATTTTTATTTTTTACTAAAGTTAATGAATTGTTATTATTTTTATTGCAGTTTTATTTGTTGTTTATCTTTTTTTTAAAATATCTTCTATGTATAGAGCCATAAATTTGAACCAATTATAGTTTATTCCGTCGATTGTTTTGGTATTAGTTCATCCATACCCGCTGTGTTTCAAGCAACAGTTGACTTTTATGGTCAAAATGGACCAAAAGATATAACGTGGTTGTTTGAGGTTTAGTCAACAAGCGGGCAGGGTGGTGACGACAACACACAAATCCATGGTGACACAAGCTTTTCAAGAACATTGCCGCATTGTTTTGGTTTTGATATTTGTTTATCCATTTTTAATCTTGTATACATAAAACTTTAGCCAAATGTATTTTATTTCATTTATTATTATTATTTTGGCATTACTTTTTGCGTACCCGCTGCGAAGCGCGGGTCTTGCATTAACATATAGTGGACTACTGTGCAATCACGAACCGTACCGATGCCATTGAATTCCCGTCACGTCCCAAACTTATACCGACCGAATCTCTATTGTGCCCCCGCCGCAACGCGCGTGCGCTCTTACTAGTATATTGTAAATAATTTAGCGAATGTAACTTAAGCTAAGTAAGCCGTTAAATTCCTCTGTTGATCACAACCCGGGGAGGGGTACTTTGTGTTGATCTCTTATGTCATGAGTATGTAAAGGGTTAAAACTTTATATAATACAATCGGGTTTCTTATATGTTTCGTCGGCTTGAGGCAAAATTAGTCTGAAACTATTACTGATAATTACAGATACCTCGGACGTGCAGATTGGTATGTCATGCTAATCTTGGACAACTACGGATTTTCATGTCTATTTTTTCTTGTTGGCTCGGGGATGCTCGCCTTGCTTGACACAACAAAATGCGTTTGACTGGTTCATAAAACTCGAAACTTAGATCTCCCTTCCATTCAAAATGCGTTTGACTGGTCAATTAAGGAATTGTATCAAAACGTTTTATGCCAATGAACAAAATTCGCTTTCATTTTCATTCCTTTCTATACAATATGTTGGAATAGTAAACACTCCAACTTAACATTCAAATCCATAAATTTGTAATCAGACATGAATATCCTGTATTGAAGAGGTAGGTCCCAGCAGAGCCCAGTTGGACCCACAGGACTCACCTTGAAGAGAGACGTCTGCGCAGAAACCAACTGGATCCGCAGGACCCACCATGCTCAGAGACGTGACGTCCTTACGCGCAGTACGCAAGCTGTTCCCGCAGGAAATGCCTCCCAATGGTGAAGTACTCCGCCTGTTCCCGCAGCTGCGGATACAAGCCATCAGGGAAGGCCACCCGCGCAGCAAGGCTACACGCACAAGGCACTTAGCTCTCAATAATTCAGTAGTCACCTGAAGGAATGAGCAAAGCCGGGAACAATCCCGCACAAAGGCGGGAGGGGGAATACTCCCGCCCAAATGAGCCAGTCCGTACGATACTGGAAGATCTTTTGTACTGTACCTGACGAGGTATGGGCAAAAGATCTGACCAGAGATACGACAGCCCATTGACAACAGTATGGCGAGCAGCATGCTCTTGTACTGTATGTCACTATTAGCCGCTACCTACTCACCAACTCCTGTCATACCACGTGCATAGCCTGCAGTTGGTGGAAAAGAAATAGTACACAGCAGGCCTGGTCACTGTCAGCCGCTGCCTACCCACCAACTACCAGCATGGCACGTGCGTAGGCCACAGTTGGTAGAACAGGAATACTATTCAACCGGCTATACCCTCTTGGAAACCTACCTTCGGCTATAAATACCCCAAATGGTATGATCATCTCATCTTATCTTGTATCTTACATTTTATACCTGATATCTGCTCTAGCAATCTCTTAATATACACTTATATTCAAGAGCAATCTAGTCTGATTCTCACGCCGGATGGTGGTCACAAGAAGGTACCCCCCCCCTTCTCAGTGACGAGCTCACGGTGTCTGTTTTGCAGGTTATCAGAAGAACCATCTTTGCCGGGTCTAACCCCTCGTGGGAAACATCTATTTAACCCCCAGATTATCCGTAATCTGCCCGGGGTCGATTAGTGTTTCTTCGTTGGCGCCATCCGTGCATAAAAGCTAGAACTTCATTTCTTTTCAGTTTTTTCAAACTTCTGGAAAGATGGTTAAAGAAACTCCGGTAACCACAACCCCAGCTACTGAGGGGAATACCGGCGACTACACAGTTTTTACGAACACTACCCCGGTTACCCAAGCCGGGGCAAGTGCAGTAAATTTTACGAACACTACCCCAGTTACCCAAGCTGGGGCAAGTGCAGTAAATAATCGCTCACTGGGATTCACCGATACCCAGTTAGAGAGACAACGAACGAGGCTCCCCCGCCAAACACTCGATGAAGTTAAAGCGTGGGCGGAAGCACGTCAAAAAGAATTCCAAGCTGAGTTGGATGAACGCTTACGTTCACTCCAACAGCCTGAGGAATTCGGAGAGTACTGGGACAATGATTCGGAGGATCCGATAGTGACGCAAACCCTCGTCATAGGGCGAAAGGGAAGCGTAAGGAAACGGACTCCCAACCGAGAAGGCGTTTTGGAGAAACCTTCAAACCAAAAAACGCAGGTGGAAACCCACGTGACTTCTCCAAAACATTTACACCAACTGCTGCAAAGGCGGGAACGTCCAAATTTGCAAGGGACATTGCGGAAGCAATCGTCCCGAAAAGTGCCAAACAGATGTCCAACATCGGCACTTACGATGGTATATCTGATCCAGACGATCATTTGAACAGGTTCATAGCGGGGGCAACCGTCAGTAGTTGGACGGAACCTACGTGGTGTTACATGTTCCAAATGACGCTTGTTGGGGCAGCTAGAGCGTGGTTCGATCGTCTACCGGTCCACCACATCTACGATTGGGAAGACTTCCAGCAGAAATTTAGCCAACACTTCAGCCAACAAAGAAAGTATACCGAAGAGCAATGGACAATCCTCAAATGCATTCGAGAGGAAGATGAATCTTTGCCAGACTTCATCACTCGCTTCAACTCAAAGAAGCTAAGTCTGGGTAATATTAGCGAAGATCTTGTTCGCGCTGCTTTCATCCAGGGCGCGAACAACCCAGAGCTCATCCGCACCTTAACGGGTAAAGATGGCATGCCATCCACATGGGATGCCATCATGACAGCAGCTAAACGCTTTGCGGAAACGGAGAAGCAACTGGGTAGAGATCTCCCCCAGAGCACAAACCTCTACACCCAGAAAACAAGAGAAGACAACGTCCTTACCGCCCGACTAAACAAAAAGCGGAAGCTAGGCATTTGGCAGTCAAGGGTAAACTTTGACACCTCATCCGGCTTGCAACATCGGTTAGGCGGAAGGGATAACGTACAGTCGAACCAGAACTCCAGATGGACGCCACTCACCAAAAGCGTCACCGAGATATTCGCCACTGAGGAGCTCCCATGGCCAAAGGCTCCAATAATCCGACATCGTCACAATGCTGATCGGAGCAAATACTGTGACTTTCACAGGACAAAAGGCCACAACACTGAAGAATGCACAGACGTAAAGGACATCGTCGAAGCATTTGTCAGAGATGGGACGCTCGCACACCTCGTGGCGTAACGAACGCTGAGCAGGCTGATGCGTGTAGAACCCCAGCTGGGGAAAACACGAATAAAATTGCAGCTTCAATGCCGGAGACTACATACTGCGTAAACAACGAGATCCCGAACCAAGTGCATATCGGCTCGATGGCACTCCCATCCCAACAACATGGAAGGGAGCTCAATTACACAGTTTGCATGTAGATCAATTCCAAATTTGTAAAGAAAAGGCCCAGAGCCACTTCTAATGGAAATGATTCTCCTTAGAACATCGACGCTGATGATTTTACATTTATACTTATGAACTTTCCACACGGATATGCCGGTCTTCACCGCATACATAAGTGTGAAAGAAGTCGTTGCGTGGGGAAGGCGGCAAAACCCGCATAAACCCAAAAAACGGCAAACCTTCACGCAGGTCAGTTAAAGGTAAAGTTCAGTCATCCCACTAAATGAAAGTGCCGGTCTATCCGCACGAATCATGATAGAGGAAACTGAACACTAACCTATTAACAACCGCGCGTCGAACGGTTAATTTATTCAACACTGATATGTCGGTTTTCACCGCATAATTACGTGGAAAGTCGTTGCGTGGGGAAGGCGGCAAAACCCGCATAAACCCAAAAGACGTCAAACCTTCACGCAGGTCAGTTAAAGGTAAAGTTCAGTCATCCCACTAAATGAAAGTGCCGGTCTATCCGCACGAATCATGATAGAGGAAACTGAACACTAACCTATTAACAACTGCGCGTCGAACGGTTAATTTATTCAACACTGATGCCGGTACTCACCGCATAATTACGTGGAAAGTCGTTGTGTGGGGAAGGCGGCAAAACCCGCATAAACCCAAAAAACGGCAAACCTTCACGCAGGTCAGTCATAGGTAAACTTTGGTCATCCCACTAAATGAAAGTGCCGGTCCTAACCGCACAAATCATGAGAGGAAACCGAACCTATTGACAACCGCGCGTCGAACGGTTAACTTATTCAAAATACTTTAGAAAATTTCTAACAGAAGGATGAGGAAAACCTCCACGCAGGTTAGATGTAGGTAAAGTTTAGCCATCCTACTAAGTGCAAGTGACGGTCCTACCCGCACAATCACGAAAGAGGAAGCAAAACTTCAACCTATTATCTACCATGTTCAAAGGTTAACTTATTCTAAACACTTAGAAAATTTCTAAAAAGATGAGGAAAACCTCCACGCAGGTCAGATATAGGTAAAGTTTAGCCATCCTACTAAGTGCAAGTGACGGTCCTACCCGCACAATCACGAAGGAGGAAGCAAAACTTCAACCTATTATCTACCACGTTCAAAGGTTAACTTATTCTAAACACTTGGAAAATTGCTAATTTAAACTAAAGTATGCATGAGCAAGTCATATAACGTTTATAAAGCAAGTCATCCGGTGAAAGTAGCGGTCTTACCCGCACAAAGATTTATATTTCATAATATTCATTACAAGAATGGCCGGGTAACTACCCGCCTACAAGAATATAAATCTATACAAGCTAAACCTATCCTAACAGTGGGAAGGGATCTTCAGGATCAAGCTTCAGGACCACTTCCACTTGGACCAGCACCATCAGTAGAGCGTGGCGGTTCAAGGAAAGCTTTAAGGATAGCTAGCCCATCATCAGCAGCAGCAACTTCGTTCACCTTCTCCACCACCGGATGCGGGAAGGCGGCATACTGATTCACTGCTTGGTCATAAACAGCTTCAGTATCCACATCATACAAAGGGAAGTTGGAAGGCGGGATGCCTTTCTCAACGAACCCTAGACCAAGCAGGAAGCCGGCCTTTTCCCCATCCTCATGAGAAGCGTTGAGGGCTGCGCTCATGGCATCGTCGTATGATGTGTCCATGAAGACTCGATGCACAACCTACAAAAAAAATATACAAGTATCAAAACATTTTCTATTTACAAAGAAAAGCGTGAAGACATTATGAAGCTAAGCTTACCTGAGACAACGCTTCTCGAAGAAGCCATTCCTTGGTAACCAGAGCTTCCTGGAGGGCAGCTTGAGCTTGGTTACGGGCGCGTTCGGCTTCACTTTTGTTAAGGTTGGCAAGCAACACTTCTTTAGCCGCAGCCTCTTCAACGCCCTTTAGCTTCCGCTCAGTATGGTCAAGCACCCCCCTCTGGTCCAAGATCTCTTGGAGCTTCTTGGCGTCTTCCATCACCAAGGCATCATGAGCCTGTTGGAGCGCCTCTAGTTTGGCTTTAAGTTCCTCATTCTCGAGGCGTAAAGGCTCAGCAACAGCTTCAGCCTTGGTGGCCCTCTCGGTTGCGTTCCGTGCAGTTTCCTTAGCCAGCCGAAGTTGTTCGTTAACAGCTTGGGCAGCCTTGGAACGGGCCTCGAGCCGGGCCTGAACTTCAACCTCGAGGGCCTTGAAGGCCTTCTCCTTTTCCGCAGCCACTGCGGTAAGCCTCCTATTCTCCTCCCGGACAGCCCGCGCCTGAGCTACTTCTTGGATGCGAGCTGCTTTTAACTTGTCGTTTTCACGACAAAGCAGCTCGACGCGCGGCTGCATCCGGGCCAGGAGAACCCGAAGCTCATTGGGTAGCCTACCCTCCTAGTAGCTAGCCATGGCTTCCCCCAACGCACCACTGGGAGCTGCGTGACGAGCCCACTCCACGCACTCCACAGGCGTGCGAAGGGTTGTTCCTCTGCGGATGTTCCATCGTGGAACATACACTTCATTGGAATCCGACACTGCAAAAAACAAAAAGCAGTTAGGAAAAGATGATAAAAAAAAGGCCAAAAGAACCCTACGCACCTGTAGGGTCGACAACAGGCCGATAGCCGCCAAACCCATCACCTGAACCCAAGGGAAATCCATCCAAGAGGTCAGGCAGATGGGAAGGAGGCAGAGGTTGGCGAGAAGCCCCAAGCATACCTGGAGGATCGGCCATAGCTGCCGACGTCGGAGGAGGCATGGAGGCCGCCGCGGTAGAAACCAACGGAGGTGAACTCACCGGAGGTGAACTCACAACCGTGGTCGCCGCTGCGGAAGTACCCGCAGGAATAGTCACCGCCGGCTCAGTAACAGATTCAGTAAATATGGCACTGACAGCCGGCGGAGATGTCATCGCAGTTGGAACAGTTGGCTCAACTGGGTGAGCAACTGAACCAACAACTGAAGCAGGCGCAGTCGCCTGGGTCATCGCCTCAGGTAGGTTGACCAAACCTACCGTCATGGGTCCGGAGGTGCTCCTCCCCGCTCCACCCTGGAATACGGTAGCATCCACGCCTGCACAAAGAAGATATAAGTATAATGGCGGAAAGATATGAAGTTAAAAAAGTAAAGGAAGTTTGTACTTACGGGTTTTCTTGAGCCTAAAAGTGCGAACAGGCGGGGACGAACCCGATGGAGCCGGCCTCTTCACGCCGCTCACCGTCGTTGTCCTGGGCTGCTCGGAGGTGACGGTCGTCTCAGCCTCCGGAGCAGTGGTCTTATCACCACCAGGGTTCCCCGCCACCTCCTCGCTCTCAGTCTCTGAATCAGACCGAGGCACCGGATCGGCAGTGGAGGCAACCTTCGCCTTCCCCTTCCCGCCGGCAGCCTTCTTCTTCCGCACCAACGGAGGACCATCTGCGGATTCCTCATCAGAACACAAGATTAGAGGAATTCCAGCAGAGGTTTCAGCATTGAGGGGTCGAGGGTTGAATAACTCCTTACCTGGCCGCCTGGCGCTCAGGATCTCGTGGCCTGGCGGGTAGACCTCCACGAACCGATCCGCCGTCTGTTCAAGGATGGGCAACTCGTTCTCATCTAGAGCACGAGTACCCATCCGAGCGGGACTATCAGCCTCCCGCGGATGCAGGAGCGACTGCAAGTCGTTCCCCTCTGAAATAACAGAAAAACAGTTAGAAGACAAACCTATATAAACAAAGAAGACAGAGCATACCGTAAGGGACAGAGTTCAAACCGTATTCGAGGACGATGGGAACCTGTGACGCCTCCTTCCACACCCGGCTCATCCCAAGCATCACCATCCCAGACTCCGCAAAGCGGTATACCGGAGTCTGGACCCGGGAGATCCTGGCGAACCACTCCGCCTCCTGGTAGTTGAGGGCGTGAAGGGCGGGGAGTGCTCTCCCATTCTTAAAGGTCATCGCAAGGGGGATGACGCGAGCGGAGATATAAAAAAACTCACGCTTCCACGACCGAAGACTGCGCTCGGTAGCGCAGATCTTCAACCCCTTGATCCGATTGACCAAGGTGTACCACCCCTGGATGCACCTCCAAGAATAGAAGGTCATCAACCGGTCAGCATGGGGCTCCACGCCCAGAATGAGGCACACCCACTCAAAGTGGCGGATCTTGGCGATCGCCATAGGGTGTACCTCCGTCAGATGCACGCCGTGCCTCTCCAAGACACGGTATACAAACTTCGTCAATGGGAACCTGAGATTCCCATAAACGAAGAATGCAGCGTACACCCCTATCTTGCCCTGGGGGGCATCGTACACCGTCTGGTGTGGCTCCGGAAACTCAGGCTCGAAAGACTCGAGCATGAACTTCCGGACGACGTACCGATAGAGGTCGGCCGGAAGAGCACACTGGCATTCGCCAGCAGTGCTCTTATCGTCTTTATCAGACGTAGACGTCGGGATCTCGACGTGCACGTCAGATTCTTCGGCAGCAGCTTCAAAATCGTAGGTAGAAGACATGGTTTGGAGGTAAAGAAGAGTGATTTCAGGAATATGCTTGGCAGAAAGTATTCGCCGGAAATCGTTTACAAGAAGAGAAGAGTGAAAGTGTGAATTACAAGAGACCCTCTCCCCCTTTATATACTCATCGCAATTAATGCGATGAATTTAATGCGGAAGAGAGAGAAATCGCAGGTGCAATGAAACTATGACACGTGGCAAAGTGCAAGCTGGCAACAGCTGTTGAAAGGACGCGTGCCATTAATTTCGCGGCCACGCGCCCGAAAAATCGCGCCCACGCGTCTGAAAAAGCGTCTGGAATGACCATGTACTGTCACGTCACCATAACTTCCTGCACGTCCTGACACAGTCAGAAGAAACCGTCGGACGACGTTTCAACAGTTTGGACTGTTCTTATCCTTTCACCAACTCTTCGAATTTCAAAATTTCAAAAAGATTCAAAAGTAAGCGGGAAAATACCCCTTACCTTGGCAACCAAGTAACTGTAAGACAGGTGCGAGTACAGTGTTAAGGCAAAACCCTTCACATACTTAGCACCTGCAGGGAATTGAAGCCAAGAATACCTCGGCGACCAAGTAACTATAAGACGGGTGCGGGTACAGTGTTAAGGCAAAACCCTTCACATACTTAGCACCCGCAGGGAATTGACGCCAGGAATACCTTGGAAGTAAAGTAACCGTAAGACGAGTGCGGGTACAGTGTCAAGGCAAAACCCTTCACATACCTAGCGCTCCGCAGGGAATTGAAACCAAGAAGGATCTTCTGGGCAATGCTTGCGGAAACGGGAATAACATCCCCGCATAGCGGGAACGTCGAGAACTACATTGTTTGAAGCTTCAAGATGGAATTGGTGGTTTTAACATAATTGATCACTATGTTCAAAACTACCAAAACCTCATGGAGAATCCACACAAGTGTGACTCAACGCTCCTGACTTGCGAGGAGGTTACAGACCTACCCGCATCATACCCAAAGATCAAGCAGAAAAGTCGGGAATTTCTGCAAGTGACATAAGGACTTCCGCGGGAAGAATCCCCATGGAAAACCTTAAAACTAAACCCTTTTCAAAAACCCTTTGCTTAAGTCCAAAAGTTCACCTCACTTATTAAACACTCATGAGAAGAACATTGGACTGGGGGGACTTGAAGAGGTAGGTCCCAGCAGAGCCCAGTTGGACCCACAGGACTCACCTTGAAGAGAGACGTCTGCGCAGAAACCAACTGGATCCGCAGGACCCACCATGCTCAGAGACGTGACGTCCTTACGCGAAGTACGCAAGCTGTTCCCGCAGGAAATGCCTCCCAATGGTGAAGTACTTCGCCTGTTCCCGCAGCTGCGGATACAAGCCATCAGGGAAGGCCACCCGCGCAGCAAGGCTACACGCACAAGGCACTTAGCTCTCAATAATTCAGTAGTCACCTGAAGGAATGAGCAAAGCCGGGAACAATCCCGCACAAAGGCGGGAGGGGGAATACTCCCGCCCAAATGAGCCAGTCCGTACGATACTGGAAGATCTTTTGTACTGTACCTGACGAGGTATGGGTAAAAGATCTGACTAGAGATACGACAGCCCATTGACAACAGTATGGGCGAGCAGCATGCTCTTGTACTGTATGTCACTATTAGCCGCTACCTACTCACCAACTCCTGTCATACCACGTGCATAGCCTGCAGTTTGTGGAAAAGGAATAGTACACAGCAGGCCTGGTCACTGTCAGCCGCTGCCTACCCACCACAGTTGGTAGAACAGGAATACTATTCAACCGGCTATACCCTCTTGGAAACCTACCTTCGGCTATAAATACCCCAAATGGTATGATCATCTCATCTTATCTTGTATCTTACATTTTATACCTGATATCTGCTCTAGCAATCTCTTAATATACACTTATATTCAAGAGCAATATAGTCTGATTCTCACGCTGAAGGGTGGTCACAAGGAGGTACCCCCCCCCCTTCTCAGTGACGAGCTCACGGTGTCTGTTTTGCAGGTTATCAGAAGAACCATCTTTGCCGGGTCTAACCCCTCGTGGGAAACATCTATTTAACCCCCAGATTATCCGTAATCTGCCCGGGGTCGATTAGTGTTTCTTCATGTATAGAACAAGTAACAATAAGTAAGCAACTAAAAAGACAAAAATGATGGAAGCTAATTTGGTGGTGTCAAACAAAATGGTGTTTTAAGTATCGGCAAGTTTGTATTTTTCAAACATTTTGACATTCAAAAAATCATATCAACGAGTTTACCAAATAATAAGCATTTCAAAAGAAGGGTGAACTGCGGATTGTTCAAATTTACCACTTCAGTTCAAAAGTTTATAATTTTGCTATTTTCGTCCCTAAGGTTTCATTTCCATTGCAATATTCATCCTTTACGTTAACATATTTGGGCCGAAATAGCAGATTTTAGCAAACCACAGGGACGAAATTGCAACATCTATGAATTCTTAGGACCAAAATAACATATTTTAAACTTTTGAACTTAAATAGCAAATTTGAACAAACCAAAAAAACGAAAACCGCCGTTATTTCTCAAAAGAAATTAATTATAATAGAGTTGCAATTAATTCCATGAAGGGACAGAAAATAATAAAAAAAAACTTGAAGGGGTAAAACTGAAACTAAGATAGAATTAGGGTTTAGGACTCCACAGCCTTTATAATCTCTTTCAGCAGCCGTAGCCGACCTGCTCTCGCTTGCGTTTCTTTAATCTTACAGCAGCAGGTATTATTCATCTACATCTCTTCTGAATCTGCTCTTAGCTCATTGTATCCACCTTTATTTGCATAATAACCTTCGAATCCTTTTAATCTATCGTTTTTCTACAAAATAAGGATTTGAATCGGTGTAATATGCAATTGATGTGTCGATAGATTAGATTTGTTTGAATTCATGATTTGATTGTGATTGAATATCTGGACAGCTGAATTTTGAAATATGTTTTAGAGTAATTATTTGGCTTTATTTAGGTTAGGTTTTGATTATGACGATGTGTTCAGGAAATATATCTGCAGATTAATGCATTTCAATAGATTTTAGATGCTTTTTTTTGGTCTATGATAATTAAATAAAGATTAGTTATTTGATGTTTTGGTGTAAATTTTTATGAAACAGAAAGGAATGCAGTAAAAAGACTGATTTTAATCAGCAAGTGAAAGCAACAGTTTTAATATGATATTCATTTTGTGTATATTTTGCTTGCATATTTTTCGTGTTCATAAGAAATGGTTTAACTTCATGTATTTGCTTCTGCTTGTAAAGTTTTGTTTACACAAGTTTTCTTAATGCAAATGATTTGCTGCATAGAATCAACTGCTTAATTTTGCGTGCTTATTTTAGTTGCTTGTGTTGTAAAACTTTTACCATAATATTTCTTTCCCTAATTTTAATAATGGTTCGCTTTGTGGCAGTCATACTCGAAGATCTTATCAACCGAAAACATGGCAGCGTAAGTTACTTTTATGCTTTGTTGTAACTAGTTCCTTTTGAGTTTTTATATATAATTATATACACTATACTATTATATGTTTATGGCGTTTGGTTTTGATATTACACATCAATAAGTACCTAACGTTAAATCAATGATTTTTTTTTGTTTTGCAGTGAAGATGGTGTTGTTCCAGTTGAGGCACCTGCTCCCGCTCTCGGTGAGCCAATGGACATCATGACAGCTTTGCAGCTTGTGCTAAGAAAGTCACTTGCTCATGGTGGTCTTATCCGTGGGCTCCACGAGGCTGCAAAAGTGATTGAGAAACATGCTGCTTTACTTTGTGTTTTGGCTGAAGATTGCAACCAGCCTGATTACTTAAAGTTGGTCAAAGCTCTTTGTGCTGACCATAATGTCAGTTTGGTAACCGTTCCTAGCGCAAAGACCCTTGGCGAGTGGGCTGGTGTAAGTCTCTTCTCTTGTTACCTTAGTTTATCGAACCTTTTTTAAGCTTTATCATTATTGTGTATACACACATGGCAAGTTTGATAGTTTGGGCAGTTTGGTTAACATGTTTTGTTTTTAATCAGTACGGGTTGGGTTTGGCTAATGACGTAATGAGTGTTTGTGGTTTATATTGACCCTGTTTAAAGCTGACCTGGTTTAGCTGGAACCCATCTTACATGTTCATGGGTCTTTTTTCTACTGTTTTCGTTGCATGTTGAAAACTCCATCTTATATAGAATTTTAAGGAATATTGTTTCATTATTTTTACCATGTTTGGTGGTTTTACTTGTGAATAATTAAATACAGTTGTGCAAGATTGACTCTGAAGGCAAGGCAAGGAAGGTTGTTGGCTGTTCATGCCTTGTTGTGAAGGTATTATTACCTTTTTTAAATATAAAATTTTATTGTATTTTTATAATCTGTTGTGAGTTTTTATGTAATGTATTTTTTATCTAACCAAAGTTTGTAAATATTTCAGGATTATGGTGAGGAAAGTGAAGGGCTTCACATTGTCCAAGAGTATGTGAAATCTCACTAAATATATGTTATTGAGTCATCATTATGTTTTATGAGTTTCTGAATTTTGTAAGAGTGGAGATTGTTTTGAGTGATAACTCCTGTCAAACTTCATTAGATTTCAATTATCTGAATTTTGTGTTTGGGTCTCATATAACTTCTTAAAAGTAGAGATTGACCAATGATTTCACTTAAATTTGATTTTTATTAGGTGTATTCTATTTTTTTTCCTAACAGCACTTGTTTACAAACAATTTAATAATTAAATAACTTAAAACACACTTAGACCAAACCAACCATTCTAGGTGTAACTTACACTGAATCATAAGAAAGCAATAGGATGCTATCTTCTTCATTGCTCTCGGGCCTATTCAATTCATTGTAAGAGAGTCACTATTCTTAGTTACTTTGTTTCTGCATTTAGCCCTTGCCTCCTTTAAGCCGCCCTAAACTGGGCAGTTTCTTTTAATTCTTTTATAAGAGCCTTAATAAATGATATCCACTCTTCTTGCTCTATTTTGCTTAATGCCTTCCATTGAATCGATTGGTGCCATTTCTTCTGTTGGAAGTAGGGCAATAGATTCATTTTGTCCTTGGCGTGTGAAGGGATTGATTCAATTTGCTACAAGTAATATGATTTGGTAAGAATTGATTTCATGTTTGCCAAGTGGTATTCTTACAACTAAGAAAGTAAACTGGTTGGGAGACTATATTTTGCATTGAAGAAGGAATCTCGAATACGAGTGATCCAATACTTGAAACCCTTTTACAATTCGACCTCCTTGATGAATCTTCTTGCAATTATCAACTGCAATCCTACAAAATAGATGTCATCCTCGCCACAAGATGGGGGTTCCATATGTGACCATTATTCGGCGTAAGAATCAAATACTAGGTCCTTTAAAGAAAAATAAGTACAAGCATATAAGTGCTAGTGAAAATGAGATTTGAGTTCTTTATCTTTGCCATTTGTAGTTGGAGGGATTATCGTTGATGTCAGCATTCAAATCATTGGTCTCCACCTGGTGAAGGGCCTAACGGAATATGATAGTGACATCTTCTATTCTTGTTTGTTGAAGTGATATGCAACACTAAATAAATGTTTTTTGAAAATATATATTTTAAATAACCGTATCATATATATCTTTAAGACGTTTTAAAAAAAAAGGCTTATGGTATAATCATATTACCAAATAAAATAAAATAATTTATAACTTCAATATAACTTTTGTGGCCTACAAAGATGACATAAAAAACATGTGTGTAGGAAAATGAGAGCAAAGATATATCTAGTGATGCTTTGAGAGAGAAATAAATGAAGGTAAATGATTGTTAATTACGGATTACAGGTGAAAATTTTTAATTCTTTTAAAGTTCAACTTTTTATTTTATAAATGTTTAATACTATCAACGTTACCCGCGTTACGGCCGTGCTATTTTTTCGGTGAGACATCATTTTTATTTTTGAATTGAATAATTATGACAATTCATAAAAGTTAAAAAAAAATACATTAAAAGCAAAAAATTCAAATATTATAAACAACTATATAATTGTATTTCATGTTGAGCAAGTATCATTTGAATAAAACCCTATTTATGCTTATGCTTTGTTACTCATTAATTGCTTCATCATATACCAAATTCCCAACTCCTATAGCATCCCCAAATCCAAACTTTAAACAGAAGTAACATGTTTGACATCAAAAGTAACATGTATAAACTCATGTACAATTTATTAAAACAATTTGCTTCTTCCTTGCTTGTCTGTTTTTCCCCATTTTCAACGCAATTATTATTTTAGGATTTACGACACACACAAATCAATCCCGAAATTTCATCTCAACATTTTCGTGTTATACTATCATAAACGATCTCTGTGAAACCACATACATCAATCAATCGGTATCGGCCTGATACGAACTAATCAAATGACCAAAGAAAATAGATAGAAACCATATTAAAGATTTTTGAGAGAGATTAGTTTTCATTCATATCCAAACTAAGCACACAAATAAACTACCCACTGCTTTAAAGAAAACTACCAGAGAGTTGCATGATTGTGTTGTATGTGTGCATGGAGAACTTGTTAGATTGTGGCACACAACACGGCCCTCTCTATAAAGACGACTTATCTTCTCGCCTCAGCGCTTGGGTCCGGAGTCTTGTAACGTTTCGGTGCCGGTTCGTAACTTAAGGTAGCCAGCGCTTCCGGTATCATATCTGGTACAGGGGCGGTAGGTTTGAAAGGGTGGCGGTTGTTAATTATTACAGTTAAAAGACGGTTAGTGGTTAATGACACAAAACGGTTAAGCAAATAATAAAATGGTGTTAGAAATATCATTTACGTTTACTTGATTCAATTTTATTTTATTTAATTATTATTTGTTGAAACATTTATCATGATAAGGATTAGAATTCTCAAACGATGCCGGTTAGTTATCCTTATCCAACACATACCGAATTATTTTATTCTATTTCTAATAATTTAATGAAAGGATGGCAGCGTGTTTAGACTTTTGATAAAGAAATAGACTTTAGATAAAGAAATAAATTGAAATGTAGGCGAAAAAGATAGTGTGGTTTTATAGATAAAAAGACAAAGGGGAAAACAAATTAATTAAATTAAAAATGGGACACAAATTAAAACTTGTGAATATGGTATGTGAATCCATTTAGATTAAAATTTATAGTTGTTTTGGGAAAATGTTAGAAAATAGGTGTGATTAAATGTAGTAGATAGAAAGTATATTTTCAATATTTATAAATGTATATATTTTTTAAAATTTTAAAATGTATTTGTTAGTTAAACTTATACATTTTTTATAAAATAAATGAAATTGAGAATTAAATAATTAGAAAAAGAAAACTTAGGCCCAACCAAGTGAACCAACAATCCAACCCAGCCCTTACACATTCGTCCTCAACTCCTCATAGCCTTGCTTCTCAAAAAACTCGATGCTATGGAGTAGAGGTGCACAAACGGGTATTCTCAGGAACTGTAACCAGGTATGGTCAACAAAAGTCAAAACCGGGTTCGGGTAGGAAAAGGTCCCGGTATAATCGGGTATTTGACCGGTTCCACCGGGTTTTTTTTGGGGTTTTGGGTAGGGTTGGGTGGGGTTTTGACCGGGTATTGGTGGAATCGGTTCCACCAGGCCCGGATTGATTCCGGTTCCAGACACAGTTCTGGGAATAAACCCAAAGCCCGGTCCATACCCACGGGTAGGGTAGGGTCGTCCATTGTTGTCATGCCATATTTGTTGGGTGAAGACACCGACATTTTTTTAAATGGCAAACTAACCTCTCATCTCTCATCGTGGATGGCTTAAAGCACTTAAACTAAGTAACATAGATTCTAACTTCAAACAAAATGGAGAAAAAATATATTAACTTTTTTTTTATTAACTTTTTTTTTGACTTATTAAACTACTCTAAAAGGTTAATGCAATTCAAACAAACATATTTTGACGTATCTTTTTTCTCTCATTATTTTTAACAATGTATTAAAAACCAAGCTTATTATCTAACTAGTCTTTTTAACTGGTTTCATGGACCGATTAGATGATGTTATCATATTATAGTTTTTAAACTTCATTCAGTTTATAAAAATACGTAAGACATTAAAAACTCAAACAAGGGCAGGGGTTGTGGGTGGGATATTCTGCTCGTCCCAAAGATTTTGGGCGGCGCCAAAGGTGGAGGCGGTGTTTTAGCCAGTACCGTCTTGTTGCATAGTTTTTCATCATGATCCTCCAACTTCTTTGTTTCCTCTACTGGGAATGAAGATGCCACTTATTCTTCCTTTACATGTTTCGATTTTCCTTTTCTCTCACATCTTACTTTCAGCTTCTCCTTCTCTACCACCTCATTGACACATCACCAATCCCACTTTCACACCCGACCACCCTAAGGCTACTTGTTATGGTGAGGCTTTAAATATTAAGTTAAAGCGTCACGTCATTGTCACGTAGACAGTTGGATTTTAACTAACACGCCACTTTAACACCGTGTTATGGTTTAAAGCCATGTTACCACATTAAAGCCCCGCCATTTACTTGTTTACCGCCCAGGCCATAACGCCTAGCGCGGTATTGAAGCCCCGTACCATGTCACATTACTTGTGACGTCTCTTTTGAAGCCCCACAACTAGTTGTCTAACATACGATGAATAGTTTAATAGGCAATATTTGTAAGCCAATATATTAAGGTTTCAAGGTTCAACACTTAAATTTCAATTCAAAAACTAAATTACTCGAGTACTGAATGGTCAATGGTAAATAGTAAACATTCCTCTAGCCTTCGTGCCTTGTTTAAAATTTCGTGAATCTTCATCGATTGTGGTTGCCTGTTTCGACAAACCACCCGTATACTATATTACTATAAGCCCAAGCCTAGGTAAGAATTGAAAACTAAGCTTTCAAAGTTGCAAGAGAAGGCATGGAGTCCAAGCGGTCCTACCATCACCGGTTCAACCCCGAGCGATCCAACCCATTGAGAAAATTTTGGTTTAATCGATCCATCCGTCCAGTTCGATGTTGAAAACTTTCTAAAGATGACAAAACCTTTGTGTGTTTCAGGCAAAAATATGTCTATTTTATCAAAAGGTCAAAAACTTGCTACAAGCCATATCACTTGGAATTAAACCACTAAGTAATTCTGTGGCCTGCACTTAATTAAGTCACCCTCTTGTCTTGCAAAAAAGTAAGAGTAGATTTAGATGGTGGCGATGGACAAAATGTAGAATTAGTTCAAAACAGTCAAAAGTGCTTTCAAACCTCTTATAACTTCTTTTTTATTAAAAAACTTCCTAAGCAAAAACACTATAAAAGATTTAACGTTCTAAAAACTCTTGATAAAGTTCACATAACGCTCATCCAAAAGAAACGAGATTGTCAGAGAACAATACTAGTCTCAAAAGGACCCAAAATCTGGTGTATGTATGACATGACATGCTTAAGTGTTTTATTTCCCTTACAAAACCTACACATATAATATGTGATCAATAATATATAGAAACTAATGCAAGATCTAGAAACGTTAGAAATTACACTAAATCATGATTCATTCATTTGCTTTCCGAAACTGGTAGGTAGACACCCTCCACAGCCAACCAAACATTGTCCGCACGTTTCTCTCTCACACCACAAACCTGTAAAAGATAAAAAAGAAATAAAAATAAATAAGATATATAAAATTCGAGATCTCTGAGACATCTGAAATTTGGTCAACAAAAAGTGGGTTTTCAAAAGTTATATTAGTCACACGAAATATATTATTTAGATAAAAATCTAGTTTGTTTTTTAATAAATAGGCCTGGAATTAATGTAATAGAATAGCTCATGCAATACAAACATGAAACGAACCTCTTGTTGACCGCCAGCGATACGGCTATATTTCTTATCATGGCTATGTAGATATCCGCTTGTATCGACATGTTTAAGTCTTATTCTCTGATCTTGTCTCCAAGTTTTTCCTTTTCCCTCAATTTCAAGTCTGAGGGTATCATGGATCAACCAATAAGGTTAACACACGTCTTAAAACATTTTATTTTTGTTTTAGTTTTTTTTTAGGGATTTTTAAAATATAAGTAAAATGATTATAATAGTTCATACCTCCAGTAATCTCCTGTATCTGAATTACCATCATCTCCAAAGCAACTCACCTACACGAAACCTCACTTGCTTACATTTTAAACCAATCATACGAAGCCAAATTTATTGTACTAGATAATAAAATATTATATATAATTACAAGCAAAAGAACAAACCTCTAGATTGCCTGATATTGGTGAAGCATGCAAGTGGCTATGAAGCCATCTCCTAGTTCTCATGTGTTGCAATCGAATAATGCTTCCGGTTTTTATAGCATCTCCCTGTTTTGCTGGTGTCTCTGGCATAGGCCTCACAGTCTAGTTTTGTAAGAGTTCAATTTGAATAAATCAATTATTTGTAATTTAAAAAAACACATTGAACTTAGCTGGATATATAAACAATATTAACATACCCAATAGCTATTGGCATCATCTACATTGGGAAAGCCTGTAACAGATTGCTGGCCACTGCCTGATCCATATGGCACATCATGCGAGTGTAGTCGAAATCTTGTCTTTTCATGCATCAGCTTGAGTACCGATCCGTAAGTAATCTGAAGCGTATATGAAGTGCAATAAATGAGCATAAAATGAAAAGTATACAACATCCAAAAAAGTAAATGTACTTACAATATAGAAAAATATATTAGGTTCCTTTTATTTATAGTTTACTCACAGTTTTACTACCTTCTATTTTCCAATCATTACATTTTACATCCTAAAGAATTCATTCTTATGTAGTCTCTTATATCATATCAGGTAATATACGTACCAAACAACCACTTGAGCTAAAGTGCTAAACCCTAGCACGGGAACCCTACATTAGTCTCACTTTGCTAGTTTACAAAAACGACCTCAACATGCACGTGAGTAGGTTAATAATATTCACAGATATGACAAGTTCATATTACTCGAGAATATTAAAATTACACACTCCAAACCGAAAATAGCAAGAAAATCTAACCCGTTCAAGTTTATTGTGTTTGAAATCTAGAGAAAATCCATGGACTTTGTAACAAAGTTTGACATTTTTCATTTCTAGTTCATGCTTCATCACAAAAGTCTCATGTAATTATCACATTTTACTCAAGAACTTAAATTTGTAACACGATGTGATCCACTTGACATTGACAGATTCTGTTCATCCACAAATTGACCACAGATTCAAAGGATCAAGTCTTCTTACATATTAGTGTCCGGGATCCGGATTATTAAAAAACCTGATAAACTGAATGAGTACAACTAGTCATTATTATAGAGAAGTCATTATTATAGAGAATATATTACCTAAAGTTAACTATATATCCAAAGAAGGTAAGAACTCTAAGGGCTCTAATACCATACAACAATAAACCCTGCCTAACAAATTCACTATATAATAGCCGTGACTTTGAGATTTGAGGTCAACCATAGAACTATGCTGATGAAAATTCGGTAACATAGCAAAATACACGCGCACACGCCCAACCTAAATAACAAGAAAATCTAACATTCTAACCCATTCAGGTTTATTGTGTTTAAAATCTAGAAAACATCCATTGACTTTGTTACAAAGTTTATATCTTTTTTCTTTTCTAGTTCACGCTTCACAACAAAAGTTTCGTGCAGTTATCACATATATCTTAAGAACTTAAATTTCTAACACCATGTAATCTACTTGACCTTGAGATATCACAATTTTTTCTCTTCATGAATAGTAAGAAGTCCGTTAACTCGGCTCATCCCCCAATTGACCACAGACCTGAAGATTAAAGTCTTCTTACTTCTTAGTATCCAAATCAAAAACAAAAAACTTATAAACTGAATGAGTATGACCAGTCATTATAATAGAAAATATATTGCCTAGAGTTAATTATATATATCCCAAAAAAAAGGTAATAACCCTAAGGGCTCTAATACCATACAACATATAACAATAAACCCTAGCTAATATATTCTCTATAATAGTTGTGAATTTACTTAAAACTTAACACCAGCATTCTGATATGCTTATTATTATCCCAAAAAAAAGCCTTACAAAATTTATCAAATTCCACTTAAAACACTACTTAATTCACTCCAAACTAATACAAAAAGTAGTAATCTAGGTCAAATTTCAAGCTATTAATCCTCTAAAGCCTAAACAAATCAATTACCAGTTAAACTCATAACTTGGTCAGCCGTGTCAATTAATTGGACCGGCTCATTTTTCCAACATAAAGAAAACCGGAATCAGATCTTAAAACAAGGCAATTACCTCAACGCCTTCAGACGTGGCAGCATAAACCGGAGCCGACGATGAGTAATCCGAATCTAGGGTTAGAAACAGGAACACGGCGAGTCCGAAGAAAGAAACCGCCATCAACAATAACAATCCGATGAACCACGTCCGCTGCCAAAACGGTAAGTCTAGATCCGATTCCTCTCTGTAAATGATCCGAGTAGGACCCGACGCACGTGACAAAGGAGAGTTAGAAGAAGCGGCGGCGCGTCGGCGAGTGAGGTGGACGTTGCTGCTCTGTTGCGGTTGTCCTGACGGAGGAGCCACGGCTGGATGATTTCTCGGGTCGGAGCCTCCAACGGAGATCCGGCCGATCCGGCGAGTTTGTATGGAGTTAAAAATTAGAGAATGAATGTGTGTTTTTTCCGGCGTTTGGATGCTTAATTTGTGATTTGTTGTTTTTGTAGTTTCTTTGATGGTGATGACACGTTGGTGGCGTGTTTTGAACGAATGGAAGTTTGACACGTGGGTGGTTTTGTACAGGTGGAGTGCTGATTGGGATGTTTTAATAGTTTATAAAGATTTGGTCCTCGTGGTTAACCCGTTAGATTTACATTTTCATTGTGTATTTTATTTTGTATTTTAATTATAATTAATTAACTACTTATTATTAAACCAACTTTTAACTTTCAAAGTTTTGGAGATGTATATTGTTCCATGAGTAAAACTAAGTTAATGTTCGTTTCAAGGATTTGGAAGGAATTCTAAGAAATAGGATTGTAAATCCTATGAATTGATATGTTCGTTTAATTAAATGAAAGAATGGGAATGGAAACTAAATCCCATCAAATCCAACATTTCATGAGATTTTAAAATCCCACATATTTTATAATGATTATTATGAAAAGTAAAAACCCCTCCAAAAAAAAATTCGAAAAAATTAATAAAAAAATCATAACTCAAAATATAAATCAAAAACGAAAAATATGAAAAAACTAAAACGATTCCACCATTCCCCTTGTTCTTAAAAAAACCCCGAGAATGAAGAAGATTCCAATTCCAATACATATTAACCAATCAAACACATGATAGGGATTCACAAACATTCAATTCCATTTCAATTCCAATTCAAAATACTTTAAAAAAAGTTCGTGAAACGAACGCGCCCTAAAGTGTTTCACGCTATCTATCTAATCATAATTTGTTGAAAGGTTTTGATGTGAGAACGAAAGAATTCAAATGGCTCCTGATATTTTATGATTAATCAAAGACTATAATCGAACGAAATGTTCAAAAAAAATATTCTTATAATTCAAATTCAATAAAAATCAACCAACTAAAACAAGCTAGAACAAATAATACTTATAGGACTGAAAAGAGAAACGGACAAACACTCAAAACAAGGAAAATGATAATGACTCCTGATTTAAATAAAAGATAAAACTCAAAATTTTCAAACTTAATATTATAACAAACCATAATAAAGAATAAAATAATCAAAGAAAGAAATGAAGAAATGAGAAAGAAAAGAAAATAAATAAAAGGAAGAATGGAAAATATAAAGGAAAATTTCCATCCCATGTTGGTGGAGGAAAGAAAATGAAAGGCTTTCACCATGGTATAAATAGGATTTATTTCTAACTCTTGTCCCACATCGCTAGATTACAAAACTTGTAAGCTTTTATAAGGAAGAGAGTTTACATGATAATATTCTTATGTGCCAAATCACACCCAGTAGTTCTCGCGGAGGGTGCGAAGCACCACGGGCTTGGGCGAAGTGCGATGGGCACAATGTGACGCTTTGATGGCGCACTTTGCACTTCGCACGCTCGCATCGCCGCTTAAGGGCCGCCTTAGTGTTTTTGCACCTTCGCGATATGCGAAGAAGTATGCTTAAGCTTCTTCGCGATACGCGAAGATGTGACGTAAAACCGCCTTAGTGCTTTTGCACCTTCACGATACGCGAAGAAGTATGCTTAAGCTTCTTCGCGATACGCGGAGATGTGACGTGAAAGCTACGCAACATTGACACGTAGCCTGACACGTGTCGAGCCACGTGGCATAGCTAGGGCTGACTCGACAAACCTACTGCAACTTCGCGATACGCGAAGATGCTCAAATTCAAGCATAAATAGGGCAGCAATCTAGACTTCACAAACTCGTCCCAAAAATCATACTTTCTCTCGTATTTCTTATGTAAGGTTGATATTATACCCGAGTAATTGTAACGGTACCTCTCCGATTGAGAGGAACTTTTATAACACGAATCCAAAAGCTATACCTAACCAAGGTATGACATTGTGCTATCGTGTAAAGTTTCATGTCTCGTGATTATCGTTATGATTATGGGTTTATACTAATATAGATATACTACATTGTGTTTAATCTAGGTGCTTAATCCCAGAAGGCTTGTTAAATATAAACTTGCAAGGTGAGACATTCGAGTTTTTGCACAACTCACATTTGCGTGAGACAACTGATTTTCCAATGCTGTCATGATGCTTTTCCAAAACCATCAAACTCATGACGGATAGTTTAAATATTTTCAAAGGATTTAAACTACATTACAATGATTAAGTCTCTGTAGACTTACAGGATGGTTACTACTGGTATTGTGGGGTTTTGTATACAAGACTTGCCTACTGGGCTATTACACGTTACTTATTGGACAAGTGTTAGCCAATAAGTAATATGACCACAGTCACAGATACGGTCGAGTGACAAGTACCTTTCGGTAATTTGTAAGCAGGCAGATGTAAAAACATCTTAATGCTGTAACTGTAAAATGTGTCATATATAAATGAATGTACTCACCAGTATTTCCTGCTGATTAAATATTTTTAAACATGTTTCAGGTGACTTGTTAGAGACAAAGGAATGATGCATGCGGGCTTCCAGCTTAAATAAGTGGCTTGTCACCAGAATAAATAAACGTGTTTTGTAAATTAGGGATTATCCCTATAAAACTTATGTTTGTATAAAAAATGGGTTTTTATCCCAGTTTATGAAATAAGAATTATGGTGTTTTTATAACTCTAATTAATTTTCCTAACTACGGTTCTAATGAAATATTCCGCTGCAAATTATTTTAATAAACATCGATACCGCCACTCAACGTTCACGACTCCCCTCCCGGAGTATAGGGGTCGGGGGCTGTGACAAAATGCTTAATCCGCATCAGGTTTCTAATGAGAAACTGGTGAAACTTAATAACGTGATGGAAATGATGAAGGTGCTGGGTTTTTTCAGGTGCAAAGTAGGTCGAAATCAGAGACGATGACGTTGGATAGACGGAGGAAGTTTAATGTGTAGTTCCTTATAGTTTCTTGATTGCTTGTTATAGTTTTTCGATTGCTTGTTGTAGTCTTCAGGCTGTTTTTAGTTATGATGCTTGTACTTGCGGGCCCGTTTGCAACTTGCCATTGAGGTTTAGTGGTTGAATAAAATTCTTTTATTCGTCCTTTAAAAATCAGCTTTGAAGTTCTTTTCTAATTACTAAATTAGTGTTTCTAATTGTATTTCATAAGTTAAATATTTAAAGCCTATAGAGAACGTTGAAAAGATGATAACGAGTCGACAATATCCGATATGTATTTTTGTTTGCGACTTTTTAATAAATGTAATTATAAACCTACAGAAAACATTAAAAAGATGTTAACAAATAACATGTCAACACCATCCAATATATTTTTGTTCGCAACTTTTAAATTCGTATTCTTTTTATATATGTTGGAAAGTCTATATATGATGTTTTATTTAAACAAGCCTAAAATTCAAAGCAAACATATTGGTTTATCAATTTTGGCAATTTTGCCATTGACAAGTTAAATGAATGTATAACATGATTTAATTCTGACACTACCAACTAACTTATAACATGATTTAATTCAGATAACTTCATGTTCAACCTTGAGTGTGTAAGTTCTACATCAGCATCATCATCATAATAGGACATAACAATAAATGTTTAATCAACGTACTAAGTAAATAATAATATTGTTATGACTCACGGCCAAAAGGCATGACGAGACATGACCGTGAGCCCGTGTATACTGTATACACTCTTAAAACTGCAAGAAAAGAATTAACATTAATAGATCCCAAAAGATTCATGAATTTTTCTTAGCACGTACAAGCAGTGGAACTTGTTGAAATTTTGTTCAAGTGGAAATGATTTTTCATTAATTCTGAGCATAGTTACCTAGATAGTTTTATTTATGTACGTGTCATATAGATTATTTTTGGACTTACATTCTACTACATGAGAGCTTCACAACATATCAAACCACGTCCAAAACAAAGTTAAGTTTTATTGAATTTATTTTATTTTATTTTATTTTATTTTATAACTTGTGCCCATTATTTTTTTTTCTTTTGATATCTAAATACTTAGTGTTGCTTTTTTTTGTATGAACGATCGACATAAAAAATTTTTGAACTCGTAAGCAGCTTGGGCACATTTCTGGATCGGTAAGACTGTAACTTTAATGAAACATATTTTTTTATGAGTAGATACTTATTAATTTTAGATACTATACGTTTGTGTTTTTTCAATTTATAATGGTGTATTTTAATTATTTTATTTTATATTATTATTACATTTAAAAAAGAGTTAAGAGTTGAGAGTTATTTGATTATTATTATATGTTGGTAGAGATTAATTCGTACTCAAGCAATGCTTAGACCGTTCTAACTTTGATTTATTTCCTCCGACAATCACATATTTATTTTTGACGTCATAAAAAAATAACTGAGAAGTGTGGCCGCCTTGAGCGTATGAATGATGAGCTCCGGCCAGCTGACATCATCTCTATTGGGATATGACGAGTGAACCGATACCCTAGTCCGTACAGGCTTCAACACCACTTACATCGTCCATCACTTTGGTTATTAGTCCGGTCCAAAACTAGACATCTTTCTTTAACTTTAACGAAATGGCATTGTTTAGGTAACAGATTAGACTTAAATGACTAGCCTGGCCAAAAGTTTGAGCCCGCCTTGGGACCCGACTGGTTCCAAACCAAGACTAGCCCAAAATTTCAAATGTCCAGAACAGTCTATGAACCGTTGTACACCGATGCAGTAACATGTTGAACTTCAAACTTCTAGCTAGACTATAGCAAAAAGGGGGCATTTTTGTGCTGAGATGATAAACAGTCAAATACCAGTGCTTTCCTAATATACTGATTATACTATATTATATTACCAAAAAGCAATTTCAAGCAAGAGTGACTGCTGCCAAAAGGTCCAAAAAAGAGTTCAGAAGGATGCATTACTTCATGATTGCCAACGCGTATTGCCACCAGCTCAGCTATCTGCATCAAAGATTAGAGATCTCACAGTTAGAAACATCACATGACAATTTCAAGTTTTCAACCCATTAATATCAAAACAGGTCAATTTTAGTAAAGGGTGAATCAGATGGATTGACCGAAACCAGTTTCAGGGATTTCTTTTGACCTTTTTTGCAATTATTAATGTTTTGGTTACAATAAGAGTCTAAACTTTTTATCGAAAAGATGAAGAGGTTGTGAGCATTAAACTTTTAATGACCGGTTAGCCTTTTCCTTGTTATTTGGCCTGGTTGAGATAAAACACAACACAAATCGACACATTTTAAGTAAATGCATGCAGGTTGATTTCGAACAATGAGAATGTTAAATAGGATTTGAAAAACTTATATAAAGGAAAGAAAAGAAAATAAAATGGACATGTGATACAAACCGTATCCTCTTTTGCGTTTAGGGCTCTTGATATTCTTCAAAATAAAGCTAATAACTTCCTTTAATGTAGCTTTTCGTTTGTCTTTGAAGTTCCAAAGTTCGTTAATCACATATCTGCCACTAGGGTTATATTCATTCATCTCCATAAATGCAGCAACCACTGCATCAAAGATTCCGCTACCCCATTCTGCCTTTAGAGTTTTTAGCAGTTCATCATCTTCATTAATCACTTCCTGCAGTATGCACACGATTTCATTCTTAACACAGGCATATAGACTTGAATCATATTTATAAAGTTACTAGATGCCACTCATAACGCTCATAAGTAAATGGTACCGCCTCAATGGAAAAACAAAGTCAGCAAGTGAATTTTAAGACACGTACCTTATGTGCACCATCTACTGCAACAACTTTGACTGGATGCCACTCCGGGTTTTTAAGTTTGTCCTCCCACAAAGAGCATAACTCGAGACCCTTCATTTCAGCTTCTTCAGAATTAAACTTCTTCTTACAGGCATCATGGAAGGGTTTTGTATCAAGTTGACCCATCCGCTTTACTCCAATATTATTGCATCCACTTAACATACCTTCCATGCCCTGTAAACAAATCAACAACTCTTTACGGGCTTCTTGCAACTCATCGTTACTTTCACGGCCCTAAACCACAAGCGTTTGATTCATAGCCTCCAAATCATTCATGTCCTCCATCTTCGCTTCCAGCTCATCCTTCATCTTTTTTATCTCCTCCTGAACCACGGTATCATCTTTATCACCCAAATGTTTCATCACCTGCAGCTTTCCTCTTAATTCCACGATTTCCCTCTCTAGTTGCTGTTTGGCTTCTAGCTGTCTCTCTAACTCAAGTACTTTCTTCAAAGCCGCCTCGCCTTCTCTCTGTGATTCAAGCAAGATCCAGTCAGCATAAGTAGTAATCATAATATTAAACCAGCAAAAATACCTTTTGGTCTTCAACCAGCCTTAAGAGATCCTCACCAGCTTTTTCCTGCTCTACAGAGGCCATATGTAGAGAACTGTTTCGTGTGTCATTCTGAGTTTGGAAAATATAGGCTATAAATAACATAATATGATAATAAGAAGAAAAAACACTTTGCATTAAAGTTTGTATTCAATAAATTAACAATCACCTTTCTTTTCTCCTCCTCTAATATTTGTCTCTCACGTTCTGTTCGGGCTACTTTCTTATTAACTTCTCTGTCGTGATTCATGTTCCTTCCTTAGTTTCTCTACCTCAGCAATCGCCTTTTCTCGTTCATCTAATAATCCTTCAACACGCTCACGTGCATGGCGTTGCAGTTTACTTCTCTCTGAAGATAATCAAAATTTCCATTTCAGCAAAATCTCAAAACTTATAAAAATGGAATTCCACAAAACATGCGTATTCGTTTAACAAGAGGCAATCAAAGAGAGAATAAGTAACCTTCACGGAAAGCTTGATGCGTGCTGTCTATTTCTTCAATCACCCTGCTCAAAGACATAGCTTTCTGATTATACTTGCTTTGCAAATCCTCAAGATTTTCATTCCTCATATCGATCTCAGTTGCTAACTCAACCACCGGTCTGTTTCTAGCATTTGCAATCTCTTGCTCCACTTCAGATACCGTTTTCACAACCCTGTTCGTGCGAAGATACTCTCCTATTGGCCCTTGTGATTCAAAGTCATCTGCACGAGCTAACCAAGCATAAATACTTTGACTATGTTGACCACAATCCCATTCTTTCTTACTGTGATGACCAGCTTCAAAAGCTTTCTCAAACTCCATAGCATTATTAAAACCAATCAAACCGTTGTTGAACCTCACAAACGCTTGCGCGCTTCTCTTTTCAGCATCCCATAACAGCTCAACTTCTTCTGGCTTGTATTTCGAGAATCTCATGATCCAATATTCAGTACTCTCCAAGTCATTCCCATTGTCTGACTCTTTGACTATGTTGACAACAATCCCAGTCCAAGGCCAGCAAAACAAACTGTTTTCTTCAGTGATTGGTGCTGCTACTTTAACCGGCTTTTCAGCCTCGTCTGCCAATTCATTTTCTAAGTACAGTTTTAGAGCAAGATGATTCGCCTTTTGCTTTGCATTTCTGTTGGACGAGCGATTGCCGACTCCAGAAGCATGTTGATGCAAGTCTTTGTATTTGAAAGTTTGTTTTTTCTTGCCAGCACAAAAAGGACACCTGAAGTTGCCATCTGGATATTTAACTTTCAGTGTTCCATTCCTGAGTTGCTCATATGGCTTATCTTTGCGCTCGTTAATCTCTGAATCACTGAACTCGGACTCTTCACCAGAGCTATAATCCATCTACCCAGAAAACAAACACAAAGATTAGACTAAAAACTTGTTGAGGCATTAAGAGACTGCCGATAATATCATAAACACTTAAAACTCAAATTGATTCAGATTTTAGTCTTGAATAGAGGTGTAAATGTTCCGAGCTGGTTGCGAGCTCCAATCGATAAAAAACTCAAAACAAGCTGAGCCCAGGTGTTAAATAAAGCTCATTTAGATATCAAGCTTGGGCTCGAGCCTTGTATAAGAAGTTTGTTTAGGCTTGTCGAGACTTTACGAGCCCTGTGCATAATTAAGGTTTACCTATTTTGGACTCGTATGTATTAATTTCACAGTGAACAGTCGAGCTAAAGCCGAGCTTTGGCTGGTTTTAGGTACCACACGAGCTTGAGCTGGGCTTAGCTTGAAAAATCAACAAGCCGAGCTCGAACTTGAAAAATAGTTTAACAACGTATATAAATTAATAAATAAATAAAAAATGATATTACAATTTTCAACATGCCAGTCAGATTATTGTTATTATTATTACTATTACGAGAGTAAAAAAAAACACCCTAATTTACCAATCCAGGTAGGAAAATGAAATGAAGTTGGATTAATTAAACAAGTTGCAGAAAGAAAGCATGTGATGGGTAAAGGAAGGATAGCTAATAATAATAATAATAATAATAATAATAATAAGTTGTAAGCGAAAAGGAAGCATTAGAAAAAAAAGCAAGTAAGTGTAGATAGCTAGTAGAATCGAAAGCAAAAACACCAGCGTTCGTCACTAGAAAAACTGATTTCCGTTAAGGAAGACGAAGCGTTAACTTACTTGCACGAGTATAATAACCGGTTGCAGTTTTGATTAAAATATAATAATAATAATAATAATAATAATAATAATAATTAAATACAGCACAACTAACTCTTCTCTCTCTTCTCACGTCAATCAAATCAACGATTTTTATTTTTTTTTTTACGGTTCCTGTCTTGTATTTTCTGCTCTCCTCTTTTCTATTTAATGTAAAAACTTTATTTTCATCTCTATAATTTAATTAAGTATTTTTTTCTTTAATAATTATTTTATTGATGGAAAAGAAATAACAGCAAACAGCGACAAGCAACTAGATTGATATGAGGTGACGAGAAGAAAGCGTAAAGCGTAGAACATATTCCGTTGGAGGAAGGCGGAACACAAAGTAGTAGAAAAACTGGTTATGGATTAAATCAAAATAATAAAAGTAAATGCACCCCGCATGCTCTAATAATAATAATAAATTTTTATCTAGATGTCTCTATACTGTCATATCAATCAATTCAACTTTTTACTTGTCGGTTTTTGTCATATCTTATATTGTTTAAAGATTTTTTTTTTGTTTTGTTTCGATTTAGACATGTAGCTGGTTGATGGAACCCGCAAAGTACAGCTGTACATTTATTTAAAGATTTTTTAAAAACTTTATTTTTATCTCTATAATTTAATAAAATATATTTTTAAAACATTATTTTATTGATTGGGAATAAATGAACAAACGGCGACAAGCAACTAGACTGATACGAGGAGATGAGAAGAAGGCGTATAAGATATTTCCGATGGAGGGAGGCAAAAACACATAGCAGTATTTTCTTTTATGAGGATGACATGTGACAGAAACTATTATTTTTTTATTAGACTAAATAAAAAATAAATAAATGAATAAATATATCTTCAATGCGTTCATACTCTTGCTACCCGAGATGACGTGGAAATTATCCACAAATTTAGGCGCATTGAAGCACATCCAAAGGAAAGAGATCCGTAAGGAAAATCTGACTGCAAGTGCACCATTATATAGGTTTTTTGTGCCAAAAAGCTTTAATGGAGAAAACTCTGGTTGAAGAAGATGAATAGGATAAGTGTATACTTAGCCGTTTAGTTTTGAAATAAATTACAGAGTAACCCTTGGATATTTTAATATTAAGAAATCCAATTTAAAAAAAATCAATATTAAGGTATGATTAAAAAAAATAACTTCATGCCCAGTTCTTCCTTTTCTTTTCCTATTAATAATAATTAAAAGTGTAAACTTAATTTTATTACCATTTTAAGAGATTATATAAGTAACGCTTAGTTCTTTAACTTTATTTTATTAAATTTTAAGAAGAAATAGGTTATGAGGTGACAGCTGAGTAGGCAATTAAGAACACCTTTACTATTGTTGGATTTTTTTTAAGAATTTATAAGAATGTGACTGAGCAGTTAAGAGCGCATAAATGCCTTCTTAACACTGGAGATGGTCTTATATAGAGTGAGGAGATGAGATTTGTTTGCATATGCATTGTGTTGAGGGTGTTTTCATTAGGTTGTTTTAACTGCTCAGTATTGTTTTACTAGTTTGAACCCGTCATAAAACATGCAATTGTTAGCTATTATATTTTGTCATAAATATAATACTTTTAATAAAATTAAATAAACACTCATGCTTATATGGTAACACACCCGTCATTCACAGTAAATAGTGCTGCAAAACCAAATTTGATGTTTAAATTGTGTTGCCATTTTTTTCTTATTATTTTACATTGATGTTTAAGTTTTAATGCATTTGTGTTTACAGATAGTGGCACATTTTACAGCATCATGGTGCACCTCTTCACCCTAACAACTAATGATTTTTTTTCCATTACATCTAGATCTCTTTAATCACTCAAATCATTTGTGTAAGTTTTTCTTCTTTTATCAAGTACACCGAGAAATGTTTTATCATGGAAATTCGAATTTCTATAATCATTTCATTCCAATTCAAGTTCTTCGTTATTTTAACCATAATCATTCATGAATTGTAACACCCCCGAATTTTATAATTAAAAATGATTTTGTGAAATAAAGATAAAGGTCTTGAAATCGTTTAAATAAAATAAGTGTGGAAGTAAACCATATATATATATTTCACACAATAGTTGTGATGTGCTATATATTTGAAGTTTTGACATTTACAGATGAAATCAGCGAACTTTGCTAGTGAGGTGATCAGTTTTGAGGGAAAATTAAGAACCGGGATGACAGTAAGGCATGTCGTCACTTTCAACTTTAAAAGTTTTTTAAGAGACAACTTAAGATTCTTTTTTAACTCAGAAAGGCTTTTCTTCATGGGAATTAGTTTTTTAGATATGATTCTAATTGAAAATTTAATTATGTAAACCTGGTATAAATCTCTAAAACTATGTTGTTAAAAATGTTGATGGTGAATATGCAATATTTGTCTCACTTTGTAACTAGAAAAGCATAGGCTTGACCTTAAAAGTCTAACCCATAAGCCAAAAGGAAATGTAAAAAGTTGCATCCAACATCCATATGCATGTTCATGTGTCATGACTGACTTGACTCTGTTAAGGTCAATATAACTGAATTCCAACTTCATTCATTTGATTGTATAATTTTAAAACATTTACTATACATTTGAAAATACTTTTGAAGATATGCAAATTCTATAAATGACTTCAAAAGTCAAAAGTCGAACGTCCATCATTCTAATCCAGCATTTACATCAATTTATTAACAAAAAATAACAAGAAACTACTAGTGAATCTTTGATCTTTTAGGATTTGTCATTGCCGATGAACATATCACATATTATTCATCATGAATAGGCTTCAAACTACAAGACGGTTTAGGATTTGTCATTGCGACCGAGGTTACTAAAACTCTACTGCAAGAAAGTAAGCAGAAACTACAAGTGAGAAGGTGCTGTTTATGAATATATCATATCTGAGCTCACCACCTCAGTTACTAACGCAAAATAAGAATATTATGAGGTAAAATCAAACTGAAACTTGAACCATACTTTACATATATACGAAGTAAAGAAAAAGTACACTGTCATGAATTTAATTTGGTACTTACATCAAATTATTAACAAAATTAAACAAAAAAACCAGAAACTGCGAGTGAACAGTTGATGTTTTATGTTACTGTTATTGTTGATGAACACATTAGATCTAAGTTACTAAAAGTCTACAGCGCGCAGTGACAACTCAAAATCAAACTGAAAGTAAGCTAGGCCATATATATACAAAGTAACGTAAAATTACACTGTCATGAATCTAATCTGGCATTTACATCAAAATTATTAGTAAAATCAAACAAAAACAACTGTAAACTATTATTGAATCGTGGATGAACATATTGGATCTGAGCTACTAAAAGTCTACAGGCAGCAGATACTGGATAACTCAGAATGTAACTAAAAGTAAAACACAAGGTAAAATTGCACTTTCATCAACGTTGCTTGCATACACACAACTGAACTGAAAGCAATAAACCTTTGAATCATAGACGAGCATTGCAAATTTTAGGCAGTTGAAAATCACAAATCGTAAGAAATAATAATCGCATTGTTGAACTTACAATCGCAAACACCATTTTTGATTAAATGCTGCCAATCATATTGGGCTGGCTAACGGTATATGTATCTAGACCCGTACAAAACCGAGTTCTTTTTTTCAAACCAGCACTTTTGCCAAACCGGTTTCAATACTGAAAAGACTCTTTCAGTATGCCCCTTCAGCTTTCAATTGTGTCTGCTTTAGTCCTTTACAAAGTAAAACTTCCCATTCCCCCTCAGCTTTCATTATTCAACCTTTTCACCTACAAAGACGTAAGCATACGTTTCAAGTACATATCTCACTAGAAAAAAAATAAATATATTATTCAATAAGATTGAAACATTATGTATTACAACAAAAACCTGTGTCGCATTTTGTTGCTTCATTGTTGAGCTTTATTCCTATAGGAAAACCACATGTGAATACTTCCTTTGTTTTATATCCAACAATTCCATGGGGAAGATGACTTATCGAAGTACCTCCTAGATATAAATGTTGCAAAGATTCTAAATCTCCTAAGTTCTCGGGTAGTTCTTTGAGTTGAGAACATCCAGAAAGGTTAAGCACTTTGAGATGCTTTAAGTTACAAATGCTGGATGGAATATCTCTTATCGGAGTACGCTCTAGATTTAAACTTTCCAAACATTCTAGATCTCCTAGGTTCTCGGGTAATTTATTAAGTTTATAACAGTTAGAAACATTAAGCTCTTTGAGAAGTTTTAAGCTACAAATGCTGGAAGGAATATCTCTTATCGGAGTACCATTGAGTTATAATCTTTCCAAATATTCAAGATCTCCTACGTTCTCGGGTAATTCCTCGAGTCCAGACCATCCAGAAATGGCAAGCCTTTTGAGATGCTTTAACTTAAAAATGCTGGATGGAAAAGCTCTTATCTTGATGTATCTTAGACATAGTACATTCAATGATTCTATTTGTCCAAAATCCTCGGGTAACATACCCACTTTACAACCATCTAGAATGAGAGTTTTAAGATGCTTTAACTTACAAATGCTATCTGGGAGCTGTTTAACTTTTGAACTTCTTAAATATAATTTTTCTAAACATTCTATTTGGCCAATATTCTCAGGCAATTCCTCTATCCCACTGCTTCCAAGTTTAAAATCTTTTAAATGTTGTAAACTACAAATGCTTCCAGGAAGACTCTTGAGTTCTTTGCAACAAGAGAGATCTAAATAAACAAGCTTATGAAGATTTCCAATTGATGAAGGTAGGTGATCTATATTATTTCCCCAAAAATGAAGCTTCTGCAAACTACTGTCGGAGTGGCTAGAGATTATATCCGGGAACACCTTCAGATCTAACCCACCCAGATTAAGAACCTCAAGTGATTCCAACTCCTTGATAAATGAAAAAGATTTCAACCTTTTACAACAGCGGAGGTCTAGGTACACAAGCCTTTTTAAACATCCAACAGGCACATGAAGTTCTACCAAATCCTTACAACTTCGAAGATCTAACCTCACAAGATTTGGAGTCAATCCCAGGTCAAGGGCCCTCAACTTTGAACGGTGGAGTTCAATGGAATTGAGCTTCTTCATAATCTATTGCCAAACCAGAAAGAAGGTAACATAGTAATGAGTTATAAATAGAACAATCAAAATAACTAATCAATCATCGTACCTTCCCCCCTACCCAAAGTTGCTCGATTCTGCTGTGGCGCATTTCAAGCGCAACAAGATTATTTGCTCGAAAGGTTTTGGGTAAACACCGATGAGGATAATTGTCCCAGCTCAAGTACCTTAATGCACCTGGAAAGTATTGATTAACTTCATCAATATTTACAAGGTCATCACAATCCTTAGCGATATGCCTATTTTTCATGACAAGGCATCTAAGTTTCTTCATGTTTCCAAAACCATTCAAAATAATTTCAGGGGTGATCTTTTGAATTATGCATCTTGTCACTTCAGTACCCTGTAATTTAAGAGTGATTCATGCATGTATAAGTAGAGACAACTACGCTTGTTTAAACACTATGTCAAAAGTAAATTTCGTTCTTACCAAGCCATTATCCAATACATCTTCAATTTCCTCCTGAATCCACAATCGGCTATGTTTGTTGGGATCGCATGGGTGCAAACGGCGTACGATATTCTTGCCCATTTCTTCAATATGGTCATGCATGCTCAAGACAATATTAGGAGTACCATCAAGATCCCTGGTATAATCATCCCTAAGAGTTATAAGAGATCTCTGCTCAAGAACTCTAAGGCCATTTCTAGCATGAAAACCACAACTTTCAAGCAGTTTTACTGCTTCGTGTTTCATCCACCCTTTGAGTAAGCATGCAACATCTAAGAATATTTCCTTGTAATCATCCTCAAGGCTTTCAAAGCTTAATTCCAATTTTTCAAGAGTTTCCTTCAATGGAATTGTTTCGAGTCTTGCTAATGCATCTATCCATTCAAGCTTGTCTTTACCACACAAAAATGAACCTAAAACTTTGATTGTTAAGGGAAGACCAGCAGCATAATGAACAACTTGTAGTGATTGCTTTTCGTACTCTTGAACTGGAATATGTTTCCCAAATGCGTGCCTGCTAAAGAGGCCAATTGCTTCCTCATCCGCTAACAGATTGACATCATGAATCCATTTTACTTTGTGTGCTTTCAACACTTGCTCATCTCTTGTTGTAATGATAATCCTACTTCCGGGCATGAACCAATTAAGATCACCGGCTAATGCATCAAGCTGATCCTTATGATCAACATCATCCAAAACCACAAGAACCTTTCTACCACGCAACTTTGTTTTCATCATGTTTGTCCCATCATGGACGCTACTTAGGTTGCTGCCTTGACCATTTAGCAAATCTGAAAGGATCTTTTTTTGCAATGACAATAAACCATCCAACGACGTTTTAGAAACTTCCCTGACATTCTCAACAAAGCTTTTAGCTTCAAAGTGAATTGATATCCTATCAAAAGCGGCTTTGGCTAGTGTAGTCTTACCAGCACCTCCCATCCCCTTAATGCCTATCATGCGAACCTCGTCCGCATCGATATCTAAAGAATTCTGAAGGTCCTGTATTCTGGGTTCAATGCCTACTAAATTATCATCAAAGTTCGCATTAGTGGATTGCAACTCGAGTGAAATCCGCTCAACGATTAACTTGACGACTTTAGCTTCATGCCTGTAATTTACAATTTACGGATGATCAATTAGCTTGCTCAAGAACCCACACAAAAAGTTACTTCTAAGTCTATAATGAACATAGTTAAGACGCAATAACATATAGACAATTCATGTTGCTTCTTTGGACAAGTCTGGAGCTTTCCACAAAATAAGAAATAAATTAAAAAGGAAAGAATATCGCAGAGAAATGATGGATGAGTTACCCGTCAGCAGTGTTCCTCAAATCCCACCCAGACAAATTGGCTGCATCTGTCAGAGCTTTTTTCCATTTGCCGATCTGTATTTCGGTATGCTTGGCAAGGGCTTCTCCAACAGGCCCACTTTGTTTGCGAACTTCAGAGGGATCCACATCGTAGAAAACAGGATAAGCAATCTGCTCGTCCGACTTTTGGCACTCCATAATCTTTACAAGTTCGTTTAAGCACCACGACGAAGATGCATACTTCTTCGAGAAAACTATGACGAACAGCTTTGAATCTTGAATAGATTTCAAAAGCTGGTCACCGATGGTTTCTCCTTTTTTAAGTCTTTCGTCATCCTTGAAGGTGTGAATACCATGTTGCTGAAGAGCATCATAAAGGTGATCCACAAAGTTCTTACGAGTGTCTTCACCGCTAAAACTTAAAAAAACATCATACTGATAGCTCCTCTTCTTAATGAATGAAGTTGAAGAAGATGCCATTGGAGGTATGCTTTATGGGCTCTACAGCTTAATTAATTTTTTTCTTGGCAATTGCTTTTGGAAGATGACTGCAAAGAAACAACGGATCACAGTTTAACGCTCAAAAACCTCTTTAATGATAACGAATAAGTTGTTAATCACACCTTTACGTCAACATTCAGTTATATATTCCATCTTCAAAGACTATTACACTAAGATAATTTAGTTATAGAATGGTGATGCTGGTACCTAATGATATGTGCATCTGATTTAAAATGATGCCATTGACGGTTTGATAAATATATGACACGTTCAAATCTTAGATATGATACAACTCATCTTATATATATAATATAAGATATACTATTATATAGGACAAACAAAATCGTATTAATAATTTGAGGCTTTTTCTTGAACAAATATTTGTGAGGGTCTGACTAAAGTTACCAACCGATTCAACACTAAAAGATTTCGAACCTGGTGACATTTGAACCACCATAATCTAAAGTTTTCTACTTCAATAAACTTAACATAAAAAAAACTAACCTGAAAAATAGCTGCAAGTATGCCAACTCGAGCCTTTTAACTCTGTTGATCTTAAAGAAGAAAGATGCTGATGAATGAATAATTGATCCAATAACATTCACAGTCATTGCTCTTCTCTTCTTATCATTTACCAGGAAATCACGCACACCTACTTTCGACGTGTCTTCTTTATGACCTTAAAATGTACATAGCCTCTTTAAAAATACTAAATATCTTTTAAGATGAATATTTTTGACAAATAATACGAATTTAGTTCAAAAAATTTATTTTTTGTATATGGATCATCCACATTTCTTAATTGCATCCACATCACTAACCCCGTTAAATTGAATCGTTAAGTCAGGGGTAGACATGTATTTTCACTTTCTTAATTATATGAGTACAGTGCCAAAATCGTCCCTGAAGTTTGGTCATATTTGTGAATTTCGCCCAAAAATAGTTTTTTTTTGCAATTAGACCCTTGATGTTTCCCAACCATTGCCAATTTCGTCCAAGTTAACGTTGAATTTAGACTGAGTTAACAATTTGGAAGAAATTGGCAACGGCTGGGAAAAATCGAGGGTCTAATTGCGAAAAACATATTTTTGGACGAATTTCATGAACAAATCTTAGGGGACGATTTTGGCACTTTATTCATATAATAAAGAAAGAGTGAAAAGACATGTCTACCCCTGGCTTAACGATTAAATTTAACGGGATTAGTGATTTGGATGTGATTGGCAAGAATTGAAAAACGAGATGGTGCATATGCAAAAAAATAAACTTTTTGGACTAAATTTGCATTATTTGCCAAACCACGAGGACGGAAATGGCACTTTACTCTTTAAGATATATTTTAATTTCAATATGTATTGGTTTTTATTAATCCCAATTATAATCTTGGTCGCTGTCGGCCTCAACTAACAAATTGGCTCATAACGATCCCACATTTATCATATTTGTTCTCGACGCTGATGGTCTGCGACTAGCAGCATGCTAACGGTGTTAGTTGCAAGTCACCGGAAAACTCAACATTTTCGTCTCAAACATTTGTAACCTTATATCAGGCCTTTAAGAACCTTTTTATAGTAAAATCCTCAATTATTGAGGTCACCAAAACCCTAGAACCATCGTCGGAGTTAGTTGGTGGTGCTCAAGTGGTGGTGATTGGTTGGTGGTGATGGTGTTCATGTTGAGTTTTCTGACATAAAATGTGACTTTTCCAACCAAAAGCGTTTTTCCATCGACCTGCAACTAATGTTGTTAGCATTTTGTTAGTCGCATGCCATTGCGAACAAATATGATAAAATTTGGGATCGTTAACCAATTCATTAGTTGAAACCGGCAACGACCAAAATATGAGAGTTGAGATCAATAAAAACCAATACACCTAATTTCAATTTAACTTAATGTGGTATAAGTGTTATATTTTACATCATAAATATATACACCAACCAAAATGTTTAACTCCAAGTTAACCCAACTTGTCTTAAATAACCCATCTCGACTCAAATCCATTTTGACCCGTGAATCTAACCCATCTATCCTGCCACTTCTAAATTTGTTGAAATTTAACGTTAATAATAATAATAAACAAAAAATATGTAAATAACCTTTCAAAAATCTTGTAAGTAAAAGGTGAAGAAATGGTGGGTGGAGGGTAAGGATCGATTCAACCCCCCCCCCCCCCCCCCCCCCCCCGGAATACAGTACTATATACGTATCGATTTATCACAGATACACACGATACGATATTTGGTATTGACTTTTCTTAAATTCGATACCTAGTATTTTTGGTATTGGTATTTTTTTTTTCCAGTTTTTTGTATTGATTGGAAAATGTAGAGTTTTTCTTGAGTATTAGGTATCAATGCCGTACCTTCCTTTTTTTGTTTTTTTATAGAAAATTAATACGGCTTTTGAGACATTTTGTATATTTTGGTTTTGGTATTATGGTTTCCTGTTCATGATTCAATTTGATAACTTTGTTTTGTTGGAATTGGGAGGGAAGGTTTTGAGGTGTGTCTGTTGATGAAGATGGTGTGTGGAGATTAAGGCTATGATGGAAAAAGAAGCAGGTAGTGATTTGGGATGGGGTAGCTGATGGTGGGGTTGGTCCTTCACCGGGAATGGGGTGCCAACGGCGGAGGCAACGGTGATGGGGTTGGTCGGGGAAAGGACAAACATTTGTTAAATGTACAAAAGAAACTTTTTAACATTAATTTATACTTTTTTTATTAAAAAAGACTAAAATGCCCTTTCATATATCAGTGAAAAGTCAGTTTACCCTTTGGTTAATGACAAAAATTAACGGTGTTAATGGTTTGGACGTAATTGGCAAAAAAAAAAAAAGGGAAACCTTGATGGTCTAGATGCATAAAAAACCTTTTTGTATAAAAATCACATAATTGACCAAACCTCAGGGACGATTTTGACACTTTACTCTTTCTTTTTTTTTTCTAGATTTTATTTCGGATATGCGAATCACTATCCGATCTCTTTTCTAGATTTTATTTTGGATATCCGAATCACTTTCCGATCGGTTATCCGAAATTTCGGATTCAGATAGTGAAATTCACTACCCGAAAGAACCGAACACTCCTAATATATAGATATAGATACAGATACATATACTATATTCTTTCTTGTACAGAGAGGTTATGCTATTTTTTTTGCTGAATGTACCACGTCAATTATTATGACCAAATTAATAAAATTGTACTTGACCCAATGTCAATTATTATGATCACATTGGGTTGTCCTTGTCCCAGACTTCTTACGACTTTTCAACACTTTACTCATTTATTGTATCAACATCACATCCATACTCGTCCCGTAACATTGTGCACTTCATCCAGTCCATGTTAGGTCCCGATTAGAAACCCAAAATTTGGTTTTCAGTTTGGATTTAGCTCAAAACCACACCACGCATACCCCTAGTACTGCTGTGTTGCTTAATATGGTTGGGAAATTATTGCCAAGCCTTTTGAACTATATATATAAGTTCGTGAGTTCTGTAAGGTAAAGTATTTTTTAAGGGGTCGAAACAAAAAACTAAATTAAAAAAAAAACTACAGTCTATCCAGGAAAAAAAGAGAACGAGTAAGGATTCAGTTTCATCGTGACGCTCAAATAGAATTGGGATTTTGTTTCAATGGCGAATTGCTAGTGAGGTGATCAGTTTTGAGAGAAAAATACGTATGACACTACGGCATATATCTCATCATTTTCAACTTAAAAAGTTTTTTATGAGGTAGATTAAGATCCTTTTTAACTCAAAAAGGCTTTTCTTCTTGGGAATTAGTTTTTTTTTTAATATGATTCCAATTGAAAATTTAATTATGTAAATCTTGTTTGAACCTCTATGTTGTGAAAAAATGTTGCATGCAATATGTATCTCAGTTTGTAACTACAAAAGTATAGGCATGACCTTAAAAGTCTTCACCTAGAAGCCTAGAGGAAAAGTAAAAAAATGCACCCAACATCCATATGTATGTTCATGTGTTATGATTGACTTGACTCTTTAAAGTCAATATAACTAAATTCCAACCATTTAATTCTCATATGATTTATACAATTTTTCAAAACATTTATAGTGCTTGTGAAGATATGCAAATTCTAAGTTTGACTTCAAAAGTCAGAAATTGTTTGTTTATGATTCAAAGCACCAATGATTAATCTAGCAATGACTAAGTAAGATTACTGCAACAAACAAGTCACTTACAGAACTACATACCCCTCGTATATTGTTGATGATATCTTTACAAGCAACCCCTAATGCCCATAAGGGGCATATTAGACAAGCGGCCATGATAGCGTTAGTCTGCTACGTAGGTTCAAAAATCAAAACACTAGTTCACAAGGTAAAGATGATGATCTATTACCTCATGATTGTATTATTTCAAGATTGCCAACGCTTATAACCACCATCTCAGCTATCTGTACCAAAGATTAGAAATCTCGCAATCAACCCATGTATACGACACACGAATCAATTCATATATACTCTACTTAATTGATAAAACGTAGAACGTGGTAGGTAAGAAAGCAATCAATACCTTAGTCAACTCCAAGCATGAATTTGATTTCCAGTGCCTTAATATCTGCTTCCATCTCATCTTCCCACTTTTTTACCCGCTCTCGCTTCTCCTGCAGTTTCCCTTTTAATTCCTCAATTTTCATCTCCAGTTTCTGTTTGGCATCTCGCTTTGACTCAAGTACTTCCTCCAAAACCACCTCTATTTCTCTCTGTGATTCAACATCCAGTCAGCAGCATTATTAGTATATGTGTATGTATATGACTACAAAAGATGATTTAGACATCCACATATGGTTTAACTTTCACCTTCTTTACCCCCTCTGGAATCCGCTGCAGAGTATCTTTTACTTCCTCAATTTTGATGTCTAGTTGTGTATGTGACTCAAGTAATTTCTCCAAGCCCTCTATTTCTCTCTGTCACTCAACATATCATAATTCATAATATTCAAATTTGTTTTGGTAAATGGAGTTAAGACTCTTTTCAAACACATCAACAGGCAGGGAGGCTTACCTCTTTCTCTTCAAAGCTGCTCAAGGCACTCTCAAAAGCTTTTCTCAGCTTATTAGCTTCCATACGCAGATACCTCTTTTCCATCTCCTTCTCGCTTTCACCAAACATCATATCAGTCAACGCCTGAATCTAAGGAAAATATATCACAGATTATTCATCATGAATAGACTTTATATTGGATCTGAGTTAATAAAAGCCAACAGCAGGTATTGAATAACTCAATAGTCAATACAAACTGAAAGCTAGCCAGGTCATATTTTACAAAGTAACGTCAAATTACAGCTTCATCATTTACATAGCTTACATATACACAAGCAAATGAGCCTTTGAATCATCGATGAGAATAATAACAGTAACGCTTATCGTTGAAGTTATCGCACCGATATACACAAGTTATTAAAAGTGTACAGCAGCAATATAATTGAATAACTCAATACTAACTAGCTAGGTCATATTTTGCATATGAACAAGTGAAGTGAAAGCAATAAATAAATCATCGATGAGCATCGAAACAGTAGAAATCACAAATTATAAGAAATATTACAGTAATAGCTTGCGATCTGAGCAACTATACAAAATGCAATAACATGAAGCAATCTCGCAAATTGAAAATCACAAATCGTAAGAAACAACAGTAATTAGGCGCATTGGTGAACTTACAATCGCAAACACCATTTTACTGATCAACGAGCAGAGCAGAGCAGAGCAGAGCAAGGTGAAGGATGAATATGAATATATGATCGGTTGATTAAATGCCGTTTGAACGTAAAAAGTATAAATTTGGAGTGGAGCCTGCTAACTTCCTTCCTTCGCACATAGCTGGGCCGCCAATCATATTGGGCCAGCTAATTGTATGTGTGTGTATCTAGACCCGTAGTACAAAACCGAGTGTGTTTTTTGGGTAAAGTCAAAACCTGTTTTATTAAAATCAGTTTCCAATTGATTAAGCAATAAACCCTTAAACGTTTATTGTTGAACTTAGTGAGCTAACGATTGCAAACACCATTATCGATGCACGTAAATTCGCCCGGATATCGATTACTTGTGTAATTATAGGCTTGTAAACGAACGGAACGTTCGGTGAACTGTTTGGTGGGAAGTTCGTTTATGTCGTTTCTTTAATAAACAAACGAATATGAACAAAAAATTTGTGTTCGCTTAATTAAACGAGCGAACATGCAACATGTTCCGTTCGTTCATTTATGTTCATGAGCGTTTGATTATATTCATTTATGTTTGCTTATTTATGTTCATTTATGTATTAATAGAAAATAATTAAATATTATCTGGATAGGTCATCTACTTAAAGGCTTTATATTTGTTATGTTCATTTAAGTTCGTTTATGTTTGTGTTCATTCACATTTGTTCATATATGTCCGTTTATCTTTGTTCAGTTACGTTTGTTTAAATTTAAAAAAACAAACATAAATGAACATAAATGCCCATTTTTAAATAAACGAATATGAACATAAATATTTATGCGATTAAGTGTCAGTGTTCTTTTAAAATTAAATGAACGAACACGAACATGCCCTTAATCATGTTCATTCGATTCGTTTACAGGCTTTCACTATTCACATTGATGAATACACTGGTCTCAATCTCTAGGCCCTGCCGATTTTATTTGTGTTCGTGCACATTAATTTCCCTAATGAACGAACACGAACATAAAATCTTGTTTGGTAAGTGTTCATGAACCGTTCGTGAACATATTATTTTCTTAACGAATGAACATAAACAAGGCCCTGTTCGTGTTTATTCGGTTCGTTTACAGCTCTATGTGTAAAAGAGTAAATAGCTGGTAGTCTGGTACATAGGTGGGCCGCCAATGATATTGGGCCGGCTAACGGTATATGTATTTAGATTCTAGAGCCCTACAAAACCGAGTGTTTTTTTCTTTTACAAATTAACCGTTTCTTGTTGGAGTCAACAGAAGTCAAAGGCCGTTTTTGTTAAAATCGGTTTCCAAGTGAAATATATGTAGCGGTGTCGGGTTTCGATCGGGTAGTTGTCTTGTAATATGTTGTATTTGGATGTAAATATCATCGGCGTGCAGTATTTTCGGGTACGGTACTCGCTTTGGTGCTACTTGTTTTTTTTTAATCTCAACTAAACTTGGTATCAGTACCGTACAGTAGCGACTAGGGATGAGTTCGGTACCGTACCGATACCGGTACCGAAAATACCGATCCCGAAAATCGCCAAATCTTGGTACCGGTAGCGGTACGGTACCGGTATTGAAGGTAAAAATTCGGGAATTACCGGTACTGTACCGTACCGTACCGTACTGGTACCGGTACCGTACCGATCCCAAAACTCAAAACTTTGGTACTGATTCAGTACCGACGGTACCAAATCGGTACCGATTTTGGTACCGGTACCGGTACCAAGTACCAAATGCTCATCCCTAGTAGCGACAAACAATTATGTATAATACCACAACCAAACCGTAATAACACAACCAAAACACAATACTAAACTAAAAATGAAATAAACCTAATATAAAATCTAAATATAATCAAATAATGAATTCCAAAACATACAAAGACTCCCAAAAATAAACGTTTAAAACGAAATTAACTTATGCAAAGAAAGTTAACATTCATTTAACCTTCGCTAGTCATCTTTCCATTTTACCCTTTTCCTTTTCTTTGTTTATTGCTTCCTCAATTTCTATAGAAAAATAAAAGAGAAAGTTAGTGTGTGTTATTTAATGATATACATATACACAATTACACATACATGAAATAAAAATATATGGATACACAATATATGAATATACACATATAGATCGAGTAGGAACTGATTCAACTGATATATATATAAGGTTTTGAAAATCCCGCTTGAAAGTTAAGTCATGAATATTGGAAACATAATAAAAATATAAAATAAATAAAAAAATATAATATAAAAAATAAATTAAAAATAAAATAATAAAAAAAATTAAATATAATAAAAGGTTCCT